>NC_092521.1:7531-673781 GCF_037038585.1 Patagioenas fasciata | reverse complement strand
CGGCACGGGCGGCGTCGGGCCAGGAAGCAGCCGCGGCACCGTGGCGCGGGGAGCTCGGCACCGGGGCCGGGCGCCGGGGTGGTGATGCTCTGCGAGGACTTCCCCGAGCACCCGACGGCCACCGGCGTCACCGGCTCCTTCTACTCCATCCAGCGCAGCCTGCGGCTCCGGGAGCTGTAGGCGCCGGGGCATGGGAGGACGTGGGGACACACTGGGGACATGGGACACGGGGACACCCCCTGTGCCAGGGCCCTGCGTGGGGATGCTGGGGGGTCCCTGGCTCGCGGTGCCCATGGGCTGGGGGTCCTGCTGGTGCCGTGGGGCAGGGTGGGGGGTGCAGGGTGTGGGGCGGCTCGGGGTGTGCAGGCAGCATGGGCAGGGGTACGGGCAGCATGGGCAGGGGTGCAGGACCCACCACCCCCAGGGTTCCTCTGAGCAGCCGGTGCTGTGGCTGCCGGACCCCGCGCCGTGGGACAGAGGACACTGCCACCGGTCCCTGTCCCCGCCGGTCCCTGTCCCCGCCGGTCCCTGTCCCCACCGCGCGGCGTCCCCGCTGGGACCCTGACCCGCGCCGCCGCCCGCAGGCCGATGCTGATCGACATGAACCGCGTCTACCGCCAGAGCAACCTGGAGAACCTGGACCAGGCCTTCACCGTGGCCGAGCGGGACCTGGGGGTGACGCGGCTGCTGGACCCCGAAGGTTGGTGCGGGGGCGGTGCCCGGGGGGTCCCCCGCGGGGTCCGGTGCCCCCCTCACCGCCCCGCTCCGCAGACGTGGACGTGCCGCAGCCGGACGAGAAGTCCATCATCACCTACGTGTCGTCGCTGTACGACGCCATGCCGCGCGTGCCCGAGGTGCAGGACGGCGTCAAGGCCAACGTGAGTCGGGGGCCGGGGCACGCGGGTGTCCCCCCCATGGCACACGGCCCCACGTGTCCCTGGCCCCGTGTGTCACATCCCCACGAACCCTCCCCTTGTGCACCTCCCTCCCTTTGTGCGTCCCCATCCCCACGTGCGTCCCCATCCCCACGTGCGTCCCCATCCCCACGTGCGTCCCCATCCCCACGTGTCCCCATCCCCACGTGCGTCCCCATCCCCACGTGTCCGCAGCCCCTCGTGTGTCCCTGTCCCCATGTGTGTCCCCCTCTTCAAGTTTCCCTGTCCCCACGTGCATCCCATGTTTCCCTGTCCCCACATATGTCCCCTTCCCTACGTGCATCCCCATCCCCATGTTTCCCAATCCCCACGTGTGTCCCCATCCCCGTGTGTGTCCCCCTCTTCACGTTTCCCTGTCCCCACATGTGTCCCCCTCCCCACGTGCATCCCCATCCCCATGTTTCCCTGTCCCCACGTCCGTCCCCCTCCCCACGTCCGTCCCCCTCCCCACGTGCATCCCCATCCCCACATGCATCCCCATCCCCACGTGTCCCCATCCCCACATGCATCCCCATCCCCACGTGTCCCCGGCCCCTTGTGCGTCCCCATCCCCACGTGTGTCCCCCTCTTCACGTTTCCCCGTCCCCACGTTGCCCTCCCATTGTGCGTCCCCGTCCCCACACGTCCGTGTGCGTCCCCAGGAGCTGCAGCTGCGCTGGCAGGAGTACTACGAGCTGGTGACGGTGCTGCTGCAGTGGCTGCGCCAGCACACGGTGCTGTTCGAGGAGCGCCGCTTCCCCGCCAGCTACGAGGAGATCGAGGTGAGGGAGCCGGTGCCGCGGCGCTGGCGCGGGATGAGACGCGGAGCCGCTGCCCGGGAGCCCTGGCGCCGGCCCAGCTGGCGGGCGGCCCGGCCGTGGGCTGCCGCATGCCTGGAGCGGGCAGCGCCGGGCCGGCACGCACCCAGCGCCGCTGTGCCGCGGGACCCAGCCGGTGCTGCGGCTCTGCCGGCCCCCAGCACAGCCTGGCCAGGAGCCGTGGGGCAGGGGGCTCGGTGCCATGGGGCGGGGGAACCGTGGGGCTCCGTGCCGTGCTGTGCCGCGGCGGAGCCGGGGTTCCCCGGGCAGGGAGGGCCCCGCTGACTCAGAGTTTCCAGGCTGCCATGAGTCACCGGTGGCAAACACCAGCTCCTGCCCGGCCCCTTCCTTCCCCGCTGCACACGCATGGAAAGTGGCTGGGGGGGGTGTCACCCGCGCAGGGGTCGCGAGGGGACCCGGGGGGCTCCGCGCTGCCCCCCTGAACCGCCCCCTCTCGGCAGATCCTCTGGCGCCAGTTCCTCAAGTTCAAGGAGACGGAGCTGCCGGCCAAGGAGGCCGACAAGAACCGCTCCAAGGCCATCTTCCAGGCGCTGGAGGTGCGCGGCACCGCCGGCCGGGTCCCGCGGGGCTGGGGGCCTGGGGACAGGGGGGCCGGGGGCACTGGGGGGGCCCTGGGGCTTGCAGGGGGTTGGGGGTCCCATAGGTCCAGTGTCCTTGAGTGCTTGGAGGTCCTGGGGGGGGTTCCAATGTGCTGGGGGTCCCAAGGGTCTGGGGTCCTGGGGAGCTTTGGGGAGCCTGGGGGTCCCGGGGTGCCAGGGCAGGGGGGAGACTGGGGGTCCCAGGGGATCCGGGATCCCAGGGTGCTGGGGGTCACAGGGAGCTGGAATCCTGAGGGGCTGGGGTCCCAGGGCTTTGGGGATCCCAAGGTGGTGGGGGGGCCAGGGTCCTGATGCATGGGGGGGCCTGGAGGACCCAGGACTCTGGGGGTCCCAAGGGGCTGGAGTTCTCAGGGGCCTGGGATACTGGGAGGGACTGGGGGTCCCAAGGGACTGGAATTCTGAGGGTCCAGGGGTCCTAGGGTGCTGGGGGTCCCAAGGGTCTGGAGTGCTGGGGGGGGACTGGGGGTTCTGGGGTGCTCCTCTGGTCTGGAGCTGCCGGGATGTGGCCCTGGGGTCCTGCCCTTGCCCCCCAACTCCACGATCCTGCCCTTCTCTCCAACCCTGGGTCCTGCCCTCGCACCCACCCCAGGTCCTGGCCTTATCCTCAGCCCCAGGATCCTGCCCTCATCCCCCAGCCCCAGGATCCTGCCCTCGTCCCCAGCCCTAGGATCCTGCCCTCGTCCCCAGCCCCAGGATCCTGCCCTCGTCCCCAGCCCCAGGATCCTGCCCTCGTCCCCAACCCCAGGATCCTGCCCTCGTCCCCAACCCCAGGATCCTGCCCTCGTCCCCAACCCCAGGATCCTGCCCTCGTCCCCAGCCCCAGGATCCTGCCCTCGTCCCCAACCCTGGGTCCTGCCCTTATCCCCAACCCTGGGTCCTGCCCTTATCCCCAACCCCAGGATCCTGCCCTCGTCCCCAGCCCCAGGATCCTGCCCTTGTCCCCAACCCCAGGATCCTGCCCTCGTCCCCAACCCCAGGATCCTGCCCTCGTCCCCAACCCCAGGATCCTGCCCTCGTCCCCAACCCTGGGTCCTGCCCTTATCCCCAACCCTGGGTCCTGCCCTTATCCCCAACCCCAGGATCCTGCCCTCGTCCCCAGCCCCAGGATCCTGCCCTTGTCCCCAACCCCAGGATCCTGCCCTCGTCCCCAACCCCAGGATCCTGCCCTCGTCCCCAACCCTGGGTCCTGCCCTTATCCCCAACCCCAGGATCCTGCCCTCACCCCTCACCCCGGGTCCTACCCTCGTCCCCCAGCCCCAGGATCCTGCCCTCGCCCCCCAGCCCCAGGATCCTGCCCTCGTCCCCAACCCCAGGATCCTGCCCTCGTCCCCAACCCCAGGATCCTGCCCTCGTCCCCAACCCTGGGTCCTGCCCTTATCCCCAAGCCCAGGATCCTGCCCTCACCCCCCACCCCGGGTCCTGCCCTCGCCCCCCAGCCCCAGGATCCTGCCCTTGTCCCCAACCACGGATCCTGCCCTCACCCCCCACCCCGGGTCTTGCCCTCGCCCCGCGGTCCCGCTCGGGCTCTGACGATGGGGGGCACACGCAGGGTGCGGTGCAGTCGGGGCAGCTGAAGGTGCCCCCCGGGTACCACCCGCTGGACGTGGAGAAGGAATGGGGCAAACTGCACGTGGCCGTGCTGGAGCGGGAGAAGCTGCTGCGGGCCGAGTTCGAGAGGCGAGTGCGGGGGGGCCCGCCGGGGGGGCACTGGATGGGGGACCCGGCGTGGGGGGGCACTGGCCGGGGGATGTCACTGGGATGGGGACACATCGGTGCGGGGGGCACCGTCGGGTCCGCGTGCGGCCGGGGGGGCCGCGCTGCGCTGGCGCCGCTCCCGCTCCCCGCAGCCAAACCGCGGGGCTGGGCCGGGCCGGGTGGGGCGTCCCGGCCCCCCCGGCCCCCCCCGGCGGTGGAGCCGCGGGGTGAGTGAGTCACGGGCTCCGGGACGTCAGCGCGGCCGCGGGGTAGAGCGCAGCCCGGGCTGGGCTGGGCTGGGCTGGGCTGGGCTGGGCCGGGCTCGGCTCTGCCGGGCTCTGCTCGGCTCCGCTCGGCTCGGTCTGGCCCGGCCCGGGGGGCTCGCAGCGGAGCGCGGGGAGGTGGTGGCAGCGCAGGTGGGAGGGGGGGACAGGGCGGGAGGGGCTGGAGCCCGCCCGGGGGTGGAGCGGCGTGGGGATGAGGGGCGGGAGGGGGAGCGGGACGGGATGGGATGGGGACGGGGACAGGGAGCGGGACGGGGATGGGGACAGGGACGGGGACAGGGAGCGGGACGGGATGGGGATGGTGGGATGGGGATGGGGACTGGGAGCGGGACGGGATGGGGATGGTGGGATGGGGATGGGGACAGGGAGCGGGACGGGATGGGGATGAGGATGGGGATGAGGACAGGAACGGGACGGGATGGGGATGGTGGGATGGGGATGGGGACAGGGAGCGGGACGGGATGGGGATGAGGATGGGGATGGGGACAGGGAGCGGGACGGGGCTTCTGGCCCAGGCAGGGCTGGGATCTGGGATCCGGGGCCGCAGGGGCGGGATCGGGGCTGGGCGGGCACAGTCGCTGCTGGGCGTGCGGGGGCGGATCCGGCTGGGCGGGGGCGGGATCGGGGATGGGATCCGTGCCCCATGGGCTGGATCTGGGCGGGGATGGGATCCGTGCCCCATGGGCAGGGATGGGATCTGTGCCCCATGGACTGGATCTGGGCGGGGATGGGATCTGTGCCCCATGTGGCTGAATCTGGGCTGGATGGGGTGGGAACTGGGCTGTGCATGAATGGGATCCATGCCAGGCAGGGCTGGGATCTGTACTGTCCGGGTTGCGTGTGGGTGGGCGGGATCAGCGCCACATGGGCAGGATCAGCGCCACATGGGCAGGATCTATGCTGTGCATGGACAGGATCTGTGCCACATGGACGGGATCCATGCTGTGCATGGACAGGATCTGTGCCACATGGACGGGATCCATGCTGTGCATGGACAGGATCTGTGCCACATGTGTGGGATCCACCCTGTGCATGGACAGGATCTGTGCCACATGGATGGGATCCACCCTGTGCATGGACAGGATCTGTGCCACATGGATGGGATCCACCCTGTGCATGGACAGGATCTGTGCCATGCAGCGGAGGGATCTGTGCTGTGCTGGCACAAAGCCTGTGCTGCGTGTGCATGGATGGGATCTGCACTGTGCATGGCTGGGGTCCACGCTATGCAGGGACAGGATCAGTGCCTTGCGCGGGCAGGGTCTGTGCCACACGGGCAGGATCTGTGCTGCGTGGGGTGGGTTCGGTGCTGTGCATGGACAGGATCAGTGCCCATGGGTGAGGACCGTGCCGTGGGCAGGTGGGGTCGGTGCCCGGTGCTGACCCTGTCCCCGTGTCCCCGTGTCCCCGTGTCCCCGTGTCCCCGCAGGCTGGAGCGGCTGCAGCGCATCGTCAGCAAGCTGCAGATGGAGTCGGGGCTGTGCGAGGAGCAGCTCAACCAGGCTGACACTCTGCTGCAGTCGGTGAGCGGGGACACCGCCGGGGTCCCGCCTTGCCCTTGCCCGTGTCCCCCCGTGGCCCTGACCGTGTCCCCCCCAGGACATCCGGCTGCTGAACGCGGGGAAGGCGCCGCAGAAGGCGGCCGAGGTGGAGCGGGACCTGGACAAGGCGGACGCCATGATCCGGCTGCTCTTCAACGACGTGCAGACCCTCAAGGACGGGCGGCACCCCCAGGGCGAGCAGATGTACCGCAGGTACGGCCACGCCGCGCCGGACCCGACCCGTGGGGCTGCCGTGCACCGGGACCCGTGGGGCTGCCGTGCACCGGGACCCGTGGGGCTGCCGCACCGGGACCCGTGGGGCTGCCGCGCACCGGGACCCGTGGGGCTGCCGCGCACCGGGACCCGTGGGGCTGCCGCGCACCGGGACCCGTGGGGCTGCCGTGCACCGGGACCCGTGGGGCTGCCGCACCGGGACCCGTGGGGCTGCCGCACCGGGACCCGTGGGGCTGCCGCGCACCGGGACCCGTGGGGCTGCCGCGCCGGGACCCGCGGGGCTGCCATGCCGGGACCCGTGGGGCTGCCGTGCACTGGGACCCATGGGGCTGCCGCGCCGGGACCCGTGGGGCTGCCATGCCGGGACCCGTGGGGCTGCCGTGCACTGGGACCCGTGGGGCTGCCGTGCGCCGGGACCCGTGGGGCTGCCCCACTGGGACCCGTGTGCCGTGTCCCGTGTGCCGTGTCCCACGTGCCGTGTCCCACGTGCTGTGTCCCACGTTGGGCGCCCTGGTGCTTGTCTGGCTGTGCCCCCCCGTCACGTGTGTCCCCGTGTCACCTGTGCCCCTGTGTCACCTGTGTCCCCCACGTGCCCTGTGCCCCCTGTGCACCCCATATCCCCCTTAGCCTCCATGTCCGTCGTGCCCCACATTTTCTGTGTCCTCCACGTCCCCCGTGACTCTCATGTCCCCTGTGCTCCCCATGTCCCCTGTGCTCCCCATGTCCCCCATGTCTTCCATGCCCCCCATGTCCTTTGTGCTCCCCATGTCCCCTTTGCTTTGTATGTCCCCTGCGCCCCCCTTTCCATCCATGTCCCCTGTGCCCCCTGTCCCTCTTTCCCTCTATTTCACCCCTGACCTCTATGCCCCCTTGTCCCTCCAATGTCCCCAGTGTCCCTCTATTCTCTCTTTCCCTCTATTTCTTCTTTCCTCTATTCCGTTTTCCCATGTCCCTCCAATGTCCCCATGTCCCCTGTGTCCATCTTTCCTCTATTCCCCCCGCTGTCCCCATGTCCCCCGCTGTCCCGTGTCCCCCCGCTGTCCCCGTGTCCCCCACTGTCCCCGTGTCCCCCGCTGTCCCCGTGCCCCCCGCTGTCCCGTGTCCCCCCGCTGTCCCCGTGTCCCCCGCTGTCCCGTGTCCCCCCGCTGTCCCGTGTCCCCCCGCTGTCCCGTGTCCCCCGCTGTCCCCGCGCCCCGTGCCGACGCGCCGCTGCCCGCAGGGTGTACCGCCTGCACGAGCGCCTGGTGGCCATCCGCACCGAGTTCAACCTGCGCCTGAAGTCGGGGGTGGCGGCGGTGCCGGCGCAGCGGGCGCGTGCGGAGCCGGACGAGGCGCCGCTGCGGTACCTGCAGGACCTGCTGGGCTGGGTGGAGGAGAACCAGCGGCGGCTGGCGGCGGCGGAGTGGGGGGTGGACCTGCCCACCGTGGAGGCGCAGCTGGGCGGCCACCGCGGCCTGCACCACTCCATCGAGGAGTTCCGCGCCAAGATCGAGCGCGCCCGCGCCGACGAGGTGAGCGGGGACCCCGCGCTCGGGTCCCAGAGAGCCCGGGGCTGACCCTGCGCACGGGGTCCCAAAGAGCCCCGGGCTGCCCCTGCACCTGGGGGACCCCAAGACCCCTGGGGGTGACCCTGCGCACGGGGTCCCAAAGAGCCCTGGGCTACCTCTGCACCTGGGGTTCCCAAAGAGCCCTGGGGCTGCCCTTGCGCCTGGGGGACCCCGAGACCCCTGGGGGTGACCCTGCGCACGGGGTCCCAAAGAGCCCTGGGCTGCCCCTGCTCCTGGGGGACCCCAAGACCCCTGGGGGTGACCCTGCATACAGGGTCCCAAAGAGCCCTGGGGCTGCCCCTGTTCCCGGGGGTCCCCAAGACCCCTGGGGCTGCCCCTGCTCCTGGGGGTCCCAAAGACCCCTGGGTCTCCTTCTGCTCCTGGGGGTCTCAAAGACCCCCGGGGCTCCCTCTGCTCCTGGGGATACCCTAGGGCTGCCCCTGCTCCTTGGGGTCCCAAAGAGCCCTGGAGCTGCCTCTGGTCATGGGGGTCCCAAAGAGCCCTGGGACTGCCCCTGCGCCTGGGGTCCCAAAGAGCTCTGGGGCTCCTTCTGCTCCTGGGGGTCCCCTAAGGCTGCCCCTGCTCCTGGGGGTCCAAAAGACCCTTGGGGCTCCTTCTGCTCCTGGGGGTCCCCTAAGGCTGCCCCTGCTTCTGGGGTTCCCAAAGACCCCCGGGGCTGCCCCCACCCCTGTTCCTGGGGGTCCCTGAAACCCCCAGGGCTGCCCCTGCTCCTGGGGGTCCCCAAAACCCCTGGGGGTGCCCTCACCCCTGCTCCTGGGGGTCCCCAAAACCCCTGGGGGTGCCCTCACCCCTGCTCCTGGGGGTTCCAAAGACCCCTGGGTCTCCTTCTGCTCCTGGGGTCCCCTAGGTCTGCCCCTGGCCCTGCTCCTGGGGGTCCCCAAAACCCTCAGGACTGCCCCTGCTCCTGGGGTCCCCAAGATCCCTGGGTCTGCCCCCACCCCTGTTCCCAGGGTCCCCCAGGGCTGCCCCTGGACCTGCTCCCGGGGGTCCCTGAGACCCCAGGGCTGCCCCTGCCCTTGGTTCTGGGGTTCCCCAGGGCTTCCCCTGCTCCTGGGGGTCCCCTCAGGTCCGCCCTGTGCCCCCAACCCTGCTCCTGGGGGTCCCCAAACCCCTCAGGTCCGCCCTGTGCCCCCAACCCTGCTCCTGGGGGTCCCCAAACCCCTCAGGTCCGCCCTGTGCCCCCAGCCCTGCTCCCGGGGGTCCCCAAACCCCTCAGGTGTGCCCTGTGCCCCCAGCCCCGCTCCTGGGGGGTCCCCAAACCCCTCAGGTCCGCCCTGTGCCTCCAGCCCTGCTCCCGGGGGTCCCCTCAGGTGTGCCCTGTGCCTCCAGCCCCACTCCCGGGGGTCCCCAAACCCCTCAGGTCTGTCCTGTGCCCCCAGCCCCGCTCCCGGGGGTCCCCAAACCCCTCAGGTCCGCCCTGTGCCTCCAGCCCCACTCCCGGGGGTCCCCAAACCCCTCAGGTCCGCCCTGTGCCCCCAGCTCCGCTCCCGGGGGTCCCCAAACCCCTCAGGTCTGTCCTGTGCCCCCAGCCCTGCTCCCGGGGGTCCCCAAACCCCTCAGGTTTGTCCTGTGCCCCCAGCCCCGCTCCCGGGGGTCCCCAGGGCGCCAGGTGTGTGCTCGGCTGGCGGGGGCTCTGGGCAGAGCAGCCGTCCCTCCCAGCCCCCCCGTGCGCTGGGCCCCCAGGTCGCCCGCTGCCCCCCACACCCATGCCCAGCAATGGGAGCGGGCGCTGCCCCCATCTCGCCCTCCCCGTGTTGGGGTCTCCCCCGGGCCCCCTGGGTGGGGGGGGCTGGGGGCTGCTGTCCCAGGGCTGGTGGGGGTCCCCGCGCTCACTCTGCGTCCCCCAGGCGCAGCTGTCCCCGGGGCCCCGCAGCGCCTACCGCGAGTGCCTGGGCAAGCTGGACCTGCAGTACGGCGCGCTGCTGGTGAGAGCGGGGGGACACGGGGACATGGGGGACACGGGGACGCGGGGGGGATGTGGGACATGGGGGACACGGGGACACGAGGGGGATGTGAGACATGGGGGGAACGGGGGGGTGGGACATGGGGGGACACGGGGACACAGGGGGGATGTGGGACATGGGGGAACACGGGGACACAGGGGGGATGTGGGACATGGGGGAACACGGGGACACAGGGGGAGGTAGGACATGGGGGACACGGGGACACAGGGGGGATGTGAGACATGGGGGGACACGGGGGGGTGGGACATGGGGGGACATGGGGACACAGGGGGGATGTGGGACATGGGGGAACACGGGGACACAGGGGGAGGTAGGACATGGGGGACACGGGGACACAGGGGGGATGTGAGACATGGGGGGACACAGGGGGGACGTGAGACATGGGGGGACACGGGGACAGGGGGGACGTGAGACATGGGGGGACACAGGGACACAGGGGGGATGTGAGACATGGGGGGACACGGGACATCGAGGGAGGTAGGACATGGGGGACACGGGGGACACGAGGGGGTGGGACATGGGGGGACACAGGGACATGGGGGAGATGTGAGACATGGGGGGACACGGGGGGGTGGGACATGGGGGGCACAGGGACATGGGGGAACACGGGGACATGGGGGGGTGTGGGACATGGGGGGACACAGGGGGATGTGGGACATGGGGGGACAAGGGGACAGGGTGGGGGTGGGACATGAGGGGACACGGGGACACGGTGGGGGGTATGGGACATGGGGGGACCTGCAGGGGGGGGAATGTGGGACATAGGGGGACACAGGGACACAGGGGGGATGTGGGACATGGGGGGACCTGCAGAGGGGGATGTGGGACGTGGGGGGACCTGCAGAGGGGGATGTGGGACATGGGGGTCACCTTTGGGGGTGGGGAGGGTTGTGGCATGGGGGTCTTGTGGAGGGGGGATGTGTGACATGGGGGGGCCTGCGGGGGGGCGGGTGTGAGATGGGGGAGATGTGCAGGGAGGAGGATGGGGAGGGGGAGGGTGCAGGACCCGGGGGTTGCAGGTTTTGGGGTGCAGGTTTTGGGGTGCAGGTTTGGGTGCAGTTTGGAGTGCAGGTTTTGGGGGTGCAGGTTTGGGGGTGCAGGTTTGGGGGTCACAGGGGGTGCAGGTTTGGGTGCAGTTTGGGGTGCAGTTGGGGTCTCAGTGCAGCCCCTCCATGCTGCAGAGCTCGTCCCGGGTTTGGGTGCAGGTTGGGGTGCAGTTGGGGTGACAGCACCCCCTGTGCCGCAGAGCTCGTCCCGGGTTTGGGTGCAGCTGGGGTGCAGTTGGGGTGCAGTTGGGTGCATTTGGGTGCAGTTGGGTGCAGTTGGGTGCAGTTGGGGTGCAGCTGGGGTGACAGCCCCCCCGTCCCGCAGAGCTCGTCACGGGTTTGGGTGCAGGTTTGGGTGCAGGTTTGGGTGCAGTTGGGTGCAGTTGGGTGCAGCTGGGGTGACAGCCCCCCCGTCCCGCAGAGCTCGTCGCGGGTTTGGGTGCAGTTGGGTGCAGTTGGGTGCAGTTGGGTGCAGCTGGGTGCAGTTGGGTGCAGTTGGGGTGCAGTTGGGGTGACAGCCCCCCTGTCCCGCAGAGCTCGTCACGGGTTTGGGTGCAGGTTTGGGTGCAGTTGGGTGCAGTTGGGTGCAGCTGGGGTGACAGCCCCCCCGTCCCACAGAGCTCGTCGCGGGTTTGGGTGCAGGTTTGGGTGCAGTTGGGTGCAGTTGGGTGCAGCTGGGTGCAGTTGGGTGCAGTTGGGGTGCAGTTGGGGTGACAGCACCCCCTGTGCCGCAGAGCTCGTCCCGGGTTTGGGTGCAGTTGGGGTGCAGTTGGGGTGCAGTTGGGTGCAGTTGGGTGCAGTTGGGTGCAGTTGGGGTGCAGTTGGGGTGACAGCCCCCCTGTCCCGCAGAGCTCGTCACGGGTTTGGGTGCAGGTTTGGGTGCAGGTTTGGGTGCAGTTGGATGCAGTTGGGTGCAGCTGGGGTGACAGCCCCCCCGTCCCGCAGAGCTCGTCGCGGGTTTGGGTGCAGTTGGGTGCAGTTGGGTGCAGCTGGGTGCAGTTGGGTGCAGTTGGGGTGCAGTTGGGGTGACAGCCCCCCCGTCCCGCAGAGCTCGTCACGGGTTTGGGTGCAGGTTTGGGTGCAGTTGGGTGCAGTTGGGTGCAGCTGGGTGCAGTTGGGGTGCAGTTGGGGTGACAGCCCCCCCGTCCCGCAGAGCTCGTCCTGGGTTTGGGTGCAGGTTTGGGTGCAGTTGGGGTGCAGTTGGGTGCATTTGGGTGCAGTTGGGGTGCAGTTGGGTGCAGCTGGGTGCAGTTGGGGTGCAGTTGGGGTGACAGCCCCCCCGTCCCGCAGAGCTCGTCCCGGGTTTGGGTGCAGGTTTGGGTGCAGTTGGGTGCAGCTGGGTGCAGCTGGGGTGACAGCCCCCCCGTCCCGCAGAGCTCGTCACGGGTTTGGGTGCAGGTTTGGGTGCAGTTGGGTGCAGTTGGGTGCAGTTGGGGTGCAGCTGGGGTGACAGCCCCCCCGTCCCGCAGAGCTCGTCGCGGGTTTGGGTGCGGTTGGGTGCAGTTGGGTGCAGTTGGGTGCAGTTGGGGTGACAGCCCCCCCGTCCCGCAGAGCTCGTCCTGGGTTTGGGTGCAGGTTTGGGTGCAGTTGGGGTGCAGTTGGGTGCATTTGGGTGCAGTTGGGGTGCAGTTGGGGTGACAGCCCCCCCATCCCGCAGAGCTCGTCGCGGGTTTGGGTGCAGTTGGGTGCAGTTGGGTGCAGTTGGGGTGACAGCCCCCCCGTCCCGCAGAGCTCGTCGCGGGTTTGGGTGCAGTTGGGTGCAGTTGGGTGCAGTTGGGTGCAGTTGGGGTGCAGTTGGGGTGACAGCCCCCCCATCCCGCAGAGCTCGTCGCGGGTTTGGGTGCAGTTGGGTGCAGTTGGGTGCAGTTGGGGTGACAGCCCCCCCGTCCCGCAGAGCTCGTCGCGGGTTTGGGTGCAGTTGGGTGCAGTTGGGTGCAGTTGGGTGCAGTTGGGGTGCAGTTGGGGTGACAGCCCCCCCATCCCGCAGAGCTCGTCGCGGGTTTGGGTGCAGTTGGGTGCAGTTGGGTGCAGTTGGGTGCAGTTGGGGTGCAGTTGGGGTGACAGCCCCCCCGTCCCGCAGAGCTCGTCGCGGGTTTGGGTGCAGTTGGGTGCAGTTGGGTGCAGTTGGGTGCAGTTGGGTGCAGTTGGGGTGCAGCTGGGGTGACAGCCCCCCCGTCCCGCAGAGCTCGTCGCGGGTTTGGGTGCGGTTGGGTGCAGTTGGGTGCAGTTGGGTGCAGTTGGGGTGCAGTTGGGGTGACAGCCCCACCGTCCCGCAGAGCTCGTCCCGGGTTTGGGTGCAGCTGGGGTGCAGTTGGGTGCAGTTGGGTGCAGCTGGGTGCAGCTGGGTGCAGCTGGGGTGACAGCCCCCCCGTCCCGCAGAGCTCGTCGCGGGCGCGGCTGCGGCAGCTGGAGAGCCTGCACGGCTTCGTCGGCGCCGCCACCAAGGAGCTCATGTGGCTCAACGAGAAGGAGGAGGAGGAGGTGACGTTCGACTGGAGCGACCGCAACCCCAACATGGCGGCCAAGAAGGACAGCTACTCGGTACCCACGGGGGACACGGGCGCGCTGGCCACGGGGACACTGTCCCTGGCCACAGGGGGGCACTGTCCCTGGCCACAGGGGGGCACTGTCCCTGGCCACAGGGGGGCACTGTCCCTGGCCACGGGGGGCACTGTCCCTGGCCACGGGGGGCACTGTCTCCGGCCACGGGGTCACTGTCCCTGGCCCCAGGTGTCACTGACCTTGGCCCCGCATGGGCCGGGCCCTGGCCCTCCTTGGCTCTACATGTCACTGTCCCTCCCTGTCCCTGTGTGTCACTGTCCCTCCCTGTCCCTGAGTGTCACTGTCCCTGTCCGTCCCTGAGTGTCATTGTCCCTGTCCCTGGGTGTGACTGTCCCCGTCCCTGCCCTGCGCAGGTCTGGCCCTGTCCCTACATGTGCCTGTCCCTGTCCCTGCATGTCCCTGTCCCTATCTGTCCCTGTCCCTCCCTGTCCCTGCCTGTCACTGTCCCTGCACAGTCCTGTCGCTGTGCCTCCCTGTCCCTGCACGTTGTTGTCCTGTGCGGCCCTGTCCCTGTCCCTGGGTGTGCCTGTCCCTGTCCCTGTCCCTGCACGGTCCTGTCCCTGTCCCTCCCTGTCCCTGCATGCTCTTGCCCTGTGCGGTCCTGTCCCTGTCCCTGTGTGTCGCTGTCCCTGTCCTTGCACAGTCCCTGTCCCTGCACAGAGCGGTCCCTGCACAGTCCCTGTCCCCGTGTCCCGGTGGTGACAGATTTTTAAGGTGCCCCCGCACCCTGTGGCCGAAGATGCTCTTTGGCCACCCCTGCCCGCTGTGCCAGCCCAGCCTGCTGTCCCTGCTGTGTCCCCGTGCCATGCTGTCACTGCCGTGTCACCGTCCCTGACACGTCACCCTGCTCTGCTGTCCCTGCCATGTCCTTGTACTGCGCCGTCCCTGCTGTGTCCCTGCGCTGTGCTGTCCCTGCTGTGTCACCATCCCTGCCATGTCACCGTCCCTGCCATGTCCCCACGCTGTGCTGTCCCTGCCGTGTCCCCACGCTCTGCTGTCCCTGCCGTGTCCCTGTCCCTGCCGTGTCCCCATGCTGTGCTGTCCCTGCCATGTCCCCACGCTCTGCTGTCCCTGCCATGTCCCCGTGTTGCGCTGTCCCTGCCATGTCCCCATCCCTGCTGTGTCCCCACGCTCTGCTGTCCCTGCCGTGTCCCCACGCTGTGCTGCAGCTCCAGCCCCGCTCTGTCCCCTCCTGCCACCAGCTCTGCCCGCCCTCCCTGATCGGGCCAGAGTCCTTGTCCCCTCGCGCTGTCACTGACGGGAACCGCATCTGTGTGCTGAGGCTGAGCACCCTGAGACCCCCTGACACCCCCTGAGACCCCCGTGTCCCCTCCCTGTCCCCTGAGACCCCCGTGTCCCCTCCCTGTCCCCCCCAGCCCCCGTGTCCCCTCCCTGACACCCCCTGAGACCCCTGTGTCCCTTTCCTGTCCCCTGAGACCCCCGTGTCCCCAGCAGTCGCAGGGTCCCTGGGGTGGGGGCAGGAGGGGCTGCAGCCCCAGGGACACACAGACGGACAGACAGACACACAGACGCACAGACCTGCAGACAGACACACAGATGGACACACAGACAGGTGCAGGGACATGCAGACAGACACACAGATGGACACACAGACAGGTGCACAGACCTGCAGACAGACACACAGATGGACACACAGACAGGTGCACGGACCTGCAGACAGACACACAGATGGACACACAGACAGGTGCACAGACCTGCAGACAGACACACAGATGGACACACAGACAGGTGCACAGACCTGCAGACAGACACACAGATGGACACACAGACAGGTGCACGGACCTGCAGACAGACACACAGATGGACACACAGACAGGTGCACGGACCTGCAGACAGACACACAGATGGACACACAGACAGGTGCACAGACCTGCAGACAGACACACAGATGGACACACAGACAGGTGCACAGACCTGCAGACAGACACACAGATGGACACACAGACAGGTGCAGGGACATGCAGACAGACACACAGATGGACACACAGACAGGTGCACAGACATGCAGACAGACACACAGATGGACACACAGACAGGTGCACAGACATGCAGACAGACACACAGATGGACACACAGACAGGTGCACGGACCTGCAGACAGACACACAGATGGACACACAGACAGGTGCACAGACCTGCAGACAGACACACAGATGGACACACAGACAGGTGCACGGACCTGCAGACAGACACACAGATGGACACACAGACAGGTGCACAGACCTGCAGACAGACACACAGATGGACACACAGACAGGTGCACGGACCTGCAGACAGACACACAGATGGACACACAGACAGGTGCACGGACCTGCAGACAGACACACAGATGGACACACAGACAGGTGCACAGACATGCAGACAGACACACAGATGGACACACAGACAGGTGCACAGACATGCAGACAGACACACAGATGGACACACAGACAGGTGCACAGACATGCAGACAGACACACAGATGGACACACAGACAGGTGCACAGACGTGTAGACAGACACACAGATGGACACACAGACAGGTGCACAGACCTGCAGACAGACACACAGATGGACACACAGACAGGTGCACAGACATGCAGACAGACACACAGACAGACACACAGACAGGTGCACGGACCTGCAGACAGACACACAGATGGACACACAGACAGGTGCACGGACCTGCAGACAGACACACAGATGGACACACAGACAGGTGCACAGACCTGCAGACAGACACACAGATGGACACACAGACAGGTGCACAGACATGCAGACAGACACACAGATGGACACACAGACAGGTGCACAGACCTGCAGACAGACACACAGATGGACACACAGACAGGTGCACAGACCTGCAGACAGACACACAGATGGACACACAGACAGGTGCACGGACCTGCAGACAGACACACAGATGGACACACAGACAGGTGCACAGACGTGTAGACAGGCAGACATGCACAGACACACAGACAGACACACATAACATGCACGGCTGGACACACGTCCGTGGCCGGACAGACATCCATGGCCGGACACACGTCCACGCACCTGTCGGTGCCCGCGCAGGCGCTGATGCGGGAGCTGGAGCTGCGGGAGCGGCGCATCAAGGAGCTGCAGAGCTCGGGGGAGCGGCTGCTGCGGGACGAGCACCCGGCGCGGCACACGCTGGAGGTGCGGCCATGGGGGGCCTGGGGGGCCATGGGGGGCCTGGGGGGCCATGGAGGTCATGGGGGGTCATGGGGGGTTGTCAGCGGGACGAGCACCCGGCGCGGCACACGCTGGAGGTGCGGCCATGGGGGGCCTGGGGGGCCGTGAGGGGTCCTGGGGGGCCATGGGGGTCATGGGGGGTTATGGGGGGTTGTCAGCGGGACGAGCACCCGGCGCGGCACACGCTGGAAGTGGGGCCATGGGGGGCCTGGGGGGCCATGGAGGGTCCTGGGGGGCCATGGGGGTTATGGGGGGTTGTCAGTGGGACGAGCACCTGGTGCGGCACACGCTGGAAGTGGGGCCATGGGGGGACATGGAGGTTCCTGGGGGGCCATGGGGGGCCATGGAGGGTCCTGGGGGACCATGGGGGGTCATGCGGGGTTGTCAGGGGGACGAGCACCTGGTGCGGCACACGCTGGAAGTGGGGCCATGGGGGGACATGGAGGTTCATGGGGGGCCATGGAGGGTCCTGGGGGACCATGGGGGGTCATGCGGGGTTGTCAGGGGGACGAGCACCTGGTGCGGCACATGCTGGAAGTGGGGCCATGGGGGGACATGGAGGTTCCTGGGGGGCCATGGGAGGTCCTGGGGGGCCATGGGGGGTCATGGGGGAGTTGTCAGCGGGACGAGCACCTGGCGCGGCACACGCTGGAGGTGGGGCCATGGGGGGCCTGGGGGGCCATGGGGGTCATGGGGGTTGTCAGCAGGATGAGCACCCGGTGCAGCACACACTGGAGGTGGGGTTGGGGGTCATGGGGGACCATGGGGGTGATGGGGGACCTGGGGGGGGGTGTCAGCGGGTGAGCACCCAGCACGGCACACGCTGGAGGTGGGGTTGGGGGCCATGGGGGGCCTGGGGGGCCTGGGCAGGTTTGAGGTCCCTGAGGGGCATGGGGGGTCTTTGTGGGGCCCAGAGGGGTCTGGGGGGCCAGGGATGGTATGGGGGGATCTGGGGGGTCTGAGAGGGGTCTGGGGGGCCAGGGGGAATATGGGGGGTCTTTGGGGGTCCCAGAGGGGGCCTGGGGGGCCAGGGCTGGTATGGGGGGATCTGGGAGGGGTTGGGGGGTCTTGAGTGTCTAAGAGGGGTCTGGGAGGTCAGGGGGTGCTGAGGGGACCTGGAGGACCTGGAGGCTCCCCTGGGGGACCGAGGGGGGCTGAGGGGACCCGGGGGCTCTTGGGGGACCGAGGGGTGCCAGGGTGACTGTGGGGGTCTTGGGGAGCTGGGGGGGAGCCATGGGGCCTGGAGAGGCTCTTGGGGGGCTGAGGGGGGCCAGGGGTGTCTGGGTGGCTGGTTGGTGCCGGTGGCGATGCCGGTGGCGGTGGTGATACCGGTGGCAGTGGCAGTGCCGGTGGCGATGCTGGTGGCCATGCTGGTGGCGGTGGCAGCACGGGCAGGTGACCCGTGTCCCATGTCCCATGTCCCATGTCCCATGTCCCATGTCCCCACTCAGGCGTTCCAGGCGGCGCTGCAGACCCAGTGGAGCTGGATGCTCCAGCTGTGCTGCTGCATCGAGGCGCATCTGAAGGAGAACAGCGCCTACTTCCAGGTACGGGGGTTGGGGGGTGCGTGGGGGGACCCCAGGACACCCGCGGCCGGGTGACGACCCCAGCTGACCCCCCCGCCCCCCCAGTTCTTCGCCGACGTGCGGGAGGCCGAGGAGTTCCTGCGCAAGACGCAGGAGAACATGAGGAAGAAGTACTCGTGTGACCGCAGCATCACGGTGACGCGGCTGGAGGACCTGCTGCAGGACTGCCTGGTGAGGGGACGGGACCCCAGGCCCCTGGGACCCCCCGGGACCCCGCCTGGGACCCCCGGCTGGGACCCCCTTGGTGGGAACCCCCTGCAGCCCCTGGGGTGGCCCCTGGGGTAGCACAACTGCCCCAATGCGTGAGCCCCCCTGCGGCCCCCAAGGTGACCCCCAGACCCCCTGCACCCCCAGCGTGATCTCCCCCAATGCGTGAGCCCCCCTGCAGCCCCCAAGGTGACCCCAGACCCCCTGCAGCCCCAGGGTGATCTCTCCTAATGCATGAACCCCCTGCAGCCCCCAAGGTGACCCCCAGACCCCCTGCGGCCCCCAAGGTGACCCCAGACCCCCTGCACCCCCAGCGTGATCTCCCCCAATGCGTGAGCCCCCCTGCAGCCCCCAAGGTGACCCCCAGACCCCCTGCAGCCCCTGGGGTGACACGACCACCCCCAATCCCTGAGCCTCCCTGCAGCCCTTGGGGTGACCCCCAGACCCACTGCAACCCCCAGGGTCACCCCCAGATCCCCAGGCAGCCCCAGGGATGGACCCCCAGCCCCACTGCAGCCCCTGGGGTGACTCCCAATCCCTGACCCCCCCTGCAGCCCCCGGGGTGACTCCCCAATCCCCCTGCAGCCCCCGGGTTGACTCCCCAATCCCTGAGCCCCCCTGCAGCCCCCGGGGTGACCCCCATCCCCCTGCAGCCCCCCGAGGATGATCCCCCCAAGCACCCCTCACTGCACCCCCCCCCCCCCCACCGCGGTGACGCCCTGCGGTGACACACAGACCCTGCTTCAGGAGTGACCCCCAGTAACCCCCCCAGTATCCCCCTCCCACCCACACACCCTCGCTGCAGCGCCCCCCCAAACACCCCGCCCTGCCGCCCCCACCCCGCGGGGTGCAGCGGGGCCCCCCTGACCCCCCGTTGGTTTGCAGGAGCAGAAGGAGCAGCTGGCGGAGTACGCGGCGCAGCTGGGGGGGCTGGCGCGCCGCGCCAAGACCATCGTGCAGCTGAAGCCGCGCGGCGCCGGCGCCCCCCTGCACGGCCGGCCCCCCATCCAGGCCGTCTGCGACTACAAGCAGATCGAGGTGCGGGGACGGCGGGAGGGCCGGGGGGGGACGCGGGGCTGGGCACCCCCAGCGCGGTCTGACGCCCCCCGCCCCCCAGATCACGGTGCACAAGAACGACGAGTGCGCGCTGCTCAGCAACGCGCAGCCGCACCGCTGGAAGGTGCTGAGCGCCGGCGGCAGCGAGGCCATCGTCCCCTCCGTCTGCTTCCTGCTGCCGCCCCCCAACACCGAGGCGCTGGACGCCGTGCGCAGGTCAGTGCGGGGACCCCCAGCCGCGGGGACCCCCAACCGCAGGGAACCCCCACCCGCAGGGACCCCCAACCGCGGGGAACCCCCACCCGCAGGGACCCCCAGCCGTGGGGACCCCCAACCGCAGGGAACCCCCAACCGCAGGGACCCCCAGCCATGGGGACCCCCAACCGCAGGGAACCCCCAACCGCAGGGACCCCCAGCCGTGGGGACCCCCCAACCACGGGGACCCCGAACCGCAGGGACCCCTGACGGCGGGGACTGCCCAACCGCAGGACTGTCTGTGTGGTGTCCCCTGTCCCTGGGGTCCCCTGTCCATGGGGTCCCCCCTGTCCATGGGATCCTCTTGTCTATGAGGTCCCCCCTGTCTGTGCAGTCTGTGGGGTCCCCTTGTCTATAGGGTCCCCTTGTCTATAGGGTCCCCTTCATCTGTGGAGTCCCCTCTGTCCGTGGAATCCTCACTGTCTGTGGGGTCCCCCCTGACCAAGAGATCCCTGCTGTCCGTGGGGTCCCCTTGTCCATAGGGTCCCCTTCATCTGTGGGGTTCCCCTGTCCTTGGACGTCCCTCTGTCTATGGGATCCCCACTGTCCGTGGGGTCCCTTTGTCCATGAGGTCCCCCCTGTCCCTGGGGTCCCTCTGTCCATGGAATCCCCACTCTCTGTGGGGTCCCCCCTGACCATGAGATCCCTGCTGTCCGTGGGGTCCCCTTGTCCATAGGGTCCCCTTCATCTGTGGGGTTCCCCTGTCCTTGAGGGTCCCTCTGTCTATGGGATCCCCACTGTCTGTGGGGTCCCCCCTGACCATGAGATCCCCACTGTCTGTGGGGTCCGCACTGTCCGTGGAATCCCCACTGTCTGTGTGGTCCCTTTGTCCATGAGGTCCCCCCTGTCCATGGAATCCCTGCTGTCCATGAGGTCCCCCCTGACCATGAGATCCCTGCTGTCTGTGGGGTCTCCTTGTCCATGAGGTCCCTCCTGTCCCTGGGGTCCCCCCCGTCCATGGAATCCCCGCTGTCCGTGGGGTCCCCCCTGACCATGAGATCCCCGCTGTCTGTGGGGTCCCCTTGTCCACGGGGTACCCCCCGTCTGTGCAGTGCATGGATCTGGGGGTCCCCCTGTCCGTGATACGCCCCATCTGTGCGGTCCCCTCTCATCCTTGGGGTGCTCCAGTCTGTGGGGTTCCCCTGTTTGTGGGGTACACCCTGTCTGTGAGGTCTCTCCTTAGACGTGGGGTCCCCCCTGTCTGTGTGATTCCCCAGTCCATGGGGTCCCCCCTGTCTGTGGGGTCCCCCCTGTCTGTGGGGTCCCTACTCATCCATGGTGTCCCCCTTGTCTGTGGGGTCTCCATGGACTGTAGGGTCCCCCTGTCCCTGGGGTCCCTCCTCAGCTGCAGGGCCTCCCCTGTCTGTGTGGTCGCCCCCATCCGTGGTGTCCCCCACCCGTGGGGTCCCCACCGCCCCCTGACCCCAGCACCTCCTGCAGGCTGGAGACCACTCACCAGCAGCTCCTGGAGCTCTGGCACCAGCTGCACCTGGACATGCGCTGCCTGCTGTCCTGGCAGTGCCTGAGCCGCGACATCCAGCAGATCCAGGCCTGGTCGCACCTCACCGTGAGTTGGCCCCAGAGCGGGCTCCCGAGGGTCCTGGGGGGCTGATGGAGCCGCTGGGAGCTGGGGAGGCCAAACTGAACCCTGGGGGCAGCTCTGGGCACCTCACGCCAAGAAACCCTTGAGGTGCTGGACCGAGTGGAGAGAAGGGAGCGGAGCTGGGGAGGGGCTGGAGCACAAGTGTGATGGAGCGGCTGAGGGAGCTGGGGGTTCAGCTGGAGAACAGGAGCTGAGGGGAGACCTTCTGATCTCTGAACTGCCTGAAAGGAGCTTGGAGCCAGGGGGGTTGGGCTCTGCTCCCCAGGAACAAGCGCCAGGAGCAGAGGAAACGGCCTCAAGTTGCCCAGGGGAGGTTGAGGTTGGATCTGGGACCAATTTCTTCCCCAAAGGGCAGTGGGGCATTGGAACAGGCTGCCCAGGGCAGTGCTGGAGTCACCATCCCTGGAGGGCTGGACAGACGGACAGGAGGTTCTCAGGACAGGGGGCAGTTTCGGGGTGGGTGCGGTTGGATGAGTGCCCCCGGGGGTGCTGTCCCCGAGCGGCGGGTGACGCGGTGCTCCCGCGCAGTTCCGCTCGCTGCACGCCGAGGAGTGCCGGCAGGTCCTGCGCAGCCTGGACGCGCACTACCAGGAGTTCCTGCGCGACAGCCAGGACTCGCAGGCGTTCCAGCCCGACGACCGCCTGCAGGCCGAGCGCGACTACAGCGCCTGCACGCACAAGTACGAGCTGCTGCTGCGCAGCCAGGAGAAAGGTGAGACCCCGGCCCCGCCGCCCCGCGCTCCGGGTGTCCCTGGGGGAGCGGGAGGGCGCTGACCCGGCCCCGGCGTCCCCGCAGGCGAGCAGGACGAGTCGCTGTGCAAGAGCTACATCTCGCAGCTGAAGGACATCCGGCTGCAGCTGGAGAGCTGCGAGTCCCGCACCATCCACCGCATCCGCCTGCCCCTGGACAAGGACCTGGCCCGCGAGTGCGCGCAGCGCATCTCCGAGCAGCAGGTGCGCCGCAGGGGACGGGGACCCCGCACCGCACACGGGGACCCTGCACCGCACACGGGGACCCTGCACCACACACGAGGATGGGGACCCCCACACCGCACACGGGGATGGGGACCCCACACCGCACACAGTGACTCCGGCACTGCACACAGGGACCCCGGCACCACACACGGGGATCCCACACTGCACATGGGGACCCCGGCACCACACACGGGGACGGGGACCCCCACACTGCACACGGGGATGGGAACCCCACACTGCACACAGTGACCCCGGCACCGCACACGGGGATGGGGACCCTGCACTACACATGGGGACCCTGCAGTGCACATGGGGATGGGGACCCTGGCACCACACATGGGGACCCTGGCACCTGTAACAGGGACAGAGACCCTGGCACTGCACACGGGGATGGGGACCCTGGCACCTGTAACAGGGACAGGGACCCTGGCACTGCACACGGGGATGGGGCCCCTGGCACCTGTAACAGCGACAGGGACCCTGTCACCGCAGATGGGGACGGGGACCCTGGCAGTCCCAGCGGGGCTGGGTCTGTCACAGAATCCCCCGATCACGGGGCGGTTGGGGTGGAGGGGACCTCCGGAGATCCCCGTCCAAGCCCTGGTAGCGCAGGGTCACGAGAGCACAGGACACGTCCAGGCGGGTTCCAGTGTCCCCAGAGGAGACCCCACGATGTCTCATGGAATCACAGGATGTCCTGGGCTGGAAGGGACCCACAGGGACCACAGAATCACAGATTCGGGTTGGAGGGCCCTTCCCAGCCCCCCAGTCCCCCTGCCATGACAGGGACATCTTCACCAGCTCAGGGTGCTCAGAGCCCATCCAGCCTGGCCTGGGGTGTCTCAGGGGTGGTTCAGCCACCACCTCTCTGGGAACCTGGGCCAGTAAATCTGGTGAAAGGTGGCTGGAAGAGCATCTCAGCAGGACCAAAAAAGATGCACTTCTAGGAGAACACAAAGCAGTTTCCTGTCCCTGCCCAGGACACCCCACAGGTCACCCCGTGTGTCTGGGGACCGTGTCCAGTCTCTTCTTGGACACTGTCAGGCTGGGACCCTGCTCAGTGCTCTGTCACCCTATAGAAAGCCGTTTCTCCTCATGTCCACCACACGGGTGGGCTGCAGCCCCCCGCGCTGCTCCTCCCCAGGGCCGGGGTGGCCAGGGACACGGTGCCACATGGGGGTCAGTGGGAGTGAGGGACCCTCCTGTCCCCGCAGCAAACCCACCTGGAGCTGGAGGGCATCAAGAAGAACCTGGACAAGGTGAGCGAGAAGACGGAGCAGGTGCTGGCGCAGCCCGAGCAGGCCAGCTCGGCGCCCGTGCTGCGCTCGGAGCTGGACGTGACGCTGCAGAAGATGAGCCAGGTGTACAGCCTGTCCAGCATCTACCTGGAGAAGTGAGTGCCCGAGCCCGCGCGGCTCCGGTGTCACCGGCCGGGATGAGCCTGCGCCAACGCGTGGGCTCGGGGGTCCTGCAGGAGTCACGGGATCAGCAGATGGTTTGGGGTGGAGGGACCCCTGAAGGTCACCGGTCCAACCCCGGGGACATCTTCACCAGCTCAGGGTGCTCAGAGCCCGTCCAGCCTGGCCTGGGGTGTCTCAGGGATGGTTCATCCACCACCTCTCTGGGAACCTGGGCCAGGCTCTCAGCACCCTCAGGACAACAATTCCTTCCTCATGTCCAGCCTGAACCTCTCTCCTTTAGTTTAAACCATCACCCCTTGTCCTGTCCCAACAGCCCTTGCTCCAAACTCTGTCCCCATCTTTCTCATCAGCCCCTTTTAAGTCCGGAAGAGCCGCACTAAGGTCTCCCCGGAGCTTCTCGTCCCCGGGCTGAGCCCCCAGCTCTCTCAGCCTTTCTCCCCGGGGCTGTTCCAGCTGGGACCATTTTCGTGGCGCAGCGGAGCTGCCGTGTCCCCCCTTCCCCGAGCTCGGTGCCACTGGGTGCCGGCTGAGCCATCTCCTGTGCCCGCAGGCTGAAGACCATCAACCTGGTGATCCGCAGCACTCAGGGCGCGGAGGAGCTGGTCAAGAAGTACGAGGACCAGCTGAAGGACGTGCAGACCGTGCCGGCTGACCTCAAGGAGCTGGAGGCCAGCAAGGCTGAGCTGAAGGTAACGGCACCGGGATGGGGCCGAGGGGCTGAGGCTCTTAGGGACACGGGTTCATGCCAGGGTTGAGTCAGCGGTTGGGCTCGGTGATCTTGAGGGTCTTTTCCAACCGTTGGATGACCCGTGACCCCCGTTCTATGCGGCAGCGGCTGCGTGCGCAGGCCGAGGGCCACCAGCCCTTCTTCAACACGCTGGAGACCGACCTGAGCAAGGCCAAGGACGTCAACGAGCGCATGGTCCGGGGCCACAGCGAGCGCGACGTGGACCTGGAGCGGTACCGGGAGCGCGTGCAGCAGCTGCTGGAGCGCTGGCAGGCGGTGCTGGCGCAGAGCGACCTGCGCCAGCGCGAGCTGGACCAGCTGGGCCGGCAGCTGCGGTACTACCGCGAGAGCTGCGACGCGCTGCTGCGCTGGATCCAGGACGCCAAGCAGCGCCAGGAGCAGATCCAGGCGGTGCCCATCACCGACAGCAAGGCGGTGCGGGAGCAGCTGCTGCAGGAGAAGGTACCGCCGGCGCGGGGCGCGCGGGGCCGGTGCTGCCGGCTGACCGCGGGGTCCTGAGCTCACCCCCGCCTCTCCCCCAGAAACTTCTGGAAGAGTGCGACCGCAACAAGGACAAGGTGGAGGAGTGCCAGCGCTACGCCAAGCAGTACATCGACGCCATCAAGGTGCGCCGCCGGTCCTGCCCGCGCCGGGATGGCCGTCCCGGGGGGCTGTGCAGGTGTGGGGCTCGGGGGCTCGCGGGGGACCCCGTTCGGTGTCCTGAGCGCCCTGTGCCCGCAGGACTACGAGCTGCAGCTGGTGAGCTTCAAGGCACAGGTGGAGCCCATGGCCTCGCCGGCCAAGAAGCCCAAGGTGCAGTCGGCGTCCGACAGCATCATCCAGGAGGTGAGGGGGGACCCGCGGGTGCCGGGGCGCAGCCGATCCCCGGCGGCTCCTTACCCGGGAGTGGAGGCGCCCCAGGGGGCGGGCATGGGGTCTGGCACCGGGCTCGGCTCCCTTGGCCGCGGTGCCGCCGCGGTGCCAGGCAGCGGGGCGGGGGTGCTGTGGGAGCGCCGCCCGCTGACCCCGCCGTCTGCCGCAGTACGTGGAGCTGCGGACGCGGTACAGCGAGCTGACCACGCTGACCAGCCAGTACATCAAGTTCATCACCGAGACGCTGCGGCGGCTGGAGGAGGAGGAGGTAGGGCAGCGGCACGGCTGCGGCCGCGGTCTCTCTGCCGCGTCACCACGCAGTTTGAGGTGACGCCAGCCCCCATCACTAACGCTGGCCACGGCCTCTAACCCCGCTCTGACCGGGCTCCGGGCTCCGAAGCTGCTGGCTCTGGGTGCAGGGGGTCCCCAAGCCGAGAGGTTTGGCCGGGCCGGCGTGCGGCTGCACCGGCGGGCTCTGGCGAGACTCTGGTAGGCGGCACTTCCCAGATACACGCAGCGCAGTCGCCATCTACCTTCGCTTGGGCGCTGAGCTCGGGCGCTGGCGCCCGCTGGTTTCTGTCTTCATAACCTCTCTAACTCTTGGTTTCTGCCCTCGAAGTCGAGCCGCTTTGCCAGTGCTTTGTCTTGGGGGCTGGTTGTGTTGGTGGGGATCTAATGGCGGGTAGATACCCAGGATGACCCTGCACCAGGTACTCACTGTGCGCATGTCCCTGTCCCCACCGCGCCCTCCGCTCACCCTGCGCGCCCCCTCTGCTGCTGCAACCCCGCTCCTGTCCGCCTCTGCCGCGGCCCCGCGCGCTCGCCGCGCCTCTCGGGCGGCACGAGGGGACCCCGCGGGCCAGGTCCTGCTCCCCGGTGTGTGCTGTCCCCACCCTGCACGGAGCTGCGGTGGCCTCGCTCGCGCTGCATGCGGCACCGGCGCCCTGCGGCGCAGCCCCGCGCCGCGCACGAGCTGGAGGGGTTCGGAGCAGCACGGGCCGGAGCTGGGATCGCTCTGCACCTCGTCGAGGCTTTCCCGGCGGGGAAAGCGCTGCTGGCACCTCCGTCGGCGCCCGCTCCCACTGTGCCGCTCGCGCTGGTGCTGCCGCTGGGTCTCGTTTCGGTGAGGTGACGGGTGTCTGCGCCGGCGCCTCTCGCATGGGGAGCATGGGGGGCTCCTCTCCGCGGGGACGGCGGGCGCGGTGGCGGTGCGCACGCCGCTCGCGTCCGTCTCCATCGCCTGCGGCTTTGCTCGCGCTCCATCTCTTCTCTGTGGTACGTGGCCATCTTGCTTCTGGCACCGCTGCCTTGGTCCTGTCGCTGCGCTGAGTGAGCCACGGCGCTCGCGTGTCCCGTCTGCCACACGTCTTCTGGAAGCCGGGGTCACCGCCTCCAGCTCGTGGGGAGGCTCAGGGACCCGAAGTCATCCCACGCGCATCCTCGGCGCGGCCCGGCCCGTCTCCCGGCGCCGCGCGGTTGTGGCTGGCGCTGACGCCCCGGCTCGCTCGCATCCCTTGTGATTTCTCTCTCTCTCCCCTCTCTGTTTTCTCTGCACCCTTTGCCCTCCAGAAAGCCGCCGAGAAGCTGAAGGAGGAGGAGAGGAAGCGGCTGGCGGAGGTGGAGGCGCAGCTGGAGAAGCAGCGGCAGCTGGCCGAGGCCCACGCCAAAGCCAAGGCGCAGGCGGAGGCGGAGGCGCGGGAGCTGCAGCTCCGCATGCAGGAGGAGGTCACCCGGCGGGAGGTGGTGGCCGTGGACGCCGAGCAGCAGAAGCAGAACATCCAGCAGGAGCTGCTGCAGCTGCGGCAGAACTCGGACCACCAGATCAAGTCCAAGGTCAAGCTGATCGAGGAGGCCGAGTACAACCGCAAGAAGGTGGAGGAGGAGATCCGCCTCATCCGCCTGCAGCTGGAGAGCACCGAGAGGCAGCGGGCGAGCGCCGAGACGGAGCTGCAGGAGCTGCGGGCGCGCGCCGAGGACGCCGAGCGGCAGAAGCGGCAGGCGCAGGAGGAGGCGGAGCGGCTGCGGCGCCAGGTGAAGGAGGAGAGCCAGAAGAAGCGGGAGGCGGAGGAGGAGCTGAAGCGCAAGGTGCAGGCGGAGCGGGACGCGGCGCGGGAGAAGCAGAAGGCGCTGGCGGACCTGGAGCAGCTGCGGCTGCAGGCGGAGGAGGCCGAGCGGCGCATGCGGCAGGCGGAGGCCGAGAAGGAGCGGCAGATCCAGGTGGCGCAGGAGGTGGCCCAGCGCAGCGCCGAGGCCGAGCTGCAGAGCAAGCGGCTGTCCTTCGCCGAGAAGACGGCGCAGCTGGAGCTGTCGCTGCAGCAGGAGCACATCACGGTGGCCCACCTGCAGGAGGAGGCCGAGCGGCTGAAGAAGCAGCAGCTGGAGGCCGAGCGGTCGCGGGAGGAGGCCGAGAAGGAGCTGGAGCGCTGGCGGCAGAAGGCCAACGAGGCGCTGCGGCTGCGGCTGCAGGCCGAGGAGGTGGCCCACAAGAAGACGCTGGCGCAGGAGGAGGCGGAGAAGCAGAAGGAGGACGCGGAGCGCGAGGCCCGCAAGCGCGCCAAGGCGGAGGAGTCGGCGCTGCGGCAGAAGGAGCTGGCGGAGGAGGAGCTGGAGAAGCAGCGCGAGCTGGCGGAGGGCACGGCCCAGCAGAAGCTGGCGGCCGAGCAGGAGCTGATCCGGCTGAAGGCCGAGATGGAGAACGGGGAGCAGCAGCGGCTGCTGCTGGAGGAGGAGCTGTTCCGGCTGAAGGCGGAGGTGAGCGAGGCCATCCAGAAGCGCAAGGAGGTGGAGGAGGAGCTGGCCAAGCTGCGCGCCGAGATGGAGGTGCTGCTGGAGAGCAAGGCCAAGGCGGAGGAGGAGTCGCGCTCCAGCAGCGAGAAGTCCAAGCAGCGGCTGGAGGCCGAGGCCAGCAAGCTGCGGGAGCTGGCCGAGGAGGCCGCCCGCCTGCGCGCCCTCTCCGAGGAGGCCAAGCGGCAGCGGCAGCTGGCGGAGGAGGAGGCCGGGCGGCAGCGCGCCGAGGCCGAGCGCATCCTCAAGGAGAAGCTGGCGGCCATCAACGAGGCCTCGCGGCTGAAGGCGGAGGCGGAGATCGCGCTGAAGGAGAAGGAGGCGGAGAACGAGCGGCTGCGGCGGCTGGCGGAGGACGAGGCGTACCAGCGCAAGCTGCTGGAGGAGCAGGCGGCGCAGCACAAGCAGGACATCGAGGAGAAGATCGCCCAGCTGAAGCGCTCCTCAGAGAGCGAGCTGGAGCGGCAGAAGGGGCTGGTGGAGGACACGCTGCGGCAGCGGCGGCAGGTGGAGGAGGAGATCCGCGGGCTCAAGGCCAGCTTCGAGAAGGCGTCGGCGGGCAAGGCGGAGCTGGAGCGGGAGCTGGGCCGCATCCGCGGCGAGGCCGAGGAGGCGCAGCGCAGCCGGCAGCAGGCGGAGCGCGAGGCCGAGCGGCAGCGGGCGCTGGCGCTGGAGGAGGAGGCGCGGCGGCGTGAGGCCGAGGAGAAGGTGCGCGCCATCGTGGCGGCCGAGGAGGACGCCGCGCGGCAGCGGCGGCTGGCGCTGGAGGAGGTGGAGCGGCTGCGCGCCGCGGTGGAGGAGGCGCGGCGGCAGAAGGAGCTGGCGGAGAAGGAGTCGGAGCGGCAGATCCAGCTGGCGCGGGAGGCGGCGCAGAAGCGCCTGGCGGCGGAGGAGAAGGCGCACCTGGCCGCCGTGCAGCAGAAGGAGCAGGAGCTGCTGCAGACGCGGCAGCAGGAGCAGAGCCTCCTGGAGCGGCTGCGCGAGGAGGCCGAGCGCGCGCGGCGGGCGGCCGAGGAGGCCGAGCTGGCCCGCGGCCGCGCCGAGCAGGACGCCAGCCTGTCCCGGCAGCGCGTGGAGGAGGCCGAGCGGCTGAAGCAGCGCGCGGAGGAGGAGGCGCAGGCCCAGGCGCAGGCGCAGGCGGACGCGGAGAAGCTGCGCAAGGAGGCCGAGCTGGAGGCGGCCAAGCGCGCGCAGGCGGAGCAGGCGGCGCTGCGGCAGAAGCAGCTGGCGGACGCCGAGATGGAGAAGCACAAGAAGTTCGCGGAGCAGACGCTGCGGCAGAAGGCGCAGGTGGAGCAGGAGCTGACCAAGGTGAAGCTGCAGCTGGACGAGACCGACCACCAGAAGGGCATCCTGGACGAGGAGCTGCAGCGGCTCAAGGAGGAGGTGGGCGACGCTGTGCGGCAGAAGGCGCAGGTGGAGGAGGAGCTCTTCAAGGTGCGCGTGCAGATGGAGGAGCTGGCGAAGCTGAAGAGCCGCATCGAGGAGGAGAACAAGGCGCTGATCCTCAAGGACAAGGACAACACGCAGAAGTTCCTGGCGGAGGAGGCCGAGAAGATGAAGCAGGTGGCGGAGGAGGTGGCGCGGCTCAGCGTGGAGGCGCAGGAGGCCGCCCGGCTGCGGCAGCTGGCCGAGGACGACCTGGCGCAGCAGCGGGCGCTGGCGGAGAAGATGCTGAAGGAGAAGATGCAGGCGGTGCAGGAGGCCACGCGGCTGAAGGCGGAGGCCGAGATGCTGCAGAAGCAGAAGGACCTGGCGCAGGAGCACGCCAAGCGGCTGCAGGAGGACAAGGAGCAGATGCAGCAGCGCCTGGCCGAGGAGACCGAGGGCTTCCAGAAGACGCTGGAGGCCGAGCGCCGGCGCCAGCTGGAGATCACGGCCGAGGCCGAGCGCCTCAAGCTGCAGGTGGCCGAGATGAGCGTGGCCCAGGCCAAGGCCGAGGAGGAAGCCAAGCGCTTCAAGAAGCAGGCGGAGGACATCAGCGAAAGGCTGCACGAGACCGAGCTGGCCACGCAGGAGAAGATGACGCTGGTGCACACGCTGGAGATCCAGCGGCACCAGAGCGACCAGGACGCGGAGAAGCTGCGAAAGGCCATTGCCGACCTGGAGCAGGAGAAGGAGAGGCTGAAGCAGGAGGCAGCGCTGCTGCAGCAGAAGGCGGAGGAGGTACTGGGCTGCGGGTCCCCTTGGTGGTGGCGGTGCACGGGGACACCCTCGCTGCGGTACACGGGGACACCCTCGCTGCGGTGCACGGGGACACCCTCGCTGCGGTACATGGGGACACCCTCGCTGCGGTGCACGGGGACACCCTCGCTGCGGTACATGGGGACACCCTCGCTGCGGTGCACGGGGACACCCTCGCTGCGGTACATGGGGACACCCTCGCTGCGGTACATGGGGACACCCTCGCTGCGGCGCAGGTGGGCGCGGAGCCGGCTGCTGGCACCGACTGGGAGGAGGCGGCGTCCCTGAGCCCCCCGCTCCAGCATTCGTCCCCCAGGTGTGGGGCAGGACCCCCGTGCGTGGGGCAGGGCGTGTGCGGAGTCAGCACCAGGCGCAGCGAGGCGAACCCGGCCGGGAGGTGTCAGCGCAGGAGCTCCCACCCCCGGCTGCTGCCGTGGAGGGGGATCCACACCCCCCATGCCAGCGTTCCGGCCCCGCCGCGCGTCCTTGTTCCTCTCCGGAGACGAGAGGCGTCCCCGGCTCCCGCTGTGGTGCCGGGCAGGGAGTCCCTGACCCCGCGCGGAGCTCGTGTCCTTTCCCCGCTCGTCCCACCCCGTGTTGTTTGTCCCTAACCCGGCTCTGCTCCCGTAACTCCTAACCCCGCAGCAGAGTGGTTGAGTGACTGCGCAGCCCGGCTGGTGCCACCCCGCTGCCCGTGCCCCCGCTGCCGCCGTCTGACCCCTGTCCTCTGTCCCTCCCCAGATGCAGGTGGCGCAGGAGGCGCAGCTCCGCCAGGAGACCCAGCTCCTCCAGCAGACCTTCCTGACGGAGAAGGACGCCCTGCTGCAGAAGGAGAAGTTCATCGAGGAGGAGAAGACGAAGCTGGAGAAGCTCTTCAAAGACGAGGTGGACAAAGCCCAGAACCTGAAGGCGGAGCAGGAGCGGCAGCAGAAGGAGATGGAGCAGGAGAAGCAGCAGCTGAAAGCCATGCTGGACGAAGCCAAGAAGCACCAGCAAGAAGCGGAGGAGAACGTCCGTCAGAAGCAGGAGGAGCTGCAGCAGCTTGAGAGGCAGCGGCAGCAGCAGGAGAAGCTCCTGGAAGAGGAGAACAAGAAGCTGAGGGAGAGGCTGGAGCAGATGCAGGAGGAGTACAAGGCCGCCCTGGCCCAGACGCGGGAGATCATGATCCAGACGGACGACCTGGCCGAGGAGGCCGCGGTGACCGTGGCGCAGCTGCCGGATATCAAGGCCGTGCCCAACGGCAGAGACGCGGTGGACGGGCTGGCGCAGAACGGGGAGCCCGAGTTTGCCTTTGAGGGCATCCGTCAGAAGGTGTCCGCGGAGAAGCTGGCTGACGCCGGCATTCTGAGCAAGGAGAGCCTGGACAAGTTGGTGAAGGGTGTGGTGAGCGTTGGCGAGCTCTCGCAGAGGGAAGACGTCAAGAGGTACCTGCAGGGCAAGAGCAGCATTGCCGGCTTGTTAATCAAACCCACCAACCAGAAGATGAGCATCTACGAGGCCATGAAGAAGAAGCTGCTCAGCCCGGGCACCGCGCTGGTCCTCCTGGAAGCGCAGGCGGCCTCGGGCTTCATCATCGACCCCGTGCGGAACGCGAGGCTCTCGGTGAACGAGGCGGTGAGGGAGGGGGTGATCGGGCCGGAGCTGCACAACAAGATGCTGTCGGCAGAGAGGGCCGTGACCGGCTACAAGGACCCCTACACGGGCGACAAGATCTCCCTGTTCCAGGCCATGACCAAGGAGCTCATTGTCAAGGAGCACGGCATCCGCCTGCTGGAGGCCCAGATCGCCACCGGCGGCATCATCGACCCCGTCAACAGCCACCGGCTCCCCGTGGAAGCTGCCTACAAGCGTGGCTACTTTGATGAAGAGATGAACCAGGTGCTGTCCGACCCCAGCGACGACACCAAGGGCTTCTTCGACCCCAACACGCAGGAGAACCTCACCTACCTGCAGCTCATGGAGCGGTGTGTGACCGACCCCGACACGGGGCTGTGCCTCCTGCCGCTCACCGACCAGGCGGCCAAGGAGAGAGAGCTGGTCTACACCGACAAAGAAGCCAAGGACGTCTTCAAGAAGGCCACGGTGACAGCGCCGTTTGGCAAGTTCCAAGGGAAGACAATGACCATCTGGGAAATCATCAACTCCGAATACTTCACTGAGGACCAAAGGCGGGACCTGATCCAGCAGTACAGGACCGGCAAGATCACGGTGGAGAAGATCATCAAGATCATCATCACGGTTGTGGAGGAAAGCGAGAAGAAGAACCAGATGTGCTTCGAGGGCCTCCGCGCCCCCGTGCCGGCCGCCGAGCTGCTGGAAAGCAAAATCCTCACCAAGGACCTCTACAACCAGCTGCACCAGGGCAAGAGGACCGTGAAGGACGTGGCGGAGATGGAGTCGGTGCGGCAGTACCTGAAGGGCACGGACGCCATTGCCGGCGTCCTGGTGGAGTCCACCGGCCAGAAGCTGACCTTCTACGACGCCCTGAAGAGAAACCTGCTGAAGCCAGAGGTTGCCCTGTCCCTGCTGGAAGCCCAGGCGGCCACCGGCTACGTCGTGGACCCGGTGGGCAACAGGCTGCTCTCCGTTGACGAGGCGGTGAAGGCCGAGGTGGTGGGGCCGGAGTTCCACGAGAAGCTGCTGTCCGCAGAGCGGGCGGTGACGGGCTACAAGGATCCCTACACGGGCCAGACGGTTTCCCTCTTCCAGGCGCTCAAGAAGGGCCTCATTCCCACCGACACCGGCGTCCGTCTGCTGGACGTCCAGCTGGCTACCGGCGGCATCATCGACCCCGTCAACAGCCACCGGCTCCCGCTCGAGGTCGCCTACAAGCGGGGCTACCTGGACCCCGAGATACACGAGGCTCTGGCCGAGCTCCAAGGCGACGCCAAGGCCTTCTACTGCCCCAACACCCAGGAGCACCTCACCTACGGCCAGCTGCAGAAGACCTGCCACCGCGACAAGCAGACCGGCCTGTGCCTGCTGCCCCTCTCGGACGGAGCCATCCAGGCGCAGCAGGAGGAGCTCTACACCGACAGCCAGGCCAAGGAGTGCTTCGACAAGGCCACCGTGGAGGTGCCGGTGGGCAGCATGAAGGGCCAGACGATGACCATCTGGGAGCTGATCCACTCCGAGTACTTCACGGAGGAGCACAGGCGGGAGCTCCTCCGGCAGTACAAGACGGGCAAGGTGACCATCGAGAAGATCATCAAGATCGTGATCACCATCATCGAGGAGGCGGAGACCAAGAGGCAGGAGAGGCTGACGTTCAGCGGCCTCCGGGCACCCGTGCCCGCCAGCGAGCTGGTGGAGTCGCACATCATCAGCAAAGCCCAGTACGAGCAGCTGAAGGAGGGCAAGAAGACGGTGAAAGACCTCGCCGAGACAGACGCCGTGAGGAGGTTCCTGCACGGCAGCGACTGCATTGCCGGCGTCTACGTGGAGGCGACCAAGGAGAAGCTGAACATCTACGAGGCCATGAGGAGGAACCTGCTGAGGCCCAGCACTGCCGTGGTCCTCCTGGAGGCCCAGGCAGCCACCGGGTTCTTGATCGACCCCGTGAGGAACCGCAAACTGTACGTCAACGAGGCTGTGAAGGCCGGTGTGGTCGGGCCTGAGCTGCACGAGAAGCTGCTGTCGGCTGAGAGGGCCGTGACCGGCTACACCGACCCCTACTCGGGCAACACCATCTCCCTGTTCCAGGCCATGAAGAAAGGACTCATCGTCAAGGAGCACGGCATCCGCCTGCTGGAGGCCCAGATCGCCACCGGCGGCATCATCGACCCCGTCAACAGCCACCGGCTCCCCGTGGAGGTGGCGTACCAGCGCGGCTACTTCGACGAGGAATTGAACCGGACCCTCTCTGACCCCACCGATGACACCAAGGGCTTCTTCGACCCCAACACGCACGAGAACCTCACGTACAGGCAGCTGAAGGAGAAGTGCATCGAGGACCCGGAGACGGGGCTGTACCTGCTGCCCCTGCGGGAGCCCGAGAAGCCCGCGGTGGTGGAGACCACGCAGGTGTACACGGAGGCGGAGACGCGGAAGGTGTTCGAGGAGACGCAGGTGGAGATCCCCGTGGGCAGCAGGGCCGGCTCCTCCATGTCGCTGTGGGAGATCATGCACTCGGACCTGCTGCCCGAGGAGCAGCGGAAGCACCTCATGGAGGAGTTCCAGTCGGGCCGCGTGTCCAAGGAGCGCATGATCATCATCATCATCGAGATCATCGAGAGGACTGAGATCATCAGGCAGCAGAATCTCACCTCCTACGACTACATCCGGCGCCGCATCTCGGCCGAGGACCTCTATGAGGCCAAGATCATCTCCCAGGAGATCTACAACCTGCTGAAGCAGGGCTCCAAGTCCTTCCGGGAGCTCCTGGACGTGGAGACCATCTGGAAGTACCTGTACGGGTCGGGCTGCGTGGCCGGCATCTACATCCCCTCCTCCAAGCAGAAGCTCAGCATCTACCAGGCGCTGAAGAAGGGGCTGATCAACCCCGAAGTGGCCCGCTGCCTCCTGGAGGCCCAGGCTGCCACCGGCTTCATGATCGACCCCATAAAGAACGAGATGCTGACCGTCGACGAAGCCGTCAGGAAGGGCGTGGTGGGGCCCGAAATCCACGACCGGCTCCTGTCCGCGGAGAGGGCCGTGACCGGTTACAGGGACCCGTACAGCGAGCAGAAGATCTCCATCTTCCAGGCCATGAAGAAGGACCTCATCCCCAGCGAAGAGGCCCTCAAGCTTCTGGACGCCCAGATCGCCACCGGTGGCGTCATCGACCCGCACCTGGGCTTCCACCTGCCGCTGGAGGTGGCCTACCAGCGCGGCTTCATCAACAAGGAGACGCACGACATGCTGTCCGAGCCCAGCGAGGTGCGGAGCTACGTGGACCCGTCCACGGAGGAGAAGCTGAGCTACACGCAGCTGCTGAAGCGGTGCCGCAGGGACGAGGGCAGCGGGCTCCTCCTGCTCCCGCTCTGCGACACCAGGAAGCTGACGTTCCGCGGGCTGCGCAAGCAGATCACGGTGGAGGAGCTGGTCCGCTCGCAGGTGATGGACGAGGCCACCGCCCAGCGCCTCCAGGAGGGCCTCACCTCCATCGAGGAGGTCTCCAAGAACATTAAGAAGTTCCTGGAGGGCACCAGCTGCATCGCTGGCGTCTTCGTGGACTCCACGAAGGAGCGGCTGTCCGTGTACCAGGCCATGAAGAAGGGCATCATCAGGCCGGGCACCGCCTTCGAGCTGCTGGAGGCGCAAGCGGCCACCGGCTACGTGATTGACCCCATCAAGGGCCTCAAGCTGACGGTGGAGGACGCCGTGCGCATGGGCATCGTGGGGCCCGAGTTCAAGGACAAGCTGCTCTCTGCCGAGCGGGCCGTCACCGGCTACCGGGACCCCTACACCGGGAAGCTCATCTCCCTCTTCCAGGCCATGAAGAAGGGCCTGATCCTGAAGGACCACGGCATCCGCCTGCTGGAGGCGCAGATCGCGACGGGCGGCATCATCGACCCCGAGGAGAGCCACCGCCTGCCCGTGGAGATCGCCTACAAGAGGGGCCTCTTCGACGAGGAGATGAACGAGATCCTGTCCGACCCCAGCGACGACACCAAGGGCTTCTTCGACCCCAACACCGAGGAGAACCTCACCTACCTGCAGCTCATGGAGCGGTGCATCACCGACCCGGAGACCGGCCTCTGCCTCCTGCCCCTGAAGGAGAAGAAGCGGGAGAGGAAGACGTCCTCCAAGTCCTCCGTGCGCAAGCGCAGGGTGGTCATCGTCGACCCGGAGACGGGCAAGGAGATGTCCGTGTACGAGGCCTATCGCAAGGGCCTCATCGACCACCCCACCTACCTGGAGCTGTCGGAGCAGGAGTGCGAGTGGGAGGAGATCACCACGTCCTCCTCGGACGGCGTGGTCAAGTCCATGATCATCGACCGGCGCTCAGGACGCCAGTACGACATCGACGACGCCATCAGCAAGGGCCTGATCGACCAGTCGGCCCTGGACCAGTACCGCTCGGGCACCCTCTCCATCACTGAGTTCGCGGACATGCTCTCCGGCAACATGAGCGGCTTCCGGTCGCGGTCGTCCTCCGTGGGCTCCTCCTCCTCCTACACTGTCAGCCCGGCCCCCACGCGCACCCAGATCTCCATGTGGAGCGACCCGACCGAGGAGACCGGGCCGGTGGCCGGCATCCTGGACACCGACACCCTGGAGAAGGTGTCCATCACCGAGGCCATGCGCCGCAACCTGGTGGACAACATCACGGGGCAGCGGCTGCTGGAGGCCCAGGCCTGCACCGGCGGCATCATCGACCCCGGCACCGGCGAGAAGTGCTCGGTCGCCGACGCCGTCAGCAAGGGCCTGGTGGACAAGATCATGGTGGACCGCATCAACCTGGCACAGAAGGCCTTCTACGGCTTCGAGGACCCGCGGACCAAGACGAAGATGTCGGCGGCGCAGGCGCTGAAGAAGGGCTGGCTGTACTACGAGGCCGGGCAGCGGTTCCTGGAGGTGCAGTACCTGACCGGGGGCCTGATCGAGCCCGACGCCGCGGGCCGCGTGTCCCTGGACGAGGCGCTGCAGAAAGGCACCATCGACACGCGCACGGCCCAGAAGCTGCGCGACGTCAACACCTACTCCAAGTACCTCACCTGCCCCAAAACCAAGCTCAAGATCTCCTACAAGGACGCCATGGACCGGAGCATGATCGAGGACGGGACGGGCCTGCGGCTGCTGGAGGCCTCCTCGCAGTCCAGCAAGGGCTACTACAGCCCCTACAACGTCAGCGGCGCCGGCTCCGCCGCCGGCTCCCGCTCGGGCTCCCGCACCGGATCCCGCTCCAGCTCCCGGCGCGGCAGCTTCGACGCCACCGGCTCCGGCTTCTCCATGACCTTCTCTTCCTCCTCCTACTCCTCCTCCAGCTTTGGCCGCAGATACGCCGGGGGCGCCGTGGAGGCGGCCGCGCTGGCGGCCGCGCTGGCCCTGGCGCTGCCGAGCAGCGGCTGCGGGCGGGAGGCGCTCGGGGGGCGCCCCGGGGGGCCGGGGACCCCGCTCCGCGTGGCCTGAGCCCCGTCCCGAGGATCCCGCCGCCCCGCTCGCACGTGGCGACGCTGCTGCCCGGCCACTCCTACCTTTTTAACTTCTAAACTCCGTTCTCTTCCAAAGCAGTGCCTGAAGTTTAACCAAAAAGACTAGACTAATATATTAATATATACAATTATCCTGTCAGTATTTGTATATTAAGAGATGAGAGAGAAGACACACTACCCTCCCAGACCTGCCGCCCCGGCCCTGCCGGCCCCCACCGCTCCGACACCGCGGCAGAGCCGGAAAACCGTTCGTCTTTTTGATCTCACCACTTAGCGACTCTTTTGTAATTAATGAACCCCGCCGGCTTCATCCCCGCGCCCCGAAGGAGGAGACGACCCTTTCCCCGCAGAGGAGGACGCCACGAGCTCCGCACCGGCACCGCACACCCCAGCCCTCCGCGCCGGCACCGGAGCCGTCGCCTGGACCCTTCGGCATGGCGAGGAGGGGCCTCCGCACCCCGGCCCCGAGCCGCCCTGGCTCAGCCTCCCGGCACATCCCACGGCACATCCCACGGCACATCCCACGGCACATCTCCCGGCACATCCCGCCACCGCGGAGCCGGCGCCCCCACCGTAAGTGCTGGCGCTGCCCGGTGCTTCCGCTCCGCCGCTTCTCCCACCGCCGCCTCCGCCAGCCCGCCCGCCGGGACGCAGCCGCCGCGCCCGGCTCTCCCCGCTGCCCGTCTGTCTGTCTGTCTGTCTGTCGCTGGTGTATCTGGGAAGTGCTCACACGAGGTTGATTTCCTGACACTGACCTGGCTTGGTGCTTTGACAGGCGTCCGCCAGAGCCCGCGCCGAGCTCGGCAGAGCCGGCGGTGCCTGCGCCCGGACCCCCCTCGCCAGCGAGGTTCTCGGGACCCTCCGGCGTGGGGGGCCGTGGGATGCCGCAGCGGCCCGGCGCTCTCGGTAGAACCCAGGCGCATCTCTGTAAACCGGACTCCTTTTCCCGCTCCCGCTGCCGGCTCTGGTTCCCTCGCCGGTGCTGCGCCGCGGTAACGCGCTCTCTCTCTGGCAGACGTCTCTTTCCAGTCCCTCCCGCGACGTCCCCGCGCCGCTGGGCGAGCTCCTCAGCTGGGTCTCCACCGTCGGCAAGTCGTGGATGGGCGCCGGGGAAGCCCAGGACGCGGCGGCTCCGCGGCCGCGCTCGCCGGCACAGGTAACACCGACCTCCCCGACCTGCCCCGGAGCCGGGGATCCCCACGCCGGCCGGGCGGGCGTGGGGGCTTTGCCGGGTGCCGCGTTCCACGGGGGACACCGAGGTGCCCGGGGGTGCGATGCTGCTCCAGGCGCAGGTTGGGGTGTGGTGAAGGTTTCCCGGCTGTGGCTGTGCCGGCGGGCGCGGGGCGGGCGCGCGGTGCTGCCGCTGGCTCAGCAGCCCCCGTCTCATCCCCCGTCTCATCCCATCTTCTCTGTCCGCTCTGTTGTAGTGTGGCTGGATGTCCATCCCACCTCCCCTCACCGCCGGCACGGCCGGCACCGCACCTGAGGACGCTGGGACGCGCTCCCCCTCCCTTGGCGCTTGCCACATTCCCCGGGCAGGGACCGGGGGCCACGCTGCCGAGGCGGGGGGGCTGCCCCGGTGCCCCCCGGCCCCTGCCGCACTGCACCGGGCCCTGGACAGGGGCTGAAGCAATAAGTGACACAGTGACGGTGACACCGCGCCGGCCCCCACGGGGCCCGGAGCCCCCAGGACCCCCGCTCGGCGGCCTGGCCCCCCCTTGCCCCGTGTGTCCCCCTCCCCAGGGACGGCGTCCGGCGCGGTGCCGCGGCTCAGCCGCGACCTCCACCGCTCCTCTCCTCCTTCGCCCGCTCTCATCGCCACGTGTCCATCCGCTCATGTTACTGCTGCGCATCCATTATCATCGTTATTACTCTCATTACCCAGTTTTGCTTTTGCATGACACGCTGGTGCGGCTCTGCACCACGGCCGGTGCGCCGGGGCTCGGCGCCCCCGCTCTGCACCCAGCGGGGCGGCCGGGGCTGGGCCGCCATCCAAAGCTTCTTTTGGGGGCAAAACACTAAAAGCTGACGTGTACATACGGCCGAGTGTTTGTGAAACCTGCGGTCTGGGCCCAGGGCTCTCCCAGCGCCGTCAGTAAAGATCTGATGAAAACAGCTCCGCGTGGTCTCTTCGCCCTCGGGGCTCCTCGCCGTGGCTGTGCTGCGGCATCGCCGTGCGGGCGGGGGCTCCCGGCGGCATCCTGCCCGTGCCATGGGCCACGGCTTGTGGTGGAGTGTGCACCGGGGGTCTGACCGGCACCGGTGTGCCAGGGCACCAGGAGCCTCACCAGCACCCGTGTGCCAGGGCACCAGAGCTCTGACTGGCACCGGTGTGCCAGGGCACCAGGGGTCTCACCAGCACCCGTGTGCCAGGGCACTGGGGGTCTGACTGGCACCAGTGTGCCAGGGCACCAGGGGCCTCACCAGCACCCGTGTGCCAGGGCACCAGAGCTCTGACTGGCACCGGTGAGCCAGGGCACCAGGGGTCTCACCAGCACCCGTGTGCCAGGGCACTGGGGGTCTGACTGGCACCGGTGAGCCAGGGCACCAGGGGCCTCACCAGCACCCGTGTGCCAGGGCACCAGAGCTCTGACGGGCACCAGCAGGTCAGGCTCATGCCCAGCCCTGCTCGGCATCCCCACGGCACCGCCCGTGCTGCAGGTCCCCGGTTTGGGGACGAGCAGTGGTGGCTCATGGTGTGGCAGCTTCTGTGCCTCCGGCGGGGCGGTGCCGGCTGTCCCTGTGTGCCGGTGCCGCTGTGTGCCGGGCTGTGTCCCGGTGCTGCCAGGAGGCCGAGGCTGCGCTGGCCCGGCAGCTGGTGGCAGGTTGGAGGGTTTGGTGGGAGCAGTTGCGGCAAAGCCGGGAGATGCCGGCACAGGTGCCTGCTCAGGCAGTTCCCGGCGTGCCTTGGATGGCTCTGGAATCTTCCCGGCCCGGTGAGCCGGGTGCCGGGAGCTTGGCCTGCGGTGGTGCCGGGCACAGTGCTGGGGGCACTGCAGCCACACGGGATCCTGGGGGCAGCGTCTGGGGCTGGTGGGGTCTGAGCGGGGGCTGCGGGCTGTGCCGGGAGCTGTGGGGTCTGACTGGGGGCTGCAGGTTGTGCTGGGGGCTGTGCTGGGAGCTTTGGGGCTGTGCTGGGGGCTGCAGTCTGTGCCGGGGGTTGTGGGGCTGTGCCGGGAGCTGTGGGGCTGTGCCGGGAGCTGTGGGGCTGTGCCGGGAGCTGTGGGACTGTGCCGGGGGCTGTGGGGCTGTGCTGGGGGCTGTGGGGCTGTGCCGGGAGCTGTGGGGCTGTGCCGGGGGCTGCGGGGCTGTGCTGGGGCTGTGGGGCTGTGCCGGGAGCTGTGGGGCTGTGCCGGGGGCTGCAGTCTGTGCCGGGGGCTGTGGGGCTGTGCTGGGGGCTGTGGGGCTGTGCCGGGGGCTGTGGGGCTGTGCTGGGGCTGTGGGGCTGTGCCGGGAGCTGTGGGGCTGTGCTGGGGGCTGCAGTCTGTGCCGGGGGCTGTGGGGCTGTGCCGGGGGCTGTGGGGCTGTGCTGGGGGCTGTGGGGCTGTGCCGGGGGCTGCGGGGCTGTGCCGGGGGCTGTGGGGCTGTGCCGGGAGCTGTGGGGCTGTGCCGGGAGCTGTGGGGCTGTGCTGGGGCTGTGGGGCTGTGCCGGGGGCTGTGGGGCTGTGCCGGGAGCTGTGGGGCTGTGCTGGGGGCTGTGGGGCTGTGCCGGGAGCTGTGGGGCTGTGCCGGGAGCTGTGGGGCTGTGCTGGGGCTGTGGGGCTGTGCCGGGAGCTGTGGGGCTGTGCTGGGGGCTGCGGGGCTGTGCCGGGAGCTGTGGGGCTGTGCCGGGGGCTGTGGGGCTGTGCTGGGGGCTGCAGTCTGTGCCGGGGGCTGTGGGGCTGTGCCGGGAGCTGTGGGGCTGTGCCGGGAGCTGTGGGGCTGTGCTGGGGGCTGCGGGGCTGTGCCGGGAGATTTGGGGCTGTGCCGGGGGCTGTGGGGCTGTGCTGGGGGCTGCAGTCTGTGCCGGGAGCTGTGGGGCTGTGCCGGGGGCTGTGGGGCTGTGCCGGGGGCTGCAGTCTGTGCCGGGGGCTGTGCCGGGAGCTGTGGGGCTGTGCCGGGGGCTGTGGGGCTGTGCCGGGGGCTGCAGTCTGTGCCGGGGGCTGTGCCGGGAGCTGTGGGGCTGTGCCGGGGGCTGTGGGGCTGTGCCGGGGGCTGTGGGGCTGTGCCGGGGGCTGTGGGGCTGTGCCGGGAGTTGTGGGGCTGTGCTGGGGGCTGTGGGGCTGTGCCGGGAGCGGCCGTGCCGGCCCCAGCAGCCGCAGGGCAGATGGCAGCAGCGCGGGAGCCGTTAATTAATTACATTGTGTGGCTGCAATTAGCAGCAGGGCCCTGCCCTCCCGACCCCGGGGATCCCTGTTCCCCCGAGGCCGGACGCCCCTCACAAGCCCCGAGACACCCGGATCCCCCGCGGCCAGCGCCCCACCCCCGGCCCGGCCCCACATCTGTGGGGTGAGGAACCCGCCGGTTCGTGCCCGGCCCCACATCTGTGGGGTGAGGACCGCGCCGGGTCCTGCACGGCCCCGGGACCATTGCCCCTGTGCCGAGGGTACCCCCACGCACCCCCAGCCCCGTGTCGGCCCCAGCACGGGCCGAGCGAAGGGACAGGACCCGCTGTGGGGCGGAGGGGACGCGGTGGGGAGCGACACCCCCTAAATCCGCGCTGTGTGCGCCCTGGTGCCGTGTGGGGACAGGCCTGTCCCCCCAGGCGGGTGTCCCCCCCCCCGCAGAGCCGCTGCAGCCACCTTGGGCCACTTCATGCCCCCCGGGACTCCCCAAAGCCCCTTCCCATGGGCAGCACCACCCGGGGCGGCAGCGGCTGGGGACGCGCGGTGGCCTCTCGCTGTCCCCAGAGCCCCCGTGCAGCGGGCGGTGGGAGCAGCGGGTCCCATGTGCCGGCAGCTGCGGCGGAGCCGGGCTGCGCCGGGGCCCCGTGGGCACCATCCCCGCCCCAGCGCTGTCACCGGTGTCACCGCCAGCCGCGGGTCCCCGTGCCGCTGCCGCAGCCGCTCCGAGCGCGCCGTCCCCGTGGCTGCCGCCCAAGCGGGGCCGCGGCCGCCGGCTCGGCCCCCTGGCACACAGCGGTGCCAGCTCCGCGCTGCCGCCCCGGGCGCTGCTGGCTCCGGCGCGGTGTGCGCCGCGCTGGGAACGCTCTGTACCGCGGCCACAAAGCCGCGGCGGCCTCTCCCACGGCCCCTCGCCAGCGCTGACCCCGCCGTGGGGGGTGCCCAGCGCCGCGCCCCCCGGCACAGCCGCTGCCCTGGGCACCGAGCCCCCGCGGCCGCAGGGGGGCCCCAGCTCGCCCCGGGGAAACCCCGGGGGCACCGGCCGGCACGGGCTGTGCCGGGGCTGCTGAAACCACTGCAGTGGGGACGGTGGGGGGGATGGTGATGGGGATGGTGGTGGGGATGGTGATGGGGACAGCGGGGGTATGGCAGTGGGGACAGAGGTGGGGACAGCAGTGGGGACAGAGGTGGGGACGGCAGTGGGGACAGTGGTGGGGACAGCAGTGGGGACAGAGGTGGGGACAGCAGTGGGGACAGAGGTTGGGACGGCAGTGGGGACAGTGATGGGGACAGCAGTGCGGACAGCAGTGGGGACAGAGGTGGGGACAGCAGTGGGGACAGAGGTTGGGACGGCAGTGGGGACAGTGATGGGGACAGCAGTGCGGACAGAGGTGGGGATGGCAGTGGGGACAGTGGTGGGGATGGCAGTGGGGACAGAGGTGGGGATGGCAGTGGGGACAACAGCGGGGACAGCGGTGAGGATGGCGGTGGGGACTACGGTGGGGACAGTGGTGGTGACGGCGGTGGGGACAGCAGTGGGGATGGCGATGGTGACAGCAGTGGGGACAGCGGTGGGGGCAGCGGTGAGGATGGCAGTGGGGACAGCGGTGGGGACAGCGGTGGCGATGATGGTGGGGACAGCAGTGGGGACATCAGTGGGGATGGCAGTGGGGACAGCGGTGGGGATGGCAGTGGGGACAGTGGTGGAAACAGCGGTGGGGATGGCGGTGGGGACAGCGGTGGGGACAGTGGTGGGGATGGCAGTGGTGACGGCAGTGGGGATGGTGGTGGGGACAGCGGTGGGGATGTCAGTGGGGACAGTGGTGGGAATGACAGTGGGGACAGTGGTGGGACAGTGGTGGGGATGGCAGTGGGGACAGCAGTGGGAGAGGGGTGGGGATGGCAGTGGGGACGACGGTGGGGACATCGGTGGTGATGGCAGTGGGGACAGCGGTGGGAGAGGGGTGGGGATGGCAGTGGGGACAGTGGTGGGGACAGCAGTGAGGATGGCAGTGGGGACAGCGGTGGGGACAGCGGTGGTGATGACGGTGGGGACAGCGGTGGTGACGGCAGTGGGGACAGTGGTGGGGATGGCAGTGGTGACAGCGGTGGGGCCAGCGGTGGTGACGACGGTGGGGACAGTGGTGGGGACAGTGGTGGTGACGGCAGTGGGGACAGCAGTGGGGCCAGTGGTGGGGACAGCAGTGGTGACGACGGTGGGGACAGTGGTGGTGACGGCAGTGGGGACAGCAGTGGGGATGGCAGTGGGGCCAGCGGTGGTGACAGCGGTGGGGCCAGCGGTGGTGACGATGGTGGGGACAGTGGTGGTGACGGCAGTGGGGACAGCAGTGGGGATAGCAGTGGAGCCAGTGGTGGGGACAGCAGTGGGGATGGCAGTGGGGCCAGCGGTGGTGACGGCGGTGGGGACAGCGGTGGGGACAGCGGTGTGGCCCAGCAGCCCTGGGGTGCTCCACGCCGTGGCAGCCGCGTGCGGTGACCGGTGACCCCTCCCCAGGCACCGTGTCTGCTGTCAGGTGGCACCAAATCCAGTTGCTCCGCTGTCCCATCCCAGGGTGGGGGACAGGATGTCTCGTCCCCGGTGCCACAGCCCTGTGCCATCCCACATGCTCGGGGGTGCACGGGGTTCAGCTCCTCACACCGGAAAAGCCCCAGACCAGGACCGTCCCTTCCCGCCTCCCCCAATGTCCCGCCTGCCCCACACCTGCCCCACGCCTGCCCCACAGCCACCCCCCTGGCCGTGCTGGGGCACAGGGCCCGATCCTGAGCGTGGGGGCTGTGGGGACGAGGCGGGTGCGCGGTGCAGCCACAGCCGCGCCGGGGGCAGTTGCTGTGGCCGCGGTTTGGGTTTAACCGGGTGCCGGACTGGGCTCTGCGAGGGGCCGATATGGGACACCGAAGGGGCCGAGGGGGCTGGCGGTGCAGAATGAGACCCGGGAGAAACCCACGGTGAAAAGAGCGGGGAAATTCAGGAGAACCGCAGCACCCAGCGGTGCTGGTCCCGGTAGAGCCAGAGCCGCTGGTGCCGGCTGTGAGGCTGGAGCAGAGGGTGGAGCTGGGGGGTCCAGTCCCTGTGGGGACACAGTGACACCCCGAGATGTCCCCTGCCCCTCTGCCAGTCCCGAGGCCTTGTCCCCACCCACCCCTCTGCTCTCCTTGCAGACCCGCGGCGCCGTGGCCAACGCCGGCGTCTCCGGAGGGCGCGCGGAGGGGTCGTCGCCGGACGGGGAGGATGCGGAGAGGTACGGGCGCCGTGTGCGTGCCGTGGGCTCTGCGCCGCCATGGTGCAGCTGGGCGAACCCGCACCGCTGGCCCTGGGTTCCCGCGGGATGGGGAGGGCACACGTGGGGCGGGAGTGTCCCCTGGGGACGGGAGCAGCCACGGGCGCTGGGTCTGGGGACACGGGGACATGGGGGCAGCGCTGGGTTTCTGTCACCAACTGGGCTCAGGGAGCGGCGCCAGCAGTGAACCCGGCGGAGCCCACAGCCCCAGGGCTGCTCCCCGTGTGGCGTCCCCCGCTAGGGGACACATGGGGCTGGGACACTCGGGGGCTCCGCAAGGCCGGGGCAGACGTGACCGAGCAGCATCGGCCATGCTGGCGGCACGGGGAGCAGGACGGGTGATGGGGACCCTGCGAGGGGGGTCCCGGTGTCCAGACTGGTGGGCGGCGGGGTGCACGGGTGCTCACGGGTGGGGACACCTTCGTGGTGCCCGTGTCGCTGGTCCCCAGCCCGGTGGAGCCATGCCGGTACCTGGCGTGTCCCCGCTCTCTCGGCAGAGCCTGGCAGCGTGGCGAGCGGCCGCAGTGGAGGCTGGAGGTGCAGGAGCAGCTGCTGGCGCTGCGGCACTGGCTGGATGCGGTGGAGAAGCGGCTGCCGGCACTGCCGGAGCCCAGCGTGACCCCACAGGTAACGGGCTCGTCCCCGGGTGCGCGGCAGAGCCACTCAGAGCCGGGTGGGACCCAGCCCGCGGCCACACTGGTGAGGTCCTGGTCACCAAGAGCGAGGATGGTGGGAGCCGGGACACCCTTCGGCACGGCCCCGCACGCCTGCTGGTGACACCCGCGGGCCACACAAGGTCCCATGTCCCCGGTTCCTGATCCCAGCCTGGCAGCGCCCACCCAGCCGTGGCCCCCAGGAACCCCCGTCCCCACTGACGCCCATCGGTGAGCGTGGGGCCACTGTCCCCATGGCCTGCGGGGCTGGTGGCATCGCTGCCTCGCAGCCTCGGGGTGACGGCGCCACCGGCTGCTCCACCGGCTGCTCCAGGTTCAGCCACGGCCCCCGGCGGCGCTGCCCCTGTGGTGTGTGCGGTTGTGCAAGGGGCGTGCAGCTGTGCACAGAGTGTGCGGCCATGCACAGAGCGTGCAATAGTGCACAGAGTGTGCAGCCGTGCAAGGGGCATGCAGCCCTGCACAGAGCGTGCAATAGCGCACAGAGTGTGCAATAGTGCACAGAGTGTGCAATAGTGCACAGAGTGTGCAGCCGTGCAAGGGGCGTGCAGCTGTGCACAGAATGTGCAGCTGTGCACAGGGTGTGCAGCCGTGCAACCACGCACAGAGTGTGCAGTCGTGCACAAAAAGTGTGCAGTAGTGCATTGGCTGTGCAGCCATGCACAGAGCATGCAGCTGTGCACAAGGGGTGTGCAGCAGTGCATTGGGGGTGTGCAGCTGTGCACGGGGGGTGTGCAGCCGTGCATGGGGGGTGTGCAGCTGTGCACGGGGGGTGTGCAGCTGTGCACAAGGGCTATGCAGCTGTGCATTGGGGTTGTGCAGCTGTGCATGGCGTGTGTGCAGCTGTGCACAAGGTGTCGCAGCTGTGCATTGTGGTTGTGCAGCTGTGCATGGCGTGTGTGCAGCTGTGCACAAGGTGTCGCAGCTGTGCATTGGGGTTGTGCAGCTGTGCATGGCGTGTGTGCAGCTGTGCACAAGGTGTCGCAGCTGTGCATTGGGGTTGTGCAGTTGTGCACAAGGTGTGTGCAGCCACGCCAGGTGTGTGCAGCCGTGCATGGGGGGGAGGGGGGGGTGTGTGCAGCTGTGCTCAAGGTGTGTGCAGCTGTGCATGGGGGTGTGCAGCTGTGCTCAGGGTGTGTGCAGCCGCACCAGGGGTGTGCAGCCGTGTCTCCCACCCGGGCTGTGCAGCGCCGTCCCCACCGTCCAGCCCCCACGTGTCCCCCGTCTCGCCGCCCCCGGCCTGGAGCCGCGCGAGCACCCGCGTGTCCTCCTGGGGCCCCGGCCGCCAGCTCCATCACCGGCCGCGCCGAGCGGCAGCGCTGGTGGCGGGGGCTGCCCCGCCGGCCCCTCCTCGCCGCCCCCGAACTCTCCCTCGCCGGCTCCTTTTGTTGGGGCCGGGCAGCACGCGGGCTCCGGCGCACACATGACGGCACAAACTGAAAGGGCCATTCATGCCGCCCGGGCGCAGACAAAGCCGAGGCCGAGCAGAACCCGCGGGCTGCCGGGATCTGAGGCTGCGGATTGCGGCCGCCGCTCTCGCCGCTGCCCCGCGCCGGGGTCCGGTGCCCGGGGCGCCCGCGCCGCCCCCAGCGGTACCCGGGGCTGTGGAGCGTGCCAGCCCGGCCGTGCGGGGCGGCGGGCAGCGCGGCTCCGCCAAACAGCCACCGCGGTGCCGCGAGTGCCCGGGGTGCTGCACCGGGGCGGTGGCTGCGGCCGGGGGTCCCGATCCTTGTGTGTGCCCCCTGGGGCAGTGGGGAGGGGATGGGCTGAGCCGTGGGGCTGGGGGCGGCAGGCCAGGGGAGCAGCCCCCCATGCCAGCCCCCCATGCCGGCCCCCCACGCCAGCCCCTCTTTGCAGTGCTCAGTGTGGCATTGCCCGGCACAGAGGCAGCCGGGAGCGCACGGGGGCTCAGCTCAGCACCATCCACCAGGCCCAGGACCCACCTGGGTGGCCCAGTTCACCCAGGATGCCCAGTTCACCCGAGGGGTCCGTGCCTCAGCAGGGCCCCCACGTCCGGGCCCCGCGCACGCACGCGGCAGTGGGTGCTGAGCCCCTCGGCAGCGTGCCGGCGCTGGGCCCAGCGTGCCGGTGCTGCGGCACCGCACAGAGCCCGGGTTATGCTGACTCCCCCCCCAGCAGACAAAGCCCCCGGCCCCTCCTCCTGCGGCGTTCAGGGGAGCCCAGGGGAGCCCCATCCATCAGCGCAGCGCGATGCCCCGTGCCGGGAAACCGCGGCCTCGTGTGGGCCCCGCAGGGTCCAGCCGCTGGGGATGGGGTCGCAGCACCTGCACCCCGCGCTGGAGCAGCCCCAGGGCACCTCTGGCAGCCCCTCGTGCCCCCAGCTCCCGCGGTCCCACAGCAGATAGGGAGCGGGGCTGTGATCCCTGTGACCGCGGCAGCGCCGCGACCCGGCGGCTGGAGAGGGTGTGGGGGTCGGTGCACCCCAGGGGCTGTGTCCTGTGGGGCTGTGTCCTGTGGGGCTGTGCTGCCGTGGGGCTGTGTCCTGTGGGGCTGTGCCCTGTGGGGCTGTGCTGCTGTGGGGCTGTGTGCTGTGGGGCTGTGTCCTGTGGGGCTGTGTCCTGTGGGGCTGTGCTGCTGTGGGGCTGTGTCCTGTGGGGCTGTGTCCTGCGGGGCTGTGCCCTGTGGGGCTGTGACCTGTGGGGCCGTGTCCTGTGGGGCTGTGTCGTGTGGGGCTGTGACCTGTGAGGCTGTGTCCTGTGGGGCTGTGCCACCGTGGGGCTGTGTCCCTGTGGGGCTGTGTCCTGTGGGGCTGTGCCACCGTGGGGCTGTGTCCTGTGGGGCTGTGACCTGTGGGGCTGTGCTGCCGTTGGGCTGTGTCCTGTGGGGCTGTGTCCTGTGGGGCTGTGTCCCTGTGGGGCTGTGTCCCGTGGGGCTGTGCCACCGTGGGGCTGTGTCCTGTGGGGCTGTGACCTGTGGGGCTGTGCTGCCGTTGGGCTGTGTCCTGTGGGGCTGTGACCTGTGGGGCTGTGCTGCCGTTGGGCTGTGTCCCGTGGGGCTGTGCCGCTGTGGGGCTGTGTCCCTGTGGGGCTGTGACCTGTGGGGCTGTGTCGTGTGGGGCTGTGACCTGTGAGGCTGTGTCCTGTGGGGCTGTGCTGCCGTGGGGCTGTGTCCCGTGGGGCTGTGCCGCCGTGGGGCTGTGTCCTGTGGGGCTGTGTCCCGTGGGGCTGTGTCCTGTGGGGCTGTGCCGCCGTGGGGCTGTGTCGCCGTGGGGCCGTGTCCCGTGGGGCCGTGTCCCGTGGGGCTGCGGGTCGGTCCGCAGGCGCTGCCGTGCGCTGCCGGCTCCGGGTCAGAGCCGGCCCGGTGCCGGGGCCGGTGCGGGAGCAGGTGCGGGAGCAGGTGCGGGTCAGGGCCGGTGCGGGGCTGGGGCCGGCCGGGGGGTGTCCGGGCCGCTCCCCCGGGCAGCGCCGGGCGGTGGGAACGGCGCCGCTCCCCTCCCCCTGCCCGGGATGGCTGCGAGTCCCCGGGGGTTTCCCCGGTAACGGCGGCGTCCGGCGCGCAAAGGGTTAACGCGGCCGTATTGTATCGGCGGGGGGTGCGGCGGGGTCAGCCCTGCGCGCCGAGCCGGGCTCTGCGGGGCCGAGCCGAGCTGAGCCGAGCCGAACCGAGCCGTGCGGAGCCGAGCCGAGCCGAGCCGAGCCGAGCCGAGCCGAGCCGAGCCGAACCCGAGGTCCCGCCTGCCCGGTCCCCCCGGGTTCCCCCGGGTCCCCCCCGGGTCCCCCGCACCGCGGGGCGCAGCGCACAAAGGCGGCGACAGGGCCGGGGCGGGCGATGGCCGGGCGGCGGTAACGGGGACCGAGCGCCGCTCCGCTCCGCCGCCGGCTCGGCCCCGCCATGGCCCGGCGGCGCGGCCGGTAGCGGGGGCGGCGGAGCCCCCCGGCCCGGCCCATGGACGCCCGGCTGCGCCGACGGGTGAGTGCGGGGCGGCCCGGGCGGGTCCCTGCGCGGGGGGCAGCGGGACCGGGGCTGCGGCGCCGGGGGGAGCGGCCGGGGATGCCCCGATCGCGGTGCTGGTGCTGGGGTCCCCGAACCGCCGCTCCCCTGCGGCCGCCCCGCCTGCTGCCCCCTGGGGACCCGGCCACGCGCGTCGAGTGCGGCTGGCGGGGACACTGCGCGTGGGGCTGACGGGGACACCGCGCGTGGGGCTGACGGGGACACCGCACGTGGGGCTGACGGGGACACCGCACGTGGGGCTGACGGGAACGCGTGCGTGGGGCTGACGGGGACACCGTGTGTGGGGCTGATGGGGACACTGCACATGGGGCTGATGGGGACGCCGTGCGTGGGGCTGATGGGGACGCGTGCGTGGGGCTGACGGGGACACCGTGTGTGGGGCTGACGGGGACACCGTGTGTGGGGCTGATGGGGACGCCGTGCGTGGGGCTGACGGGGACACTGCACGTGGGGCTGGCGTGTCAGGGCCCGTGTGAGGTGCAGCTGCGTGTGTGTGCACAGGGACAGCGTGCACCGGGACTGTGGTGCGTGTGCGTGTGCACCGGGGCTGTGGTGCGTGTGTGTGTGCACCAGGACCGTGGTGTGTGTGCCCAGGGGCAGTGTGCACCAGGGCTGTGGTGTGTGTGTGCACCAGGGCTGTGGTGTGTGTGTGCACCAGGACCGTGGTGTGTGTGCCCAGGGCTGTGGTGTGTGCCACAGTGTGTGCCACAGCGTGTCCTGGTGCACGGGGCTGTCCACGTGCACCTGCTCGGGGTGCTCCGGCCTGCACGGTGTCTCCCCGCCGTGGGTACCTGCGCCTGTGGAGCCGCTGCCCCCAGCCCTGTGCGCGGGTTGGGGTGTCGTGGGTCCCCCCGTGGGGTGATGCTGGGTCTGTGTGCCGGGTGCGTTGCAGGGCAGGATGGGTGCGCGTGGGGCGCGGTGTCTGTGTGTGCAGCGCCGTGTCTGTGTGTCCGGTGCAGTGTCTGTGTGTGCAGCGCGGTGTCTGTGTGTCCAGTGCAGTGTCTGTGTGTGCAGTGCGGTGTCTGTGTGTCCGGTGCAGTGTCTGTGTGTGCAGCGCGGTGTCTGTGTGTCCGGTGCAGTGTCTGTGTGTGCAGCGCGGTGTCTGTGTGTCCGGTGCAGTGTCTGTGTGCGCAGCGCGGTGTCTGTGTGGGTGCACGTGTGGGGTGTGCACGGCGTGTCCACGCTGCGTGGGTGCGTGGGGCGAGGGTCCGTGTGCAGGCAGAGCCGCAGCCCGGGGGTCAGAGCACACACCCGGTGTGGGGCGGGCAGTGGGGCAGTGGGGCTGTGTGCATGTGCAGGTGGGTGCGGGTGGGTGCACATGGGCACGAGGGTGGGCGCCCCGCACTGGGTGTAGGGTCTGGGTGCTGGGTCAGGGTGTAGGCAGCGCTGGATTAGGGTGCAGGCAGCAGCAGTGGGTCCAGGTGCGGGCAGCATGGGTCCGGGTGCAGGCAGCGTGGGTCAGGGTGCAGGCAGCGTGGGTCAGGGTGCAGGCAGTGTGGGTCAGGGTGCAGGCAGTGTGGGTCAGGGTGCAGGCAGCATGGGTCAGGGTGCAGGCAGCATGGGGCTGGTTGCAGGCAGCGTGGGTCAGGGTGCAGGCAGCGTGGGTCAGGGTGCAGGCAGCATGGGACCGGTTGCAGGCAGCGTGGGTCCGGTTGCAGGCAGCAGTGGGTCAGGGTGCAGGCAGCGTGGGTCCGGATGGAGGCAGCGTGGGTCCGGGTGCAGGCAGCGTGGGTCCGGGTGCAGGCAGCAGTGGGTCAGGGTGCAGGCAGCGTGGGTCCGGATGCAGGCAGCGTGGGTCCGGTTGCAGGCAGCGTGGGTCCGGATGCAGGCAGCGTGGGTCCGGGTGCAGGCAGCGTGGGTCCGGTTGCAGGCAGCAGTGGGTCAGGGTGCAGGCAGCGTGGGTCAGGGTGCAGGCAGCGTGGGTCTGGTTGCAGGCAGCGTGGGTCAGGGTGCAGGCAGCGTTGGTCCGGTTGCAGGCAGCGTGGGTCCGGTTGCAGGCGGCGTGGGTCCGGGTGCAGGCAGCGTGGGTCTGGTTGCAGGCAGCGTGGGTCTGGTTGCAGGCGGTGTGGGTCCGGTTGCAGGCGGTGTGGGTCCGGTTGCAGGCGGCGTGGGTCAGGGTGCAGGCAGCGTGGGTCTGGGTGCAGGCAGCAGTGGTCCGGGTGCAGGCAGCGCTGCCGCAGGGCTCTGGCAGGGCTGGCGTGGGAGGGTCCTGCCGGCTGGCGCGGGGATTTATGGCTGCGGCAGTGCCAGCAGGGTGGGAGCCGCCTGCCCGTGCCTGCGGGGGTGCCGCAGCCCCCGGCCCGCGCCCCCAGCGCCCCCCGGCCGCCTTTGTGGTCCCTGCGGCCAGATGGCTCCTTTCTCCCGGCTCCGCGGCCGCCGGGTTAATCTACCGGCACAAAGCGCCGCCGCCCGGAGCATCTGCCGGTCTGCCCGGCGCTGCCTCCCGCGCCCCTCGGTTACCCGTCTGCTAACGAGGCGGTGCCGGCCGCGCAGGGACACGCACCCCGGGCGGTGGCGACGCCACCAGTCCCTCGGGGTCCCCTCCCTCTGCGTGGGCGACACCAACGCCTCGTCCCTCGTTGTCCCCAGCGCTCAGCAGCCCTTTGCCCGGGGGGGCTGTAACTCCCAAAGGCCGGTCAAGGGTTTGGCAGCACCAGCAGCCACCGGGGCGCAGGCGCAGCGGGAGTGGGGCCGGAGGGAGAACCAAGCGCAGGATGGGTGCGGGTGCCGTGTGGCACCGCGGCGGCTCCGATAACGCGCGTCCTCCTGGCTCGTTTCAGGCCGGGATTTGAGGGGGGGGCCCGGCGCCCGTGCCCGCGCCATGGGGAACTCGGTGAGCCGGCCCAGCTGCCTGGGTGAGAAGAGCCGGCGGCCGGACGAGCTCCTGCGGGAGCCGCCGCGCCGTGACCTGGCGCTGGACGCGGGGCAGCCGCCCGGCAGGAGCGCCACGGAGGCCTGGCCGGCGCTGCCGGAGAAGCCGCCGGTGGAGAACGGCTGGAGCGCGGTGTCCGGCGCGCGGAGCCGCCCGGGCAGCCCGGTGCTGAAGCGCAGCCAGTCGGAGGTGACGGTGCAGAACGGCAGCTCGGCCTGCGTCCCGCTGCGGGGACAGGGACAGGCGGGGGGCGCAGCCTGGACGCCCCCCCGGGCCGGCGTCCCCCGCGGCGCCTGGTCCTGGAAACCCGTCACCACGCGGGAGGTGACGGAGGTGACGGAGGTGACCGAGACCATCGTGACGGAGATCGTGGAGGTGACCGAGTACCCGGCCGGCGAGAAGGGCGGCGAGCCCCTGGTCACCCGGACGGTCACGGTGCTGACGGAGCGCGCGGGGGAGCCGGCGGCCGGCGGCCGCTGCGGACAGACGGACACCGCGGAGGTGACTGCGGGCAGGGCCCCTCGCTGCGGGGACGCCGTACCGAGCCCACGCCGCGGGGCGGCTCTGCCAGCGCCGCTGTGTCCCCGCACGAGTCTCAGCCTTCGTCTCCCTTCGGGGCGGCGCTGGAGACCAGCCCGGTGTGCGGACGGGCCCGTCCCCTCCCTGTGCCACGGCTCGTGGGGTCCGCAGGGTGTGGGGTGTGTAGACCCCGCTCGGGGGACCCCTGGCAGTGTTGGGTCCTTCGGCCCCGAGGAGGAGGAGTGTGGGTCTGTGAGAGCCCGGCCCGGCACAGCCTGGGCCAGCGGGGGACACAGGGCTGCGTGGGGGACACAGGGGACACGGGGCTGCACAGGGGACATGGGGGACATGGGGCTGCGTGGGGGACACGGGGGACATGGGGCTGCACAGGGGACATGGGGGACATGGGGGCTGCTTGAGGGACGTGGGGCAGGACCTGGGCTGGGTGGGTCCCTCTGGCACCTGCATTGTGTTCTGGATAGAGCATCACGGGGAGGAGCATCCCAGCCCCACGGCTGCCCCACGGCTGCCCCACGGCACCCCCTGCCCGCCCGGGCGGCTCAGCCCCCTCTCTTGGCAGGTGTCCCCGCGGACAGTCCCCGTCCCTGTCCCCATCCCTGTCCCCGAGGAGGTGGCGGGCGCGGAGCGGGCGCAGGACACGCCGGAGAGCCTCCTGGCGTGGGTGGCCGACATGGAGGAGCTGGTGAGGAACCAGAAGCCGCCGTCGGCCGAGGTGAAGGTGGCCAAGGCGCAGCTGGAGGAGCAGAAGGTGGGCAGGGGGGCTGGCACGGGGATGGGGGGCCCGGGGCGGATGGCGCGGCCATCCCGGGTGCTGGAGGGGGTCCCAGCGCCGCCCGTGCTCCGCAGCTCCTGAGGCGGCTGCTGGAGGAGCGGCGGCCACGCGTGGAGCTGGTGCTGCAGGACCGGGCACACGGCACCGGCACCGCGGCGCCCGAGGGGACCGGCGGCCGCCACGGCCTCGGGGAGCGCTGGGACGAGCTGATGCGGGAGGCTGAAGCCAGGTGGGTCGGGGGGCAGGAGCTGCCATGTCCCGCGTCCCCATGTCCCCAGATGTCACCGGGACGTGGCGGGACCCTCCGCCTGGGTGCCGGCAGCCTGTCCTTGGGCGCTCCCGGCGCCGCCTCGCCCCTCGCGTTCAGGGGGGCAGGTTTGGGTGGGGAGCGCCCCAGATGTGGCAGGGGGACCCCAGCTGTGGGAACTGCCCCCCACTGCGGTGCCCAGGACAGAGGGGGCTCCTGGGCCGGTGCCACTGCCCTCCCGGCTCACCCGGCGCTCCCGGCGCAGGTACGGCCACCTAGAGAGGATCCTGCCGGCGGCACAGGCCTTCCAGGAGGCCGTGGACTCCTTCCAGGAGTGGCTCGGTGGCACCGAGCGGCAGCTGGCCCAGCTGTGGCACGCCAACGGCTGCGTCGGCCGCGTGCAGGACGCCCACCGGCAGACCCAGGTCTGCACCGCGCCGGGCACGGGGGCTCGGGCACCTACTGTGGCACAGGGTGGGCTGGGGCACCATTGTGGTGACACAGGGTGGGCTGGGACACCCACCGTGGTGGCACAGGGTGGTCTGGGGCTCCCACTGCGGTGGCACAGGGTGGGCTCGGGCACCCACCATGACACAGGGTGGGCTGGGGCACCATTGTGGTGGCACAGGTATGAGCTCGGGCACCCACTGTGGCACAGGGTGGGCTCGGGCACCCACTACGGTGGCACAGGGTGGGCTCGGGCATCCACTGCAGTGGCACAGGGTGGGTTCGAGCACCGTTGTGTTGTGGGTGGCCAGGGGGAGCGTGGCACAGCCGGGTGGGGGAGCCACAGGTGGGACCATGGGGCGGGCAGGGGGTGGCTGTGGGGACGGGGACGCCGGGGGTGCCGGGGGCAGTGCGGTGGCCGTGGCTGCCACGGAGCCTCTCTCGGGCAGGCCCTGTGCCAGGAGATCCGCGGGCGGCTCGGGGAGCTGGACGGCGCCCTGGAGAGCGGGCAGCGGGTCCTGGACATGGTCACAGGCGAGTGGGCTCCGCCGGTGGTGCCGGTGCCGGGAGGGACCGCGGGCGCCCGAGTGTCCTGGGGGACTCGGCTCCCACGGCATCACCGATGGGATCGCAGCGTCCCACGGGTGGAGAGGGGCCGGGCGTCAGGCATGGTGGGACAGATGGACCCACAGAGGGGACAGTGAGGAGCTGGAATTTCAGCTCTGCTGGGGTCTCGGGGAGCAGGAGAGGGGCAGGTGTGGGGTTGGGACAGGGGGTGTCACAGGGGAGGGACAACGTTGGTGCAGAGGGTCCCTGGCCCTGGGGATGGTGTCGGTGCAGCGGGTCCCTGGCCCTGGGGATGGTGTTGGTGCAGTGGTTCCCTGGCCCCAGGGATGGTGTCGGTGCAATGGATCCCTGGCCCTGGGGATGGTGTTGGTGCACTGAGTCCCTGGCCTCAGGGATGGTGTTGGTGCAGTGGTTCCCTGGGCCCGGGGATGGTGTCGGTGCAATGGGTCCCTGGCCCCGGCGCCGCTGGCTGCGGCAGCGCTGATGTGGCCGCGGTGGCGCCGCAGGGGAGGAGGCGCAGCTGGCGCAGGAGAAGCTGGAGTCGCTGAGGATGCGGTACCTGATCGCGGGGCAGAGCTGCGCCGACACGGAGCAGCGGCTGGCGCAGACGCTGGAGGCTTCGTCCCACCTGGGCTCGGCGCAGGAGGAGCTGGCGCCGTGGCTGAGCCGCCTGGAGCAGGAGCTGGGGTGCGGGGACGGCCAGGAGCCCCCGCTCGGCACCGGCGACAGGGAGAAGGTGTGGGACACAGGGCAGCGGCTGATGTACCGGTGTCCCAGAGAGGAGTCCCGGTGGGGCTGATGTCCCTGCGCTGTGGCTGATGGCTCCTCTCCTCTCCTCTCCTCTCCTCTCCTCTCCTCTCCTCTCCTCTCCTCTCCTCTCCTCTCCTCTCCTCTCCTCTCCTCTCCTCTCCTCTCCTCTCCTCTCCTCTCCTCTCCTCTCCTCTCCTCTCCTCTCCTCTCCTCTCCTCTCCTCTCCGCTCCCCTCCCCTCCCCTCCCCTCCCCTCCCCTCCCCTCCCCTCCCCTCCCCTCCCCTCCCCTCCCCTCCCCTCCCCTCCCCTCCCCTCCCCTCCCCTCCCCTCCCCTCCCCTCCCCTCCCCTGTCCCCCTCCCCTCTGCAGCTGGAGCAGCTCGTGGCCTCCCAACTGTCCCGCGTGGCCGCGCTGGCCGAGCGCCTGGAGTCCATCGGGCAGGTGCAGCTGGACACGCCGGCGCTGCGCTCACAGCTCGCCGACCAGAAGGTGGGTCTGCAGCGCCGGTGCCGCACCCCACAGGCGCCTCGGAGCCCCCCGGAGTCCCCGGGAACGCTGCTCCGCGCCCCCGTGCGGGACCAGCACTGGGCTCTGCAGGACCGGCACCGCGCGTTTCTCCCCGCAGCTGCTCATGGCCGAGATCCTGCAGCAGCGCGGGCTGGTGGAGCGGCTGCTGGCGCTGGCGGAGCCGCTGCTGCCGCGCTGCCCCGATGCCCTGCAACTGCAGGTGAGCGGCTGTGCCAGGGCTGCGCCGGCAGGGACGCTACGGCAGAGGGGGATGGCGCTACCTGTGTCCCCATCACCAGGGGATGGCGGTGCCTGTGTCCCTGTCACTGGGGAACGGCGGTGACTGTGTCCCCATCGCTGGGGGACGGCGGTGCCTGTGTCCCTGTCACTGGGGGATGGCGGTGCCTGTGTCCCTGTCACTGGGGGACGGCGGTGACTGTGTCCCGATCGCTGGGGGACCGCGGTGCCTGTGTCCCTGTCACTGGGGGATGGCGGTGCCTGTGTCCCCATCACTGGGGGATGGCGGTGCCTGTGTCCCCGTCACTGGGGGATGGCGGTGCCTGTGTCCCTGTCACTGGGGGACGGCGGTGCCTGTGTCCCTGTCACTGGGGGATGGCGGTGACTGTGTCCCTGTCACTGGGGGATGGCGGTGACTGTGTCCCCATCACTGGGGGATGGCGGTGCCTGTGTCCCTGTCACTGGGGGATGGCGGTGCCTGTGTCCCCATCACTGGGGGATGGTGGTGCCTGTGTCCCTGTCACTGGGGGATGGCGGTGACTGTGTCCCCATCACTGGGGGATGGCGGTGCCTGTGTCCCTGTCACTGTGGGATGGCGGTGCCTGTGTCCCCGTCACCGGGGTACGATGGTGCCTCTTTCCCCATCACTGGGGGATGGCGGTGCCTGTGTCCCCGCCCCATGGGACACTGGGTGACCCCGTCCCCGCAGAGCTCGGTGCAGGCGCTGCGGGAGCGCGCGGAGCAGCTGTTCGTGCGCAGTGGCGCCTGCGCCGTGCGGCTGGAGCACGCCCAGGCCCTGCTGGCCCAGTTCGCCGAGGCGCTGGCGGAGCTGTCGCCCTGGCTGGATGAGACGCAGGGGCTGGGCGTGCAGCTCGCGCCCAGCGCCATCACCTACGAGGCCTTCAAGGAGCAGCAGGCGCTGCTGCAGGTGAGGGTGGGGACACGGGGACACGTGGGCTTGGGAACCTGAGAAGGGACGGGCTGGGGGACCCGATGTGCACGAGCAGCATCCACTGTGAGCAGAGCTGGGGTGCAGGGTCAGTGTGGTGGAGCACCGGGGTGCACCAGGGCAGAGCTGGGGCGCAGGGTCGGTGTGGTGGAGCACTGGGGTGCACCAGGGCAGAGCTGGGGCGCAGGGTCGGTGTGGTGGAGCCCCGGGGTGCACCGGGGCAGAGCTGGGGTGCAGGGTCGGTGTGGTGGAGCCCCGGGGTGCACCGGGGCAGAGCTGGGGTGCAGGGTCGGTGCGGTGGAGCCCCGGGGTGCACCGGGGTGCATCCCCACGGCCGTTGCGCTGTGCAGTGCCTGCGCGAGGCCATCGCCGAGCACCGGCCGCTGATGGGGAAGCTGCAGCGCGTCTCGGCGCAGCTGGAGGAGCTGAGCCCGGAGCAGGGAGCCCCGTTCCGGCAGCGCTGGCGCGAGGCGGAGGAGCGGTACGGCCGCATCCGCGAGCGCGTGGGGCAGGCGGCCGCGCTGCTGGAGGACGCTCTGCCGCGCTACAGCCAGGTAGGGACCAGCGCCGGGGGTCGGTGTCCCTCGGGGTGTCCCCTGGGATGTCCCCTGGGGTGTCCCCTGGGATATCCCGTCCAGTGACCAGGCGCCTTCGGCAGCTGACGGAGCGCATGGACCTGCTGCGGGAGTGCCTGGAGCGGCTGCAGAGCCGGCTGCAGAGCCAGCCCCCGCTGCGCGGCGACGCGGCACAGCTGCGCGAGCGCCTGCGCGAGAACGGCCTGGTCCTGGCCGAGCTGGACAAGCTGGGCGCGGCGCTGGAGACGGTGCAGGCGCAAGGCGATGAGCTGCTGGCCAGCATGCCGGCGGCAAACTCCGACGCCGCTGCCAAAGGTACCGGCACAGGGGGTCCGATACATCCCTGGGGTGGCTGTGCCGTGCACGGCAGCGTGACCCTGCCCCAGAGCGTCCCGTGGGACGTGTCCCTGCTCAGGGCTGTGTCGGGGGTCCCCGGCCAAGCCCCGTGCCCGGGTTCCCGCAGGGATCCAGGAGCGGACGGCGCAGCTGCTGGCGCAGTGGGACTGCCTGCGCGACCACTGCCGGGACCAGGAGCAGCGGCTGCGGGAGCTGCTGGCCCTGGCCGAGCGCTTCTGGCACGGCCTGGCCGAGCTGGCGCTGGCGCTGAGCGACACCCAGCAGCTGGTGCTGGGGCTGGAGGAGACCGGCGGCGAGCCCGAGGCCGTCCGCGCACGGCTGCGCACCATGCAGGTACGGGCTGGGGGACGGAGGGCAGCCCCGCGGCACGGGCAGCACCATGGCACAGGCAGCCCCATGGCACGGGCAACACCGCGGCACGGGCAACACCGCGGCACGGGCAGCACCGCGGCACAGGCAGCCCCACGGCACGGTCCTGGCCGCAGGCGCTGCGGGAGGAGATCGACTCGCTGCAGGGGGAGCTGGATGCGCTGGGCAGCCTGGGCGTGGAGCTCATGGCCTCCTGCGGGGACCCCGACAAGCCCGACGTCACCAAGAGCCTGGACGATGTGAGTGGCGGCGGGCGCAGCGGGATGGGACCGGCTGTCCCTGCACTGGGGGCGGGCGTGTGTCCCCCAGGCCCCGTGTCCCCAGACCCCGTGTCCCCAGGGTGTCCCCAGGCCGGGCTGGAGGGGGGTGGCTGTCCCCGGGTGGTGTCCCTGCACAAGGGGCTGTGTCCCTGCCCAGCATCACCCCCCGTACTGCTGCCCACCAGCCCCTGCACCCGTGGCAGCGCCGGCTGCTGCCTCCTGCACCCACTGCTGCTGCACCGGCCTGGGCAGCGCCACTGACCCCCATGTCCCCGACACCCGTGTGGTGCCACTGACCCCCATGTCCCCAACCCCCGTGTGGTGCCCATCCTGTCACCCCCATGTCCCCAACCCCTCTGTGGTGCCTGTGACCCCCATGTCCCCAACCCCCATGTGGTGCCACTGACCCCCATGTCCCCAACCCCCGTGTGGTGCCCGTGACCCCCATGTCCCCAACCCCCATGCGGTGCTGCTGATCCCTGCGCCCCTGACCCCACATGGTGCTGATGTTGACCCCTGTGCCCTTGACCCCCACACAGTGCCCTTGACCCCATGTGGTGCCCTTGACCCCTGTGCCCCTGACCCCAGTGCCCCGATCCCACGTGGTTCTGCTGACCCCGGTACCCCTGACCCTGTGCGGTGCCCTTGACCCCGGTACCCCGACCCCACACAGTGCCACTAACCCCGGTGCCCCGAACCTGCATGGTGCCCTTGACCCTGGTGCCCTGACCCCGCATGGTGCCCTTGACCCCGGTGCCCCTGACCCCGCACAGTACCGCTGACCCCGGTGCCCCTGACCCTGTGCAGTGCCCTTGACCCCGGTGCCCTGACCCTGCACGGTGCCCTTGACCCCGGTGCCCCTGACCCAGTGCGGTGCCCTTGACCTCGGTGCCCCGACCGTGCGCGGTGCCCTCGACCCCGGTGCCCCTGACCCCGCACAGTGCCGCTGACCCCGGTGCCCCTGACCCTGTGCAGTGCCCTTGACCTCGGTGCCCTGACCCTGCACGGTGCCCTTGACCCCGGTGCCCCGAGCCTGCGCGGTGCCGCTGACCCCGGTGCCCTGACCCTGCGCGGTGCCCTTGACCCCGGTGCCCCAACCCCGTGCGGTGCCCTTGACCCCGGTGCCCCGAGCCTGCACGGTGCCCTTGACCCTGGTGCCCCTGATCCAGTGCGGTGCCCTTGACCCTGGTGCCCCAACCCCGTGCGGTGCCCTTGACCCCGGTGCCCCGAGCCTGCACGGTGCCCTTGACCCTGGTGCCCCTGATCCAGTGCGGTGCCCTTGACCCCGGTGCCCCTGACCCTGTGCGGTGCCCTTGACCCCGGTGCCCCGAGCCCGCGTGGTGCCGCTGACCCCGGTGCCCCGACCCTGCGCGGTGCCCTTGACCTCGGTGCCTCGACCCTGCGCGGTGCCCTTGATCCTGGTGCCCTGAGCCCACGCGGTGCCGCTGACCCCGGTGCCCCGACCCCACGCGGTGCCCTTGACCTCAGTGCCCCGACCCTGTGCGGTGCCCTTGACCTCAGTGCCTCGACCCTGCGCGGTGCCCTTGACCCCGGTGCCCCGAGCCCGCGCGGTGCCGCTGACCCCCGGCCCTGCCGCAGCTCTACTCCTCCTGGCACAGCCTGAGCGCGGTGTGGACGGAGCGGAGCGGGCGCCTCGAGGAGCAGCTCCAGGCCGCCCTTGGCTACCAGGACACCGTGCAGGTGGGGCCGCGCGGGCAAACCCCCCACAGGGCCCTGCTCCCACCTGTCACCCTCCTATCCCTGCCTGGGGGGTCAGGGGCCGTGGCGCCACCACGGTGTCCCTGGGCACAGCCAGGGGGCGGCAGGGCAGCAGGGCAGGGGACAGCGGGGTGGCCGTGCCTGTGGGTGCTGTGCCCAGATGGTGACACGTCCCTTGGTGGGGACGGGGCTGGAGCACCCTTGGCCTGTGTCCCTGCCCTCCCTGGGGACCGCGGTGGCTCCTGGCCCCACATCTGGTGGGGGGCTGCAGAGCACCAGGGGACACAGCTGCACCCCAGGGGACACGGCTGCACCCCAAGGGACGCGGCTGCACTCTGGGGACGCGGCTGCACCCCAGGGGACATGGCTGAACCCCAGGGGACATGGCTGAACCCCGGGGACATGGCTGAACCCCAGGGGACATGGCTGAACCCTGGGGACATGGCTGCACTACAAGGGACATGGCTGAACCCCAGGAGACATGGCTGAACCCCGGGGACATGACTGCACTACAAGGGACACAACTGTGCCCTGAGGGACATGGCTGTGCCCCCAGGGACGTCCTTGTGTCCCGGGGGGGACATGGCTGCCCCCCGGGGACAGGGCTGTCCTGGACCCCGGCGAGGCTGATGTGTCCGGCCTGCGGGGGCAGGGATGGGACGGGGCGGGTGCCCTGGGCCCCGTCCCACAGTCCCTCTCGGTCCCAGCGGCTGCTGGAGTGGCTGGACGGGGCTGAGCTGCGCATGGCCGAGGAGTTCCTGGTCGGGGGGGACGCGGACAGGGTGCAGCAGCAGCTGGCGGAGCTGAAGGTGGGTGCTGCCGTGCGATGGGGCAGCTGGGGGCGCCGGGCGTGTCCCGGCAGTGGGGGGGCAGCGGGGCAGGTCGGACGGTGCTGGTGACCCCGTGGCACCCGCTCTTGGTGGCCAAGTCCCGCCGGGGGTGGCTGAATCGCGCCCCATGAGGGGCCCTGAGTGTGCAGCGCTCCCTGTGGGGAGGAGCTCTGGGCCTTCCATGCTGTGCCAGGCCATGCTGTGCTGTGCCACGCTGCGCCATGCTGTGCCATGCCGTGCCATGCCGTGCCACGCTGTGCCACACCGTGCCATGCCGTGCCACGCTGTGCCACACCGTGCCATGCTGTGCCGCACTGTCATGCCATGCCATGCCATGCTGTGCAATGCCATGCCGTGCCATGCCGTGCCACGCTGTGCAACACTGTGCCATGCTGTGCCGTGCCGTGCCATGCCGTGCCACGCTGTGCCACGCTGTGCAACACTGTGCCATGCTGTGCCACTCTGTCATGCTGTGCCATGCCATGCCGTGCCATGCCGTGCCATGCTGTGCAACACTGTGCCATGCTGTGCCACTCTGTCATGCCGTGCCATGCCATGCTGTGCCATGCCGTGCCATGTGTGCCACGCTGCGCCATACTGTGCCACACTGTCATGCCATGCCATGCTGTGCCACGCTGTGCCTGACCATGCAGTTCGTGCCAGACCCAGCTGTGCCATACCGAAGCAGACCCAGCTCTGCCGCGCCATGCCGTGCCTTGCCATGCCGTGCCAAAGCAGACCCTGCTCTGCTGTGCCGTGCCGGGCACAGCCGGTGTCCCGGCAGAGCCCATCTCCGTGTGTGGGGCGGGGTCTGGGGGTCTTGCGCTCACGGCTGCCCCACAGGAGTTCAAGCGGGAGCTGTACCAGTGCAAGGTGGATCTGGAGAGCCTGCGGCCCCCGGGGGGCACCGCGCAGGGGGACCCCCCGGCCCCGCTCCGCGACTTCCGCCAGCGCTGGGACCGGCTGGAGGAGGAGATCGTCAGCCGGCAGGTGCGGGGCTGCGCCGCGCGGGGGTCCCGGCACGGGCTGTGGGGTGCTGTGGGGGTGCTGCACGGGGTGTGGGTGCATGGGGTCTGTGCAGGTGTGTGGGGTGCCCTGTGGGTGTGTGGGGTGCTATTTGGGTGCTTGGGGTCCATGTGGGTGCTTGGGGGACCTGTGGGTGCCTGGGGTCTGTGCGGGTGCATGGGGGCCCTGTGGGTGCTTGGGGTGCTATTTGGGTGCTTGGGGTCCCTGTGGGGGTGTGGGGCCTGTGCGGGTGCGTGGGGTGCCCTGTGGGTGCTTGGGGTCCATGTGGGTGCGCGGGGTGCTGTTTGGGTGCTGGGTGTGTGGGTGCTTGGGGTCCATGTGGATACGCGGGGTGCTGTTTGGGTGCTGGGTGCAGGGGTCTGTGCAGGTGCACGGAGTGTGTGGGGTGCTATTTGGGTGCTTGGGGTCCCTGTGGGGGTGTGGGGCCTGTGCGGGTGCGTGGGGTGCCCTGTGGGTGCTTGGGGTCCATGTGGGTGCACAGGGTGCTATTTGGGTGCTGGGTGTGTGGGGGTGCATGGGATGTGCGGGGTGCTATTTGGGTGCTGGGTGCTTGGGCTGTGCAGGTGCTGGGTGTGTGGTGCCCCCTGGTCCCCGGCACGGTGTGAGTGTGCGGGGCCGTGGGGTCCCCGGCACAGTGTGAGTGTGCGGGTGCGTGGGGTCCCTGGCACGGTGTGAGTGTGCGGTTGCGTGGGGTCCCCGGCACGGTGTGAGTGTGCGGGGCCGTGGGGTCCCCGGCACGGTGTGAGTGTGCGGTTGCGTGGGGTCCCTGGCACGGTGTGAGTGTGCGGTTGCGTGGGGTCCCCGGCACGGTGTGTGTGTGCGGGGCCGTGGTGCCCGGGCACGGTGTGAGTGTGCGGTGCTCCGTGGGGTCCTGGGCGCGTGGCCGGGGCTGCCGGGGCCGCTGCCGACGCGTTGCCGGTTCCCCGCGGCAGCACCAGCTGGAGGCGGCGCTGCTGGGGCTGGGGCAGTTCCAGCACCAGCTGGAGGAGCTGCTGCAGTGGCTGCAGCGCACGGGCGAGCAGCTGCAGGGCCCCGCGCCGCTGCGCCCCGACCTGCAGAGCTGCGAGATCGAGCTGGCCAAGCACAAGGTGAGGGCGGCGCGGGACGGGCACGGGGCTGCCTGCGTGTCCCCTCTGCCTGCGTGTCCCCCTGCCTGCGTGTCCCCCTGCCTGCGTGTCCCCTCTGCCTGCGTGTCCCCCTGCCTGCGTGTCCCCTCTGCCTGCGTGTCCCCCTGTCTGTGTGTCCCCCTGTCTGTGTGTCCCCCTGCCTGCGTGTCCCCCTGTCTGCGTGTCCCCCCTGCCTGCGTGTCCCCCTGTCTGTGTGTCCCCCTGCCTGCGTGTCCCCCTGTCTGCGTGTCCCCCTGCCTGCGTGTCCCCCCTGCCTGTGTGTCCCCCTGCCTGCGTGTCCTCCCTGCCTGCGTGTCCTCCCTGCCTGCGTGTCCTCCCTGCCTGCGTGTCCCCCTGCCTGTGTGTCCCCCTGTCTGTGTGTCCCCCTGCCTGTGTGTCCCCCTGTCTGCGTGTCCCCCTGCCTGTGTGTCCCCCTGTCTGTGTGTCCCCCTGCCTGTGTGTCCCCCTGCCTGTGTGTCCCCTGTCTGCGTGTCCCCCTGCCTGTGTGTCCCCCTGCCTGTGTGTCCCCTGTCTGCGTGTCCCCCTGCCTGCGTGTCCTCCCTGCCTGCGTGACCCCCCTGCCTGCATGTCCCCTTTGCCTGTGTGTCCCCCCCCACCTGCGTGTCCCTCCCTGCCTGTGCGTCCCCTCTGCCTGTGCATCCCCTCTGCCTGTGTGTCCCCCCCTGCCTGCGTGTCCCCCCTGCCTGCACATTGTGTCCCACCCCCTATACACCCCATGTCCCACCTCACCTGCACCCCGTGTCCCACCCCCTGTGCACGCCATGTCCCACCCCCTGTGCACCCCGTGTCCCACTCCCTGTGCACACTTTGTCCCACCTCACCTGCACCCCATGTCCCACCCCCCGTGCACCCCGTGTCCCACTCTCTGTGCACCCCATGTCCCACTCCCTGTGCACCCCGTGTCCCACCTCACCTGCACCCCGTGTCCCGCGCTGCCTGCGCACACATCCTGCGCTGCCCCGCTGCCACCCCATCCATTGGGTACCCGATCCAACAGCTGTGTGTCCCCAGCGGGATGTCCCCTGGGGGCACACGGCACAGCCCTGCCGTGTCCCATCGCACCGGTCGCAGTCCTGGTTCTCCTGCTGCCTGGCCCCGTCCCGGGCAGTTCGGTCCCCTCCTGCCGGTGCTGCCATCGAGCCCCGCGGTGGCAGCGGCCGGGCCGGGCGGGCTGTGCTGGGGGGCAGCGTGAGAACGCGTCCCTCGTGCGGTGCCGGCACAGAGGATGAGCCGTCCCGTGCCGGCACAGAGGATGAGCCGTCCCGTGCCTGCGGGAGGCGGCCGAGGCCAACCCGGCGCTGCCTCCCATGCCCGGGCACGCTCCGGCTGTGGCGCGCGGGGGCCGCGGCGTGCGGGGCTCCGGCCTCCCGTGAGCCCCATCCCAGCCACAGTGCCGCACGCTTGGTGCCGTCACCTGCCCCGTGCCACGCTCAGGACAAGAGCTGTGGCGCTGGCTCCGGGCGGCCCCAGTGCGGCAAACCCAGCGCCGCGGGGCTGCCGGCACCGCGGGGGCGGCGCTGACCCGGGCAGCAGAGGTGCCCGGGGAGCCCGGGGCGAGGGGCTCTGCGTGGCCAGGGACGCGGGGTGACCCGGCGTGAGCGCGGTGCCGTCCCCAGGTGCTGCGCAACGACGTGATGTCCCACGCGCGCACGGTGGAGTCGGTGAACGAGGCCGGGCAGGGGCTGCTGCTGTGCAGCCCCGGGGAGAGCGCGGAGGGGCTGCGGCGCAGCCTGCGGCAGCTCAACCAGCGCTGGGACCTGGTGCGCAGCGAGACCGAGAGCCGCCAGCTGGAGCTGGAGAACAACCTCAGCCAGGTACCGGCGCCGCGCTGGCGTGCCAGGGCTGCTGCTGCGGCGCTGAGCCCCGCAACGCTGAGCCCCCGGTGCGGAGCCCCTCTGCGATGAGCCCCTGGGCACTGAGACCCTCAGCAATCAGCCCCTCGGCAGTGAGCCCCCAGCACTGAGCCCCCAGCACTGAGCCCCCCAGCACTGAGCCCCAGCACTGATCCCCCCAGCACTGAGCCCCCAGCACTGAGCTCCCAGCACTGAGCCTCCAGCACTGAGGCCCTGCTGCTGGCCCCCCAGCACTGACCCCCCAGCACTGAGCCCCCAGCACTGAGCCCCCCAGCACTGAGCCCCCAGCACTGAGCCCCCGGTGCTGAGCCCCCACCACTGACTCCCCCAGCACTGAGCCCCCAGCACTGACCCCCCCCCGGTGCCGAGCCCCCCGGTGCTGAGCCCCCAGCACTGAGCCCCCCAGCACTGAGCCCCCTGGTGCTGAGCCCCCAGCACTGAGCCCCCCATCACTGAGCCCCCCAGCACTGAGCCCCCAGCACTGACCCCCCCCGGTGCTGAGCCCCCCGGTGCCGAGCCCCCAGCACTGCGCCCCCGTCCCCAGGTGCAGGACATCACGCTGGAGATGACGGAGCTGCTGCAGTGGCTGGAGCAGGTGGAGCTGCAGCTCTTCTTCTCCAAGCCGGCCTGGGGCCACCCCGACACCACCAAAGAGGCGCTGGCGGCACATCTGGTGAGCACCGGGGCCGTGCTGGATCCGCGCGCCGCGGGGACATCCCTGAGTGCCCCTTGGGGTGCACGTGTGCCCCAAATCTGCCCCTCTGAGGTGCCAGGACCCCTCTCTGCTTTCTCCTCTCCCTGACCGGGTAGAGCCCTCCTGCTCCGGGACAAAGCGAGAGCCATCCCTGTCCCCATCCCTGTCCCTGTCCCCATCCCTGTCCCCATCCCTGTCCCCATCCCTGTCCCCGTCCCCATCCCTGTCCCCATCCCTGTCCCCATCCCTGTCCCTGTCCACATCCCTGTCCCCATCCATGTTCCCATCCCCATCCCTGTCCCCATCCCTGTCCCTGTCCCCATCCCTGTCCCTGTCCCTATCTGTGTCCCCGTCCATGTTCCCATCCCCATCCCTGTCCCTGTCCCTATCTGTGTCCCCGTCCATGTTCCCATCCCCATCCCTGTCCCTGTCCCTATCCCTGTGCCCATCCTTATCCCTGTCCCTGTCCACATCCCTGTCCCCATCCATGTCCTCATCCCCATCCCTGTCCCCGTCCATGTTCCCATCCCCATCCCTGTCCCCATCCCTGTCCCCATCCCTATCCCCATCCCTGTCCCCATCCCTGTCCCCATCCCTATCCCCATCCCTGTCCCCATCCCTGTCCCCATCCCTATCCCCATCCCTGTCCCATCTCTGTCCCTGTCCCCATCCCCGTCCCCATCCCTATCCCCATCCTTGTCCCATCCCTGTCCCTGTCCCTGTCCCCATCCCTGTCCCCGTCCCCATCCCTGTCCCCATCCCCATCCCCATCCCCGTCCCCGTCCCCGTCCCCGTCCCCATCCCCGTCCCCATCCCCGTCCCCATCCCCATCCCCGTCCCCATCCCCATCCCTATCCCCATCCCCATCCCCATCCCCATCCCCATCCCCATCCCCATCCCCGTCCCCATCCCCATTCCCGTCCCCATCCCCATCCCTGTCCCATCCCCATCCCCATCCACATCCCCATCCCCATCCCCATCCCCATCCCCGTCCCCATCGCCATCCCTGTCCCATCCCCATCCCTGTCCCCGTCCCCTGCGGGCCGTGACCCCGTGTCCCTGTGGGCAGGAGCTGTGCAGGGAGCTGGAGGCCCGGCAGGAGTCGTTCTGCGGCGTGCGGGAGCGGCTGCAGCGGCTGCTGGGCGCGTGCGGCGCGGGGCGGCCCTGCGGCACCGAGCACGGGCTGCGCGTGCTGCAGCGCAAGTGGGACAGCGTCAGCGCCCAGGCCCAGGAGCGGAAGGTGCGCGGGGCGGGGGGGGCCCGGCCCCCGGGGCGCCGCGGGACCGTCACCGGCTCCCCGCCCGCAGGAGCGCCTGGCCGAGGGGCTGACGGTCACCGCCGAGTTCCACGGCAGCGTGCAGGAGCTGCTGCGCTGGGTGGCGCGCGCCGAGGAGCTGCTGGCGTCCCCCGCGCCGCCCAGCTTCGTCCTGGACACCGTCACCGCGCAGCTCCAGGAGCACAAGGCAAGCGTGGGCTGCGCTGTCGCCCTCCCACCCGCGGTCCTGCCCGGGGTGCCCCTGTGCCCCCAGAGCCGATCCACGGGCCGGGGTCACCCCGAGGGTCCCGTGTGGCAGTGGCGCGGGCTGGGGACGTCCCTGGCTGCCAGGGGGACGTCCCTCCTGCAGCCTCCGGTGGCTCTTGGGAACTGAAACCACTGCAGGAGACAAGGCAGGGGGGTTGGGGTTGGATCTGGGAACAATTTCTTCCCCAAAGGGCCGTGGGGCATTGGAACAGGCTGCCCAGGGCAGTGCTGGAGTCACCAGCCCTGGAGGGCTGGACAGACGGACACGAGGTTCTCAGGACAGGGGGCAGTGCTGGGGGGGTTATGGTTGGACTTGAGGGTCTCTTCCAACTGGAATGGTTCTATCGTTCTACTCTATGATTCCATTGTCAAACCAGCCCAGAGCGTTTACTCCCAGCTCAGGACCAGGTCCTGGCCAAATTCACGTGGTCGCCCACCAGGATGAGGGGGTTTTGGTTTCCTTGAGTCTTCTCAGTTGTGGCTGAGAAGCGACGGAATAGAGAATCCTCTTCCTGCCCGCGCCGGGAAGGGCGGCGCGTTGGCGCACGCCGGGAAACACGGCGACCCGGCACACGGGGGCTGCTGCGCCGAGCCAGAACCTTCCCCAGGATCCGGTGTCACAACACCGCGTCTCTAGAAACCGGTTTACCGGCTCTACACGTGCTGCTAACGAATCGAAGCGACACCTGGAGCCGGGTCCCGGCATCCCCGGTGCGACCCGTGGGCCCCTCGGTGCCGAGCGGTGCCGTGGGAAGAGCCGGGACTTCCCCGGTGCCGAACGCCTGCTCCTGGAGACCAGACCCAAACACGGCAAAACGCCCGGGCAGGTGTCAGGAGACAAAACCCCGCGAACACCGCAACGCCCGCGGGTGTTCCTACAGCTGTTCCTGCTGCAGCGCTGGCCCCGCCGCAGCGCTGGGGGTGTGGGGTCATAGAGCCGTTGTGGTTGGAACAGACCCAGGGTTATCAGCCATAACCCGGCCCTGAGCCGTTTGTGCCGTGCCAGGGCCGGCGCTGTCAGGCACAGCCAAAGGACGGCCTGGCACGCCCCGGCACAGCAGCGTCTGCCAGCGCGGGCACAGATCCTCAGCAATAGCTGGTAGAGTCGTTAATGTAATTGAGTTTAATGCTTGGAGTGAGGGGGGCACCCCGGAGACTCCACTGCGGCCCCAGGGCTGCCTGTGTGTCCCTGTCCCCAGCCCATGAGTCCCTGTCCCCAACCCCATGTGTCCCTGTCCTCAGCCCCATGTGTCCCTGTCCCCAACCCCATGTGTCCCTCTCCCCAACCCCGTGAGTCCCTGTCCCCAGCCCCATGTGTCCCTGTCCCCAACCCCATGTGTCCCTCTCCCCAACGCCGTGAGTCCCTGTCACCAGCCCCATGTGTCCCTGTCGCCAGCCCCATATGTCCCTGTCCCCAACCCCATGTGTCCCTCTCCCCAATCCCATGTGTCCCTGTCCCCAACCCCATGTGTCCCTCTCCCCAATCCCATGAGTCCCTGTCCCCAGCCCCGTGTGTCCCTGTCCCCAGCCCGTGAATCCCTGTCCCCAACCTCATGTGTCCCAGTCCCCAGTCCCATGTGTCCCAGTCCCCAGTCCCATGTGTCCCAGTCCCCAGCCCCGTGTGTTCCTGTCCCCAGCCCTGTGAGTCCCTGTCTCCAGCCCCACACATCCCCATCCCCAACCCTGCACATCCTCATCCCCAACCCCACACATCGCCGACCTCAACCCCATGTGTCCCTCTCCCCAACCCCGTGAGTCCCTGTCACCAGCCCCATGTGTCCCTGTCCCCAACTCCATGTGTCCCTGTCCGCAACCCCATGTGTCCCAGTCCCCAGCCCCGTGTGTTCCTGTCCCCAGTCCCGTGAGTCCCTGTCCCCAGCCCCGTGAGTCCCTGTCTCCAGCCCCACACATCCCCATCCCCAGCCCTGCACATCCTCATCCCCAACCCCACACATCCCCGACCCCAACCCCGGGTGTCCTGGTCCCCAACCCCGGGAGTCCCTGTCCCCAACCCCATACATCCCTGTCCCCAACCCTGCACATCCCTGTCCCCAACCTAGTGTGTCCCTGTCCCCAACCTTGTGTGTCCCCATCCCCAACCCCGCACGTCCCCGTCCCCAACGCGCTGTCCCTGTCCCCAACCCTGAATATCTCCATCCCCAACCCCATACATCCCTGTCCCCAACCCCACACATCCCCGTCCCCAACCCCGCATGTCCCTGTCCCCAACCCCACACGTCCCCATCCCCAACGCGCTGTCCCCGTCCCCACGCTGCGTGCAGGCGCTGGTGAAGGAGGCGGCGGCGCGCGGGGAGCAGCTGGGCGGCCTGGAGGCCACGGCGGCGCGGCTCAAGGAGTTCAGCGGGAAGCAGGATGGGGCCGCGGTGCAGAGCCGGGTGCTGGCGGCGCGGGAGCGGCTGGGCCGGCTGCTGCAGCAGGCCGGGGAGCGCGGCGCCGCGCTGGAGGAGGCCCGGCGGCGCGCCAAGCAGGTGCGTGGTGACGGGGACACGGGGGCGCGGGAGCCGTGCGGGCTGGGGGGCGTGCGGCGGTGAACGGGGACTGTGCCGCACTCACCCGTGGCTCGGAGACCTTATTGCGGCCTTTCTGTGCTTAAAAAGTGCTGCCGGGAAAGGGCTTGAGGTGCTGGAGCGAGTGCAGAGAAGGGAGCGGAGCTGGTGAGGGGCTGGAGCACAAGTGTGATGGAGTGGCTGAGGGACCCGGGGGTTCAGCTGGAGAACAGGAGCTGAGGGGAGACCTTCTGATCTCTGAACTGCCTGAAAGGAGCTTGGAGCCAGGGGGGTCGGGCTCTGCTCCCCAGGAACAAGCGCCAGGAGCAGAGGAAACGGCCTCAAGTTGCCCAGGGGAGGTTGAGGTTGGATCTGGGAACAACTCCTTCCCCAAAGGGCAGTGGGGCATTGAACAGGCTGCCCAGGGCAGTGCTGGAGTCACCAGCCCTGGAGGGCTGGACAGACGGACAGGAGGTTCTCAGGACAGGAGGCAGGAATGGGAGTGGGGAACACTTGGACTCAACGATCTTAAAGGTCTCTTCCAATCAAAGCAATTCTGTGATTAAAAGGGACCGATGAGAAAGATGGGGACAGAGTTTGGAGCAGGGCCTGTTGGGACAGGACAAGGGGTGATGGTTTAAACTAAAGGAGGGAGGTTCAGGCCGGACATGAGGAAGGAATTGTTGTCCTGAGGGTGCTGAGAGCCTGGCCCAGGTTCCCAGAGAGGTGGTGGATGAACCATCCCTGAGACAGCCCAGGCCAGGCTGGATGGGGCTCTGAGCACCCTGAGCTGGTGACGATGTCCCTGGGGTTGCACTGGTGACCGTCGGAGGTCCCTCCATCCCAAAACGCCTGTGTCTCCGTGTCCCTGGCTCTGTGGTGGCCCCCAGGCCGTGCAGCTCTGTCGCGGGGCTGCTGTGGCTCCTGGCCCTGGTCACAAGGAACCCCCCCCCAGCTCTGCCCCACACCCCGTCCTGCGTTTCAGTTCAGCGAGTCGCGGCGCCTGCTGCTGGACTGGATGGACGAGGTGGAGCGGAGCCTGGAGGAGCTGCAGGACGCGGCCACCAGCCAGGAGGAGATCAAGTGCCAGCTGGCTGAGCACAAGGTGGGGCTGCCCCCCATCCTGCCAGAGGGGTCCCCGCATGGGGGTGCCTGGCCATAGGGGGCAGAGCTGGCTGGGGAGGGGGCTTCAGTTCCCAGTGGGACGCCCGTGCCGCGGCGGTGGGGCCCTTTCCAGGTCCCTCTCTGCGGAGTGGGGACGCTGTAGGTGGGGGAGCCCCTGGCTGAGCAGCATCGGCCCCCCCGGCTGCCCCGGGGCTGCAGAGTCCCTGGGCCGGCAGCCACCGCCCGGGTCGGGCCCCTCTGCCCGCAGGCGTTCCAGAAGGTTCTGCGCTCCAAGCGGCCGGTGTACGAGGCGACGCTGCGCAGCGGGCGGGCGCTGCGGGAGCGAGCGCGGCTCCCCGAGGACCTGCAGCCGCTGGAGGAGCTGCTGGGGGAGCTGCGCGAGCGCTGGGACGCCCTGTGCGGCCGCGCCGTGGAGAGGTGGGGGCGTGGAGGGGGTGGGGTGGATGGGATGGGATGGGATGGGATGGGATGGGATGGGTGGGGATGGGATGGGATGGGATGGGATGGATGGGGATGGGTGGGGATGGGATGGGTGGGGATGGATGGGATGGGGTGGGTGGGGATGGATGGGATGGGGTGGGATGGATGGGATGGATGGGATGGGTGGGGATGGGATGGGTGAGGATGGATGGGATGGGATGGGATGGGATGGGATGGGATGGGATGGGGTGGGATGGATGGGATGGGGTGTGATGAATGGGATGGATGGGGTGGGGTGGATGGGATGGGGTGGGATGGATTGGATGGGATGGAATGGGATGGATGAGATGGGATGGGGTGGGGTGGGGTGGGATGAGATGGAGGGGATGTAATGGGATGGGATAGGATGGGATGGGATGGGTTGGGATGGGGTGGGGTGGGATGGCATAGGATGGATGGGATGGGATGGATGGGATGGGGTGGGGTGGGATGAGGATGAATGTGATGTGATGAGGTGGGATGGGGTGGGATGGATGGGATGGGATGGGATGGGATGGGATGGGATGGGATCGGATGGGATGGGATGGGGTGGGTTGCTTATCCCCTCCTTGCCATGCGGGACCCAGACAGGGGTCACAGGGTTGCCCTTCATCCTTGGGCATCCTTGGCTGAACATGAGCCAGCAGGTGCCCAGGTGGCCAAGAGGCCACAACATCCTGGCTGGCACCAGCACTGGGGTGGCCAGGGGACCAGGGCAGTGACCGAACCTGTGCTGGGACCTGGGGAGGACAAACTGTGAACCCTGGAGGCAGTTTTGGGCCCCTCAGGCCAAGAAAGAGCTTGAGGTGCTGGAGCGAGTGCAGAGAAGGGAGCGGAGCTGGTGAGGGGCTGGAGCACAAGTGTGATGGAGCGGCTGAGGGAGCTGGGGGTTCAGCTGGAGAACAGGAGCTGAGGGGAGACCTTCTGATCTCTGAACTGCCTGAAAGGAGCTTGGAGCCAGGGGGGTCGGGCTCTGCTCCCCAGGAACAAGCGCCAGGAGCAGAGGAAACGGCCTCAAGTTGCCCAGGGGAGGCTGAGGTTGGATGTGGGACCAATTTCTTCCCCAAAGGGCTGTGGGGCATTGGAACAGGCTGCCCAGGGCAGTGCTGGAGTCACCAGCCCTGGAGGGCTGGACAGACGGACACGAGGTTCTCAGGACAGGGGCAGTGCTGGGGAGGATTATGGTTGGATCGATGATCTTGAGGGGCTCTTCCACCAACACAGTTTGATGATTCTCTGGTCCCGCTCCCTGTGTCGGGACCCCTGCCCCAGCTCCCCGGTGCAGCCGGGTTTGTCGCTGGCACGAGCCGGGCGCATCCAGCCGCGCTGCCGGGCGGCCGTGGGGCGGCCGTTCCCGCGCCGTGGGGCTGAGCGTGGCACCGCCGGCGCTGCCCGCGCCGTTCCTCGCAGGCAGCACAAGCTGGAGGAGAACCTGCTGTTCTCGGGCAAGTTCACGGACGCGCTGCAGGCGCTGATGGACTGGCTGTACCGCGCAGAGCCGCAGCTCAGCGAGGACGTGCCCGTCGGGGGGGACCGCGACCTGGTCAGCGACCTCATGGACAAGCACAAGGTGGGTGTCCCCAGCACCCGGTGGCTGTCCCCAGCAGCATGAGGTGGGTGTCCCCAGCACCACGTGGGTGTCCCAGTGACGTGGGGGTGTCCCAGTGACATGGGGGTGTCCCCAGCACCTGGTGGCTGTCCCCAGCATGAAGTGGGTGTCCCCAGCATGAGGTGGGTGTCCCAGTGACATGGGAATGTCCCAGTGACATGGGGGTGTCCCCAGCACCACGTGGGTGTCCCCAGTGCCAGGTGGGTGTCCCCAGCATGAGGTGGGTGTCCCAGTGACGTGGGGGTGTCCCAGTGACATGGGGGTGTCCCCAGCATGAGGTGGGTGTCCCCAGCACCAGGTGGGTGTCCCGAGCATGAGGTGGGTGTCCCCAGTGCTAGGTGGCTGTCCCCAACACCAGGTGGGTGTCCTCAGCACCACGTGGGTGTCCCCAGCGCCAGGTGGGTGTCCCAGTGATGTAGGGGTGTCCCAGTGATGTGGGGGTGTCCCAGCAACATGGGGGTGTCCCCAGTGCCAGGTGGGTGTCCCCAACACCAGGTGGGTGTCTCCAGCGCCAGGTGGGTGTCCCAGTGATGTGGGGGTGTCCCAGTGATGTGGGGGTGTCCCAGTGACATGGGGGTGTCCCTGCCACGTGAGGGCCCCGGGAGAGCCCCAGCCCTGCCTCCCCCGTCCCAGTTCCCGGCCCTGGCTGTACCCCAGCGTTGCCCCAGTCCCAGCCCGGTGCTGCAGCTGCGGTTCCTCAGTTCGGGCAGGCTGGGGAATCTGCCCTGTGCCATACGCTCAGGTGTCGCTGTTGAACTCTCCATTCTCAATCTGGCTGTTCTGAAGTTGTGGGCAACCTGGAGTTCATTCCTCTGAAAATAAGCAGATCCCCCCCAGTGGTTTCAGTTGCTTCGTTTGTGGCCATTTGCCCTCTGCCATCAGTTTCTGGCAGTACCAAGCTCAACAGTGTGTGGGGACACAACTGGCCGGGCTGTGTCTGCTGGAGCAGCCCCCGCTCCCCATCCCGCGCTCCCCGTCCCGGGACGGTGCTGGGACACACGGGGGCTGGGGCGCACGCCGGGGGGCCAGGAAAGGTGTCGGCCCCAAAACCGCCCCCACGCCCCCCTCCGCAGGTGTTCCAGAAGGAGCTGGGCAAGCGCGCCAGCTGCATCAAGATGCTGAAGCGCTCGGTGCGGGACCTGACGCGCGGCAGCAGCAGCGTGGACTCGCAGTGGCTGCAGCGGCAGGTGGAGGAGCTGAGCGCGCGCTGGGAGCTCGTCTGCCGCCTCTCCGTGGGCAAGCAGGCGCGGCTGGAGGCTGCGCTGCGCCAGGTGCGCGGGGACCGGGACAGCGCGGGGTCCGCAGCCCCGCGGCCGCGGGGACGCTCTGCCGGCGCTGTGGGGGTGCGGGGTGCCCGGGGGTGTGCGGCTGCAGTGTGGGGTGCCCGGGGGTGTGCGGCTGCAGTGTGGGGTGCCCGGGGGTGTGTGCGGCTGCAGTGTGGGGTGCTGCAGTGTGTGTGGCTGCAGTGTGGGGTGCCCAGGGCTGTGTGTGGCTGCAGTGCGGGGTGCACAGCGCTGTGTGCGGCTGCAGTGTGGGGTGCCCAGCGCTGTGTGCGGCTGCAGTGTGGGGTGCCCGGGGGTGTGTGTGGCTGCAGTGTGGGGTGCCCGGGGGTGTGTGTGGCTGCAGTGTGGGGTGCCCAGGGGTGTGCGGCTGCAGTGTGGGGTGCCCAGCGCTGTGTGCGGCTGCAGTGTGGGGTGCCCGGGGGTGTGTGTGGCTGCAGTGTGGGGTGCCCGGGGGTGTGTGTGGCTGCAGTGTGGGGTGCCCAGGGGTGTGCGGCTGCAGTGTGGGGTGCCCGGGGGTGTGTGTGGCTGCAGTGTGGGGTGCCCAGGGGTGTGCGGCTGCAGTGTGGGGTGCCCAGGGCTGTGTGTGGCTGCAGTGTGGGGTGCCCAGCGCTGTGTGTGGCTGCAGTGTGGGGTGCCTGGGTGTGTGTGGCTGCAGTGTGGGGTGCCCAGTGCTGTGTGCGGCTGCAGTGTGGGGTGCTGCAGTGTGTGTGGCTGCAGTGTGGGGTGCCCAGCGCTGTGTGTGGCTGCAGTGTGGGGTGCCTGGGTGTGTGTGGCTGCAGTGTGGGGTGCCCAGGGGTGTGTGGCTGCAGTGTGGGGTGCCCAGGGGTGTGTGTGGCTGCAGTGTGGGGTGCTGTGCGGGGTGCCCAGGGGTGTGTGTGGCTGCAGTGTGGGGTGCTGCAGTGTGGGATGCTGTGTGGGGTACCCAGGGCTGTATTATGGGGTGCTGCAGTGTGGGGTGCTGTGTGGGGTGCTGTGTGGGGTACCCAGGGCTGTATTATGGGGTGCTGCAGTGTAGGGTGCTGTGTGGGGGACCCAGGGCTGTGTGTGGCTCCATTGTGAGGTGCCGTGTGGGGTGCAGTGTGGGGTGCTGTGTGAGGTGCTGTGTGAGGTGCTGTGTGGGGTGCTGTGTGGGGTGCAGTGTGGGGTGCTGTGTGAGGTGCTGTGTGGGGTGCAGTGTGGGGTGCTGTGTGGGGTGCAGTGTGGGGTGCCCGGGGGTGTGTGGCTGGGTCGTGGGGTGCCCGGGGCTGTGTTATGTGGTGCTGCATGGGCTGCCAGGGCTCTGTGCCTGTGGCCGTGTATTGCAGGGCTCGGTGTGAGGCTGCGTGGGGCTGTGCAGGGCTGCGTGGGGCTGTGCGGGGCTGTGTGGGGCTGTGCGTGGGGCTGTGTGGGGCTGTGTGTGGGGCTGTGCGGGGCTGTGTGGGGCTGCGTGGGGCTGTGCGGGGCTGTGCGTGGGGCTGTGCGGGGCTGTGTGTGGGGCTGTGCGTGGGGCTGTGTGTGGGGCTGTGTGGGGCTGTGCGGGGCTGTGTGTGGGGCTGTGTGGGGCTGTGCGGGGCTGTGTGTGGGGCTGTGTGGGGCTGCGTGTGGGGCTGTGTGGGGCTGTGTGGGGCTGCGTGTGGGGCTGTGTGGGGCTGTGTGGGGCTGCGTGGGGCTGTGCGTGGGGCTGCGTGGGGCTGTGTGTGGGGCTGTGCGTGGGGCTGCGTGTGGCCGTGTGGCAGGGTGCCGTGGCCGGCTGCCAGGCCGGGAGCAACTGGCACTGCTGTGGTGTGCAGGTGTCCCTGTGGTGTGCAGGTGTCGCTGTGGCGTGCAGGTGTCCCTGTGGCGTGCAGGTGTCCCTGTGGCGTGCAGGTGTCCCTGTGGTGTGCAGGTGTCCCTGTGGTGTGCAGGTGTCGCTGTGGTGTGCAGGTGTCCCTGTGGTGTGCAGGTGTCGCTGTGGTGTGCAGGTGTCCCTGTGGCGTGCAGGTGTCCCTGTGGTGTGCAGGTGTCGCTGTGGCGTGCAGGTGTCGCTGTGGCGTGCAGGTGTCCCTGTGGCGTGCAGGTGTCGCTGTGGTGTGCAGGTGTCGCTGTGGTGTGCAGGTGTCCCTGTGGCGTGCAGGTGTCGCTGTGGTGTGCAGGTGTCGCTGCGGTGTGCAGGTGTCACTGTGGCGTGCAGGTGTCCCTGTGGTGTGCAGGTGTCGCTGTGGTGTGCAGGTGTCGCTGTGGCGTGCAGGTGTCGCTGTGGCGTGCAGGTGTCCCTGTGGTGTGCAGGTGTCCCTGTGGCGTGCAGGTGTCCCTGTGGTGTGCAGGTGTCCCTGTGGTGTGCAGGTGTCACTGTGGTGTGCAGGTGTCGCTGTGGCGTGCAGGTGTCCCTGTGGCGTGCAGGTGTCGCTGTGGTGTGCAGGTGTCGCTGTGGTGTGCAGGTGTCGCTGTGGCGTGCAGGTGTCCCTGTGGCGTGCAGGTGTCCCTGTGGTGTGCAGGTGTCCCTGTGGTGTGCAGGTGTCACTGTGGTGTGCAGGTGTCGCTGTGGCGTGCAGGTGTCCCTGTGGCGTGCAGGTGTCGCTGTGGTGTGCAGGTGTCGCTGTGGTGTGCAGGTGTCCCTGTGGCGTGCAGGTGTCCCTGTGGTGTGCAGGTGTCGCTGTGGCGTGCAGGTGTCCCTGTGGCGTGCAGGTGTCCCTGTGGCGTGCAGGTGTCGCTGTGGTGTGCAGGTGTCGCTGTGGTGTGCAGGTGTCCCTGTGGTGTGCAGGTGTCGCTGTGGCGTGCAGGTGTCGCTGTGGCGTGCAGGTGTCCCTGTGGCGTGCAGGTGTCCCTGTGGCGTGCAGGTGTCGCTGTGGCGTGCAGGTGTCCCTGTGGCGTGCAGGTGTCCCTGTGGCGTGCAGGTGTCCCTGTGGTGTGCAGGTGTCGCTGTGGCGTGCAGGTGTCCCTGTGGCGTGCAGGTGTCGCTGTGGTGTGCAGGTGTCCCTGTGGCATGCAGGTGTCCCTGTGGTGTGCAGGTGTCCCTGTGGCGTGCAGGTGTCGCTGTGGTGTGCAGGTGTCGCTGTGGTGTGCAGGTGTCCCTGTGGTGTGCAGGTGTCGCTGTGGCGTGCAGGTGTCGCTGTGGCGTGCAGGTGTCCCTGTGGTGTGCAGGTGTCGCTGTGGTGTGCAGGTGTCCCTGTGGCGTGCAGGTGTCCCTGTGGTGTGCAGGTGTCCCTGTGGCGTGCAGGTGTCCCTGTGGTGTGCAGGTGTCCCTGTGGCGTGCAGGTGTCGCTGTGGTGTGCAGGTGTCCCTGTGGCGTGCAGGTGTCGCTGTGGTGTGCAGGTGTCCCTGTGGCGTGCAGGTGTCGCTGTGGCGTGCAGGTGTCGCTGTGGTGTGCAGGTGTCGCTGTGGTGTGCAGGTGTCCCTGTGGCGTGCAGGTGTCGCTGTGGTGTGCAGGTGTCGCTGTGGCGTGCAGGTGTCGCTGTGGTGTGCAGGTGTCGCTGTGGCGTGCAGGTGTCGCTGTGGCGTGCAGGTGTCCCTGTGGTGTGCAGGTGTCCCTGTGGTGTGCAGGTGTCGCTGTGGTGTGCAGGTGTCCCTGTGGTGTGCAGGTGTCGCTGTGGCGTGCAGGTGTCGCTGTGGCGTGCAGGTGTTGCTGAGGCGTGCAGGTGTCGCTGTGGGGTGCAGGTGTCACTGTGGTGTGCAGGTGTCCCTGTGGTGTGCAGGTGTCGCTGTGGCGTGCAGGTGTCCCTGTGGCGTGCAGGTGTCGCTGTGGTGTGCAGGTGTCACTGTGGTGTGCAGGTGTCGCTGTGGCGTGCAGGTGTCCCTGTGGCGTGCAGGTGTCCCTGTGGCGTGCAGGTGTCGCTGTGGCGTGCAGGTGTCCCTGTGGCGTGCAGGTGTCGCTGTGGCGTGCAGGTGTCGCTGTGGTGTGCAGGTGTCCCTGTGGTGTGCAGGTGTCGCTGTGGCGTGCAGGTGTCGCTGTGGCGTGCAGGTGTCCCTGTGGCGTGCAGGTGTCCCTGTGGTGTGCAGGTGTCGCTGTGGCGTGCAGGTGTCCCTGTGGCGTGCAGGTGTCGCTGTGGCGTGCAGGTGTCGCTGTGGTGTGCAGGTGTCGCTGTGGCGTGCAGGTGTCCCTGTGGTGTGCAGGTGTCGCTGTGGCGTGCAGGTGTCACTGTGGTGTGCAGGTGTCGCTGTGGTGTGCAGGTGTCCCTGTGGTGTGCAGGTGTCGCTGTGGCGTGCAGGTGTCGCTGTGGTGTGCAGGTGTCGCTGTGGTGTGCAGGTGTCCCTGTGGTGTGCAGGTGTCGCTGTGGTGTGCAGGTGTCCCTGTGGTGTGCAGGTGTCGCTGTGGTGTGCAGGTGTCCCTGTGGTGTGCAGGTGTCGCTGTGGCGTGCAGGTGTCGCTGTGGCGTGCAGGTGTCCCTGTGGTGTGCAGGTGTCCCTGTGGCGTGCAGGTGTCGCTGTGGCGTGCAGGTGTCCCTGTGGCGTGCAGGTGTCGCTGTGGCGTGCAGGTGTCCCTGTGGTGTGCAGGTGTCCCTGTGGCGTGCAGGTGTCCCTGTGGCGTGCAGGTGTCGCTGTGGCGTGCAGGTGTCGCTGTGGCGTGCAGGTGTCCCTGTGGCGTGCAGGTGTCGCTGTGGCGTGCAGGTGTCCCTGTGGTGTGCAGGTGTCCCTGTGGCGTGCAGGTGTCCCTGTGGTGTGCAGGTGTCCCTGTGGTGTGCAGGTGTCGCTGTGGCGTGCAGGTGTCCCTGTGGCGTGCAGGTGTCCCTGTGGCGTGCAGGTGTCCCTGTGGCGTGCAGGTGTCGCTGTGGCGTGCAGGTGTCCCTGTGGCGTGCAGGTGTCGCTGTGGCGTGCAGGTGTCGCTGTGGTGTGCAGGTGTCCCTGTGGCGTGCAGGTGTCGCTGTGGTGTGCAGGTGTCGCTGTGGCGTGCAGGTGTCCCTGTGGCGTGCAGGTGTCCCTGTGGTGTGCAGGTGTCGCTGTGGCGTGCAGGTGTCACTGTGGCGTGCAGGTGTCCCTGTGGCGTGCAGGTGTCCCTGTGGTGAGCAGGTGTCGCTGTGGCGTGCAGGTGTCGCTGTGGTGTGCAGGTGTCGCTGTGGTGTGCAGGTGTCCCTGTGGTGTGCAGGTGTCGCTGTGGCGTGCAGGTGTCGCTGTGGTGTGCAGGTGTCACTGTGGTGTGCAGGTGTCACTGTGGTGTGCAGGTGTCGCTGTGGTGTGCAGGTGTCGCTGTGGTGTGCAGGTGTCCCTGTGGCGTGCAGGTGTCCCTGTGGCGTGCAGGTGTCCCTGTGGTGTGCAGGTGTCCCTGTGGCGTGCAGGTGTCGCTGTGGTGTGCAGGTGTCCCTGTGGCGTGCAGGTGTCGCTGTGGTGTGCAGGTGTCCCTGTGGCGTGCAGGTGTCGCTGTGGCGTGCAGGTGTCGCTGTGGCGTGCAGGTGTCCCTGTGGTGTGCAGGTGTCGCTGTGGCGTGCAGGTGTCCCTGTGGCGTGCAGGTGTCGCTGTGGTGTGCAGGTGTCACTGTGGTGTGCAGGTGTCACTGTGGTGTGCAGGTGTCGCTGTGGTGTGCAGGTGTCCCTGTGGCGTGCAGGTGTCCCTGTGGTGTGCAGGTGTCCCTGTGGCGTGCAGGTGTCGCTGTGGTGTGCAGGTGTCGCTGTGGCGTGCAGGTGTCCCTGTGGTGTGCAGGTGTCGCTGTGGCGTGCAGGTGTCCCTGTGGTGTGCAGGTGTCGCTGTGGTGTGCAGGTGTCACTGTGGTGTGCAGGTGTCACTGTGGTGTGCAGGTGTCGCTGTGGTGTGCAGGTGTCCCTGTGGTGTGCAGGTGTCACTGTGGTGTGCAGGTGTCACTGTGGTGTGCAGGTGTCGCTGTGGTGTGCAGGTGTCCCTGTGGTGTGCACGTGTCCCTGTGGTGTGCAGGTGTCCCTGTGGTGTGCAGGTGTCCCTGTGGCGTGCAGGTGTCACTGTGGCGTGCAGGTGTCCCTGTGGCGTGCTGGTGTCACTGTGGTGTGCAGGTGTCGCTGTGGTGTGCAGGTGTCGCTGTGGTGTGCAGGTGTCCCTGTGGCGTGCTGGTGTCACTGTGGTGTGCAGGTGTCGCTGTGCTGCGCGGGGTCCCCTCCCTGGGGAGGTGCTGGGGGTTCCGGGAAACCGCGCCCCAGGGCTCCAGCTGGGGTGAGGAGCAGCCCCGTGGCCCTCATCCCGTGGCCCTGATCCGGTGGCCCTCATCCCCCGTGGCCCTCATCCCGTGGCCCTAATCCGGTGGCCCTCATCCCCCGTGGCCCTCATCCCCTGCCCCACATCCCTGTGTCCCACATCCCCCATGTCCCTCATCCCGTGGCCCTCATCCCGTGGCCCTCATCCCCCGTGTCCCACATCCCCCATGTCCCACATCCCTGTGTCCCTCATCCCCCATGTCCGACATCCCCCATGTCCATCATCCCCCATGTCCCACATCCCTGTGTCCCACATCCCCCATGTCCCACATCCCCCGTGTCCCTCATCCCCCGTGTCCCTCATCCCCCATGTCCCAAATCCCCCATGTCCCACATCGCCCGTGTCCCTCATCCCCCATGTCCCACATCCCCCGTGTCCCTCACCCCCCGTGCCCCTCATCCCCCGTGTCCCACATCCCCCATGTCCCACATCCCCCGTGTCCCTCATCCCCCATGTCCCACATCCCCCGTGTCCCTCATCCCCCATGTCCCACATCCCTGTGTCCCTCATCCCCCGTGTCCCTCATCCCCCGTGTCCCTCACCACCCCTGTCTCACATCCCCTGTGTCCTGCATCCCCATGTCCCTCATCCCTTGTGTCTGGAATCCCCATGTCCCTCATCCCCCATGTCCCACATCCCCCGTGTCCCTCATCCCCCATGTCCCACATCCCCCATGTCCCTCACCCCCCGTGTCCCACATCCCCCATGTCCCTCATCCCCCGTGTCCCTCATCCCCCGTGTCCCTCACCACCCCTGTCTCACATCCCCTGTGTCCTGCATCCCCATGTCCCTCATCCCTTGTGTCTGGAATCCCCATGTCCCACATCCCCCGTGTCCCACATCCCTCTGTCCCTCATCCCCCTGCCGGGCTCAGGGGCTGGCAGGGGCTCAGTGCCGGGTCCTGGGGCTCAGGGCTGGCAGGGGCTCGGTGCCAGTCCTGGGGCTGGGTGCTGGTCCTGGGGCTTGGGGGCTGGCAGGGGCTCAGTGCCAGGTCCTGGGGCTCAGGGCTGGCAGGGGCTCGGTGCCAGTCCTGGGGCTGGGTGCTGGTCCTGGGGTTCGGGGGCTGGCAGGGGCTCAGTGCCAGGTCCTGGGGCTCAGGGCTGGCAGGGGCTCGGTGCCAGTCCTGGGGCTGGGTGCTGGTCCTGGGGCTTGGGGGCTGGCAGGAGCTTGGTGCTGGGTCCTGGGGCTCGGTGCCGGGTCCTGGGGCTCAGGGCTGGCAGGTGCTCCGGGCCGGGTCCTGGAGCTCAGTGCCGGGTCCTGGAGCCAGGGACTGTGCCGGGTGCTGAGCGGGTCCTCGCTGTCCCTGGCAGGCTGAGGAGTTTCACACCCTGGTTCACGCCTTCCTGGGCCGCCTCTCCGAGTCGGAGAAAACCCTCAAGTACGGCGTGTTCCCCGAGGAGGAGCTGGCGGTGCAGGAGTGCCAGAGCCAGCTGCAGGTCCGTGCCGTCCCCACTGTCCCTGCTGTCCCCACTGTCCCCGCTGTCCCTGCCTCCCGGGTGGCTCCATCCTTGTCCCAGGACATCCTGTTGCTGGGATCACCCGGCCCAGCCGGCCCCTGCCGGGGTGTGGGTGCCCCACGCCCGGACGCGGGATGTGGGGTCCCATCACACCGGGAACAAAGAGTGATGGGGGCGGCTGAGGGACCTGGGGGGTTAGTGAGGAAACGGCCTCAAGTTGCACCGGGGGAGGTTGAGGTTGGATCTGGGAACAATTTCTTCCCCAAAGGGCTGTGGGGCATTGGAACAGGCTGCCCAGGGCAGTGCTGGAGTCACCAGCCCTGGAGGGCTGGACAGACGGACAGGAGGTTCTCAGGACAGGGGCAGTGCCGGGGGGGTTATGGTTGGACTCGGTGATGTTGAGGGGCTTTTCCAGCCCAAAGATTCTGTGATTCTAAGACATGGCCCAGGCACCCTGAGGGTTTGGAGGTCTGGGGTCCCAAGCACCCCGTGTCACCGGCCGTGCTCACCCAATGTCCCCCCCCGCACGCCCGTTTGGGCGCAGACCGGTCCCCGCGGCACTGGGGGTGCAGGGGTGCGGTGGGTGAGCCCCCTCCATCCCACGCTCTGCGCTCGCCCCCAGGAGCTGCTGCAGTCCCTGCAGTGCCAGCAGCTGGAGCTGGAGTGCATCACCTCGCTGGGGGAGGAGATCCTCTCCACCTGCCACCCCGACTCCGTCATCACCATCAAGTCCTGGGTCACGGTTGCCAAGAGCCGCTTCCAGGAGGTGAGCTGGGCGTCCCCTCTCTGTCCCTCCATGCGCTGGAGCAGAGGACGAGTGTGTCCTCACGGCTTTGGTGCAGCGTCCTGACCAGCACAGTGCGGGGACCTGGGGACACTCATCCCGTCCCTGCCTGGTGCTGGGGCCACTCACTCCGTCCCTGAGCGGTGCAGTGTGAGGACCTGGGGACACTCATCCCATCCTTGACCAGCACAGTGTGGGGACCTGGGGACACTCACCCTGTCCCTGCCTGGTGCTGGGGACACTTGTCCCGTCCCTGCCCGGTGCTGTGGACACTCGTCCCGTCCCTGCCCAGTGCTGGGAACACTCATCCCGTCCCTGAGCGGTGCAGTGTGAGGACCTGGGGACACTCACCCCGTCCCTGCCTGGTGCTGGGGACACTCGCCCTGTCCCTGATCAGTGCAGCGTGAGGAGCTGGGGACACTGGCCCATCCCTGCCCGGTGCTGGGGACACTCGTCCCGTCCCGGAGCGGCACAGCTGGGCTTGTCCTGCCGGTGACGCGCGGCGAGCAGCCGGCCGTGGCTCGGCTCCCGCACAGACCCGGCCGTCCCGACCCGCCAGGAAGCGCCGCCCCGGCCACCCCCGCGCTCCCAGCCCTGCTCCCCATCCCGGGGCGCACCGGGCTCAGCCGGGGCCTCCGCAGTCCCACCGTGCCGGGGGTGGCTCATTCCAGAGCCGTGAGCTGGCGGATGCCGAGCAGGGAGTCCCTGGGATCCCCTCCCCACCCCGCTCCGGCGCCCGGCTCTCCCGAACGGGTCTGACGGGTCCAACCCGTCCCTTGCCCGTCTGTGCAAAGCCCGTAGCGAGCAGATTCCATCGGTGTTGGTCCGGAGCTGCTCCAGGATCCCATTGCCCGCGGGGAGCCCCCCGGCCCCGCATGGTGAGGCGGCGGCTCAGCCACAGCGAGGGCGACCGCACGGCCACGGCGGCACAGACCCGGCGCCGGCGCATTCGGCCACTGCCGCAGGGACCCACTGGTGCTCAGCGCCGGCAGCAGCGGCCAGGAGCCCCGCGGCACATGGGGCAGGGCTGTGACCCCTGCCCAGCTGCCCCATGGGGACTCGCTCCTGCCCCGTGGTCACGGGTGGGCCATGGAGCCCCCATGTTCCTGCCCCATGCCCCTGCCCCATGTCCCTGCCCCACGTCCCTGCTGCTGGAGGGGGGGTCTGCGTGCTGACCCCATGGAAGGGGGTCCTGCCTCCCCGTGCAGAGACTCGTCCCCCCAAAGCGCTGACCCTGCGGTGCCCTGTGGGACAGCAGACACGGGGCTCCACAGCAAAGCCACTGGCCCTGTGTCCCCACCAGCCTCATGTCCCCCACCAGCCCCGTGTCCCTGCTGGCCCTGTGTCCCTGCCGGTCCTGTGTCCCTTCCAGCCCCGTGTCCGTCCACAGCCTCAGGGTCTGCAGCAAAGCCACCGGCCCCATGTCCCCACCAGCCCCATGTCCCCCAACCCCATGTCCCCTCCAGCCCATGTCCCCACCAGCCCCGTGGCCCCCACCAGCCCCGTGTCCCCCACCAGCCTTGTGGCCCCACCAGCCTCATGTCCCCCACCAGCCCCGTGTCCCTGCTGGCCCTGTGTCCCTCCACAGCCCTGGGGTCCGCAGCAAAGCCACCAGATCTGTGTCCCCCATCATCCCTGTGTCCCCCATCATCCCTGTGTCCCCACGAGCCTTGTGTCCCCCACCACTCCCATGTCCCTCTAGCCCATGTCCCCACCAGCCCCGTGTCCCTGCTGGCCCTGTGTCCCTTCGCAGCCTCAGGGTCCACAGCAAAGCCACCGGCCCCATGTCCCCCATCATCCCCGTGTCCCCATGAGCCTTGAGTCCCCCACCGCTCCCATGTCCCTCCAGCCCACGTCCCCAGCCCCAGGTCCCCAGCCCATGTCCCCTGCCCATGCCCCGTCCCGTGCCCCCCCGGCCCACCCACGCCGTGCCGCAGGTGCAGAGCTGGGCGCAGCAGCAGGGCGAGCGGCTGCAGGCGCAGGCGTCGCGGCTGGCGGCCGAGCGGGAGGAGGCGGCGCAGCTGCTGGACTGGATCGCGGCGGCCGAGGAGGCGCTGAGCCTGCGGGACCAGGAGCCGCTGCCCGAGGAGGCCGAGCAGCTGGAGGAGCTGAGCGCCCAGCACGCGGTGAGACCCCGCGCCCGCTCCCCTGCCGGGCTGTGCCGGAACCCTGCCCTGCCTGGCCCTGCAGCGCTCAGCCCCCCAGGATTTGGGTGCTGAGGCCGTGGGTGCAGCGATGCAGCAGCAGCTTCCACGCAGCAGCAGCCACGGCCCCAGGGCGCGGGCTCTGCTGCAGGGGCACGAGGAAACGGCCTCAAGTTGCCCAGGGGAGGTTGAGGTTGGATCTGGGAACAATTTCTTCCCCGAAGGGCTGTGGGGCATTGGAACAGGCTGCCCAGGGCAGTGCTGGAGTCACCAGCCCTGGAGGGCTGGACAGACGGACAGGAGGTTCTCAGGACAGGGGGCAGTGCCGGGGTGGGTTATGGTTGGATCAGTGACCTTGAGGGTCTCTCTCTTCCAGCCAGAATGATTCGGTGGTTCTAAGGGTCGGTGGTGCAGGAGGGTCCCAGGGATGGGGGTCTGCACTCCCGGCTCCAGCGCCTGCCCGGCTGTACTGGGGAACCCGCTGGTATGGCCGGCGAGTGCTCAGCACCGCTGCTCGAAAACAGGTGTTCATGGAGGAGCTGAACCGCAAGCAGCCCGACGTGGAGCAGGTCACCAAGAGCTGCAAGCCCAAGCTGGAGCTGGGCACGCCGGCCGCACGCCGGCTGGCCACACGTAAGGGCCCTGTCACCCCTGCGCGCGCCCCGGCGCCGCGGCCCGGCCCTCACCCCCGTCTTGGCGCTGCAGGGCGCCGCAGCACCGGGAAGGCGCAGGGCGCGCCGGCGGTGCCGCTCGGGGGGCTGGAGCCCCAGACCCCGCTGATGGCGCAGCTCCTGCACCGCTGGCAGCAGCTCTGGCTGCTGGCGCTGGACCGGCAGTACCGGCTGGAGACCGCCCTGCGGCGCCTGCGCGAGGTAGGGGCGCCTGGCGGTGCGGGGGCTCCTCTCGCCTTCCGCCCCTGGGTGGGACACGGATGGGGACGGTCCCGGGGGTCAGCGGGATGGAGCGGGGTGCCGGGAGTCCCCATGTGTCCCCTTGCCCGGGGTTCTGGCAGAGAGCTCCACCGTGGCTCCTGCGTGGGCACTGCGCGTGGCCAGGCTGGGGTCGGGGTGTCCTGCGGCGCGTTAACCCCGCTGTGCCTCCCGAGCTGGAGGAGTTCGCTCACTTCGACTTCGGGGTGTGGAGGAAGCGCTACATGCAGTGGATCAGCCAGATGAAGTCGCGCGTCCTGGACGTGTTCCGCGGCATCGACCGCGACCAGGACGGGCGCATCAGCCAGCGCGAGTTCATCGAGAGCGTCCTCTCCTCCAGTGAGCACCGGGGGCTGGGGCTGCGCGCCCCGGGCGTCCCCTCCGGAGCCTGGGGAGCAAGGCTGGGGTTGCTGGCACCCGGGGGAAATGGGCTCTGCTCAGGGCACCGGGGGTTGGTGCCGACACTGGCGGGGGGGCTGAGGGTCCCTGTCCCCTCAGAGTTCCCCACCAACGTCCTGGAGATGACGGCCGTGGCCAACATCTTTGACATGAACGGCGACGGCTTCATCGACTACTACGAGTTTGTCAGCGCCCTGCACCCCAACCGGGACCCGCTGCGCCGCACCGCCGACGCCGACCAGATCCAGGATGAGGTACGGGGGGTCTGTGGGGCTGGGCGGGGGTCCCGCCGTGGGGCTGAGCCCAACCTGCCCTCCCCAGGTGAACAGGCAAGTGGCCCAGTGCAACTGTGCCAAGCGCTTCCAGGTGGAGCAGATCAGCGCCAACCGGTACCGGGTGAGTGCCGGACCCCGCCTGGGGTCCCGGCCGCGCTCCCACCCCTGCACTGCACAGCGGCCCCGCAGCTCCCCGGGGGTGGGGGCTCCTGCCCCAGACCCTTCGCAGCGGCTGGGGACACGTCCCCATGCCCCGGGGGGTCCCTGGGCGCAGCCGCTGTGGCGATGCAGCGGGGAGGGCAGCGCCGGTGGGGACAGAGGGGCCGCCGGGGACCGATGGGCTGGTGACAGGGACATCAGGTGCTGGTACCTGCTCCGTCTCCCCCTCCCCATCCCCTGGCCCCCCGCCCTGACACCCCCTCCCCGCAGTTCGGGGAGTCGCAGCAGCTGCGGATGGTGCGGATCCTGCGCAGCACCCTGATGGTGCGCGTCGGGGGGGGCTGGATCGCGCTGGACGAGTTCCTGGTGAAGAACGACCCCTGCAGAGGTGGGTGCGGGGGTCCCACGCTGGGCACGGGGCGCCCGTGGCACCGCGGTGCAGAGCGGGTGGTGGTGCCCACGGGGCTCCCAGGGGCCGTGGGACCCCCTGCTCAAGGCTCTGCCGTCGCCAGTGAAGGGAAGGACCAACCTGAAGATCAACGAGAAGTACTTGTCCCCCGACGCCTTCGGGGCCGCCGGCAAGTGCGCGGGGAGCCCGTCGGCCGCCTCCTCCAAAGCGCTGTCCCCCAGCCGCTCCAGCTCCAGCCTCAGCCTCTACAGCAGCGCCTCAGCGCCCAGCAGCCCCCTGGCCAGGAAGGTGAGCACCGGGCCCCCCCGCGGTCCCGGCCCCCCCGCGGGCGCTGACCCTCTCCCTCCCCAGTCGGTGCTGCGGAGGACGCGCTCCGGTGACCGGTGTCCCCGCTCCCGCGGGTCCCTGCTGCCCGACGGCGCGGAGCTGCAGTTCACCGCGGCCGAGGAGAGCGCGGCCGTGGCACCCCCAGGTGAGGGCTGGGGGGTCTCTGCCCCCCGGAGGCTGCTATGGGGCCATGGGGCTGTGACCACGCGGCGCTGGGCCGTGCGGCTGTGACCGTGTGGCCCTGGGCCGTGGGGCTGTCCCCCGCCCCACAGCGCCGGTGCCCGAGGGCAGGCGGCTCCAGCACCCCCGTGTCTTCGCAGAGCCGCCCGAAGGGTCCCCCCCGGAGCGCCGCAGCCCCTGCCGCTGACCCCCGCCCGCCCTGCGCCCGGCACCGCGGCCACCCCACTCAGGACTCTCCTTGCCGGCGGCCCCGCGGCTGGACGATGGCGAAGCCGCCGGCCCCGCGGTCTCCAGCCCGGAGCCGAGAGCCGAGCTGTCCGTCTGTCTGTCCCTGACCCCGCGGGCTCGGCCCCGCTGGATATGCAAGTACCCCCGACACAGCGAGCCCCCCGGCTCTGGCTGGCGCAGCCTCCATCCCCCTCCCGGTGCCCCCGCCGAGCGCCCGGAGCACCCGCAGGGGTGGGATCACCCCTGGAGCACCCGCAGGGGTGGGATCACCCCTGGCCTGGTCCCCCCCGGCCCCGGTTCCCGCGGTGCCCCCGGCACTGAGCGCTGCCGGCGGGGGTCCCCCCATCCCCGTCCTGCCGCCTGTGCCGGGGGAGGTGGCTGGATTGGTACCCGGGTGCTGGGCCCCTCGCCGGGTGCAGAGCCCCGATTCTGGTGCTACCCCTCCCCTCGGGCCTTCGGTGTGCGCGGGGCCCTGGCACAGCCGCCCCGGCAGGGTGCGGTGCCATGGGTGGGGGGTCCCTCACCCCCCGCCAGCAGCCCCCGCGGGCAGCGGGACCCCCCGGCTGCCGCATGTTCCGTCACCGCTAACCGGGCAGCAGTAGCGCTGAATGTAACCCTGGCCGGCACGGCCCTGCCGGCCGCCAGAAAGAGTAGGTTTGGTTTTCTATGAGCACCCGGGGCTCGCTGCACCCTGTCTGTCTGTCTGTCGGTCTGTCCGTCCCCGCGCCGTCAGGATGAGGGGCTGTCGGGGGGCTGCAGCACGGGCAGAGCTGGCACGCACCGTGCCTGGCTCGGCGCTGCGCGGTGGCCGGCGCCGCTGGGTGTGCCGCACTGGGTGCCACCGGCAGAGCCGCCCGGCGCCGCGGCGGGCGAGCCCGGGGCGGTGCGGTGGTGCCAGCGGGCAGCGTGCCGCGGTGCCTCCTTTCCAAGGAAAGCGATGCTGAGATTCCTGCCATGCCCCACGCCCACGGTGGCAGTGCCAGAAGGTGTCAAGTCCCCGTCCCCTGTGCTGGCTGCCCCCCTGCCACCCGCAGCCCTGAGGACACCGGGAGCGTCCCCGTGGTCCCTGGCCCGTCCCACACCGGGACAGCTGGGGGACGGGTGGGGTGGGACACACATCTGGCACACCAGCTGCTCCCCGCTGCAGGAGGGGGCACCTTGTGCTCGGGGACTGTCCCCAGTGTCACAGCAGCTGGGCCCTGACCAGCACGTCCTGTCTTGGGGAGTCCAGCCCCCCCAGTACCAGGACCGGGTTCTGACGCCCCAGCCGTGTCCTGGCGCCTCCACGTCCCTGCGGCCCCTCCGGCCGTGCCTGCGGCTCTCAGTCCCGTTTCCCCACCTCTGTCCCCTAAAGCCGTCCCCACACTCACTGCACCTCTGAACAAACCCTGCACGGGGCAGCCTGGAGATGCCAGCGCGTCTGTGCCGGGACACGTCCCCGCACCCAGGAGCCTGAACGCCCCGCGCGGGGCCAGGGCCCCTCGCCACTGGCACCGCTGGCACCGCCGAGAGCAGCGCTGAGCCCCCCGTGCTCCACGAGCTGAGCATCCACCGACACGTCTGGGACAGCCGAGCATCTACCGACATGTCCCAGGATGGCCGAGCATCCACCGACACGTCCGGGACGGTCCGGCGGCGCTGCCAGCACGGGCTGGGGCTGCCGACATTGGTTGCGTTGCACATTCCCGAGAGAAATCTCACCCACCACTCCCAGCCGGGGAACACACCCGGCACCACCAGCACCACCGGTGTCAGCCGCATCGCAGCCCCGGGCGCTGGCGCTGGCTCGGGAAGCACCGACAACAGGCGCGGGGTGGCCGGGACGCACACGCAAAGTGTTTGCACAATGTTTGCACAGCTGTGCACACCCTGGGGATGCGGCTTCACCGGGGCTGGACGCCGGGATGGGGATGATGTAAAGGACAGACACACGGATCCACAGCACCGGGGTGGGGACGCAGGTCCTGGTGACACTGCACCGTCCCCAGTGTGCAGGGGGAGGCCCAGGAGAGCCGCTGTGGCTCGCACCCTGGCCGGGCTGGCACAGGGGTGCCCGCGGCTACCGGCACGGCGCTTTGCCGCACGGCGCTTTGCCGCAGGAGGGTTCTGGGTCAGCGGGGGACCCAGGTGGAGCCTCAGCCCCAAACGGGCACCGTCACGGGCGGGCGCTTGGCCCCGTGGCCGTGCCGCCCCACCGCGGAGCAGCCACCCCGGAGCCGCCGGCCCCACCGCAGGGACGGGGAGGCAGCGGGTGCCGCCCTGTTGCCCAATCGCCCCAGCGCTCGTCCCGCTGTGGGAACCCAGGAGCGGGACTGTCCCCACCCTGCACCCACACACCCGGAGCCACGCACCGGCACACGGAGCCTTTCACCGGCACATGGAACCACGCACCGGCACTCAGGGCCGTGCACTGGTACATGGAGCCATGCACACGGCCCCACAGCCCAGCGCCCTCTGGGGCTTCTCCTGACCTGTGCAAACCACCACCAGGCACGGGGTCAGGACATCACAGGGACAGAGGCAGTGGTGTCACAGGGACAGAGGCAGTGGCACAGTGGGGACAGAGGCAGTGGTGTGGCAGGGATGGTGGCAGTGGCACGGTGGGGACAGAGGCAGTGTCACAGTGGGGACAGAGGCAGTGTCACGGTGGGGACAGAAGCAGTGACACAGTGGGGACAGAGGCAGTGGTGTGGTGGGGACAGAAGCAGTGTCACAGTGGGGACAGAGGCAGTGGTGTGGCAGGGATGGTGGCAGTGGCATGGTGGGGACAGAGGCAGTGTCACAGTGGGGACAGAAGCAGTGACACAGTGGGGACAGAGGCAGTGGCACAGTGGGGACAGAGGCAGTGGTGTGGTGGGGATGGCAGCAGTGGCACGGCGGGGACAGAGGCAGTGGCGTGGCGGGGACAGAGGCGGTGTAACGGGGACAGAGGCAGTGTCACGGTGGGGACAGAGGCAGTGGCATGGCGGGGATGGCGGCAGTGGCACCGTGCGGTGGCACAGCGGGTACGGAGGCCGGCAGGGCCGGCGGCTCAGGGTGTCACGGGTCCCCGCCATTGCACCCACTCTGCCCCGGGCTGTGTCCGGCACGTCCAAGCGCAGCGTGTGCAGAACCACTTGCACGGCAGACGTGCGTGCCTGGCCGTGCAAGCGCTGGCGTTCACCATGTGGCATGGGCGGTGTGTTGGGCTGCGGAGCCCCAGTTGGGGTCTCCTGGCACTGCGCTCAGCGTCTGGGCCGGCACTGGCACCGTCTGTTCCTGGGGATGTGCCCGGAGGGATGGGCAGCGCGGTGATGGCGCCCGAGCTGGCCCGGCCTCCTCCTGCTGCTGCTGCTGTACCATCGGTGCCACTCTGGGCCCTGGAGCCTCCGAAGCCCCCGGCGCCGTGGGGCTGAGCCCTTGGGGCAGGGGCTGGACCTCAGGGATCCGTGGGCCCGGGCTGCCCGCAGCTGGGATAGACGGACACGGTGCAGGGAGAACACACAGCCGGTGACACCAGGGGCTGCCCCACGCCGGGGGCTGCGCTGGGGGTGTCAGACGGTGTGTCCTGGCGGGCGGCAGCACCGTTTGCCATGGCAAGAGGGCAGCCACCGGGCCCGGTGATGGCATCGCACGGTGACAGCACCGCACAGTGGGGACAACGAGTCCCCTCCTCCGGGACTGTTCATGTGGGACCCCTCATCCGGGACCCCTCGCTGGGCAGTGCCAGACCAGCCCCATCCCCAGCGTCCACCGCAGCGTCTCCCGTGACACCCGGCTGGCTCAGCCGTCCCCACCAGCCCCCACGGGGGTGTCCACCGCAGGACGGCTCCTGCAGCACCAGCAACCGCGGGACGGCTCCTGCGGCACCAGCGACCGCGGGACGGCTCCTGCGGCACCAGCGACCATGGGACGGCTCCTGCGGCACCAGCGACCGCAGCCCGGTGCCTGCGCCCCTGGGCTTTCCCTGCCCACAGCCAGCGGCTCCGCAGGCTCGGCCGCCACAGCGGGGGCGTCACCGCGGCCAGCAGGCACCTCCAGCCCCCCGCGGCCGCCCACGGGCAGGGAGAGGCGCCCGGGCCGGTCACTCCCGGACTCGCTGCGTAGCTGAGATGCTTTGGTGAAGCCGCGTACGGCGAGTTGAAGGTGTTCGCGGGAATTGCAGCCACACGTTACCGCTAATTACTGGAACCGTCCCCCGCCTCTGGTGACGGCGCCCGGGAAAGCAAAACCAAAACAGCGTTGGCAGGCGTAGCAGCAGAGCAGCCCCGCACGGCCCAGCACAGCCCAGTGCAGCCCAGTTTGCCTGGTTTGGCCCAGCGCAGCACACCGGGCTGCGTGATCATGGGCCCGAGGTCCCTCCTGCCTGTCCCTGCGGTGAGGCAGGGACACGATCCCCCTTGGGCCACTCGTGCCAGGCTCCCTGTCACCAGCCATGCCCATGCCCAGCGCCGCCGTGTCCCCAGGGCCACCCTTGTCCCCAGTGTGGGCTGGTGGGGCCGGGGCTGCACAGGGACCATGGGCCCAGACCCACCGGAGGACAAGAGGGTCGGGTCTCCGCAGCATCACTGCCGGGAAGCTCTGCGGTGACGGCACCGCTCCAGCACGCTGGGGCTGAGCCCTCAGTGGTGGCACCAACACTCGTCCCTGGCGGCCTTGGCATTAAGGTTTCTCAGTACCTTCAGTAGGCGACACCTCTGCAAAAACCGTTGACAACGCCTGTGCGGCCACCGGAAACCCGCACGGGTTCCTGGACACAACCTGGTGCCATGTGCCACAGAACAGGCACCGGGCCGGGGCAGCTGCCAGCCCGGCCGCAGGATGCGGCCCCTGCCCCTCACACCGTTCGGATATCGCCCCATGGGTCCAGAGCTGAGAATCATCGAATCATCAAATCATCGAATCATTGAGTCATCAAATCATTGAATCGTTGAGTCATCGAGTCACCAAATCATCAAATCACAGAATCATCAAATCATCGAATCACAGAATCACAGAATCCCTTTGGTTGGAAAAGCCCCTCAAGATCATCGAGTCCAACCATAACCCACTCCCAGCACTGCCCCGTGTCCTCAGAACCTCCTGTCCGTCTGTCCAGCCCTCCAGGGCTGGTGACTCCAGCACTGCCCTGGGCAGCCTGTTCCAATGCCCCACAGCCCTTTGGGGAAGAAATTGTTCCCACATCCAACCTCAACCTCCCCTGGGCAACTTGAGGCCGTTTCCTCTGCTCCTGGCGCTTGTTCCTGGGGAGCAGAGCCCGACCCCCCTGGCTCCAAGCTCCTTTCAGGCAGTTCAGAGATCAGAAGGTCTCCCCTCAGCTCCTGTTCTCCAGCTGAACCCCCAGCTCCCTCATCACCATGGCAGCCCCTCTTTCAGCCCCAAAACTCGGGGGTGACATCGTCCCAAGGGTCCCTCTGCCCCCCCCGGGACCACCACCCCGGCCCTGCCCGAGCAGCGGGGGCTCCTGCGGGGTTGCTGGGCTGAGCCGTCCCCAGGGACGCCGCTCCACACGGTGTCACCGCACCGGCGCCAGGGCTGCGTGCCCGCCGGACCGCGCGGTGCCGCCTGCTTCCCGCAGGCTCCCGGGCCAGCCCCTGCCTGGATACCGGCAGCTCTCCAGACAACACACTCCCACATGCCACAAACATCTTGCCCAAGCGGTGCCGCCCCTTCCCCAGCACGGTACCCACGGGCTGGCACCGCGGCGGGGCCGCAGAGCCCCATGGCCACAAAGGGACCCTCGGCCACGCGCGGTGCCGCTGCTGTTTGGTGCCCACCGAGCACTCACGGCACCAGGGAGAGCAGCGGGGCGATTGGAGCTGGATGTGGGGCTGGGGACAGGGCGTGGGGCTGGCGACACAGACCGGGGTATTTGGGTGACTTAGGTGGCGACAGTGTGGCTTGGCCTTGTTTTGGGCAATTCAGGCTCCACTTGCTCACCCAGAGATGTGAGCAAGGCTGGGGGATGGGGGAAGGGTCCCTTCTGCCCCCCAAATGCCGCGGTGCTGGGTCTGAGTCAGGTTGGTCACCCTGGGGCTGCAGCCTGAGGTTGGGCAGACACAGGTGGTTCAAGGGGACACAGCGATTTGAGGGGACACGGTGATTTGAGGGGACACAGTGATTTGAGGGGACATGGCCGATTCGAGGGGACACGGTGATTTGAGGGGACATGGCCGTGCAGGAGGGTTGGGGACTGGGGGTGGCAGGGGCTGCCCAGGGAGGGAGCCTGGGGGGAGCTGCCTGCAGGACGTGGTGCTGGGGCGGTGCTGGGGGTTTTTGGGCGATGGGAACAAGGTTGGAGGCCGCTGGGGATGAGAGCAGCGCAGGCACGCTGGCCCGGCCGAGACCCATCCTTCGCGGAGGGCACAGCGGCCGCTTTGGGGACAGGGCCACCTGCCCACCCTGCAGCGCGTCCCTCGCCTGCTCACACCGCCCCTGGGGACACAGCGCAGGGTGGCGCGGCCGCAGGACCCCCACGGCCGGACCCGGCACGGCGCGGGGGGCGTGGGGCGGGCTGTCCCGCGTTGCGGGCAGGGCCGGGCCGGTGTGTCATCCCAGGGGCGGGGAAGGGAAAGGTTTTAAACCTGCTCGTGTCCGGGCAGGAAGCAGCGGCGAAGCTGCGGGGCTGCGGCAGCGCGGGGAGCGCGTCCTGCGACCACCGCGGCAGGTGGGAGCGGTCGGGCCGAGCGGGGCCCGGCGGAACATGGCGGGGTGTGAGGGGCCGCATGGCAGGGGGCGCATGGGTGGGTCTGGGTATGCGAGGAATGCGGCGCTGCCGGCGCTCGCCGGGCTGCCTGGGCCGCAGCGGGTGCCGGGCTGCGACAGCGGGCGCGGGGCGGGGGCGGGGCGGTGCTGTGGCACAGCGGGCACCGCCGGCATCGCGGCTGAGCACAGCCCGAGGATGCTGGTCCCGGGCCCTGACGTGTCCTGGGAGCGGGGCGGGAGGTGGCGCCTGCCGGGCAGGACCCTGCAGGGGACGCTCTGTGCTGCCTGGGGCTGCCGTGGCACAGGGGGATCCGTGTGCCCCAGGAGGGGGCAGCGGGTGACACGGGTGGGACGGACTGTGCTGCCTCGGGGTCTGAGGGCACGGGGACAACGGGTGACACGGGTGGGACGGCCTGTGCTGCCTCGGGGTCTGAGGGCACGGGGACAACGGGTGACACAGGTGGGACGGCTCCTGTGCAAGGTCTGTGCTGCCTCGGGGTCTGAGGGGCACAGGGGCAACAGGTGACGTGGGTGGGATGGTCTCTGCTGCCTCGGGGTCTGAGGGCACGGGGACAGCGGGTGGCACGGGTGAGACGGCTCCTGTGCAGGGTCTGTGCTGCCTCGGGATCTGAGGGGCACGGGGGCAACAGGTGACACGGGTGGGATGGTCTGTGCTGCCTCGGGGTCTGAGGGGCTCAGGGCCAGCAGGTGACATGGGTGGGACGGCTCCTGTGCAAGGTCTGTGCTGCCTCGGGGCCTGAGGGGCATGGGGACAGCGGGTGACACGGGTGGGATGGTCTGTGCTGCCTCGGGGTCTGAGGGGCACGGGGACAGCGGGTGACATGGGTGGGGCCGCTCCTGTGCAGGGTCTGTGCTGCCTCGGGGTCTGAGGGGCACGGGGACAGCGGGTGACACGGGTGGGACGGCTCCTGTGCAGGGTCTGTGCTGCCTTGGGGTCTGAGGGCACGGGGACAGCGGGTGACACGGGTGGGATGGTCTGTGCTGCCTCGGGGTCTGAGGGGCACGGGGACAGTGGGTGACACGGGTGCGATGGCTCCCCTGCAAGGTCTGTGCTGCCTCGGGGTCTGAGGGACGGAGACAATGGGTGACACGGGTGGGACGGCTCCCGTGCAAGGTCTGCGCTGCCTCGGGGTCTGAGGGCTCGGGGGTCGTGGGTGACACGGGTGGGATGGTCTGTGCTGCCTCGGGGTCTGAGGGCTCGGGGGGCGCGGGTGACACGGGTGGGATGGTCTGTGCTGCCTCAGGGTCTGAGGGGCACGGGGACAGCGGGTGACACGGGTGGGATGGTCTGTGCTGCCTCAGGGTCTGAGGGCTCGGGGGGCGCGGGGCCATCAGGTGCCGCGGGGGGGCTGCAGTGGCGCAGGGCACACGGACCGGCAGCACCGCTGCGGTACCCGGTGAGGTGGGTACGTGGGGCTGTGGGATCGTCCCCTGTGGGTGGGTGTGAGCCCATCCCCCGGAGGAGCAGCCCCGTCCAGCACCTGAGGGGCAGGAGCCGTCAGTGGGACATGCTGGGCGTCCCCGAGTGTCCCAGCAGCCTGCCTGTCCCTGTCCCTGTCACCCTGCTGTCACGGCCCCAGCCAACCTCTGTGCTGCTCTCCCTCCCCCTGAAACACCCCCAGCCCAGCCGGTCCCACCAGAGACCCCACAGACTCCTCTGGCCCCACCAGGCTCCCACCCACAGCCCCAGCCCTCCCCAGGTCTGCTGCTCCCTCCTCTGCCACCCCCTCCCGAAACTGTGCCCCCACCCGGCCAGTAAAACCTGTCCCTGCTCCCAGTCCCTCCCCAGGGCCCCCAGCAGCTTCTCCCTGCTCAGCCAGGTGCACACTGTGGGTGCAGGTGTGGGTTGTCCACGGGACACAGGGCAGAATGTGGGTGCAGATGTGCAGGGTGTCCACAAGACATGGGGCAGCTGTGGGTGCAGATGTGTGAGGTGTCCATGAGATGTGGGGCAGATATGTGGGTGCAGATGTGCAGGGTGTCCATGTGACGTGGGTGCAGATGTGCGGGGTGTCCATGGGACATGAGGCAGCTGTGGGTACAGATGTGCGTGGTATCCGTGGGACGTGGGTGCAGATGTGCAGGGTGTCCATGGGACGTGGGTGCAGATGTGCGGGGAGTCTGTGGGACGTGGGTGCAGATGTGCGGGGTGTCCATGGGACGTGGGGCAGCTGTGGGTGCAGATGTGCGGGGTGTCCATGGGACATGGGTGCAGATGTGCGGGGTGTCCATGGGACGTGGGGCAGCTGTGGGTGCAGATGTGCGGGGTGCCCATGGGACATGGGTGCAGATGTGCGGGGTGTCCATGGGGTGCACGGGAAGATCCTCGTACCACGATTCACACCCGGGAGCTGCGCGGCCGCACGGTGCCGTGGTGTGAAGGGGCCGTGCACACGCACGTGGCACATCCCGGGCTCACACCAGCGCATTCCCTGACGCCGGCAGACGCCGAAGGCGCGGAGCGGCGGTGCCGCTGCCAGGGCGAGCTGCCCGCGTCGGGGAGAGACCGTGGCCATGGGGAGGGGTGCGGGTGCCAGCGCCTGAACCAGTGCCAGGAGCTCCCCGGCTCGGTAGGCAGAGTCGGTTACTAAAAGTTTCCATGGGGCTGACGCCCGCTGACGAAAGGAGCAGAGTCCTCGCCGTGCCGCACGCCCGCTGCCTCCTCCCTGCCCGCGGTGGGCAGGGGGCTCCACCTCAGCCCCGGGGGTCCTGCGCGGCCCCCAGCCCTGCCGGGGTCAGGGTTTCACGCTGTGCGGTGTTACGAGCAGCAGAGCCCAAAGCCCCTCTGCCCACCGGTGCCCGTGGCCAGCGCGGGTCTGGGATGTGCGGGACCTGCCCGGGCTCCCCGGTACCGCAGCTCGCCCAGCACTGCCCACCCGGTGCCACGGCACAGCCGGGCTGAGCTCAGCTCCGGCCACGCGCGACACAGCCTGCGCCATCCAGCCCGGCATCCCTCTGCCGGGACGGGGCTGCGGTGCTGGGAGCAGCGCTTCCAGCCCTGCCGGGTGGCACAGGGCCGGGGCCAGGGGGGCAGAGCCGGGCGAGGGGCTGCCAGCCCCACTGTGTGTTGATGTGCGCATGGGCTGCCCAGAGCCAGCACCACGGGTCTGTGTGCCCAGCGTGAACCTGCGGGACAGAGGGGACAGAGCGAGGCAGGGACCCCCTGCTCCACCACAGCCCACGCACAGCTCCTCACTGTCCCCACCAGGCAGAGACCCCCGGTCACAGCCCTGCTCTCCTCCTTGGCTGCCCCAAGGCGGCTCAGGACCGTCCCGCCCGCTGTCCCCACCTCTTGGCACCGGGTGCAGCCCTGAGCCTGCAAACACAAACACCTTTGCCTGGGCAGATCCTCTCGCGCTGACATCACAGGGCGGACGGCGCCGTTGGGCCCTTTCCCCGGGACGGGCAGCGACGCCGGAGTGCGCTGGGACAGGAGCCGGGCTGAGGAGGAGGTGCTGGGCCGGGCGGGGGGTGCGGGACGGGCTGGGTCACAGAGCCCATGGAGAGGCTGGTCCCGAGGGGAGTGGGTCCCTGGCACCGCACTGGTGGCACTGGTGGCACCGCCGGCACTGCCAGCACTGGTGGCACTGGCACAGCACTGCCAGCACTGGCGTGCTGCCCCGCATGCCCCGGTGTTTGCTGTGGCAGCACGGGGAAGGACGTTGGTCTGTGAGCCCTGGGCAGGATCTGTGCCCCAGAGATACGGCTGGTCCCCACCGTCCCCGAGCAGAGCCACCGCCGCGGGAGGGTCAGTGTGGCACCGGCGCTCCCTGGAGCTGCTGTGCCAGCGCTCGCCAGCTCTGCCTCCGTGTGCCACGGACAGCCCGGCTCTGGCCGTGTCCTGGAGCTGGGACCGGTGATGCTGGTGGATGAGGCCTCATCAGCCGGGCCTCACCTGCCTCCGCAGAGCTGGCACAGCCCCGGCACAGCCGCTCTGCACTGGTGCCAGAGGTTCTGTTAAGGGATGGGGCTCGGGAGGGAACAGGAGCCACGTCCGCAGCCCCGCGCAGCAGGGGCCCCCGCTCTCCAGACCTCAACCCCCGCTCCCGGCTGCAGAAGCGGCCGCCAGCACCAGGACCAAAGGTCCCGGGCACAGGAACAGTGTGGTGCAGGAGCCTCTGCAGCGTGTGCCGCAGCGTGGTGCCGTGGAATCACAGGAACATTTTGGTTGGAAAAGCCCCTCAACATCACAGAGTCCAACCATAACCCATCCCAGCACTGCCCCCTGTCCTGAGAACCTCCTGTCCGTCTGTCCAGCCCTCCAGGGCTGGTGACTCCAGCACTGCCCTGGGCAGCCTGTTCCAATGCCCCACAGCCCTTTGGGGAAGAAATTGTTCCCACATCCAACCTCAACCTCCCCTGGGCAACTTGAGGCCGTTTCCTCTGCTCCTGGCGCTTGTTCCTGGGGAGCAGAGCCCGACCCCCCTGGCTCCAAGCTCCTTTCAGGCAGTTCAGAGATCAGAAGGTCTCCCCTCAGCTCCTGTTCTCCAGCTGAACCCCCAGGTCCCTCAGCCGCTCCATCACACTTGTGCTCCAGCCCCTCACCAGCTCCGCTCCCTGCTCTCACCTCGCTCCAGCAGCTTGGCCCCGGCAGACAGACCAGTGCCAGCACCAGCAGCAGCCCCAGCGTACTGGTGCTCCCTGGAGTTCCTGCTTTTGGCTGGCGCTCTGCCCCAAGCCCAGCTCCATCCAGACCTTGAGACGAACCCTGCACAGGCTGTTGGCCACACGTGTGTGACAGCTCGTGGGGACTTTGTGCCTCACCAGAGCCAGCCCGGTGCCCACTGGTCCCATGGGTGCCTCTGCTCCAGCCTCTCATGCGGACGTGTCCCTGTGCACCCTGCAAGCCCAGCTCAGGAAGCAGGGGCTGCTCGCCTCTGCCAGGCCTGGCTCAGCATGCTGGGGACAGGGACACGCACAGTGCCCTGGCCGTGCTCGGCCTTTGGCTGTTACATCCTCCTGCCTCAGAAGTGCTTCTTTTTCTTTTTCCCCCCATATTTCGCATGCAAACCACAGAAAAGCTGATTTCTCACTGGGCTTTCCCATTCTCTCCCCTCTGCAGAGTCTTGAGAGCTGTGAGAGCAGCGCAGTGCGAGGATGGAGAGCCAGCCGGCGGTGAACGGCCACGCTGTCCCCATCGCTCACCAGGACAACGTGCCAGGAGCAGACCGGCTGTGCCAGGACAGGCTGCCTGGGAAACAGAAGAAAGCAGCTGGCGGGGACGTGACCGTGATGGATGCTCCCAGCGAGGCAGCTGGCAGCATCGCTGGAGTCTGCGTAGGGGCTTCGAAGAAGATAATGAGCTTTTATGATGCCACCAGAGAGCATCTTCTGAGTCTGGATCCGGCACTCTTTCTTCTGGAGGCCCAGGCGGCCACGGGCTCCATCGTTGACCCGGTGGCGCACCGGCAGGTGTCCGTGGCAGAAGCCGTGCAGCTGGGGCTGGTGGGGCTGGAGCTGAAGGAGAAGCTGCTCACCGCCGAGAAAGCGGCCACCGGCTTCCTGGACCCCTACACCGAGGAGAAAATCTCGCTGTACCAGGCGATGCAGAAGGAGCTGCTGGGGAGGGAACAAGGCTCCCGGCTGCTGGAGGCCCAGGTTGCAACCGGAGGCGTCATCGACCCGGCCACCGGCCAACGGCTCCCGGCAGATGTTGCCTGCGAGAGGGGATATTTAGATGAAGAGATGAGACAGGTCCTCTCTGACCCCAGCAACGAGGAGAGCAAAGGGTTCCTCAACCCCAGCACTATGGAGAGGGTTACCTACACGGAGCTCATGAAGAGCTGCGTTGTTGATCCGGTCTCGGGCTTCCTCCTGTTGCCCCTGCAAACCACGCTGGCGGGGCTGGGCGGGAGGGTGAGCAGCAGGGAGCTGCTGGACGCCGGCATCGTCAGCCCCGACGCGTTCCGAGCTCTGGAGGAGGGAAAGGTTTCTGCCCAGGAGGTGGCAGAGAACGAGTCCGTTCGGCGGTTCCTGCGTGGGACGAGGAGCGTGGCCGGCGTCGTCCTGCCCTCCGGCGAGCGGAAAAGCCTTTACCAGGCGCTGAGAGAGCACCTCCTCCTGCCCGGGGCCGCCCTGGCGCTCCTGCAGGTCCAGGCCTCCACCGGTAGCCTGGCAGACCCCATAAAGAACAAGAGCTATTCGGTTGATGAGGCTGTGAGGGTGGGTCTCATCGGCCCAGAGCTCCATGAGAAACTGTCTTCAGCAGAGAAGACCATCACCGGCTACAGGGACCCCCGCACTGGAGAAATGCTCTCTCTGTTCCAAGCCATCGGGAAGGGTTTTGTCCCCAGGGATCACGGCATTTGCCTCCTGGAGGCTCAGATGGCCACAGGGGGTATAATCGCTCCAGGCAGGCACCTCCGTGTCCCCACAGAGACAGCCTGCAGGTGGGGGTACCTGGATGAGGCCACCAGACAGCTCCTCTCCAGCCCTACCGATGACATGAGGGCGTTCTTCGACCCCAGCTCCAAGGAGAAGCTGCTCTACGCAGAGCTGCTCAAGCGCTGCGTCACCGATCCCAACACCGGGCTCCTGCTGCTGCCACTTGGTGGAGACAGCAGAGAAGGATCTGAGGGCACCCAGCTCTTCTTTGACCACAGCAGCCAAACAGCTCTGGAGAACACGAAGGTGTCCGTTGCTGCAGGCAAATTCAAGGGAAAGTCAGTGTCCCTCTGGGAACTCCTCTTCTCAGACTACATCCAGGCCCAGCAAAGAGCTGCTCTTGCCCAGCAGTACCTCGCAGGAACACTCTCCATGCAAGAACTGGGCAAGGCAGTCAGTGCCACCATCGAGGAGATGGCTTCCACTGCTAACGTCACCTTTGAGGGACTGAGGGACCGGGTGACAGCCGACCAGCTCCTGAGCTCTGAAATCATCAACCAAGATTTGTTCAAGAAACTGAAGGAGGGAGAAACGTCAGCCAAAGAGGTTGTCAGCATGGACACGGTCAAGAAGTACCTGCAAGGGACCGGTAGCATCGGTGGGCTCCTCCTTCCTGACTCCCAGGAGAAGATCAGCATCTACCAGGCCAAGCGGAAAGGACTTCTGAGGCCAGGAACGTCTCTGATCCTCCTGGAGGCGCAGGCTGCTACGGGATTCATCATTGACCCAGCTGCCAACAAAAGGTATTCCGTGGATGAGGCCTTAAGAGCGAACGTCATCGGCCCAGACGTTTACGACAAGCTACTGGCCGCAGAGAAATCCGTCACTGGCTACAGAGATCCCTACACAGGCGACAAGATCTCCCTGTTCCAGGCCATGACCAAGGAGCTAATTGTCAAGGATCACGCCATCCGCCTGCTGGAGGCCCAGATCGCCACCGGCGGCATCATCGACCCCGTCAACAGCCACCGCATCCCCGTGGAGGTGGCCTACAAGCGCGGATACTTTGACAAGAAGATGAACGTCATCCTTTCTGACCCCAGCGACGACACCAAGGGCTTCTTCGACCCCAACACGCACGAGAACCTCACCTACCTGCAGCTGAAGGAGAAGTGCATCACCGAGCCGTCCACCGGGCTCTGCCTCCTGCCACTGAACAGCAGGAAGCGCCAGTTCATCGACGATGCCACCAGGCGGGTGTTCGGGAGCTCCTGGCTGCCCGTCAGGTTTGGGCGGCTGCGGGGGGAGAAGGTCTCTGTGTGGGACCTGCTCAACTCCGAGTACTTCAGCGAGGGCCGGCGCCGGGAGATCTTCAACCACTACCAGCTGCGGAAACTCACCCTGGAGCAGATCCGAGTCATGTTAGAGGAGGAAATGAAGAAATGGGCCCCCATCAAGTTCCCAGCCATGCGGGGCAGCGTCAGCGCCTACCACCTGATGGAAACGGGAGTCATTGACAAGGTCCTGTTTGAGAAGGTGCTGGAGGGGTCCGTCACACCAGAGGAAGTCCTGCACATGGACTCAGTCAGAAAGTACCTCTATGGCTCCGGCAGCATCGGAGGGATCGTGCTCCAACCATCAAACCAGAGGATAAGCATTTATGAGGCCATGAAGAAAAACCTCATGGTGCCAGGAGTGGCTCTCCCGCTGCTGGAGGCCCAGGCTGCCACAGGCTTCATCATTGACCCCGTGAACAACCAGAAACTCTCTGTGGATGACGCTGTCAAGGAGGGAGTCATTGGGCCAGATGTCCACGAGAAGCTGCAACACGCAGAAGGGGCTGTAACAGGCTACAAAGATCCTTTCACGGGCAAGAAGATCCCTCTCTTCCAGGCGATGAAGAAGGGCCTGATTGCTGACAAACAGGCCATGCAGCTGATGGAGGTGCAGATGGCTACGGGAGGCATCATCGACCCAACGTGTGGCCACCACATCCCCACAGAATCCGCGCAGAAGCGAGGGTGCCTGGACGAGGACACGAGCAAGGCCCTTTCTAAGCCCGGTGATGACAACAGGGCCTTCTGCGTCCCGGACAGCAGGGAGACCGTGACCTACGCCGAGCTCATCAAGCGCTGCCAGAAGGACGAGGTCTCCGGCTTCCATCTGCTGCCTCTGGCACAGGCGGCTGCCCCAGCCCACACCGACGAGCAAATCCAACGCATTTTTAAGGAAACCGTGGTGAAGGAGAAAGGGGTGTCCCTCTGGGAGCTGATCCACTTCGGGTATTTCACTGAGGAGCAGAGGAGCGACTTCGTGGAGAGGTTCCGCTCCGAGGAGGTGTCGCTGCAGCAGTTGGTGGCTCTTGTCCTCCGGCTGGTCAGGGAGATGGAGATGCAAGCCTGCAGCCACATCACCCTGGAAGGCTTGCGGGGCAGCGTCCCCGTTGTCTGGCTGCTGGATGCCGGCATCATCACTGAGAAGGTGTTTGAGGAGCTGGCTCAGGGCATAAGAACTCCCGAGGAGGTGGCTGCGATGGAGAGCGTAAAGAGGTACCTGCAGGGCACAGGCAGCATCGCCGGTGTGTTTGTAGAGGCATCCAAGAAGAAGATGAGCTTGTACGATGCCATGAAGAACAACCTCCTCCTCCCTGGGGCTGCTCTGCGGCTGCTGGAAGCTCAGGCAGCCACCGGGTACCTGACGGACACGGCCACCAACCGCAGACTCAGCGTGAGGGATGCCGTGAAAGCCGGTGTGGTTGGTGAGGAGCTCACCGAGAAGCTGCTCCTGGCTGAGAGGGCAGTGACCGGGTACACAGACCCCTACACCGAGAGCTCCATCTCAGTGTGCCAAGCGCTCAGGAAAGAGCTGATTCCCCTGGGAGATGCTGTTCCCCTGCTCGAGGCCCAGCTGGCCACCGGAGGGGTCATCGATCCCATCCACCACCACCACCTTCCGCTGCAGGCTGCCCGCAGATACGGCTTCTACGACGAGGAGCTGAACCAGACCCTCTCTCAGCTGAACGACACCACCAAGGTCTTTTTTGATCCAAACACCAAGGAGAACGTGACCTACCAGCAGCTGAAGGACAGGTGCACCCAGGAGGCTGAGTCAGGCCTCTGGCTCCTTCCTCTGTCAGAAAACGCCGTGTTTTGTGTGGATGAGCAGACCATGGAGGTGCTGAAGTCTGTGACGGTTTGTGTCAACATAGGGCGGTTCAAAGGACAGACCGTGTCAGTCTGGGACCTTCTCAACTCTGAATACCTCTCAGACAGCAAGAGAAGAGAGCTGGTGCAAAAGTACAAGGATGAGAAAGCTGAAGTACTGCATGAAATCGTAACCATTGTCACCACCATCATCAAGGAGACTGAGACACAAGGCAAGAAGTTTGCATTCCAGGGCCTGCGGAAAAGAGTGTCTGCCAGTGACCTCTTCCAGTCTCAGCTGATAGACAAAAAAACCCTCGATGAGCTCAACCAGGGGAAGAAAACGGTCAAAGAAGTCACTGAGATGGACTCTGTGCGCAGGTACCTGGAGGGCAGCAACTTCATCGCAGGTGTCCTTATACAACCGAGCAATGAGAAGATGAGCATCTACCAGGCCATGTGGAAGGGCATCCTGCGGCCAGGGACAGCCCTGGTGCTGCTGGAGGCACAGGCTGCCACCGGCTTCATCATCGACCCGGAGCAGAACAAGAAGTATTCGGTGGAAGAGGCATTAACCGCTGGTCTGATCGGAGGGGAGATTTTTGAGAAGCTGCTCTCTGCAGAAAGAGCTGTGACGGGCTACACCGACCCCTACACGAAAGCCCAGATATCCCTGTTTGAAGCGATGAACCAAGAGCTGATTGTGAAGAGCCACGGCATCCGCCTGCTGGAGGCCCAGATCGCCACCGGCGGCATCATCGACCCCGTGCACAGCCACCGCATCCCTGTGGAGGTGGCCTACCAGCGCGGGTACTTCAACCAGGAGATGAACCAGGTCCTGTCCGACCCCAGCGACGACACCAAGGGCTTCTTCGACCCCAACACCCACGAGAACCTCACCTACATGCAGCTCCTGGAGAGATGTGTCCAGGATCCAGAGACTGGGTTGTACATGCTACAAGTTGTGCAGGAAGGAGGAAAGTACTTCTACATTGATGAGCTTACAAAACAGGCCTTGCGCTCAACGCCTCTTGAAGTCAGAGTTGGAAAGTTTAAGGACCAAAGAGTTTCCGTCTGGGAAATCCTCTGTTCTCATTACATCTCTGAGCAGAAAAAGAAAGAACTAGTGATGCAGTACAAATCCAAAACCCTCACACTGGAAGAGCTTATAGCGCACATCCTCAAAATAATTGAGGATACAGAGCAAAGAGCAGAAGCCCTCAAGGTTAGAGGACTCCGGGGGGATGTGTCTGTAGCGGAATTATTTAACTCTGAGATAATCGACAAGAAAACTCTTGATCAGCTGCAGGATGGGAGCCTCACGCTCGGTAGCCTTGCAAAGAGGGAGACCATCAAAAGGTACCTGGATGGCACTGGATGCATTGCCGGGGTTCTGCTCCCATCAAGGAAGGAGAAGATGAGCATTTACCAGGCCCTGGAGAGGGGTCTCCTCACGGAGCAGTGTGCCCTGGGGCTGCTGGAGGCGCAGGCTGCCACCGGTTTTCTCATCGACCCGCAGAAGAACAAGCAGCTCTCTGTGGACGAGGCCGTCTCCTCCGGGCTGGTGGGCAGCGAGCTGCACGAGAAGCTGCTGTCGGCAGAGAAAGCCGTGACAGGACACACAGACCCTCGTGCAGGAAATAAGATCTCCCTGTTCCAGGCCATAAAGCAAAAGATAACGGGGAAGGAGGACGGGATCCGCCTGCTGGAAGCCCAGATCGCCACCGGCGGCATCATCGACCCCGTGAACAGCCACCGCCTGCCCACCGAGGTGGCCTACCGGCGCGGATGCTTGGATGAAGATATGCTTCTCCTGCTTTCCGATCCAGATCATGGCAGCAAAGGTTTTATAGATCCAAACACTCACGAGAAAATCAGTTACAGTCAGCTCCTGCAGAGGTGTTCCAAAGACAGAGACACTGGATTGTACCTGCTGCAGGTCATGGAGAAAGCGGCTGACTATTTCTACATCGATGAGCAAACAAAAAACGCCCTATTATGTACAAAGGTACAAGTGCCTGTTGGAAAATATAAAGGACAAGTATTGTCACTGTGGGAACTGCTCTGCTCTGAGTACATCACAGAAGAGAAGAGAAAGGAACTGGTGAAAAAATATAAAGAGGAATCCCACCACATTCTACAGGGAATCATTGATACGATACTAAAAATCATTAAGGAAAAGGAAGAGGATAGAAGTGACGTCTGGTTCCAAGGACTCAGACAACAAGTAACAGCATCAGAGCTTCTCAGCGCAAAGATAATTACGGAAGAAACAATGGAAAAACTCCATGAAGGAAAAGAGTCGGCACAAGAAATAGCAAAAATAGAGACTGTGAGACGATACCTTGAGGGAACTGGGAGCATCGCGGGCGTGCTGGTGCCCTCCAAAGCCAACCCCGGAAAGATGGAGAAGATGAGCATCTACGCGGCCATGTGGAAGGGCATCCTGAGACCAGGGACGGCTCTGGTGCTGCTGGAGGCGCAGGCGGCCACCGGCTTCATGGTGGATCCGCTCAGCAACCAGAAGCTCTCTGTGGACGAGGCCGTCTCCTCCGGGCTGGTGGGCAGCGAGCTGCAAAAGAAACTCCTTTCTGCAGAGAAAGCCGTGACAGGGTACACGCACCCCTGCACGGGGCAAAAGATGTCACTGTTCCAGGCCATGAAGAAGGAGCTCATCGTCAAGGAGCACGGCATCCGCCTGCTGGAGGCCCAGATCGCCACCGGCGGCATCATCGACCCCGTGCACAGCCACCGGCTCCCCGTGGAAGCTGCCTACCAGCGCGGCTACTTCGACCAGGAGATGAACCAGGTGCTGTCCGACCCCAGCGACGACACCAAGGGCTTCTTCGACCCCAACACCCACGAGAACCTCACCTACATGCAGCTCCTGCGCCGCTGCGTGCCTGACCCGGACACGGGGCTGCTCATGCTGCAGCTCATGGACAAGGGCTCCGTGCTCTACCAGCTGAGCGAGGACGCCCGCCAAGCCCTGCAGGCCGCCCGCATCAGCCTCAGCGTGGGGCTCTTCCAGGGCCAGAGCGTCACCGTCTGGGACCTGCTCTTCTCCCGCTACGTCCCCGACCACCGGCGCCAGGACCTGCTGCACAGGTACAAGGTGGGCACGCTCACCATCAACGAGATGATCACCCTGCTCACCTCAATCGTCACTGAGGCTGAGGGACACGGTGACACCCTGGCCAACACACAGACACAGACACAGCAGGAGGCACCAGCACCGGCCCAGAATGGTGATTCCTTGAGCTCCCAGCAGCAGCGGGAGCAGGAGCTGGAGTGGTCCCTCAAGTCCTACACCATCCAGGTATCCGCTGGCAGCTTCCAGGGCAGGAAGGTCTCCCTGTGGGAGCTGCTCTTCTCCAAGTACATGTCCGAGGCCAAGAGGCGGGAGCTGCTGGCGCAGGTGAGGTCCGGGAGCCTGGCGCTGGAGCAGTTGGCCGGGCTCCTCACCGGCCTCGTCCAGGAGGCAGAGAAGCGCAGCAGCAAGGTCACGTTCAAGGGCCTCAGGAGGCAGGTGACGGCCTCGGACCTGCTGGACTCGGGCATCATCGACAAGGACACGCTGGCCGACCTGGAGCAGGGCTCCAAGACGGTGCAGGAGGTGACGCAGATGGCCTCCGTCAAGCGCTACCTGGATGGCACGGGCTGCATCGCCGGCGTGCTGGTGCCCTCCAAGGCGGACCCCACCAAGATGGAGAAGATGAGCATCTACGCGGCCATGTGGAAGGGCATCCTGAGGCAGGGCACGGCGCTGGTGCTGCTGGAGGCGCAGGCGGCCACCGGCTTCATGGTGGATCCGCTCAGCAACCAGAAGCTCTCTGTGGACGAGGCCGTCTCCTCCGGGCTGGTGGGCAGCGAGTTGCACGAGAAGCTGCTGTCGGCAGAGAGGGCCGTGACGGGCTACACCGACCCCTACACGGACGCCAAGATCTCCCTGTTCCAGGCCATGAAGAAAGGACTCATCGTCAAGGAGCACGGCATCCGCCTGCTGGAGGCCCAGATCGCCACCGGCGGCATCATCGACCCCGTGCACAGCCACCGGCTCCCCGTGGAAGCTGCCTACCAGCGCGGCTACTTCGACGAGGAGATGAACCAGGTGCTGTCCGACCCCAGCGACGACACCAAGGGCTTCTTCGACCCCAACACCCATGAAAACCTCACCTACCTGCAGCTCCTGCGCCGCTGCGTGCCCGACCCGGACACGGGGCTGCTCATGCTGCAGCTCATGGACAAGGGCTCCGTGCTCTACCAGCTGAGCGAGGACGCCCGCAAAGCCCTGCAGGCCACCCGCACCAGCCTCAGCGTGGGGCTATTCCAGGGCCAGAGCATCACCGTCTGGGACCTGCTCTTCTCCCGCTACGTCCCCGACCACCGGCGCCAGGACCTGCTGCGCAGGTACAAGGTGGGCACGCTCACCATCAACGAGATGATCACCCTGCTCACCTCAATCGTCACTGAGGCTGAGGGACACGGTGACACCCTGGCTAACACACAGAAACAGACACAGCAGGAGGCACCAGCACCAGCCCAAAATGGTGATTCCTTGAGCTCCCAGCGTGAGCTGGAACTGGAGCGGTCCCTCAAGTCCTACACCGTCCAGGTATCCGCCGGCAGCTTCCAGGGCAGGAAGGTCTCCCTGTGGGAGCTGCTCTTCTCCAAGTACGTGTCCGAGGCCAAGAGGCGGGAGCTGCTGGCGCAGGTGAGGTCCGGGAGCCTGGCGCTGGAGCAGTTGGCCGGGCTCCTCACCGGCCTCGTCCAGGAGGCAGAGAAGCGCAGCAGCAAGGTCACGTTCAAGGGCCTCAGGAGACAGGTGACGGCCTCGGACCTGCTGGACTCGGGCATCATCGACAAGGACACGCTGGCTGACCTGGAGCAGGGCTCCAAGACGGTGCAGGAGGTGACGCAGATGGCCTCCGTCAAGCGCTACCTGGACGGCACGGGCTGCATCGCCGGCGTGCTGGTGCCCTCCAAGGCGGACCCCACCAAGATGGAGAAGATGAGCATCTACGCGGCCATGTGGAAGGGCATCCTGAGGCAGGGCACGGCGCTGGTGCTGCTGGAGGCGCAGGCGGCCACCGGCTTCATGGTGGATCCGCTCAGCAACCAGAAGCTCTCTGTGGACGAGGCCGTCTCCTCCGGGCTGGTGGGCAGCGAGCTGCACGAGAAGCTGCTGTCGGCAGAGAGGGCCGTGACGGGCTACACCGACCCCTACACGGACGCCAAGATCTCCCTGTTCCAGGCCATGAAGAAGGAGCTCATCGTCAAGGAGCACGGCATCCGCCTGCTGGAGGCCCAGATCGCCACCGGCGGCATCATCGACCCCGTGCACAGCCACCGGCTCCCCGTGGAAGCTGCCTACAAGCGTGGCTACTTCGACGAGGAGATGAACCAGGTGCTGTCCGACCCCAGCGACGACACCAAGGGCTTCTTCGACCCCAACACCCACGAGAACCTCACCTACCTGCAGCTCCTGCGTCGCTGCGTGCCCGACCCGGACACGGGGCTGCTCATGCTGCAGCTCATGGACAAGGGCTCCGTGCTCTACCAGCTGAGCGAGGACGCCCGCCAAGCCCTGCAGGCCGCCCGCACCAGCCTCAGCGTGGGGCTATTCCAGGGCCAGAGCATCACCGTCTGGGACCTGCTCTTCTCCCGCTACGTCCCCGACCACCGGCGCCAGGACCTGCTGCGCAGGTACAAGGTGGGCACGCTCACCATCAACGAGATGATCACCCTGCTCACCTCAATCGTCACTGAGGCTGAGGGACACGGTGACACCCTGGCCAACACACAGACACAGACACAGCAGGAGGCACCAGCACCGGCCCAGAATGGTGATTCCTTGAGCTCCCAGCAGCAGCGGGAGCAGGAGCTGGAGTGGTCCCTCAAGTCCTACACCATCCAGGTATCCGCTGGCAGCTTCCAGGGCAGGAAGGTCTCCCTGTGGGAGCTGCTCTTCTCCAAGTACATGTCCGAGGCCAAGAGGCGGGAGCTGCTGGCGCAGGTGAGGTCCGGGAGCCTGGCGCTGGAGCAGTTGGCCGGGCTCCTCACCGGCCTCGTCCAGGAGGCAGAGAAGCGCAGCAGCAAGGTCACGTTCAAGGGCCTCAGGAGGCAGGTGACGGCCTCGGACCTGCTGGACTCGGGCATCATCGACAAGGACACGCTGGCCGACCTGGAGCAGGGCTCCAAGACGGTGCAGGAGGTGACGCAGATGGCCTCCGTCAAGCGCTACCTGGATGGCACGGGCTGCATCGCCGGCGTGCTGGTGCCCTCCAAGGCGGACCCCACCAAGATGGAGAAGATGAGCATCTACGCGGCCATGTGGAAGGGCATCCTGAGGCAGGGCACGGCGCTGGTGCTGCTGGAGGCGCAGGCGGCCACCGGCTTCATGGTGGATCCGCTCAGCAACCAGAAGCTCTCTGTGGACGAGGCCGTCTCCTCCGGGCTGGTGGGCAGCGAGTTGCACGAGAAGCTGCTGTCGGCAGAGAGGGCCGTGACGGGCTACACCGACCCCTACACGGACGCCAAGATCTCCCTGTTCCAGGCCATGAAGAAAGGACTCATCGTCAAGGAGCACGGCATCCGCCTGCTGGAGGCCCAGATCGCCACTGGCGGCATCATCGACCCCGTGCACAGCCACCGGCTCCCCGTGGAAGCTGCCTACCAGCGCGGCTACTTCGACGAGGAGATGAACCAGGTGCTGTCCGACCCCAGCGACGACACCAAGGGCTTCTTCGACCCCAACACCCATGAAAACCTCACCTACCTGCAGCTCCTGCGCCGCTGCGTGCCCGACCCGGACACGGGGCTGCTCATGCTGCAGCTCATGGACAAGGGCTCCGTGCTCTACCAGCTGAGCGAGGACGCCCGCAAAGCCCTGCAGGCCACCCGCACCAGCCTCAGCGTGGGGCTATTCCAGGGCCAGAGCATCACCGTCTGGGACCTGCTCTTCTCCCGCTACGTCCCCGACCACCGGCGCCAGGACCTGCTGCGCAGGTACAAGGTGGGCACGCTCACCATCAACGAGATGATCACCCTGCTCACCTCAATCGTCACTGAGGCTGAGGGACACGGTGACACCCTGGCTAACACACAGAAACAGACACAGCAGGAGGCACCAGCACCAGCCCAAAATGGTGATTCCTTGAGCTCCCAGCGTGAGCTGGAACTGGAGCGGTCCCTCAAGTCCTACACCGTCCAGGTATCCGCCGGCAGCTTCCAGGGCAGGAAGGTCTCCCTGTGGGAGCTGCTCTTCTCCAAGTACGTGTCCGAGGCCAAGAGGCGGGAGCTGCTGGCGCAGGTGAGGTCCGGGAGCCTGGCGCTGGAGCAGTTGGCCGGGCTCCTCACCGGCCTCGTCCAGGAGGCAGAGAAGCGCAGCAGCAAGGTCACGTTCAAGGGCCTCAGGAGACAGGTGACGGCCTCGGACCTGCTGGACTCGGGCATCATCGACAAGGACACGCTGGCTGACCTGGAGCAGGGCTCCAAGACGGTGCAGGAGGTGACGCAGATGGCCTCCGTCAAGCGCTACCTGGACGGCACGGGCTGCATCGCCGGCGTGCTGGTGCCCTCCAAGGCGGACCCCACCAAGATGGAGAAGATGAGCATCTACGCGGCCATGTGGAAGGGCATCCTGAGGCAGGGCACGGCGCTGGTGCTGCTGGAGGCGCAGGCGGCCACCGGCTTCATGGTGGATCCGCTCAGCAACCAGAAGCTCTCTGTGGACGAGGCCGTCTCCTCCGGGCTGGTGGGCAGCGAGCTGCACGAGAAGCTGCTGTCGGCAGAGAGGGCCGTGACGGGCTACACCGACCCCTACACGGACGCCAAGATCTCCCTGTTCCAGGCCATGAAGAAGGAGCTCATCGTCAAGGAGCACGGCATCCGCCTGCTGGAGGCCCAGATCGCCACCGGCGGCATCATCGACCCCGTGCACAGCCACCGGCTCCCCGTGGAAGCTGCCTACAAGCGTGGCTACTTCGACGAGGAGATGAACCAGGTGCTGTCCGACCCCAGCGACGACACCAAGGGCTTCTTCGACCCCAACACCCACGAGAACCTCACCTACCTGCAGCTCCTGCGTCGCTGCGTGCCCGACCCGGACACGGGGCTGCTCATGCTGCAGCTCATGGACAAGGGCTCCGTGCTCTACCAGCTGAGCGAGGACGCCCGCCAAGCCCTGCAGGCCGCCCGCACCAGCCTCAGCGTGGGGCTATTCCAGGGCCAGAGCATCACCGTCTGGGACCTGCTCTTCTCCCGCTACGTCCCCGACCACCGGCGCCAGGACCTGCTGCGCAGGTACAAGGTGGGCACGCTCACCATCAACGAGATGATCACCCTGCTCACCTCAATCGTCACTGAGGCTGAGGGACACGGTGACACCCTGGCCAACACACAGAAACAGACACAGCAGGAGGCACCAGCACCAGCCCAAAATGGTGATTCCTTGAGCTCCCAGCGTGAGCTGGAACTGGAGCGGTCCCTCAAGTCCTACACCGTCCAGGTATCCGCCGGCAGCTTCCAGGGCAGGAAGGTCTCCCTGTGGGAGCTGCTCTTCTCCAAGTACGTGTCCGAGGCCAAGAGGCGGGAGCTGCTGGCGCAGGTGAGGTCCGGGAGCCTGGCGCTGGAGCAGTTGGCCGGGCTCCTCACCGGCCTCGTCCAGGAGGCAGAGAAGCGCAGCAGCAAGGTCACGTTCAAGGGCCTCAGGAGACAGGTGACGGCCTCGGACCTGCTGGACTCGGGCATCATCGACAAGGACACGCTGGCTGACCTGGAGCAGGGCTCCAAGACGGTGCAGGAGGTGACGCAGATGGCCTCCGTCAAGCGCTACCTGGACGGCACGGGCTGCATCGCCGGCGTGCTGGTGCCCTCCAAGGCGGACCCCACCAAGATGGAGAAGATGAGCATCTACGCGGCCATGTGGAAGGGCATCCTGAGGCAGGGCACGGCGCTGGTGCTGCTGGAGGCGCAGGCGGCCACCGGCTTCATGGTGGATCCGCTCAGCAACCAGAAGCTCTCTGTGGACGAGGCCGTCTCCTCCGGGCTGGTGGGCAGCGAGCTGCACGAGAAGCTGCTGTCGGCAGAGAGGGCCGTGACGGGCTACACCGACCCCTACACGGACGCCAAGATCTCCCTGTTCCAGGCCATGAAGAAGGAGCTCATCGTCAAGGAGCACGGCATCCGCCTGCTGGAGGCCCAGATCGCCACCGGCGGCATCATCGACCCCGTGCACAGCCACCGGCTCCCCGTGGAAGCTGCCTACAAGCGTGGCTACTTCGACGAGGAGATGAACCAGGTGCTGTCCGACCCCAGCGACGACACCAAGGGCTTCTTCGACCCCAACACTCACGAAAACCTCACCTACCTGCAGCTCCTGCGTCGCTGCGTGCCCGACCCGGACACGGGGCTGCTCATGCTGCAGCTCATGGACAAGGGCTCTGTGCTCTACCAGCTGAGCGAGGACGCCCGCCAAGCCCTGCAGGCCGCCCGCATCAGCCTCAGCGTGGGGTTCTTCCAGGGCCAGAGCGTCACCGTCTGGGACCTGCTCTTCTCCCGCTACGTCCCCGACCACCAGCGCCAGGACCTGCTGCGCAGGTACAAGGTGGGCACGCTCACCATCAACGAGATGATCACCCTGCTCACCTCAATCGTCACTGAGGCTGAGGGACACGGTGACGCCCTGGCCAACACACAGACACAGACACAGCAGGAGGCACCAGCACTCGCCCAGAATGGTGATTCCTTGAGCTCCCAGCAGCAGCGGGAGCAGGAGCTGGAGTGGTCCCTCAAGTCCTACACCATCCAGGTATCCACTGGCAGCTTCCAGGGCAGGAAGGTCTCCCTGTGGGAGCTGCTCTTCTCCAAGTACGTGTCCGAGGCCAAGAGGCGGGAGCTGCTGGCGCAGGTGAGGTCCGGGAGTCTGGCGCTGGAGCAGTTGGCCGGGCTCCTCACCGGCCTCGTCCAGGAGGCAGAGAAGCGCAGCAGCAAGGTCACATTCAAGGGCCTCAGGAGGCAGGTGACGGCCTCGGACCTGCTGGACTCGGGCATCATCGACAAGGACACACTGGCTGACCTGGAGCAGGGCTCCAAGACGGTGCAGGAGGTGACGCAGATGGCCTCCGTCAAGCGCTACCTGGACGGCACGGGCTGCATCGCCGGCGTGCTGGTGCCCTCCAAGGTGGACCCCACCAAGATGGAGAAGATGAGCATCTACGCGGCCATGTGGAAGGGCATCCTGAGGCAGGGCACGGCGCTGGTGCTGCTGGAGGCGCAGGCGGCCACCGGCTTCATGGTGGATCCGCTCAGCAACCAGAAGCTCTCTGTGGACGAGGCCGTCTCCTCCGGGCTGGTGGGCAGCGAGCTGCACGAGAAGCTGCTGTCGGCAGAGAGGGCCGTGACGGGCTACACCGACCCCTACACGGACGCCAAGATCTCCCTGTTCCAGGCCATGAAGAAGCAGCTCATCGTCAAGGAGCACGGCATCCGCCTGCTGGAGGCCCAGATCGCCACTGGCGGCATCATCGACCCCGTGCACAGCCACCGGCTCCCCGTGGAAGCTGCCTACCAGCGCGGCTACTTCGACGAGGAGATGAACCAGGTGCTGTCCGACCCCAGCGACGACACCAAGGGCTTCTTCGACCCCAACACCCACGAGAACCTCACCTACCTGCAGCTCCTGCGCCGCTGCGTGCCCGACCCGGACACTGGTCTTTATTTCCTCCGTATTGTTAGAAAATAGTTTTATAACCTTTGGCATTTTTTCTTTATGATGGCATTGCTGATGAATGAAGCTCTTTGAGTAACTCTTGTGCTGGTGGTATAATTCCTTTATTTTTTTTTTAGACTCCTCTTTTCTAATTTCTGCTCTATTCAGACAATCTCTGTACTGTTTTCTTTCCTTTTCAGTAACCCACCAACATCAGGTTCAGCTTTTAAGTGGCTCCACAAGCACTCCGGCACAGCCTATTCAGCCTCTGTCTTTAGTGTTTCTGAAGGCAGGAGTCAGCTCAGCATATCTCACATAATTGTGGTGAAATGTTTTGTCCTGTTTTCTCATCCAGGTTTAAATGATGTATGGATTTCATGGTTTGGGAGGTGTAGTGAGAATGGTATTTTTATTCTTCTTCTAGTCTGTTTTCTTATGCCCCAAGAACACTGACATATGGAGTCACAGAATCATTTTGGCTGGAAGAGTCTGTCAGGATCTGCCCAGGGCAGTGGTTAAGTCACCATCCCGGAGGTGTTTACAGGGCTATCAACGAGCTTCTTAGGGACACGGTTTAGTGCTAGAGTGAGGTTATGGTTGGGCTTGATGACCTTGAGGGTCTCTTCCAACCAGAATGATTCTATGATTCTGTGTTCAAGTCCAACCATTAACCCAACACTGTCCAGTGCATCACTAACCTGTGCCCCTAAGCACCACATCTCCATCTGCTTGTTCCTGGGGAGCAGAGCCCGATCCCCCTGGCTCCAAGCTCCTTTCAGGCAGTTCAGAGATCAGAAGGTCTCCCATCAGCTCCTGTTCTCCAGTTGAACCCCCCAGGTCCCTCAGCCGCTCCCATCACACTTGTGCTCCAGCCCCTCACCAGCTCTGGTCCCTTCTCTCCACTCGCTCCAGCACCTCAAGGCCTTTCTTGGTGTGAGGGGCCCTACACTGACCCCAGGGTTTGAGGAGGGGCCTCCCCAGAGCCCAGCACAGGGACGATCACTGCCCTGTACACTCACTTTACTCACACACCGTGCTTTCCATCCCTCCAGTTCTCCATGGAGCTTCCATAGTCTCCATGTGTTGTGGAACCCACACAGCACTGGCCGTGTCCATGCTGTGCCATATTTCCATCCATCCATCCATCCATCCATCCATCCATCCATCCATCCGCCCACCCACCCACCCGGGATCGTGGGAGCCAGCAACCGAGTGTCCCCTCCCGCTCTCTGCGCGTTCCTCAGCTGCTTTGTCCGTCTGGTGTCCTGAGCTGACTCAGCCCACGTGCCACCACCCGGGAGGGGGGGGCAGCCCCAGAGCCACTCAGCCATAGCGTTCAGGGATGAATAATTCTGCCATTGTTTAACAGGAGGAAACTTACTCCCCTTAAATGCCTCACCTGAGGCTATTTGCTTTCATTAACCTCGTAATGTCCTGGAAAATGGACTTTTTGCCACAGCTTGTTTCTCTGATAGCTGGAAACAAGCGCAGTCTGGCTGTAGAAGTACTTACCGTAACCTGCTGTGTAGCCTGGAGATTCGCAGGGGCTCAAAAAGCGAAGGGACAAATGAAATGGAGAGAAGTCCACTCGGGGCTGTTAAACGCAATGATCTCTGTCTCAGGAGGCCCCTCAGCCACAGGTGACTACAGGTGGGCCCACGGATTTGTGGACACCCAGTTTGCCTGAGCGATTTCCAACCTGATCCTCCTCAACCAAGGGAAACTCTTCCGCTCTCCAGAGTTTCTCTTCTGTTTCTACGGTCTGGGACTCCTGAGGGCCGGTCTTTGCAGTAAAGATGGAGGCGAAGAGGGCATGCAGTGACTTCACCTCTTCTGTGTCATCCGTCACCAGGACACCCTCCTCATTCAGCAGCGGACCCACATTTTCCCCAACCTTCCCTTTGCTGCTGATGTACTCGGAAAAGCCCTTCTTGTTGTGCTTGACATCCCTGGCCAGACTTGCCTGCAAGGAGGGCTCGGCCTTCCTCACCACATCCCTGCTCCACCAGCGCCTTGTGTTGCCCCTAGGTGGTCTGTCCCTTTTTCCAGGTTACATGAACATCCTTCTTCCACCCGAGTTTTGACTGGAATTCCTCACTTATCCGTGCTGGCCTCTTAGTCCCTTTACTTGAGTTTTTCCTCATAGGGATGCATCGCTCTTGAGCCTGGAGGAAGCGATGTTTGAATATCAACCAGCTCTCTTGGACCCCCCTACCTTCCGGAGCCCTATCCCATGGGATTCTTCCAAGCAGGCCCTTGAAAAGGCCAAAGTCTGTCCTGCTGAAGTCCATGGTTGTAGTCCTACCTATTGTCCTGCTTCCTCCACGCAGGGTCCTGAACTCCACCGTCCCGTGGCCGCTGCAGCCGAGGCTGCCCCCAGCCACGACACCTCCAAGCAGCCCTTGGTTTGTTAGGACCAGGTCCAGCAGCACGCCTCTCCTCATTGGCTCCTCCACCATCTGTGTCACATTGTCACCAACGACCCGTAGGAACCTCCCGGACTGTGCGCGCTCGGCTGTGTTGCCCAACCAGCAGGTGCCAGGGTGACTGGAGTCTCCCATGAGCACCGGGCATGTGATCATGAGGCTACTCCCAGCTGTCTGTAGATGCCCTCACCAACTTCCTCTTCCTGATCAGGTGGCCTTTAGTAAACACCCACAACAGTGTCCCCATTGTTAGCTTGTCCCTCCATTGTTACCTGCAAGGACTCAACTCATTCTTCATAGCCCCTAGGGAGAGCTTGATACAATCCCACACGGAAGTGCAACTTCTCCACCTCGCCTTGTTAACGAGTAGAGAGCCCTCCGTGACAACATTCCAGTCGTGTGAGCTGTCCCACCACGTCTCCGTAACAGCAATGAGACCACGGCCCTTTGAGCACACAGAGATCTCTAATTCTTCCTGTTTGTTCCCCATAGATCTCCAATTCTTCCTGTTTATTCCCCACGTTACGCGCTGGTGCACAGGCACTTCAGAGCAGCGCTCAAGCGTGCGGGTTTCTCACGGGGGCGCAGAAGGACCCCCTGCAGCCACGTGTGCCCTCGAGGTGTTTGCCCTTCTGGTTCTTGTCCTAGGAGGCAGCCGAGGAATATTTGTCGCTGCTCTGGTTGGTCTGGCATGTTCTCAGTTGGATGCGATTGCGTGAGCATTGTCACTTCAGATCCCACCCCCGAGCTCATGGGTTTGGAGGCTGCTTCACCAGGACGCTTCCCGCTGGGAGGAACCTGAACTCCATCCAGCGCCAGCCAACGCGGTGCTGCGTAGGCCACCCCGTTATCAAAAAAGCCAAAATCGTGCTGGTGACTCCAACCACAGAGCTGCGTGTTAATAGGGTGCACCTGTCTGTTTCTAACATCACTGCCCACAACTGGAAGGAGAGAGGAGAAAAAAAACTGTGCTCCCGATTCCCCCACCAACCACCCCAAGGCCCTGATGTCTCTTTTAGTTGCCCTTGGACTACAGGTTGCATCTCCATCACCACCACATGGAAAACCAGTAATGGGTAGCGGTCCAAGGGCCGTGCCAGGCCGGGAAGGTTCCTGGTGGTGTTCTTAACCCGGGCCCCAGGAAGGCAGCAGCCCGCTCTCTGGTGTATTGGAGCCTCCTCTGTCCTTGCACCATCTCCAGAGCTCAGGGCTCTGCTGCGGTGTCAGAGAACTCGCTGCCGGCTGCTGCATGGGACAAAGCACCCGCCTGGATGGGCTCTTGTCCTGCGCCATCGGCCATTCTGTACCTGCCCATGCCCCTTGCTCTCCAGCCGTCTCCCCTCAGCCTCTCGTTCCTCATAGAATCATTTTGGGTTGAAAATTCCTGTAAGATCATGGAGTCCAACCATAACCCACCCCTGGCACTGCCCCATGTCCTGAGGACCTCATGTCCGTCTGTCCAGCCCTCCAGGGCTGGTGACTCCAGCACTGCCCTGGGCAGCCTGTTCCAATGCCCCACAGCCCTTTGGGGAAGGAGTTGTTCCCAGATCCAACCTCAACCTCCCCTGGGCAACTTGAGGCCGTTTCCTCTGCTCCTGGCGCTTGTTCCTGGGGAGCAGAGCCCGACCCCCCTGGCTCCAAGCTCCTTTCAGGCAGTTCAGGGATCAGAAGGTCTCCCCTCACCTCCTGTTCTCCAGCTGAACCCCCAGCTCCCTCAGCCGCTCCATCACACTTGTGCTCCAGCCCCTCACCAGCTCCGGTCCCCTCTCTCAACTCTCTCAGCCTTCTCATCTTTCAACCTCCACCATGCTTTTCACCTCATCTCCAAGTGTCCCATTTCCAGCCTTCCCCTTCCTTAGCTCATTGCCTTCTGGCAAAGCCCTGGAGACCCAGCAGGAGCAGGATGGACATTGCCACCCTCCGGCTGGGGCTGAGCCCTTCCCCTTGCCAAGGCCTCTGTTCTGGGGATAAGTTCCTCCTGTGAGCTCCCCCATGTTTGTTCTAAACCCAACCTCTGCAAGGCCATTTCTTGATAGGATCTATGGTCCGATACTCCCAAAGCTCAGGAGCAGCTCTGCAGAGTTGTCCTGAGGCTGGAGGAGCCATCCCGGGGGGCACAATGGCCTGGCCAGTCAGTTCTTCCCTGAGCAGGTGAACGGGGCCCTCCATGGCCATATGGACATCAGGTCTTGGTTCAGGAGCAATGTTGGACACCCACACACCCAAACAGATGGGAGTACATCTGTAAGACATCCCTGTCCCGGGTCAGGCTGCAGAGCCCGGCAGGAACCTGGTGGTGGTGATGGTCCCTGGTGAGGGATCCTGAGGGTGACCTGAGGCAAAACAGACGTGGGGGTTGTGACCTGGAACCACATTGCGACCCGTCTGCAGGGCGTGCGGTGCCCAGATCCCAGGAGGTTGCTGGAAAGGCTCGTGATGGGCGCTGGGGAGGAGATGGGGACCGTGGGCCCATGCAGAGGACGATGGAGGAAAGAGGCTCTGGTGTTGAGATGGAGGCCCCAGGCGGGAAGGTGGAAACCAGGCCCTCTGTGGCAGGATTCCCTGAAATGGCCTGGGTGCCACGTGAGGTCAGACAGTAACGCAGACATGAATTCATGAAACGTCTGAGGAGCTGGAAAGATATTGTCATAGAAGTTTTGCATCTGCACGTAAAGGAGAGGCCAAACTCGCACCATTCCGTTGTGGAGAAAAGGAAAAGGGAGGAGCAGGTTAAAGAAGCAGAATCCTATTTAAAAACAGTACAGCAGAGAACCAAGATAAACGTGGTACACATAATACACAGGTTTGAGAAGCTGGAATGGCGATGGCACGCCAGGGCCTGCCGGGAGGACACTGTGACACCCAGGACATGGTGGAGTGGGACAGGAGGGTGTGCGGGTGGCAGTGGGGCTGTCATCCGGGTCAGGGTCACCAACAGAACACGGGACACACACCCCAGCTCCCGGAGCCGGGCGGGCGAGCAGACACAAGGGGCATAAAACCATAAATGATAGGGGCGAGGCAAGCAGGGAATGAACATTTGCTATTGTCTGTAAGAGCTGGATGCGGGGAACAGAAGGGAAGATTTCCGCAGCAGTTAAGCTGCTTGCTGCCGGGGTGTCGGGGAGGAAAACCCTGCAGGTGCTCAAAGGGAAGAAAAGGCAAGAAGAAAGGGATGTCCCTTCTGAGCGAGGGGTCACGGGTGGGCCCGAGGGACACGCTGGGCTGCTGGACCCGCAGACACGGCCCGGGAAGCGCTCTCAACAGCCACGGAGCAGATGGTGTTAAATTATTCAGCTTTGCAATGAAAGCGCCGGCTGCAAAAGCTGCAGGAAGGCCAAGCAACACAGCAGGTCTGGAATGAAAACGGCAGATGATGCCCAGGGAGGCAGGGGGGCACACGGGGAGGAGCAGTCCCGCGTCCGCACACCAGCTCTCCCCGGTCAGCAGGGACGGTCACGGGTTGTCTGATGTGTGCCCAGCGGACCAGACGTCAGGACCGGGGGAACACGTCCGTGCCCGGACAACGCACGCTGCGTCCATCCAAAGGCACCAGATGACATCCCCAGAGGAGACCAGGGTCCTTGGTGGGGCCACAACCGGGATCTCGGCGGTGGCCCAGCCTCAGTGGCCACTGTGGGTGGAGAACACCTGCTACTCTGAGAGACCTGCACAAAGGGGCCATCAACGGGGACAAACCTGGTACCTGCTCAGAGGGGCCATCGACAGGGACACACGGGGACAAACCTGGTACCTGCTCAGAGGAGCCATCAAGAGGGACACACAGGGACAAACCTGGTACCTGCTCAGAGGGGCCATCGACAGGGACACACAGGGACAAACCTGGTACCTGCTCAGAGGGGCCATCGACAGGGACACACAGGGACAAACCTGGTACCTGCTCAAAGGGGCCATCGACAGGGACACACAGGGACAAACCTGGTACCTGCTCAGAGGAGCCATCGACGGGGACACACAGGGACAAACCTGGTACCTGCTCAGAGGGGCCATCGACAGGGACACACAGGGACAAACCTGGTACCTGCTCAGAGGGGCCATCAACAGGGACACACGGGGACAAACCTGGTACCTGCTCAGAGGAGCCATCGACAGGGACACACAGGGACAAACCTGGTACCTGCTCAGAGGAGCCATCAACAGGGACACACAGGGACAAACCTGGTACCTGCTCAGAGGAGCCATCGACAGGGACACACAGGGACAAACCTGGTACCTGCTCAGAGGGGCCATCGACAGGGACACACAGGGACAAACCTGGTACCTGCTCAGAGGGGCCATCGACAGGGACACACAGGGACAAACCTGGTACCTGCTCAGAGGAGCCATCAACAGGGACACACAGGGACAAACCTGGTACCTGCTCAGAGGAGCCATCAACAGGGACACACAGGGACAAACCTGGTACCTGCTCAGAGGAGCCATCGGCAGGGACACACAGGGACAAACCTGGTACCTGCTCAGAGGGGCCATCGACAGGGACACACAGGGACAAACCTGGTACCTGCTCAGAGGGGCCATCAACAGGGACACACAGGGACAAACCTGGTACCTGCTCAGAGGAGCCATCGACAGGGACACACAGGGACAAACCTGGTACCTGCTCAGAGGGGCCATCGACGGGGACACACAGGGACAAACCTGGTACCTGCTCAGAGGAGCCATCAACAGGGACACACGGGGACAAACCTGGTACCTGCTCAGAGGGGCCATCGACAGGGACACACAGGGACAAACCTGGTACCTGCTCAGAGGAGCCATCGACGGGGACACACAGGGACAAACCTGGTACCTGCTCAGAGGAGCCATCAAGAGGGACACACAGGGACAAACCTGGTACCTGCTCAGAGGGGCCATCGACAGGGACACACAGGGACAAACCTGGTACCTGCTCAGAGGGGCCATCGACAGGGACACACAGGGACAAACCTGGTACCTGCTCAAAGGGGCCATCGACGGGGACACACAGGGACAAACCTGGTACCTGCTCAGAGGAGCCATCAACAGGGACACACGGGGACAAACCTGGTACCTGCTCAGAGGAGCCATCAAGAGGGACACACAGGGACAAACCTGGTACCTGCTCAGAGGGGCCATCGACAGGGACACACAGGGACAAACCTGGTACCTGCTCAGAGGGGCCATCGACGGGGACACACAGGGACAAACCTGGTACCTGCTCAGAGGAGCCATCAACAGGGACACACGGGGACAAACCTGGTACCTGCTCAGAGGAGCCATCAAGAGGGACACACAGGGACAAACCTGGTACCTGCTCAGAGGGGCCATCGACAGGGACACACAGGGACAAACCTGGTACCTGCTCAGAGGGGCCATCGACAGGGACACACAGGGACAAACCTGGTACCTGCTCAAAGGGGCCATCGACAGGGACACACAGGGACAAACCTGGTACCTGCTCAGAGGAGCCATCGACGGGGACACACAGGGACAAACCTGGTACCTGCTCAGAGGGGCCATCGACAGGGACACACAGGGACAAACCTGGTACCTGCTCAGAGGGGCCATCAACAGGGACACACGGGGACAAACCTGGTACCTGCTCAGAGGAGCCATCGACAGGGACACACAGGGACAAACCTGGTACCTGCTCAGAGGAGCCATCAACAGGGACACACAGGGACAAACCTGGTACCTGCTCAGAGGAGCCATCGACAGGGACACACAGGGACAAACCTGGTACCTGCTCAGAGGGGCCATCGACAGGGACACACAGGGACAAACCTGGTACCTGCTCAGAGGGGCCATCGACAGGGACACACAGGGACAAACCTGGTACCTGCTCAGAGGAGCCATCAACAGGGACACACAGGGACAAACCTGGTACCTGCTCAGAGGAGCCATCAACAGGGACACACAGGGACAAACCTGGTACCTGCTCAGAGGAGCCATCGGCAGGGACACACAGGGACAAACCTGGTACCTGCTCAGAGGGGCCATCGACAGGGACACACAGGGACAAACCTGGTACCTGCTCAGAGGGGCCATCAACAGGGACACACAGGGACAAACCTGGTACCTGCTCAGAGGGGCCATCGACGGGGACACACAGGGACAAACCTGGTACCTGCTCAGAGGAGCCATCGGCAGGGACACACAGGGACAAACCTGGTACCTGCTCAGAGGGGCCATCAACAGGGACACACAGGGACAAACCTGGTACCTGCTCAGAGGAGCCATCGACAGGGACACACAGGGACAAACCTGGTACCTGCTCAGAGGGGCCATCGACAGGGACACACGGGGACAAACCTGGTACCTGCTCAGAGGAGCCATCGACGGGGACACACAGGGACAAACCTGGTACCTGCTCAGAGGAGCCATCAACAGGGACACACGGGGACAAACCTGGTACCTGCTCAGAGGAGCCATCGACAGGGACACACAGGGACAAACCTGGTACCTGCTCAGAGGAGCCATCGACAGGGACACACAGGGACAAACCTGGTACCTGCTCAGAGGAGCCATCAACAGGGACACACAGGGACAAACTTGGTACCTGCTCAGAGGGGCCATAACAGGGACACACAGGGACAAACCTGGTACCTGCTCAAAGGGGCCATCGACAGGGACACACAGGGACAACCTGACCAACAGATGATGGGGGAGGTGGTGGTGGAACCAGCCTGGCCAGTCCCACCAATGGGTCAGAACCTGTGGGGTAAGACGATGTTCCTCGTTTCTGTTGAGATAAGGAGATAGAGGGAGGCAAACACAGAAACATATAACCTGACCAATTAGTGTTAACGAGGACAATAACCGGCCTGGTCAGGGGCACTAATTGATGGGCTATCAAGGGCAGCAGGCACAGCAGCTGGAGGGGGTGTGACCCTGGGGGTCTCTGCAGCTGGAGGGGCCTTGGCTCCGGCCCCACTGACTGTGTCCCCAAATCAGCTGCTGAGGGGACCAGGATGAGCGAGGGGCTCCCCACTGGAGTGGGACCGAGGGTCACAGCCTGTGTGACAGTGACCCCAGGGATCAAGGGGCGCGGGTGCCTGAGCTGGTGTCCCACACAGGTCCTGTGTGGGTGCTCCTGGTGGCGGTGTCTGTCTGTGTCCGCCTGTCTGACAGCCCTGTCAGTGTCCTCTGCCTGTGTCTGGGTGTCTCTGGGACACACGTGCAGCTTTGCCGCTGGTTGAACCTGCGAACGGAGAGCAGTGGACACGTCCCCCAGCCTGCGCAGGGAACCAGAGGATGACAGAGTCAAATCATCGAGTCCAACCGTTAACCCAGCACTGCCCACTCCACCACTGCCCCCATCCTGAGAACCTCACGTCCGTCTGTCCAGCCCTCCAGGGCTGGTGACTCCAGCACTGCCCTGGGCAGCCTGTTCCAATGCCCCACAGCCCTTTGGGGAAGAAATTGTTCCCAGATCCAACCTCAACCTCCCCTGGGCAACTTGAGGCCGTTTCCTCTGCTCCTGGCGCTTGTTCCTGGGGAGCAGAGCCCGACCCCCCTGGCTCCAAGCTCCTTCCAGGTAGGTGGCTGCTGGGCAGGACCACACTGGTGGTACTGGGCTGCGCTGGGCACTGCTGGGCTCCAGGGGCTGAGCAGGAGGTGGTGGCTGCTCCAGTTGTCCCTTGGCAGGTGCTCGGTGCCAGGTGGGGCCATTGACAGGACCCTGACGGTGCTGGTTCCGCTGGTGGTGGCAAGGATGCAGCAGCAGTCGTGGCAGTGCCCGGTGTCCGTGCTGAGGGCTTCCCGAGACCCATCAGGAACGTCGCTGGTGCACTGCAGGACACGGTCCTGCACGGGCTGGTGCTCGTCCCCTCGGCACCGTGGAGGGCTCAGCCCAGGGCCGCAGGGGGCGGATGCTGCTGCCATAGTCCAGAAAGGCTGGGAGCGCCCGGGGCACTGAGCGGGCTGTGCAACAGCAGGGAAAATGAGGAGGAGACCAACAGGGTCTTCACAGGGTCCTGGGCCAGGGTCTGGGACACTGCAGGGACTGGGAAGGTTTGTCCAGGCCCCAGGCTCTGAGCACCGAGGGCACTGCCAGGAGCGGCCCTGAGGATGCTCTGGGAGCGAGGACTTTGCGTTTCCCTTGGCTGAACTCCAGAAAGGAACCTGATGGAGCTGAACCAGGGGAAATCCCACGTCCTGGCCCTGGGGAGGCAGCGGTGCCGGGGTCTGGCCTGCTGGAGGGTGGGTTTGCAGAAAAAGCCTTGGCCATCCTGGTGGACAAGAAGCCAAGGATGAGCCAGCAACGTGGTCCCGCGGCAAAGGCGGCCGCATCAGGCCAAGTGTCCCCAGAAGGTCACAGGGTGATCCTTCCCCTCCAGTCAGCGCTGGTGAGGCCACATCTCAGTGCTGGGTCCAGTTCCAGTCTACCTGGTACCACAGACATGGACACACTGGAGACTTCAGCATGGAGGTGATGAAGGGACTGGAGCTCTGTCCCCTGAGGACAGGCTGAGGGAGCTGGGCTGTTCATCCTGGAGGAGAGAAGGCGCAGGGGATCCCATCACACGTATCAAGACCTGGAGGAAGGGGGTGAAGATGGAGCCAGGCCCTTGTCAGTGGTGCCCGGTGACGGGACAAGAGGCGAGAGGACAGGAGGTTCCCTCCGAGCATCAGGACACACTTTTCTGCTGCGGAGGCGGTCAGACATCGGCACAGGTTGCCCAAAGAGCTTGCAGAGTCTCTGTCTTTGCAAATACTCCAAATCCAACTGGACATGGGCCTCAGCAGGCTCAGGACCTCGGGTGAGTTGTGGCTGCCCCTGGTTTGAGCAGACGGGTGAATCTCCAGAGGTCCCTTCTGTCCCCTTGGAGGTGACCAACTGACCCAACGCAGCCCTGAGCACCCTGACCCGACAGGACCCGCGCAGGGGGGGATGGGACAGGTCCCCTCCAGCCTGACGTGGCCGCTGATCCTCATTTTCTGTCGGATTTTGCTGAGAGCGGAGCGGGCGGTGCGGGCCCGGCAGCCCCAGCCTCTGCTCGCCAGGCTGGCCCAGCGCCTCACCGAACACGCTCCATCCGGGAACAGGCCCAGGCTGTAATTAACGCTTATTGCGGGTAATTAGGCACCAAAGCCACGGAGAGCATCACACCCACCTTCCTGCCACATCCCGCTGCAGGCGGGAGGGCCCAGAGCATCTTGTCTGGGACCACGATGGAGGCTGGGGACCCTTCTCGAGGGCAGCTCCCCAGACATCTCCAGGAGTGCCTGTTCAAAGCCTCCCCCTCCCTTTTTGCCCATTTTACCCTTCGTGGAAACTCGACATCCTTCACTGCAGCAAACAGGAATGGCCGGCCTCACGCTGCACTTCTGGCTGCAACATCCAGCACGTTGGCAGCAGCACCGTGTCCCACAGCCAAGGCCGTTCTGTGACGTCCCCACAGCCAAGGCCGCTCTGCGATGTCCCCACAGCCAAGGCCGCTCTGCGATGTCCCCACAGCCAAGGCTGCTCTGCGATGTCCCCACAGCCAAGGCTGCTCTGCGATGTCCCCACAGCCGAGTCCGCTCTGTGATGTCCCCACAGCCAAGGCCGCTCTGCGATGTCCCCACAGCCGAGGCTGCTCTGTGACGTCCCCACAGCCGAGGATGCTTCGCACAGGCTGCAGCACATCGGGGGCCCTGTGGCCCCTTCAGAGCAGGAGATGCCACAGCAGAGCTGTCCCTGTGCCACCGCAGAGCTGTCCCTATGTCAGAGCACAGCTGTCCCTGTGCCACCGCAGAACTGTCCCCATGTCACTGCAGAGCTGTCCCTGTGCCACCACAGAGCTGTCCCTATGTCAGAGCACAGCTGTCCCTGTGCCACCACAGAGCTGTCCCCATGTCACTGCAGAGCTGTCCCTGTGCCACCACAGAGCTGTCCCCATGTCGGAGCACAGCTGTCCCTGTGCCACCGCAGAGCTGTCCCTGTGCCACCGCAGAGCTGTCCCCATGTCGGAGTACAGCTGTCCCTGTGCCACCGCAGAGCTGTCCCCGTGTCAGAGCACAGCTGTCCCTGTGCCACCACAGAGCTGTCCCTATGTCAGAGCACAGCTGTCCCTGTGCCACCGCAGAGCTGTCCCCGTGTCAGAGCACAGCTGTCCCTGTGCCACCACAGAGCTGTCCCCATGTTGGAGCACAGCTGTCCCTGTGCCACCACAGAGCTGTCCCCATGTCGGAGCACAGCTGTCCCTGTGCCACCACAGAACTGTCCCCATGTCACTGCAGAGCTGTCCCTGTGCCACCACAGAGCTGTCCCCATGTCGGAGCACAGCTGTCCCTGTGCCACCGCAGAGCTGTCCTTGTGCCACCGCAGAGCTGTCCCTGTGCCACCACAGAGCTGTCCCCGTGTCAGAGCACAGCTGTCCCTGTGCCACCACAGAGCTGTCCCCATGTTGGAGCACAGCTGTCCCTGTGCCACCACAGAGCTGTCCCCATGTCGGAGCACAGCTGTCCCTGTGCCACCGCAGAGCTGTCCCCATGTCGGAGCACAACTGTCCCTGTGCCACCGCAGAGCTGTCCCCATGTTGGAGCACAGCTGTCCCTGTGCCACCGCAGAGCTGTCCCCATGTTGGAGCACAGCTGTCCCTGTGCCACCACAGAGCTGTCCCCATGTCGGAGCACAGCTGTCCCTGTGCCACCACAGAGCTGTCCTCATGTCGGAGCACAGCTGTCCCTGTGCCACCGCAGAGCTGTCCCCATGTCGGAGCACAGCTGTCCCTGTGCCACCGCAGAGCTGTCCCTATGCCGGAGCACAGCTGTCCCTGTGCCACCACAGAGCTGTCCCCATGTCGGAGCACAGCTGTCCCTTTGCCATCTAGGTGTCCCCTCAGGGGAAGGCAGGAGCATGGAGGGGACCAGGCCAGTTCATCACTGCGTGTCCCCTCGTGTGTCCGGAGCTGCGGATGGCAGCTCTTCTGGCCGGAGCCAAAGGACGAGCCGGTTCCCTGGCAGGGGTGGCAGGAGCAGCTGCTGTCCCTGTCCCCACCCCTGCCCCGGCTCATTGCCCCCGTCCCAGCGCACGTCCCCCCGAGGCACCCGCGCAGGTCTGTGATCCCCGTTCCCCAGGAACCGCGTGTCGGGGCGGACGGTGCTCGGAGCTGCGTTCCCACAGAGATCAGAGCTGTGCAGTCACGCATCTCCAGGCCAGAACAAAAGGATTATTGTATTTTCTGTGTGCCCGCGGCTCCCTGCCTGTGTCCGTCCCTCGGGTGCTGGGCTCGGCGGGCTCATCGTGGGTTCTGACACAGGATGTTGTTGCTTTCCTTCCCTTCAAAACCACTTCGCTTTGCTCGGCTCAGCGGAGCCAGGACAGGCGGAGCAGGGGTGGCAGCGAGAGGGACCCGCGGGGGAGGTGACATTCCCCCTCGGGTCCGGCACCCCGGGACACGGCAACCCCGGCTGTACAGACAGACTGGGGATGAGATGCTGCGGAGCAGCTCTGTGGAGAGGGACCTGGGGTTCTGGTCGATGGCCAGTTGAACATGAGCCACCAGTGTCCCTGGAGCGAGAGGGACCCGTGTCCCGGTGCATCCAGCACAGCACGGGCAGGGAGGGGGGGATTGTCCCGCTCTGCTCTGCCTGGGGCGGCCTCACCTGCAGTGTTCACTGTGTGCAGGGCTGGGACCGGCTGGAAGGGACACAGGACAGCGCCCGGGCTCAGGCAGAGCTTTCCCAAATCAGACACTGAGGGAAAACAACCTCCCCACACCTCCTGGTGCGGAAGCATCCCTGGGAAAGACGTTTGACACCTCCCACCTCCCATCTCCCACCTCCCATCTCCCACCTCCAATCTCCCACCTCCCACCTCCCATCTCCCACCTCCCACCATCTCCCACCTCCCACCATCTCCCACCTCCCATCTCCCACCTCCCATCTCCCACCTCCCACCATCTCCCACCTCCCACCATCTCCCACCTCCCACCATCTCCCACCTCCCATCTCCCACCTCCCATCTCCCACCTTCCATTTCCCATCTCCCATCTCCCACCTCCAATCTCCCATTTCCCATCTCCAGCTCCCACCTCCCATCTCCCACCTCCCATCTCCCACCTCCCACCTCCCATCTCCCAGCTCCCATCTCCCATGTCCCATCCCACATTTCCCACCTCTCATCTCCCACTTCCCATCTCCCATCTCCTGTCTCACATCTCCCATCATCTCCCATCATCTCCCATCATCTCCCATCTCCCACCTCCCACCTCTCATCTCCCATCTCCCATCTTCCACCTCCCACCTCTCATCTCCCGTCTCCCATCTCCCAGCCCTCTGATGTGGTTGGTGGGGCAGCCGGGACACCCACACCTTCCGGCAGGTGCAGCCTGCAGAGGGCTGAGCGCAGGTGTCTCGGTGCCCCAGCTGTGAGTCACGGCGCAGCGGAGCGCGGCAGCGCCCCCGCCTGCATCCCGGCTCCGCTCCCCGTGCAGCCCTGGCGAGGGGCGCTCAGAGCTGGGGGCAGCACAAACTTCATTTCAGACACCCCTGGAAACCTGCACACCCCCCTGATCGATCTCTATTTGTTTTTAGTGTAAAGCATGTCTGCTCCTTTAATACCCAACAGCTTCGGGGCCAGACAGATCCGGCTGGCTGTGCCACATGGGTCCTGAGCTGACAAAAGCGTCACCAGAGGGTGACATTGAGCACAGGGTGTGCAGCCCCCCAGACCCCCACACCCCAACAGAGGGTGACACTGAACACAGGGTGTGCAGCCCCCCCACACCCCAAGAGAGGGTGACACTGAACACAGGGTGTGCAGCCCCCCCAGACCCCCACACCCCAACAGAGGGTGACACTGAGCACAGGGTGTGCATCCCCCCCAGACCCCCACACCTCCATGCATGGGGGCACCAAGTGCTGGCAGGTGCTGCAGCAGCAAATTTGGGGCTGATACTCGGATACTGGGTACTTGGGTACAACAGAGCTCAGCTCGCTTAATCCGTCTCCAAAAAGCCTTTGGCAGCGCCTTGGAGGTGGCCCTGGAAGAACTAAGCTGCTTCGGGGCTGAAAAGGTTCAGCCACGTCCCAGAAACAGACCGGGAGACGAGGAGCCAAGAGCCGGATGAAACACGGGGTCCTTGTCGAAGAGGGAGCCCCGTTCCATGCTAGAGGGGACGATCAGGGGAGGGGGTCGCGGTGAGGCGCCAGCGTTCCCGGCACGGTGCAGCTCTGGTGGCGCCAGCCGGTGCCCGTGAGGGCGGTGGGGACACTCAGGGACCGGCACGTGCGGGAGGAGGCGACGCTCGGGCTGATTCACCGCGGGCGACGTTTGTGTGCAGCGCGGGTCACCGCGGCCGCCCCGGCGAGGTCCCTGCGGTAGCGCCTGCTCCGCGGACACGTCCCACAGCAACGTGGTCGGAGGAGTCGCTCTGGGCTCTGGCGAACGTCCCGACATGTTTTCCAGGGCTGTAACGGGACCGGGCTCCAGCGCAGCGGGTGAATCCGCTGTGGGCAGATAAATCGCAGCCTCTGTTTTGACAAATGCAAAGTAATGCACCTCAGAGGGAAGCCACCAACTCCAGTGCCGCTGAGGTGTCTCAATGAGCTGGGGCAGCTCCAGAGCATGGTCAGTGTCATCAGTGCAGCTCGGAGGAGCGTCCTGCTCGGCGCAGTCCGTGCTGTGCCGTGCTCGAGGGGCAGGACCAAGGCAGAACAACCCGATGCCGATGGCGTGGTCTGTGCGGCACAGGGCCGGCTGCAGGAGGAGAGGGGGACGGGACGCCCTCCCCGGCCAGGCCAGCTGCTCTGGCATCCCCTGCACTCCATTCCCGCCCAGGACAAACCTTGTCTGCAGCCCAGCTGGAATAGCTGAACCTACGGTGAAGTGCAACCAGCACTAAATCTGTGGCATCAGTGACTGGCCAGCAGAACACAGGCTGAAAACAGACATCGGGCAAGGAAAGGCTTCCGAGGGGGGAGCAAAGGCACCAGGAGCAGGTCCTGCGCCCGCCTCCCCTCTGTGCGCAGAGGGACCTGCTGCCCAGGTGTGTTCCCCAGGGCCACCCCGGCCTGGCTGAGTCAGAGGGAAAACGCCGCTGCGTGCGGATCATCCGGTCCGGCGAGCGCCCACGCGGCCAGGAATGTGCACCCGCAGCAGGACACGCGGGCAGGGAGCGCGGGACGGCGGCGCCTCCTCCGCACGGGGACACCGCGCCACGCACGCCGCGCAGGACAGTCCCGCCAGCACAGGGCCGCACACACGCGTGTGTACAGCCCACCCGCCACACACACGGGTGTGTACAGCCCACCCGCCGCACACACGCGTGTGTACGGCCCACCCGCCGCGCACACGCGGTCACAGCCGCAGACACAGGTGTGTACAGCCCACCCGCCACACACACGGGTGTGTACAGCCCACCCGCCGCACACACGCGTGTGTACAGCCCACCCGCCGCACACACGGTCACAGCCGCAGACACAGGTGTGTACAGCCCACCCGCCGCACACGCGGGTGCGTACAGCCCACCCGCCACATACACGGGTGTATACAGCCCACCCGCTGCACACGCGGTCACAGCCGCACACACAGGTGTGTACAGCCCACCCGCTGCACACGGTCACAGCCGTGCACACACGCGGTGGAGCTGTACAGGTGTGGACAGCCCACCCGCTGCACACGCCGTCACAACCACGCACACAGGTGTGTACAGCCCACCCACCACACAGGTGTGCACAGCCCACCCGCCGCACACGGTCACAGCCGTGCACACACACGGTGGAGCTGCACAGGTGTGTACAGCCCACCCGCTGCACACACTGTCACAGCGATGCACACACGCGGAGTCACCCGCTCGCAGGGTCACGCGAGCGCACGCGACTCGTGCAGGCTGACAGGAGCAGGTGCCGTCACAAACGTGGTCACTGGCAGCACGGTCACCATCTGAGCACACACACAAACCATGGCAAACCAGAACAATCCACCCCAAAGCAGCCGTGCCCTGGGAGCGGGCGCCGGGCCAGCCTGTGGCTGCGGCTGATGGGATGTGGTTCGTCCTGCACCGACATGGAAATGGACCCAAACATGACTGAGCTTCAGCCCAAAGCTGGCCAGAGCCACCGCGCTGTCCTTGTCCGCTGGGCCACCAGCACAAGCCCCCTGCAAGCCAACGGTCCACCGGGTGCCCCGAGCTCCTGGCAGGTGCTGGCCATGGCACAGCGCTGGTTCCCCTGGCCACCAGCAGCCTGAGAGGTTTCCATCCAGGGGGCACGAGCCAGCAGCCAGCACAGGCCTGGCACCTGCACGGCCACAGCGAGGGACACCTCGGTCTGCGTCCACGCTGGGGAGCAGGGACAGCTGCAGGGGGTGGCTGCAGACCCCGTCCCAGCCCGGGGCTCAGCCACAGCAAGGGTTGAACAAGCCCCGAGCTGTGGAGGTCTGCACGGCAGCCGGGACCGCGGGCAGGGTGGCCCAGGGGCAGCCACGGGTCCAGAAGCTTCGCTGTGCCTCTGCACCCCCACAGCCATCGCCGGCCCTGGCCCCACGGAGGGACGCGCCCCACGTCTCACACCAGGGCCGGTCACTGTCCCCCAGCCCCCGCCGCCCCCCGGCTCCCGTGCTGCCGTGGTCGGTGTCTGTATTTCAGCTCCGCTCCTGTATCTCGGCGCAGGGCAGGGCCACCGTGCCATCCCCGGGGCGGGGAAGGGAAGGGTTTAAATTCGGCACTTGCCTCAGCTGCTCATCCTGGTGGAGCTGCGGCCGGAGGAGGAGGAGGAGGAGGAGGAGGAGGAGGCGGAGGAGGAGGAGGACCCGCACCCGCTGGGAGCCAACTGCTCCGGGTACGTGTCCAGCAGGTAAGACAGAGCCCATCTGGAGGGGTCACCACGCAGCCCGGCACAGCTTTGCCATGGCAGGTACCAGGGGCCCAGAAGGGATGTGGGGACCTCACCTGCACCCCAAAACTGAGCGCTTGGGGGGCTGGGCCCGGGGACTGGCGAGCAGGAGGTCTCCAGGCAGGACTTGGTCTATTCCAAGAAGGGACAAAGTGACAGTGGCAACAAGGCTGGATGGAGCTGCTGCTCCACGTGATGCACTTTGTGTCCTCAGCGCTGAGTCGGTCAGGACGTGGGGACACAGGAGGGGATGAGAGGAGCTGTGGGACCTGTGGCCCTGGGGCAGGAGGTGGCCGAACTGCACGGGGTCCCGGCTGGGAGGCAGAGCCAGGCTGGGGGTGACACCACGTCACCCCCAGGGAGCAGGCAGGGCTGGGGACCGTGGCACCGCGGGGCCACGCTGCTCATCCCGGCTGGAAACCGCTTCACCGGGACCTCCCGGCTGGGCGGCTGCCACGGTGTGAAGGGACAACCAGTGCGAAGGGACAACCAGTGCGAAGGGACAGCCAGTGTGAAGGGACACCCAGCGTGAAGGGACAACCAGCATGAAGGGACAGCAGCGTGAAGGGACAGGCAGTGTGAAGGGACAGACAGCTCAGAGGGACAGCAGCATGAAGGGACAACCAGCATGAAGGGGCAGCCAGCGTGAAGGGACAGGCAGTGTGAAGGGACAGCAGTGTGAAGGGACAGCAGTATGAAGGGACAGCAGCGTGAAGGGACAGCAGCGTGAAGGGACAGCCAGCATGAAGGGACAGCAGCATGAAGGGACAGCCAGCACGAAAGGACACCCAGCTCCTGGCCCAGGAGCCGCCTGTGCAGCCAAGCCCCAGCATCAGGAGCTCTGATTAGAGACGAGCTAATGACAGCTTGCAGTCAGCAAATGTCTTTCCAGTGCAGGGTGTTTACACGACATCCCTGTCCTGCATGGGTGTCACCCGCTGCAGGGTGTGACACAGCTCTCCGCTTTGTCCCCAGCCCAGTGCCACCTCCCATCGCCTCCCCGGAGGTTTCGGCTGCGGGAGGGCAGAGCCGCTCTCGGGGCCGGGGCCACCAGCCGGACCAGAGCCACTGGCTGCGGCAGAGCCTGGGGCCGTGGGCAGGGTCCCCGAGGGGACAGGGCTGTCACCTCTCCTCCCACCCCGATCCATCTGCACCAGCAGCAATCCAATATTCAAATGATCAAAAGCACTGACTCAGAGACTCTCAGATCAGTTAGGTAAACAGCGGGGCTGTGATCCTGATAATGAGTTGAAACCTATCATTACCATCACTCACGGTAGTTTATGGGAAATGGGTGTTCCCGAAGAAACCTTGTGTGTGTTGTTTTTGCTGTTTTTACGAGGCTGTGGGCTCATCACCACAGTGTTGTAGATCCTGGGAGCTGGCAGGGAGCCGGGTGACCATACCGGAGACATCCTCAGGGATGAGACACGGGCCAGAACACCCCCCTCGCAAAGTCCGCCGAGCTGCAAACAGCCGGAGGTTGACACGGAAACCGGGGAAATATCACACATTGCCCTGTTCTTCATCCTTCCCTTGCTGTGCACTTGTGGCTTGAGATGGAAACGAGACCTCGGTGTCACTCTGCGGTGCTGGCTGCGGCGCTGCCGGCTGCGGTGATGCCAGCTGCGGTGGTGCCGGCTGTGGCGGTGCCGGCTGCGGTGGTGCCGGCTGTGGCGGTGCCGGCTGTGGCGGTGCCGGCTGTGGCGGTGCCGGCTGCGGTGGTGCCGTCTCGAGAACATGACCGTTGTTTTCCTCTGGGAGGCTTCAGACAGAGACCCCGGTGCCACGGCTGAGGGAGCCGCGGTTGCGTGGGCGAGGGCACCGCTGGAGTGACGGTGGCCGGTCACACTGATCGCAAAGTCCGTGCCCGAGCGGGTGAGACCACTGCCAGCAGCACCCACAGCAGCGCCCTGAGGTGCCCGCTCTTAGTCCCTCGCTGCCGCCTAACTTTAATTTCTATATCTATAATTTAATCTACCATTTTACCTACGTAACAATTAGCTAGTAACTAAGAGTAACCATTCATGACCTACCGCAGCACAGGAGCCAGGAGCTCCCAGTGGAAGTTCTTGCCCTGCAAAGTGTGAGTAAGTTACAGGCGCTGTACCCGCAGCTGCCGCCAGCCCTGTCCACGGTGACATGGCCACGCAGGTCCACGTGGGACAGCCCGTGGTGGCCATGGACAGTGGCCCAGGGACGGCCGCAGGGCTGAGTGCCCGCGGGCCCGACCAGAGCGTCTCCTCGACCACCCTAGAGCAGCTTCCCGAAATACCTGCAGAGAGCACCTGGGCGCTGCTGCGGGGAGGGGGTCAGAGCAGCCCTCTCGGTGACTCTGCTGCTGGAGCTGTGAACGTCCCCGGGCTGGTGCCTGGCACCAGGTGACCGTCCCTCCCACGGCTGATGTCCATGGCTCAGGAGTCACCAGGGGCCAGGAGCGGTGGCAGCACGCAGACCCCGGGTCTGGAGGACAGGATGGGATGGGGCTGGGGGCTCTGCCAACCCGGTGGCCTCAGAGCAGCGGAGACCCCGGCACCTCTCAGCTGCACAGAGCGTTCTCATCATGAAAAATTTCCCTCTTGTGTCCAAGCAGAATGTCCCCAGGAGTTACTTGTACCCATTTCCCCTCGTCTTTTCCACATGACACCCTGTACAAAGGGAGCCTCCATCTGCTCTGCAGCCACCCTTTAAATTCCAGAACACAGTGATGAGGTTTCCCCTCAGCCCAGGTCTCCCAGCCTTTCCCCGTTCAGCAGCTTCCCAGCCCTTGGACCATCGTGCAGCCCTTCTCTGGCCCCTCTCCAGCCTGTCCAGTGTTTTTGGATAGTGGGGACCAAAGCTGGACACAGAATTCCAGGTCTGGAGGGTTAGGGTCTCTGTGGCGATGCCCTTGGTCCCTGCTGCTGCTATGATGTTTCTTGGCGGAGCGTCTCTCGCTAAACCGGCCACCCGTGACGTGGCCCTCAGACCTCAGGTGCCCATGAGACACTGGGGCTCCGGGGACAGTCACCGAGCCCTCTGCACCGCTGCGCCAGGACAACCGACTGCAGAGACACGTGGAGCCAGAGATGTGCAGGCACACTGGCGGCACCGCTGTGCCAGGACAGATGGAGCCAGAGATGTGCAGGCACACCAGCGGCACCGCTGTGCCAGGACAGATGGAGCCAGAGATGTGCAGCCACACCAGCGGCACCGCTGTGCCAGGACAGATGGAGCCAGAGATGTGCAGGCACACTGGCGGCACCGCTGTGCCAGGACAGATGGAGCCAGAGATGTGCAGCCACACCAGCGGCACCGCTGTGCCAGGACAGATGGAGCCAGAGATGTGCAGGCACACTGGCGGCACCGCTGCGCCAGGGCAGCCGGCTGCAGAGACACGTGGAGCCAGAGATGTGCAGGCACACCGATGGCACCGCTGCGCCAGGACAGATGGAGCCGGAGATGTGCAGCCACACCGGCAGCACCGCTGCGCCAGGACAGCCGGCTGCAGAGACGTGTGAGCCGGAGACATGCAGGCACATCGGCGGGGCTGTCCTGCTGCTCCCAGAGCTCCGGTCCACCCAGACAAGGGCACCCATGGCCCTGGGGTGACGCAGCAGAGGGGACGGCAGCAAAGCCCCCGACCCCACTCCCCGCTGCCCGCTGGGCTCCTGCCACCACAGCCAGGGACGTGGTTTTCTTCGCACCTGTTGGAGCGAATAAAGGACCCTGCACTCCGATTCAATGTGAATCACGCTAGAGCCATTTATTACAGAAACAAGCCTCCTTATATGTGCAACTATTCTTTGATCACACATCCATGCTCCAAGCATGCATTCACTAACTGGACATCATCTATGTTCATGAGCTGTCCAAGCGCCCGAGTCTCACTGCTGATAGATCTGTTGATTTACGTCTTGTTGAGGCCTTGTTATTGTAGAAATGCCTCTCTCCCACGGCAGGTCCTGTTTTCAGCTTTCTGAGGTGGCCTTGAAATTCCTTTGGGCCTGGCTGGTTCAGTAGCAAATCTCCATCTAACAGAAACCCATCCACACACACCCGCCAAAAAATCTGCACAAAACCCCGTGTCTTACCGAGTCCTTTCTTTCTCTCTCTCTCCTCAGACAAACGTGGTGCCCCACAGCAGCAGGACTGTTCCCCAGAGACAAGGCAGAAGATGAGTGGACATCCTGAGAACAACGAGGGAAGCAACACGGGCAGCAACCTGATTGCAGGTGGACACAAAGAGATGGGTGGTGGTGGGAGTAGCTTCATAGCTGGAGTCTTCATCCAGGCCAAGAATAAGAAGATGGGTATCTATGATGCCATGATGAGGGGCATTCTGACGCCAGGGACAGCCCTGGTGCTGCTGGAGGCGCAGGCTGCTTCAGGGTTCCTCACCGACCCCGTGAGGAACCAGAAGCTGCCGGTAAAGGAGGCACTGGCTGCGGGACTCATCGGCAGAGATTTTTATGAGAAGCTGCTGTCGGCGGAAGGAGCTGTGAGAGGGTACACCGAGCCCTACACGGGACACAGGATCTCCCTGTTCCAGGCCATGAAGAAGGAGTTCATCGTCAAGGAGCACGCCATCCGCCTGCTGGAGGCCCAGATCGCCACCGGCGGCATCATCGACCCCGCCAACAGCCACCGGCTCCCCGTGGAGGTGGCGTACCAGCGCGGCTACTTCGACCAGGAGATGTACCAGTTCCTTTCTAACCCGAAGAACCAAACGAGAAGCTGCTTTGACCCCAACACCCACGAGAACCTCACTTACACACAGCTGCTCCGCCGCTGTGTCCCCGACGCGGACACGGGGCTGCTCATGCTCCACGTGCTGGACAAGGGCTCCGTGCTCTACCAGCTGAACAAGGACGCGCGCAAAGCCCTGCAGGCCGCCCGCACCAGCCTCAGCGTGGGGCTCTTCCAGGGCCAGAGCGTCACCGTCTGGGAGCTGCTCTTCTCCCGCTACGTCCCCGACCACCAGAGAGAGGAGCTGCTGAGGAAGTACAAGGCGGGGACAGTGACCGTCCCAGAGATGATCACCCTCCTCACCACCATCATCACCGGGGCAGAAACGGAGAACGGGGATCTGGGCTCACCCACAGTTACAGCCAACAACGAGGTGGGAGCATCACAACCAGTTCAGGACGCGCACTCCCAGGAGCAACAGCTGAGAAAGTCCTTGAAGTCTGCAATCATCTGTGTCACCGCAGGCGAGTTCCAGGGGCAGAACGTTTCCCTGTTGGATCTGCTCTTCTCCAAATACGTCCCTCAAGGGAGGCGGCAGGAGCTGCTGGAGCTGTACCGAGCAGGGATACTGACCACGGAACAGGTGGCCACCGTGGTCACCACCATCATCAACAGAACGGAAGCTGCGAATGCCACGCTGGTGGCAAACGCCCGAAGTCCACACAAGGCAGGGACAAGGGCAGGGGAAAATGGAGACGACTTTTCAACACAAGATGAAGAACTAGATCACATCCTGAAGTCTACCACCATTGACATGCCAGCTGGGGAGCTCCAGGGCAGGCAGGTCGCCGTGTGGGACCTGCTCTTCTCTGAATACATCCCTGAGGAGAAGAGGCAGGAGCTCCTGCAGCTGTACCATGAAAGGATCTTGACTTTGGAGCAAATTATAACTGTTGTCACCACTGTCGTTAAGAAAAAAGAATCTACAAGCAGAAAATTCCTGATTTCAGTCAAGACTTCCAACAAGGACACAGTGTCAGCGGCAGGAGAGAAGGGTGATGATGCCTCCAAAGAAGAACCATGGGAAACAGCCTTGAAAACCACAGTCGTTGACATGGAAGTCGGAGACTTTCAGGGCCACAAGGTCTCCGTGTGGGACCTGCTCCACTCCAAGTACATCCCCGAGGAGAGCAGAAAGGAGCTGCTGGAGCTCTACCAGGCAGGAGAGCTAACCCTGGAGCAGGTGAAAACTGTTGTCACCACCATTGTTACCAAGACAGAAGCGGCAAAGGCAGAGGAACTGACAACCGCGAGTAGTCCACGGGCAGAGTCACCAGCGGCAGAAGCTGAGGACACCAACCTGCAGGAGGACAGGACCTGGGAGGAGACCCTGAGGTCCACCGCAGTGGAGGCGCCAGTGGGCGGGTTCCAGGGCAGGCAGGTCTCCGTGTGGGACCTGCTCTTCTCTGACTATGTCCCTGAGGAGAAGAGGCAGGAGCTCCTGCAGCTGTACCAGGCAGGGACATTGGCCTTGGAGCGGTTAATAATTGTTGTCACCACCCTCATTAAGAAAAAAGAATCTACGGACAGGAAGTTGCTAATTGCAGCCAGGACTTCCAACAAGGACACGGTGTCAGCGGCAGGAGAGAAGGGTGATGAAGAACAACCATGGGAAACAGCCTTGAAAACCACAGTCGTTGACATGGAAGTCGGAGACTTTCAGGGCCACAAGGTCTCCGTGTGGGACCTGCTCCACTCCAAGTACATCCCCGAGGAGAGCAGAAAGGAGCTGCTGGAGCTCTACCAGGCAGGAGAGCTAACCCTGGAGCAGGTGAAAACTGTTGTCACCACCATTGTTACCAAGACAGAAGCGGCAAAGACAGAGGAACTGACAACCGCGAGTAGTCCACGGGCAGAGTCACCGACAACCGCGAGTAGTCCACGGGCAGAGTCACTGACAACCGCGAGTAGTCCACGGGCAGAGTCACCAGCGGCAGAGGCTGAGGACGTGCACCTGCAGGAGGACAGGACCTGGGAGGAGACCCTGAGGTCCACCGCAGTGGAGGCGCCAGTGGGCGGGTTCCAGGGCAGGCAGGTCTCCGTGTGGGACCTGCTCTTCTCCAGGCACATCCCCGAGGGGAAGAGGCAGGAGCTCCTGCAGCGGTACCGGGCAGGGTCACTCTCCGCTCAGGCCCTGGCCAGCACCGCCCGCAGCATGGTCACAGGCAGCCCGGAGCGGCACCCCGCGCCCCTTCCCCAGCAGACAGTGGATCTCCTCCAGTCCGAGGGCTCCTACATCACCTTGGGCCCATTCCAGGAGAAGAGGGTGTCGGTGTGGGAGCTCCTCTCCACCAAGCAAGTCTCCGAGTACAAACGCGAGGCGCATCTCGACACCTACGGCACAGGGGGGCTGACCGTGAACAGGATCACCATCACCACCACCGTCATCACCGGCCCGCAGCGCCAGAAGCAGCACCACCGGGACCCCTAGCACCGTGCACCGTGGAGCAGCGAGCTCTGCGTCCCGGGGCCGGCTGGGGCACCGGGGCGGGTTTGCTCCCCACATCACCCAGTGGGAGGGTTTGCTCCCCACATCACCCGGTTACGGGCAGGAGAGAGCGGTGACAACGCGGCGCGCGGGACGGGGCGGTCCCCTGGTTAAACTCCTCGCTGTCGCAACTCTGACTCTGCTGAGGTTTCTTTTGCCCACGAGAGCTTTCCTGGGGGGCTGTGGGGCGGGCGTGGGGAGGCTGGTGACCGCGGCTCTGCCGTGCACACGCGGGCGCTGACCGGAGCCGGGACACGCGGGGCCAAGGGGAGCGGGCAGAGACCCCGGGCAGGAGCTGTCACAGCACAACCGGCAGAGACGGACAGACAGGGGACAGCCCAGGACAGCGGGGACAGCAGGGACACCCGTGTGCCTGCAGCTGCCCATGGGACATGTAGCCCTGACCTGTCCTTCAGCTCTGCTGGGTGCACAGGTGTGTCACGGAGCTGCATATGCATGTGTCACAGAGCCCCGTGCTGTGGCCATGCATGTGCCACACGGGTGTGTCACACAGCCACACATGCATGTGTCACAGAGCCCTGAGCTGTGGCCATGCGTGTGCCACACAGGTGTCCCGCAGAGCTGCACACACGTGTCACAGCGTGTGCCCCCGCAGAGCCGCAGTCACGCACGGGTGTGCAGAGCCGGGGTGGCCGTGTCCTGCCCTGGGGGTGCTGGGGCACGCAGGGCACAGCCAGCGGGTGTGTGTCCCTGTCACTGCTCTGTGTCTGTGTGTGACACGGGGCTCCTCTGGCTGCGACACCAGCGGTGACGCGGCTGCTGCCCCCTGCTGGTGCCACGAGCTCCCGCCAGCCCCTCGGCCCATTCCTCGCAGAACCGGAGTGTCCTGAGCTGGCTGGACCCACAGGACCATGGGTTCCAGCTCCTGTCCCTGCACAGGACACCCCACAGCTCACCCCGTGTGTCTGAGGACGCTGTCCAGTCTCTTCTGGAACACTGTCAGGTTGGGCCGTGACACCTCCCTGGGAGCCTGGTCAGTGTCCAGCACCTCTGGGGAAGAACCTTTGCCTCATGTCCCACTGACCCTCCCTGGCACATCTGCTGCCGTTCCCTGGGCTCTGTCACTGTCACAGAGCAGAGCTCACCCTGCCCCTCCTGCTCCTGCTGAGGAACCTGCAGCCCATGGGCTCTGCCCTCAGTCTGCTCTGCTCCAGCTGAGCAAACCCAGGGACCTCAGCCGCTGCTCACACGGCTTCATCTGCAGACCCTGCCCCAGCTCTGTGTCCCTCCTCCGGACACTCTCCAGCAGCTTCATCTCCTTTATCCCGTGTGAATGCTCCAGGTGAGGCCGCCCCAGGCAGAGCAGAGCGGGACAATCCCCCCCTCCCTGCCCGTGCTGTGCTGGATGCACCGGGACACGGGTCCCTCTCGCTCCAGGGACACTGGTGGCTCATGTTCAACTGGCCATCGACCAGAACCCCAGGTCCCTCTCCGCAGAGCTGCTCTGCAGCAGGGCCAGGCCCTCAGCCGGATCTCAGCCTCACCGGGGCCTCAGCCGGGGCCTCGTGCTGCTCTCCTGGGCAGAGCCGCTGTGCACCCTGCACCCCATCCTGCCTGGTGCGGCCGAGCCAGCGCCGTCACAGCCCTCGGTGCTGCTCCGCCATGGAATGCGGCTCCATCCAGACACAGCTCGTGCAGCCTGAGCAGATGGGACGGCCCCAGACACCCGTGACACTCACGAGCTGCCCCAGTCCAGGTCCCGGGGGGAACCCCAGCACGGTCACGGGCAGATCAGCTGCTCCTGGTATGGGCCCCATAGAGAGCTGCCTGCCCCAGCCCAGCCCCGCCGGACGGGTCCCCCAGCACAAGGCACCCCAAGGCCCAGCAGGGTCCCACAGACAGACGTGGCCTTTGGGTCCCCACAGAGCACAGCACACAGCTCAGCCCTGACCCGCACACCCCATGGGTCCCCGCAGAGCCCTCCCGAGGAGCCCTGGCCATGGGCTGGTGCTGGGCACGGCATGGCCTCCCCGCTGTGCGCCCCAGTGCCAGGACTGGGGCTCCCCAGACCCCCTGCCACCCACGCGGGGCTGTGGCACTGGGGCCAAGGGGCTCGGCGGGTTCTGGCACACAGAGGGTGTCCTGATGGAGATGGGGAGCAGCACCCCTGCACCGCGGGGCCCTGCTCTGCTCCAGAGCTCACGGGCCACACTGTGCCCCCGGCCACACCAGCCCCTGCTGCAGGGGACAGAGAGCCCGCAGGTCCCTCCAACAGGGACAGAACACCGCTGTGGTGTGGTGAGAACACTGCCGCGGTGTGGTGAGAACACTGCCACAATATGGTGAGAATAATGCCGCGGTGTGGTGAGAACACTGCCACGATGTGGTGAGAATAATGCCGCGGTGTGGTGGGCACACTGCATGCTCTGGTGAGCACACTGCCATGGTCTGGCGGGCACACTGCCATGGTGTGGCTGGCACACGGTGAGGATCACCCCCCGCTGTGGCCGTGGGGAGCCCTGGCTGTGCCTGGCACGGCTGCGGTGCCGCTGCAGGATGTTCCACATGCACGGAGCTCCGGAGCCGCGGGAGGGCCTGGGGTGGCCAGGCACGTGGACTGTCCCTGCACAGCTGGGTGACCTTGTACATGGAGCTCCGGAGCCACGGTTGGGCCTGGGGCAGCCAGGCGCAGGGGCTGTCCCTGCGTGGATGGGTGACCTGTCCCCGCCACCCTCACGTTCCACATGTGCACAGCCGCAGAGCCCCACGGGTGACACAGAGCCTGCAGCTTGGGGACACGGTGCACGGCAGGAGCACCCGGCCCTGCCAGGAGGTGAAGGGAGGAGCTGGCAGAGGATCCCAGGGCAGCAGAGCCACTCCATCAGTGGAAGCTTAGCAAACAAAGACCAACATGGGGCAAATACGGGCATGTGGCAGCACAGGGACTGCCCAGACCTGTCCGCTCCGCAGCGGGAGCGGAGCTGCTGGAAGTTCCAGGAAGGGAGCAGAGAACAGGTACCATGTCCTGAGCCTTCATCGTCCCTCTCTGTCCCACCTGGTGAGGACTCAGAGAAGCATCAGAATGATGAAACACGGGGAGGGAAGGGGAAGGGCCCCACAGATGGAGAGGTGCCCAGGGTGCATGGCATGGTAGTTGGGCTCGGGGAGAGGAATTCACCGTCTTTTCCAACACAAGGACGGAGGGTTATTGCAGAATCCAGCACGAATCCAGCTCAGGTCAAAGGAGGCAGGACCTTGTTTGATGCTGGAGCTGGGTTGTGGCTGGACTCGATGATCCTGTGGTCTCTTCTAGCTGAAATGATTCGGTGATCTGAGTAATTCTGCTCAGGCTGGGCAGCTGAGCTGAGGAACAAACTGTTCAGGGTGTCCTGAATGCTTCAAGTTTCCATGGGTTCCAAAAGCATGTGGAGCAAGGCAAAGCCATCAAGGGCTACTAAACAGCAAGGAAGGCAGTTGTTTCAGGAGCTACCAGAGGCACAGACCCCTGGGGCACCGCAGAGAAGCGCCGGATGACGCTCGCCTTGTTCTCACGCTCTCCCGGCACGCTCGCCGTGGCTGTGCCCGGTTACGGAGTGGCCGTGCCCGGTTACGGCGCTGGACAGGCCGTGCAGACACAGTGATACCTCGTCCTCGCTTCTCGCAGGAACGGGCAGCAGCTTGTGCGCCGGCTCGGGTGGACCGGGGTGGTGCGGACGAGCAGAGCGCCGGGGGCAGGAGGGCCCGAGCAGCCGGGATGGCGAGGCTGCCGAATGGAGCCGGTGCCCCCTCCAGCCGGGCCGGGGATCGGGGCTGGGAGGGCTCCCAACGGCTCCCAGGACTCGGGCTGCAACTCCCACAGGAAGCGCTGAATTTCCAAGAAAAGCTGAAAGAAACCAGGACATTGTGCAGAGGAAAAGCTGCATACATTTGCATAGTTAGAAGCTGGTTGCATAACTGGATGCATGTGAACAGCATCTGAATCCTCTTTGGAGGCACGGGGGCACTGGGTGAATAGAAAGCGCCTGTGCCTGGTCCCTGCGGGAACGTCGCACACACGCGCCGAGGTTCGTGGGAGCAGACTGGGGTTGAGAGCAAAATCCCCGAGACCTGACGCGCTGGAAGAGGAGCGGGAAACCGGCAGACCGGCAAACCCACCCCCGTGTGCCCGGCCGGAGAAGCCACAGCCTTGAGCAGGGAGGCAGGTGCAGAGCCCGGAGCAGCTCCCCTTCCCAGTGATGGGTTTCCCCACCCATGGGGGCCATACACCACGCGTTGGTGCCCTCAGGTGTGGGACAAGGAGCCAGCCCGGCCATCACCAGCTGGAGCCCCTCGACCCGCCCGGCACAGCAGCCGAGGCTGGTGCAGCACTGCGGGGTCAGCGCGTCGGGCAGCGGTTCCCACGGAAATCACAGAACCACAGGGTGTCCTGGGCCGGAGGGACCCACAGGACCGTGGGTTCCAGCTCCTGTCCCTGCACAGGACACCCCACAGGTCACCCCGTGTGTCTGAGGACGGTGTCCAGTCTCTTCTGGAACACTGTCAGGTTGGGCCGTGACACCTCCCTGGGAGCCTGGTCAGTGTCCAGCCCCTCTGGGACACAGGACACAGGACATGGGACACAGGACATGGGACACGGGACACAGGACACAGGACACGGGGCACAGGACACGGGGCACAGGCCACGGACACAGGCCACAGGACGCAGGCCACGGAACACAGGACAAGGATGCAGGACACAGGACACGGGGCACAGGGCACAGGACACAGGTCACGGGACACAGGACATGGACACAGGACATGGGACACAGGACATGAGACGCAGGACATGGGACACGGGACACAGAACCGAGGACGCAGGACACAGGACACAGGACATGGGACGCAGGACACGGGACACGGGACACAGGACACAGGACATGGGACCCAGGGCATGGGACGCAGGACATGGGACACGGGACACAGAACAGAGGACGCAGGACACAGGACACAGGACATGGGATGCAGGACACAGGACGCAGTACACAGGACACAGGACATGGGACACAGGAAACAGGACACGGACACAGGACAAGGACGCAGGACACAGGACACGGGGCACAGGACACGGGGCACAGGCCACGGACACAGGCCACAGGACGCAGGCCACGGAACACAGGACAAGGATGCAGGACACAGGACACGGGGCACAGGGCACAGGACACAGGTCACGGGACACAGGACATGGGACACAGGACATGGGACGCAGGACACAGGACACGGACACAGGACATGGACACAGGACACAGGACATGGGACGCAGGACACGGGACACAGGACACGGGACACAGGACACGGGACACGGACACAGGACACAGGACATGGACACAGGACACAGGACATGGGACGCAGGACACAGGACATGGACACAGGACACAGGACATGGGACGCAGGACACAGGACACAGGACATGGACACAGGACACAGGACATGGGACGCAGGACGGCTCTGCTCCGTCGTTGCTCCAGCAGACAGAAACACCCTCGCCGTGTTCAGCCACCTCAGCCCAGTTTCCTCTTACGCAAGCCCCACGCATCGGTCCCAGCAGATCCGCTCCTGCCCCGTGTTCCTCGCTGATAAGGCTGCCCTGAGCAATCTTATCTCTCCTCAGCGCCTGTTTGGACGCGCGGGGCCGCTCTCGGCTCCGCTCTGCGTCCCCGTGGCCGGCGCAGCTGCTCTTCTTGCACCTTTTCCACCACGAGTTCCCGTGGTTTGGTGGGGCCGGTGAGCCCCGGGGCACGGTCTGTGGACAGTGCTCTGTACGGCGGCATTGCTGCTGTTGGCCCATTCTGGAGAGACATCCCGGCGGAGTTAGGAGCGCACCGCATCCCCGCAGCGCCTTACGCGGCTCGTCCTGCGCTGCTGGACGCGTGCAGGCCTTCTCCTCCTTAATCACTTCCGAACGGGGGCCTAATTTATGGCACGAATGTTTGCTCCGTGACTCCAGGGCACGACTTTGCATTCCGTACCATTCCACTTCCTCCCACGGCTCTTGGCTCAGCCTTCAATGTCACCTGCTGTCCCCAACACGCCTGAGATTGTGTGACAAAGCCATTGTCAGAAGTGTTACATTCATTTGGCTCTTAGGGCCCGTACCCTCACTTGTAATTCCCCCTTCAGCACAACCTGGTCTCCCGGAGGTGGACATGGCATGGGATGTGTCCACTGACACGGCATGGGATGTGTCCACTGACACTCCGTGGGACGTGCCCACTGACACGCCGTGGGACGTGCCCACTGACACTCCGTGGGACGTGCCCACTGACACGCCGTGGGACGTGCCCACTGACACTCCGTGGGACGTGCCCACTGACACGCCGTGGGACGTGCCCACTGACACTCCGTGGGACGTGCACACTGACACGCCGTGGGACGTGCCCACTGACACTCCGTGGGACGTGCCCACTGACACTCCGTGGGATGTGCACACTGACACTCCGTGGGACGTGCCCACTGACACTCCGTGGGACGTGCACACTGACACGCCGTGGGACGTGCACACTGACACTCCGTGGGACGTGCCCACTGACACTCCGTGGGATGTGCCCACTGACACTCCATGGGACGTGCCCACTGACACTCCGTGGGACGTCCCCACTGACACTCCGTGGCATGTGCCCACTAACACTCCGTGGGACGTGCCCACTAACACTCCGTGGGATGTGCCCACTAACACTCCGTGGGACGTGCCCACTGACACTCCGTGGGACGTGCACACTGACACGCCGTGGGATGTGCCCACTGACACTCCGTGGGACGTGCCCACTGACACTCCGTGGGACGTGCACACTGACACGCCGTGGGATGTGCCCACTGACACGCCGTGGGACGTGCCCACTGACACGCCGTGGGACGTGCCCACTGACACGGTGTGGGACGTGCCCACTGACGCTCCGTGGGACGTGCCCACTGACACGGTGTGGGACGTGCCCACTGACACGCCGTGGGACGTGTCCACGTCCACGGGGCTGCCCGGCTCCCCGAGACCCGATCTCCTCCTTGGCGCCGCTGCTGCCGTGTTCTGCTGCCGCGTGCAATCCGCTTGGGTTCTGCTTAAGAGCACAAAGAGGGGTTTCAGCAACAAGGGGCTCCAGCAACCAAGCTCCGGGTGCTCCGCTACCGTTGTTCCCAGGCCCAGGAATGGGAGCTGGCGTCGCCTCCTTGCCCAGCTGAAACTCTGCCCACTTCTCCTAAGGAAAGTTTGGACCTCAGAGACAAAAAGGAACAAAAGATACTGTTAGGAAAGCTTCGCTTAATTCTCCACTTAACTGCTTCTACTTCTTTTTCTTAATAAAAGGTCGGAAAAGTGTTTAAAGGCTGTTGGGACGGGGAACTCCCCGGCCATAACGTGGTAGCCCAGGCTGCACGGAACTCCTGACCGCTGTGACAGCAAAGTTGGTCATTTACCCCCGAGCCCCTGGGCTGGAGCCCCCGGTTGGCAGCAGAACCCTCGTCTTCACCTGCACATGTGGGGCCGCATGTGGGGCTGCAGGCTGCATGGGGCAGATCCCAGGTCGCTGTGTGTGGGGCAGATCCCGTGGGGCAGATCCCAGCTCACTGTAGGGCTGTGTATGGGGCAGATCCTGTGGAGCAGATCCCGTGGGGCAGATCCCAGCTCACTGCAGTGCTGTGTATGGGGCAGATCCTGTGGGGCAGACCCCAGCTCACCACAGTGCTGTGTATGGGGCAGATCCTGTGGAGCAGATCCCGTGGGGCAGATCCCCGCTCACCGCAGGGCTGCACGTGGGGCAGATCCCATGGGGCTGCAGGGTGTGCTGCTGCACGGAACGCGCTGTCCTGCGCCCTCAGCTCTACCTGCAGCTTCAGGGGAGGGTCCAGGAGCCGGAAACTCTGCTCGAGCCACTGCAGAGCATCACCGAGCCCTCCAGCTGCGGGCAGAGCATCATCGAGCCCCCCAGCTGCCGGCAGAGCATCACCGAGCCCCCCAGCTGCCGGCAGAGCATCACCGAGCCCCCCAGCTGCCGGCAGAGCATCACCGAGCCCTTCAGCTGCGGGTAGAGCCTGTCAAGGCAGGGCTGGCAACAAGGTCTGACGGAAACCTGGTGCCCTTGGTGCATGAGCAGCCACCAGCACCCAGCACCACCGGCCTCTCCGGGGTACGGCAGCCCCAGCAGCCGCTGCCACAGCTGACGGTGCCCCTGGGGCTTGGCCCCAAACCTCGCTCTGCCAGCCCTGCCCTGGGCCCTGTGCCCTGCTCCCTGTCACCTCTCGCTGCCCCTCGTGCCGCAGCTCCCAGCTCCCCCTGCACCCCCGGGGCAGCAGGGACCCTTCTCCCCCCAACACGCTCCTCTGCTTCCCACCAGCCCCGCCACCCCCCGCAGCCCCGGCCGCGCTCACGTCTCCAGGTGTCACACAGCCGCTGTCCCCGTCACCACAACCAGCCTGGCCCCCTGCTCCGCCCCCCGCATCCATCCAGCTGCCGTCCCTGCGTGCCCTGTGCCGCCGGGCACGCCAGCCTCCCCAGGAGATCCCGGCCATCCCGTGCTCAGCCCCGGCCGGGACTGGTCCCGGGATACTGTGATACTGTGAATGTCCTCGTCCCAGCGCACGCCCAGCACCACCCCGTCCCCCGGCCGCGGCTCCGCGCTGCGGTTACACGCGCTGCGCTGCTCTCCACTTCTGGAAGCACTTAGGGAAGAGCCGGGTACGTGTGTCCCGCGGCGGGCGGAGCTGGGGGGGAACACGGGCAGAGCTGGAGCCAGCAGGGCTCCATGAACGCCGAGCTCTCCATCCCGACCCTCACCCCGAGGTGTCTGCAGGATTCCGTCCCAGCGCTGACCGCGGAGACGCTTTCGGCAGCAACAGCTTGGGGAAACCGCTCTGCCTTGTCCCCAGAGCGCTCTGACCCCGCAGCGTTAAATGACCCCGTGAGCTCACACGCCGGAATCCCGTGCTGACACCAGCAGGTTACACACTCGCCATGGGTGTGCAAAGGTTGTGCGTGGGGAGCTGCAGGCGGGAGGTCGGAGCCTGACGTCCCGGCTCAGTAAACAGGAACAGATCGCCGGGGAGCCGCGTGCCGGCCACGTCTGCCCCGCGGGAACCGCTGGCGGGCGCGCCGAGAGGAGGCAAAGCGGCGGGGGAGATGTTTGCGGGCTCCGCAGGGCCCGGCTGGCACGCGGGCTGAACCTTACACCCTGACAAAGTGCAAGTTGTGCAAAAACATGTGACGGCGTCACATCCCAGCCCAGCCGGCGGCCGCGGATAAAAATAGGAGCAAGGCAAGAGGGGCCTCCAAGCAGGGGGAGGCGGGGAGCTCCGGCACAACCGCGGCACCGGCCCCGCAGCGGGAGCCTGGCCCTGCGCCGGCGTCAGGGACCGTGTCCCCTGGGCTTCCCTGCAGAGCGTTCTGCAAAGGAATAAAGGCAAACCAGCCTTGACAGGGGTCTAAAAACCCCTCAGGCTCTGCCAATCCGAAGTTGGAGGGCACTCAGAGTGACGCATACCTGGGACCCACGTGAAATACAAGCAGGAGCTCCCGGCTGGCTGCGCGCCGCTGCAGGATGAACCCCCGGGACGCTGTAAAGCACCTTGCAGACCCTCTGCCCCGTCCGGTCGCACCGTGGCTGAAAGCACAGCGTGCGGTTCAAACCGCAGTCCTGGGGCTGCAGTGCCCAGGGCACCTGGGGATGGGGACAGAAAGGAGCCCCAGTCCCACACCTCCCGGTGCCCCACACGTCCCGGTGCCTCTGGCCCAGGGCCCGCTGAGCAGAGCTGCTCACCCACCCTGCTGGAGTGGAACAGGAGAAGTGACCCCGAGCAGCAAGGCCTGTGAGCCCCACCGCCCGCACGCAGGAGCCCCGCACGGACACCAAAGCCCGCGAGCCCCCAGACCCGTCACCTCCGCACAGCCCCAGCACTCGGGCTGCCGGGCTCACACGGCCCGGGGCTCAAGGAGGGAGGGTGAAGGGGAGGGCAGCGGTGGCTCCGCCGCAGCACCGTGCTGCAGCACACACGACCTTCCCAGGTCCAGACTGCGCTGCCATGGGGCGCAGGGCAGGGGACCCGGCCCTGGGAGCACTGGCAGGGGACGGGACACAGACCGTGACTCGAGCCTGAGGATGAACAGGCAAGACAAATACACCGTGTTTCATCCGGTAAAGGAAAACGGAGCCATGGAAGGGAGATAAAATGCTCATTCCTCTGGTGGGGACGAGGCAGTGGGGAAGGGGGTGAGGCAGGGGCAGTGGGGATGGGGGTGAGGCAGGGGCAGTGGGGATGGGGGTGAGGCAGGGGCAGTGGGGATGGGGGTGAGGCAGAGGCAGTGGGGATGGGGGTGAGGCAGAGGCAGTGGGGAAGGGGGTGAGGCAGGGGCAGTGGGGATGGGGGTGAGGCAGGGGCAGTGGGGATGGGGGTGAGGCAGGGGCAGTGGGGAAGGGGGTGAGGCAGGGGCAGTGGGGATGGGGGTGAGGCAGAGGCAGTGGGGATGGGGGTGAGGCAGAGGCAGTGGGGATGGGGGTGAGGCAGAGGCAGTGGGGATGGGGGTGAGGCAGGGGCAGTGGGGATGGGGGTGAGGCAGGGGCAGTGGGGATGGGGGTGAGGCAGGGGCAGTGGGGATGGGGGTGAGGCAGGGGCAGTGGGGAAGGGGGTGAGGCAGGGGCAGTGGGGATGGGGGTGAGGCAGAGGCAGTGGGGATGGGGGTGAGGCAGAGGCAGTGGGGATGGGGGTGAGGCAGAGGCAGTGGGGATGGGGGTGAGGCAGGGGCAGTGGGGATGGGGGTGAGGCAGGGGCAGTGGGGATGGGGGTGAGGCAGGGGCAGTGGGGATGGGGGTGAGGCAGGGGCAGTGGGGATGGGGGTGAGGCAGAGGCAGTGGGGATGGGGGTGAGGCAGGGGCAGTGGGGATGGGGGTGAGGCAGAGGCAGTGGGGATGGGGGTGAGGCAGGGGCAGTGGGGATGGGGGTGAGGCAGAGGCAGTGGGGAAGGGGGTGAGGCAGAGGCAGTGGGGATGGGGGTGAGGCAGAGGCAGTGGGGATGGGGGTGAGGCAGAGGCAGTGGGGATGGGGGTGAGGCAGGGGCAGTGGGGAAGGGGGTGAGGCAGAGGCAGTGGGGAAGGGGGTGAGGCAGAGGCAGTGGGGAAGGGGGTGAGGCAGGGGCAGTGGGGATGGGGGTGAGGCAGAGGCAGTGGGGAAGGGGGTGAGGCAGGGGCAGTGGGGATGGGGGTGAGGCAGAGGCAGTGGGGATGGGGGTGAGGCAGGGGCAGTGGGGATGGGGGTGAGGCAGGGGCAGTGGGGAAGGGGGTGAGGCAGGGGCAGTGGGGAAGGGGGTGAGGCAGGGGCAGTGGGGATGGGGGTGAGGCAGAGGCAGTGGGGAAGGGGGTGAGGCAGGGGCAGTGGGGAAGGGGGTGAGGCAGAGGCAGTGGGGATGGGGGTGAGGCAGGGGCAGTGGGGAAGGGGGTGAGGCAGGGGCAGTGGGGATGGGGGTGAGGCAGAGGCAGTGGGGATGGGGGTGAGGCAGGGGCAGTGGGGATGGGGGTGAGGCAGAGGCAGTGGGGAAGGGGGTGAGGCAGAGGCAGTGGGGATGGGGGTGAGGCAGGGGCAGTGGGGAAGGGGGTGAGGCAGAGGCAGTGGGGAAGGGGGTGAGGCAGGGGCAGTGGGGATGGGGGTGAGGCAGAGGCAGTGGGGAAGGGGGTGAGGCAGGGGCAGTGGGGAAGGGGGTGAGGCAGAGGCAGTGGGGATGGGGGTGAGGCAGGGGCAGTGGGGAAGGGGGTGAGGCAGGGGCAGTGGGGATGGGGGTGAGGCAGGGGCAGTGGGGAAGGGGGTGAGGCAGAGGCAGTGGGGATGGGGGTGAGGCAGAGGCAGTGGGGAAGGGGGTGAGGCAGGGGCAGTGGGGAAGGGGGTGAGGCAGGGGCAGTGGGGATGGGGGTGAGGCAGGGGCAGTGGGGATGGGGGTGAGGCAGGGGCAGTGGGGAAGGGGGTGAGGCAGAGGCAGTGGGGATGGGGGTGAGGCAGGGGCAGTGGGGAAGGGGGTGAGGCAGAGGCAGTGGGGATGGGGGTGAGGCAGGGGCAGTGGGGAAGGGGGTGAGGCAGGGGCAGTGGGGAAGGGGGTGAGGCAGGGGCAGTGGGGATGGGGGTGAGGCAGAGGCAGTGGGGAAGGGGGTGAGGCAGGGGCAGTGGGGAAGGGGGTGAGGCAGAGGCAGTGGGGATGGGGGTGAGGCAGGGGCAGTGGGGAAGGGGGTGAGGCAGGGGCAGTGGGGATGGGGGTGAGGCAGAGGCAGTGGGGATGGGGGTGAGGCAGGGGCAGTGGGGATGGGGGTGAGGCAGAGGCAGTGGGGAAGGGGGTGAGGCAGAGGCAGTGGGGATGGGGGTGAGGCAGGGGCAGTGGGGAAGGGGGTGAGGCAGAGGCAGTGGGGAAGGGGGTGAGGCAGGGGCAGTGGGGATGGGGGTGAGGCAGAGGCAGTGGGGAAGGGGGTGAGGCAGGGGCAGTGGGGAAGGGGGTGAGGCAGAGGCAGTGGGGATGGGGGTGAGGCAGGGGCAGTGGGGAAGGGGGTGAGGCAGGGGCAGTGGGGATGGGGGTGAGGCAGGGGCAGTGGGGAAGGGGGTGAGGCAGAGGCAGTGGGGATGGGGGTGAGGCAGAGGCAGTGGGGAAGGGGGTGAGGCAGGGGCAGTGGGGAAGGGGGTGAGGCAGGGGCAGTGGGGATGGGGGTGAGGCAGGGGCAGTGGGGATGGGGGTGAGGCAGGGGCAGTGGGGATGGGGGTGAGGCAGAGGCAGTGGGGATGGGGGTGAGGCAGAGGCAGTGGGGATGGGGGTGAGGCAGAGGCAGTGGGGATGGGGGTGAGGCAGGGGCAGTGGGGATGGGGGTGAGGCAGAGGCAGTGGGGAAGGGGGTGAGGCAGAGGCAGTGGGGAAGGGGGTGAGGCAGAGGCAGTGGGGATGGGGGTGAGGCAGGGGCAGTGGGGATGGGGGTGAGGCAGAGGCAGTGGGGATGGGGGTGAGGCAGGGGCAGTGGGGAAGGGGGTGAGGCAGGGGCAGTGGGGATGGGGGTGAGGCAGAGGCAGTGGGGAAGGGGGTGAGGCAGAGGCAGTGGGGTGCAGGGCCACTGTCCGGATGGGGATGTGGGGGTGATGATACAGAGGACGATCACTGCCAGGGAGCGTCCCCCAGCCTGCATCACCCTGTCGTGCCCGTAACGTGGCCAAAGCGGTCCAGGGCGTCACACGCCGAGAGCGCTGCTCTCACAGCGATGGGGCTCAACAGGGGCGCAGGACCCAGGCAGCGGATGCTGCCCGGTGTGGTTTATCTGCCTCGAAGGTTTGTGTGTGAGCTGCCTGAGCACAGCGTGGCCGCTCCAGGGACACGAGGACACGAGGACACGTCCAGCACGTGTGGAACGGCGACAGCAGAGGTTTGCAAAGAGCACGTGGGGCCAGGAGCGCTTCCTCCCCATAACCAGGGAGCAGCAGGCGGCCCCGGGCAGATCCCCGGCCTGCAGAGCCCTGCGTCCCACGCCTGCGAGGTGCCAGCAGCGGCTCCCCGGAGGGAGCGCACAGGGACCAGCGCAGCGGACGAGCGCTGTTTCATCAGCTGCAGGCTCGCGGCTCCCGACGGCGCGCAGCTCAGAGCCCTCTGGAGCCGGAGGCTGCATCTGCCTCCTTGTGCTTAATGGCCCTCAATCAATTTTTCTCCCACAAATTTGCCTAATGGCTTTTAAAATCCTTTTCTACTTTGGCCGCTGTAAACACCCTATGGCAATGAATTCCACAATGTGTCACCCACGGACATTTTAGCCAAGAAGCACTCAGTAAAATCCAGTCCCGTTCATGCGTTTTACAGCTGTTGCGTTGCCTTCTCACCAGGACCACGGCCCCCGCGTTGTGTGAATGTTGGACGCCCGTTCCTCGCGCTCTGTCACGGAGCTCGCACCGCGGGGCTGCTGCTCCCGTCTGAGCAGCCTCGAGTGGCAGCTCCTCCTCGCTCCTGACCCCTTCCCCGGAGCCCGCGCAGCTCCGACGGCTGCGGAGCCGCCTGTCCCGAGCGCTTTGGTGTCGTCAGCAAACTCTTTGTTTGTTCTTTTCTGGGTCCTTTCTGAACGTGTTGAAACGCAGCGCCTGGTGCTGAGCCTGCCCTCCGTACCCCCTGTATCCTCTGACCATGTGGCATTCGAGTTCCTCTGAACCTCTTGGGCAAATATTTCAGCCTGAAAATTTGTCGCCGTTCATGCTATTGATTCGTTACAGAATCTGTTCTTCTGCCACCTCGTTTTGAGACAATTCCTCTGCCTTTCCTCTTGTCAGTAAAGGCTTCCTAACAAATCAATGCTGCAGCAGGGGACAGACTTTGCCTTCTCACTGTCATCCCGTCTCTCCAGTGACCCCATTCAGACCCGTCACCCTTGGGCTGAGCTCATCTCCTGCTCCGCTTCCTGCCTTCGATGTTTTTGGGCACTTCTTTCTGCCTGTTGGGCAGCTATTGATCAGCTTCCCTTCGGGTGCACACTGGACAGAGCTTGCACTTGCGGAGGGTCTGTTAAAACTGGCACATCCCCCCGTCCAGGCCACCCCCATCACGCCCATCTGAACCGGGAGCCAAGTGGCAGAGCTGCGACGGGGAACCAGCGTCCGCAGGACACGGGGACTGTCACGGAGCGCCACGGGGCCCGGGGACGCCAGCAGATGGGGAAGGCGCCGGGAGCGCGCTCTGTATCTCGTATTTGGTTCCAACCTCGACATTCCTTGTCCTGGTATGTATTCCCAGCTGAATTGCCTTTGGCTCCGATAAGAGCCAGCGGCTCGCTCTCCTGCAGGTCCTCTCTGGTGGGACAAGGTCGCCGGGGAGCTGTGGCACCTGGCAGCAGGTGGAGTGACCGGGGGTGCCAGAGGTGGCCGGGATGTGCTCTCGCAGTCCCGGAGGCGCTGACAGGCTCTGGCAGGGCCGGCACGGTGCTCACGGCCACAGCCGGCAGGACTGACCCAGGCGGGCTCTGCCACGGGGAGCTGGCAGCTGTCCCTGCCACTGCGTCCCCGCGGTGCCACAGGGCTGTGGCTGGTGGCACCAGCTGCGTCGGCTGCCAGCCAGGAACTGCCAGTGGTCACGCAAGGAGACGCCGCCCGCTCCATTGTGCTGTGTTCGGGGAACGGGCTGTTGTGTACGGTACCTGGCGCGCACCGTCAGCGCCCGCTTGTGCAACAGCCGCCACCACCGCGGCCCCTCCTGGGACACACCAGCTAAAAGGAGGAACGGTCTGGAGGGACAGGACGTCTGCAAAACAGTGAGCAGGCACCGGCGCTGCACGGAAACAGGGTGGAACAAATAAACGTGCTGGCAGCCACCGGAGGCTGCCAGGAAGAGAAGGAAAACATCGAACGAGCCAGAAACTTTCCAGGGGAATGAAAACATCTGCAAGACGTCTTGTTGGGAGCTGATGAAGCAGTTTCTGGGTGCACAGTGGGTGTGGGAGCCCAGCAGCTGCTCCTGCCAGGGGTGCAGCCCTGGCACCCAGCACCCATTACTTGGTATCCATCGCTTGACACCCAGCACCTGGCACCCTTCACCCATCACCTGGTACCCACTGCCTGGCACCCATTGCCCCACACCCAGCACCCATCACGGAGCCGGGCCCTGCAGGGGTAACGAGAACGGCTGCTGCGGGGAGAGGGGGACCCGGAGGCCCAGCCGAGAGGGGCCGGGAAGGGCAGCAGACGCCTGCCCGGAGGCCGGGGCCGGCGGGGGCCAGCGGCGGGGGCGGGACGGGCCCCGAGCCGGGGGTCGGGCGTGCGAGCCGGGGCTGCGGGGCGGGCGGGACGAGCCCGGGAGCCGCCCCGGGCAGGGGGAGGTGCGGGGAGCAGCGGGGTCTCGGCGGCGCATCCCGGAGCCCGGGTGTGCGGGGCCCCCCCGGCGGGGCGGGAACGGCCGGGGCGGGGCGTGCGCGGCCGCACGTCCGGAGCGGGGCGGGCTGAGCCCGGGCCGGCCCCCGCGGCGCTGTCAGCCCGCGGCTCGGCTCGGCTCGGCGCGGATCGCTTCGGCAGGGCGGCTCGGCACAGCCCGGCTCGGTTCGGCTCGGCACAGCCCGGCGCGGCTCGGTTCGGCTCGGCACAGCCCGGCGCGGCTCGGTTCGGCAGGGCGGCTCGGCGCGGCACAGCCCGGCTCGGCACAGCCCGGCTCGGTTCGGCTCGGCTCGGCACAGCCCGGCGCTGCTCCGTTCGGCACGGCACGGCCCGGCTCGGCAGGGGTCAGCTCGGCTCATCGCGGCTCGGCAGGGTTCGGCTCGGTTCTGCGCAGCTCGTCTCGGCAGGGCTCGGCTCATCGCGGCTCGGCGATGGCGGTGCCGGAGCCGGACGCGCGGCTGGCGCAGGAGAAGGAGGAGGAGAGCGAGGAGGAGAGCGAGATCCTGGAGGAAAGCCCCTGCGGCCGCTGGCAGAAGCGCCGCGAGCAGGTGGGCGCTGCGGGACGGGGCTGGGGCTGGGGCTGGGGCTGGGGCTGGGGCTGGGGCTGGGGCTGCCGCCGGGCCCGGCGGGGCCGCGGGCTGTGCGGGCACCCAGCGCTGCCCCGGCCCACCGAGCTCCCCGCCGTGTCCCGCCGGCCGGGGCCGGGGCCGGGGCCGGGGCCGGGGCCGGGGCCGGGGCTGGGGCAGCCGCACTCCCGGGCACGGGCAGCCCCGCCGAGAGCCCGTCGGCTGCTCCCGCAGGTGCCCGGAGGCCGGTGCGGGAGCTGCCCCGGGGGCGGAGCGAGCCGCCGGGAGCCCCGGTGAGGAGAGCCCTGGTGCGGGGAGCCCTGGTGCGGGGAGCCCTGGTGCGGGGAGCCCTGGTGCAGGGAGCCCTGGTGCGGGGAGCCCTGGTGTGGGGAGCCGGGGTCACTGTGTCCCTGTGCGGGGAGCTGGGCTCGCTGTGTCCCAGTGTGGGGAGCCCAGGTGCGGGGAGCCGGGCTCGCTGTGTCCCTGTGTGGGGAGCCCTGGTGTGGGGAGCCGGGCTCACTGTGTCCCTGTGTGGGGAGCCCTGGTGCGGGGAGCTGGGCTCACTGTGTCCCTGTGTGGGGAGCCCAGGTGCGGGGAGCCGGGCTTGCTGTGTCCCTGTGTGGGGAGCCCTGGTGTGGGGAGCCGGGCTCACTGTGTCCCAGTGTGGGGAGCATGTATGCGAGGAGCTGGGCTTGCTGTGTCCCAGTACAGGTGCCTCGATGTGGGGAACCGGGCTCGCTGTGTCCCAGTATGGGGAGCCTGGGTGTGGGGAGCCAGGCTCGCTGTGTCCCGGTGCGGGGAGCACAGGTGTGAAGAGCCGGGCTCACTGTGTCCCGGTGCAGGTGTTGCGATGCGGAGAGCCGGGCTCGCTGTGTCCCGGTGCAGGGAGCCGGGCTCGCTGTGTCCCGGTGCAGGTGTCCCGGTGCGGAGAGCCGGGCTCGCTGTGTCCCAGTGCAGGTGTTCCAGTGCAGGGAGCCGGGCTCGCTGTGTCCCGGTGCAGGTGTTGCGATGCGGGGAGCCGGGCTCGCTGTGTCCCGGTGCAGGTGTTGCGATGCGGGGAGCCGGGCTCGCTGTGTCCCGGTGCAGGTGTTGCGATGCGGGGAGCCGGGCTCGCTGTGTCCCGGTGCAGGTGTTGCGATGCGGGGAGCCGGGCTCGCTGTGTCCCGGTGCAGGTGTTGTGATGCGGGGAGCCGGGCTCGCTGTGTCCTGGTGCAGGGAGCCGGGCTCGCTGTGTCCCGGTGCAGGGAGCCGGGCTCGCTGTGTCCCGGTGCAGGGAGCCGGGCTCGCTGTGTCCCGGTGCAGGTGTTGCGATGCGGGGAGCCGGGCTCGCTGTGTCCTGGTGCAGGGAGCCGGCCCGTGCCCTGGGAGCACAAGGCAGCCCTGGTCGCAGCAGAGGGCACTGACACCCCAGGACCAGCCGTGCTGGGCCGCCTGCTCGCTGCCAGTTCGTGGGCCCTGTCAGAAGGAGACCGGGCGCTGCTGGAGCCGGCGCTGAGCCCGATCCCAGAGGCTTTGGCTGGGCTCAGTCTTGGAGCTGCGCTCGGTGACAGGTCGGTAGCCACGGGTCACTGGCCGGGCAGCTCCTGCGGGAATGAGGACTCGGCTGGATGAATTGCGGGGCATGAAGGTGACGGGGCTGTCCCCCGCACCGCTGCCTGCAGCGCTGGAGAACTTGGTGCCTCCTCTCCGGGCAAGGAGTTTGGATCACTTCAGCTTATCTTCCCGGCCCAGGGGCTCGGCACAGCCTCCAGGGGGTTTTACAGCGCTCCCGTCATCACCCCCTGCCCTCTCTGCTCCATCGCTCGTATCGGTGTAATGACCGTCTGCCCTGGAAGCGGAGCCTGAGCCGCTCAGTCTCTGTCAGGGCACCCAGAAACAGGGCCCCAGGTCGGTGGGTTAATCCCGACCCCAGACCGGTGGGGACAGCACTGACAGACACACCCCAGGCTCTGGCAGCTCCTGAAGGGTAACGGGGCCCATGCAGGGCCACTCCTGTTCTTTATCTCCCACTGTCACAAGCCAGTGACCTCTCGGCTGTCTCTAGCGCTCTGCTCTGGCCGCAGGCTGCCCGTGTTTCAGGCTGTTTTCCCAGTCTGGGCTTTGCCAAGATCTCGCCAGCCTGCTAATGTCAGTGCCGCCAGCGCCTGCCCTTCTTGTGTCCCTTTGTCCTTCTGGTGCTTCCACACCCACACCGCCGCCCTCGGTCCCCGTTCCCGGGAGCAGGCGCCGCGGCGCTGGTGCCTGAGCCTTGTCCCACGCTGTGCGTGGGGACCTGATGCCACATTCAGGATCCCGTGGCTCCTTCCCCGGCTTGTCCTTGGTGATCCCGGCGTGTCAGATCCCACCCGTGTGGCGCTGGAGGCAGCTGGAGCTGTGTCTTGGGGCTTTCCCGTATCTTTTTGGGGACGGGCTTGCTGGCGCCGCCGTCGGCCGCGTGCGCCCGTCTGACCGAGCTGCGGCTGCTGGTGTGGGCAGCGCGTCCCTCGTGAGGCGCAGCGGACAGACGGACGGACAGAACGACCCCCGCCCCGCGGTCCCTGTGCCAGGGTGGCTCTGCGGGACAGCCGAGGCGCTGTGGAAAACCGCGGAAACGAGCTTTCGAGCCGAGAATACCCCGATGCTCCTGTAATTAGATCTGCAGGCTTAAAATGACCTCCGGTGTGCGCTGGAAATGAGCAACAGGGTGGAGGCGTTTGGTGTAGGCGCTGAACAAGGCCCCTAATTTAATCCCGTCCGACCCGTAGTTGCGTTATGTTTTTCGCAGTTCTTGGCCGGTGTGCGTCGGTCTGCGACCCAGCAAAACAGCCCCAACCCTCCAGTTGTCCTTGGCAAGGAAACGCCTTGGAGGTCATTCCTCGTTTGAACAATCCCCGTCTGTTCCGACCTAATGATGACGTTTAATGGTGCGTACTTCACGTTTGATTCCGACACGGGAGCGTTCTGGAGCAGAGCTGCAGCGCTGGCCCTGGCCCTGGAGGTCTGGCCCCGTGCAGCACGTGGCGCAGTGCAAACAACCGCGCGGTGACACCTCCCCACGCGTGTTTTGGTAACTGGTGGCTGTGCCGGCCGTCTGCAGGGGGCTGGGAAGGTGGAGCAGCCGCTCCGAGCGCCACAGGGGAGCTCGCCAGCCCCGGGGCTTTGGCGCGGTGGCAATTCGCAGCCATGAGTTGTGGTGCGTCAGTCCCACCGTTGGCATCGCCAGAGGCCGCTGGCTGCTCGCCGGGGCCGTGGTACCGCGTGCTGGGGACACCAGCGCCGGGTGATGGTCCCCGGGGACACCAGCGCCGGGTGATGGTCCCCAGGGACACCAGCGCCAGGTGACGGTCCCCGGGGACACCAGCGCTGGGTGATGGTCCCCGGGACACCAGCGCTGGGTGACGGTCCCTGGGGACACCAGCGCCGGGTGATGGTCTCCAGGGACAGCAGCACCGGGTGGCGGTCCCCAGGGACACCAGCGTGGGGTGATGGTCCCCGGGGACAGCAGCGCTGGGTGGCCATCCCTGGGGACAGCAGCGCCGGGTGGTGATCCCCAGGGACAGCAGCACCAGGTGACGGTCCCCAGGGACACCAGCGCCGGGTGACGGTCCCCGGGGACAGCAGCGAGTGCATCTCCAGCGCTGGGATCGCGAAGCTGCGTGGCCGAGCGCGCGATCCGAGGGGCAGGAGCAGGGGCGGCGCCGCCCGGCTGCGGGGCGGTGGAAGTTCCGTGTAAGCGGAGAGGTTGTTGCACATCCGCAGACGCCGGGTTACGTACGGGAACGCACCGTTTGCTGTCCCGCTGTCGATGCGGCCCCGCGTCAGCCAACAGCCGTTCTCTTTAACACACATTCCGATTGCCGTAAGCACTCCAGCTATTTTTACCAATAGATTTTCCCTCAGCGTGCTGATGATTCATTGTAATTGTTTATTCTCCTTAATTCGCTTTTGCCAGGACGGTGGAGTCCTGTGTGGGATCCGTTTTGCGGAAGGGCCCGGAGAGGTGGGACAGCTGCACGAAGGCGGAGAAGCCGGCGGTGATCGAGCGCTATGCGTGTGTGTGGATTACACGCACACAAGGACGACACCTCTGCTTTCGCACGAGGCCGTTGCGGGGCAGCTCCGGCCCCGTCCCTCGTGACGCCCGTTCCGGCGCAGACGCGGCAGCTCCAGCGCGCCGCGGTGCCGGATCCCGGTGCTGGGTCTGGCCGTGCCCAGCGGGGCAGGAAAACCTGCCCGTCGCGACTCCCCTGGCCGGTCTGTGCTGCGTTTGTTCGCGGTGGGTGCGAAGTCACAGGTTTCCATGAGCGGCTCAGGAAACCAAAGCTCTTGCGTTAATCTCTACAGTGTGTGTGGAGAAACAGCCCCGTGACCCCACGTTCGGTGTCAGCACGACCGTGTCCTCTCTCATCTCTCCCCCCCGTCGGTGAGAAGCAGCAGCACAGGAGCGCTGCCGCAGGCCTTTCCTTTAGGAAATGGGCTTTTCCAGCCTTGCTCTGATGCCTTCATTACTTTTCCCACCCAGTGACAGCAGCGAGGCGGAAGAAACTTGGTTTACAGCCTGTGTTTGAAGTTTTGCAACTTGCGGTGCGTGAGCAGCTTCCCCGATGGCCCCAGCGCCTCGTCACTCAGCACAAACCGGTTCTGTCCGCGCCGCTTCGCTTTGCAAAACCGTCCCCCCTGCAGAGCGTTGGGATCGGTGGGTGTTTGTGACCCTGCCGGTCACCGGTGCCACCGCCTTGACCCGGCGTGCCGGTCACATTGCAGCACCCATCCGTCCATCCGTCCGTCCCGGGCTGTCCGTGCGCTCTGCCCGTGTTGCCCGTGTTGAAACCCCGTTCTGCTCTGGGGGCTCGAGGTGGGCGCTGCTCCCCGTTCGGTCACCTCGTCTGCTCACAGGGTTGGTAACTGGGGAGTGACACGGAGCCCTCGAGCTGTGAGCTCTGAGCTCCGGAACCTGCAGCGTGAAAGGAAGGAAAGAGGGAAATGGGAAGAAAGAGGCAAAACGGCGAAGCAAAATGTAAAGAAACTAAAATGATATTAAAAAATCTGCAGGAGCGGTAGAGTTTGAAGTCTTGCTACAGGTTCCCAGAGATCAGAAAATGGAAACATAATGTGGAAACAATCAGGACATTTGAATGCGCTGAGGTGCAAGGGGTTCCCTCTTTTAGGTGTTGCTGCAGTCTGCAGTGGGGCTGAGCAGTGCCGGGACAGATCAGCCGCAGAGCATCCAGCTCTGCAATATTTGCCACCAGGGTTGTTTTCGAAAGCTGCTTTGCTGCCAGCGCTCCCAGGGGAGCAGCAGGAGGACTTGGCTCGCTCTTCTCCTGCCACCCCTGTCTTTTCCTGCCCCTTACTGGTTTTATGGCCTTTGTTTGGTGGTGCTCAGGTTTCCAGGATGAGCGCCAAGTCCTGCACGTGGGCCGGGGCAACCCGAGCACAAACACGGGCTGGCGGAGGGGGGTGAGGGAAGTGCTGGGAGCAGCGATTGGGCTGCTGGGTGATGAGCGGCTCAACGCCACCGGGCAACGTGCGCTCACAGCCCAGAGCCCCCTTCCATGTCCCGGAGCCCAATCCGTGTCCCGGAGCCCAGTCCGTGTCCCAGAACCCGCCGCGTGCCAGAGCCCCCATGTCCCAGAACCTCCCTCTGTGCCAGAACCCCCCCGTGTCCCAGAGCCCAATTCATGTCCCAGAACCCCCCATGTCCCAGACCCCCCAGTGTTCCAGAGCCCCCCGTGTCCCAGAGCCCCCCGTGTCCCAGAGCCCAAACTGTGTCCCAGAGCCCCCCATGTCCCAGTGCCCCTATGTCCTGGCTGCACCCGGAGCCATGTGAGCAGCACTGGGGGGATCCTGCCCCTGTGCCCCCTGTGCTGACCCCCTGAGCTCTGTGTCCAGCCCTGGGGTCCAGCACCAGCCAGACATGGAGCTGTTGGAGCGGGACAGAGCAGGGACACGGGAATGGGCCGAGGCTGAACAGCCCTGGGGAGAAAGGCTGAGCCAGCTGGGGGTTCAGCCTGGGGAGAAGCTCCGCGGAGACCCTAGAGCCCCCAGCAGCACCCAAAGGGACCTGCAGGAAAGCTGGAGAGGGACTTTTCACGAGGGCACACGGTGACAGGACAAGGGGTGGTGGCTTTAAACAGACAAGATCTGTGGAGACCCTTCCCGTGAGGGCGGTGAGGCCCCGCGTGGGCTGCGGAGCAGCTCTGGACGCTCCGTCCATGGAGGCGCCCGGGCGGGCTGGACGGGCTGTGGCTGCGGGAAGGTGTCCATGGCAGCCGGTGGAACCGCGTGAATTAACGTCCCTTCCAACCCAAACCGCTCTGTGCGCTGACTTGTGACCCTGCTGAGCTCAGCTGATCAGACGGGTTCGTATCGTCAGGCTTTGCGCTCCAAACAGCAGCTGGGGCACCCGGGGGGTTTTAGCTGGGGATACTTGTGCAAGCAGGACAAGCGGCTTGAAGTGCGTGTGATAACTCGCTGGCGGTAAACCTGGCTGGGGCAGAGAGCGGAATCCTCCTCTCAGCGCGGTTCTGTGCGTCTGGCAGCAGACAAAACTTTCCATGCCGGATTTAGTGTCCTCCTCGTTCCCCTCGCGGCTCGTGTGGGCGATGTGCAAGGGCTGTTTTGGCTCTGCCTTCAGGTCCCTTTCCCTGTGCCACTTTCTCCATCACAAGGATCCTTTAATCCTCCGTGATCTCACCCGGTCTCCATAATCCTCTGCCTTGTTGTGTGCCGGGAGGGCCCTGACGTCAGCGCAGCGGCGCGGGCTGGTGCAGGAACTCGATGTCTCTTGTGCGGTGACACGCTCCTTGGTGTCCGCCCGCGGCCCCGCGGCGATGCCGGCTCTGCTGCTCCAGGCACCACGGCCCCTCGGCTGCTCCGGCCGTGCTCCAGGCACCGCGGCCCCTCGGCTGCTCCGGCCGTGCTCCGGGCACCGCGGCCCCTCAGCTGCTCCGGCCATGCTCCGGGCACCGCGGCCCCTCGGCTGCTCCGGCCGTGCTCCGGGCACCACGGCCCCTCGGCTGCTCCGGCCGTGCTCCGGGCACCGCGGCCCCTCGGCTGCTCCGGCCGTGCTCCGGGCACCGCGACCCCTTGGCTGCTCCGACATCCTGAACCGCCAGGCGCTCCCCTGCTCTCCCTGCGCTCCCGACCCACAGCAGCATCACAATTGCTGGCGTTCTCCATGGTTTGTTCCCTTTCCTGTTTTTAACCAAGCGTTTTTGCCCTTTCGCTGGTTTTCCCATCCAGGCGTTGTTAGCAGTGGTCAGACATCGTGTCTGGGTCTCGCAGCCTCGTACACCTTTTGTGTCTCCTTTCTCCTTTGTCTCTGCTGTAACCAGAGAAGCGGCAGCCCCAGGGGCCTTTGTGTTTTATCTCTGGGACAAGGGTGGTGTCCACGGTGGTGTTACAGAATGGCTTAAAAGATGATCAAGTGCTCGTTGGTTGGCTCTTCCATCTGAGAGCGAGCAGCTGGCGGGTGTGCCAGCGTTCTGGCCGCGGGCGGATGCTGGTGAGCAGGGCGGTTTTGTTGGTGTTGTTGGAACCTGCACCTCTATTCGCTTGGGTTCGCCGTGCCACCCAGTTCATCCTGACGGGGCTGTTCATTCCGCTCGCTGGGCTCCTGCCCGGGTCCTGGGGCAGAGCTCAGCTCAGATCTGTCCCGGGGCAGAGCTCAGCTCAGATCTGTCCCAGGACAGAGGTCAGCTCGGATCTGTCCCAGGGCAGAGCTCAGCTCAGATCTGTCCCAGGGCAGAGCTCAGCTCGGATCTGTCCCAAGGCAGAGCTCAGCTCAGATCTGTCCCGGGGCAGAGCTCAGCTCAGATCTGTCCCAGGGCAGAGCTCAGCTCAGATCTGTCCTAGGGCAGAGCTCAGCTCAGATCTGTCCCAGGGCAGAGCTCAGCTCACATCTGTCCCAGGGCAGAGCTCAGCTCAGATCTGTCCCAGGGCAGAGCTCAGCTCACATCTGTCCTAGGGCAGAGCTCAGCTCAGATCTGTCCCAGGGCAGAGCTCAGCTCACATCTGTCCTAGGGCAGAGCTCAGCTCAGATCTGTCCCAGGGCAGAGCTCAGCTCAGATCTGTCCCGGGGCAGAGCTCAGCTCAGATCTGTCCTAGGGCAGAGCTCAGCTCAGATCTGTCCCAGGGCAGAGCTCAGCTCACATCTGTCCTAGTGCAGAGCTTGGCTCAGAGCTGCGGTTCAGAGCTCAGCTCAGAGCTGCAGTTCAAAGCTCACTTTAGAGCTCAGCTCAGCCCAGCTCAGCTCTGTCCCGGGGCGTGCGGTGCCCCGGGGTCAATCAAACCGCGTCCATCTTCCCGCAGCCCCGTCCGCAGGCCGGGTTTGTGTGCAGTGCAATGTCTGCCTGGAAACAGCATCCCTTGTGTTCCCCTCAGCGTGCGAGGTCTCCCCGGCTCTTCTTGGGTCAGTGGAAAATGCCCTCTGTCTGCCTTCCTCGCAGCGTCGGGAGGACAGGGCTCGCAGCGTCGGGAGAACAGGGCTCGCAGCGTCGGGAGAACAGGGCTCGCAGCGCCGGGAGAACAGGGCTCGCAGCGTCGGGAGAACAGGGCTCGCAGCGGCAGGAGAACAGGGCTCGCAGCGCCGGGAGAACAGGGCTCGCAGCGCCGGGAGAACAGGGCTCGCAGCGTCGGGAGAACAGGGCTCGCAGCGCCAGGAGAACAGGGCTCGCAGCGCCGGGAGAACAGGGCTCGCAGCAGCAGGAGAACAGGGCTCGCAGCGCCGGGAGAACAGGGCTCGCAGCGTCGGGAGAACAGGGCTCGCAGCGCCGGGAGAACAGGGCTCGCAGCGTCGGGAGAACAGGGCTCGCAGCGCCGGGAGAACAGGGCTCGCAGCGGCGGGAGAACAGGGCTCGCAGCGGCGGGAGAACAGGGCTCGCAGCGGCAGGAGAACAGGGCTCGCAGCGGCAGGAGAACAGGGCTCGCAGCGCCGGGAGAACAGGGCTCGCAGCGCCGGGAGAACAGGGCTCGCAGCGGCAGGAGAACAGGGCTCACAGCGCCGGGAGAACAGGGCTCGCAGCGTCGGGAGAACAGGGCTCGCAGCGGCAGGAGAACAGGGCTCGCAGCGTCGGGAGAACAGGGCTCGCAGCGGCAGGAGAACAGGGCTCGCAGCGCCGGGAGAACAGGGCTCGCAGCGGCAGGAGAACAGGGCTCACAGCGCCGGGAGAACAGGGCTCGCAGCGCCGGGAGAACAGGGCTCGCAGCGCCGGGAGAACAGGGCTCGCAGCGTCGGGAGAACAGGGCTCGCAGCGTCGGGAGAACAGGGCTCGCAGCGCCGGGAGAACAGGGCTCGCAGCGTCGGGAGAACAGGGCTCGCAGCGCCGGGAGAACAGGGCTCGCAGCGCCGGGAGAACAGGGCTCGCAGCGCCGGGAGAACAGGGCTCGCAGCGGCGGGAGAACAGGGCTCGCAGCGTCGGGAGAACAGGGCTCGCAGCGCCGGGAGAACAGGGCTCGCAGCGCCGGGAGAACAGGGCTCGCAGCGCCGGGAGAACAGGGCTCGCAGCGGCGGGAGAACAGGGCTCGCAGCGCCGGGAGAACAGGGCTCACAGCGGCAGGAGAACAGGGCTCGCAGCGGCAGGAGAACAGGGCTCGCAGCGCCGGGAGAACAGGGCTCGCAGCGGCAGGAGAACAGGGCTCGCAGCGCCGGGAGAACAGGGCTCGCAGCGCCGGGAGAACAGGGCTCACAGCGGCAGGAGAACAGGGCTCGCAGCGCCGGGAGAACAGGGCTCGCAGCGCCGGGAGAACAGGGCTCACAGCGTCGGGAGAACAGGGCTCGCAGCGGCAGGAGAACAGGGCTCGCAGCGGCAGGAGAACAGGGCTCACAGCGCCGGGAGAACAGGGCTCGCAGCGGCAGGAGAACAGGGCTCGCAGCGCCGGGAGAACAGGGCTCACAGCGCCGGGAGAACAGGGCTCGCAGCGGCAGGAGAACAGGGCTCGCAGCGGCAGGAGAACAGGGCTCGCAGCGCCGGGAGAACAGGGCTCGCAGCGTCGGGAGGACAGGGCTCGCAGCAGCAGGAGAACAGGGCTCGCAGCGGCGGGAGAACAGGGCTCGCAGCGGCGGGAGAACAGGGCTCGCAGCGCCGGGAGAACAGGGCTCGCAGCGGCAGGAGAACAGGGCTCGCAGCGGCAGGAGAACAGGGCTCGCAGCGTCGGGAGAACAGGGCTCGCAGCGGCAGGAGAACAGGGCTCGCAGCGCCGGGAGAACAGGGCTCGCAGCGGCAGGAGAACAGGGCTCGCAGCGGCGGGAGAACAGGGCTCGCAGCGGCGGGAGAACAGGGCTCGCAGCGTCGGGAGAACAGGGCTCGCAGCGTCGGGAGAACAGGGCTCGCAGCGTCGGGAGAACAGGGCTCGCAGCGCCGGGAGAACAGGGCTCGCAGCGTCGGGAGAACAGGGCTCGCAGCGCCGGGAGAACAGGGCTCGCAGCGGCAGGAGAACAGGGCTCGCAGCGCCGGGAGAACAGGGCTCGCAGCGCCGGGAGAACAGGGCTCGCAGCGGCGGGAGAACAGGGCTCGCAGCGGCGGGAGAACAGGGCTCGCAGCGCCGGGAGAACAGGGCTCGCAGCGCCGGGAGAACAGGGCTCGCAGCAGCAGGAGAACAGGGCTCGCAGCGGCGGGAGAACAGGGCTCGCAGCGCCGGGAGAACAGGGCTCGCAGCAGCAGGAGAACAGGGCTCGCAGCGTCGGGAGAACAGGGCTCGCAGCGCCGGGAGAACAGGGCTCGCAGTGTTCGCTCGGCAGCTGCTGGGCAGGAGGGACGGGCACGCGTGGGCGCGGGAGGACGGACGGACGGACATCCAGCTGCCCCGAGGCTGCTGGAGGAGCCCTGGGCCAGGTCTGCTGGAAGAGCTGGTGTCCGCAGGCACTGAACAGTGGCCTCCCCACTGCCACCGGCAGGGTCTGCTGGGATGGACAGGGAGGGCTGATGGGAGCGGGCTGGATGGCGCGGGTCCCTCGAGCCCCGGCATGGTGCGGCTCTGCCGCCGCATGGCCTGGCGGGGTGATCGCCAATCCAGTTCCCTGTCTCTGTGTCCCCTGCCCGCAGTGGCTTTTCCTGGGTGGCTGTGGAACCTCAGTTATGCTCTGCCGGTGGTGTGCCCGTGGCTCTGCCCCACTCCCCTCTGCCCCTGGCTCTGCCCCACTCCCCTCTGCCCCTGGCTCTGCCCCTGGCTCTGCCCCACTCCCCTCTGCCCGTGGCTCTCCCCACAGCTCTTCCCCATTTCCCTCTGCCCCTGGCTCTGCCCATGGCTCTGCCCATGGCTCTTCCCCATTCCCCTCTGCCCATGGCTCTGCCCGTGGCTCTGCCCATGGCTCTTCCCCATTCCCCTCTGCCCATGACTCTGCCCGTGGCTCTGCCCATGGCTCTTTGGCTCTTCCCCATTCCCCTCTGCCCACGGCTCTGCCCATGGCTCTGCCCGTGGCTCTGCCCGTGGCTCTGCCCCACTCCCCTGTGCCCACGCCGCCACCTCTGGCTCATCCCCATCCCCATCCCCATCCCCATCCCCATCCCCATCCCCATCCCCATCCCCGCGGCTCCGCTTGCAGCTGCTCCGGGTTAGCGCTGAGCAGACGTGTTGGGGAGAGGCAGCATCAAACGCCTCACTGGAACCAAAGCATTTTCCGCCTCGTGTTCCCTTCACCTGCTCCTTGTGTAACAGGAGCAGGCAGAGAGAACAGGTTTGTCAGGCACGGCAGAGCCCTCGTCCTGCCCCTGCAGCCACGGGGCGCCGTGGGCCTCATCTGTTCTGCTGGGGATGGCGGCTGGGGTGGATGTCCCCCTGCTGGCCCTGCTGTGGCCCCACTGGCCCTGCTGTCCCAGCCCTGGCCCTGCTGTCCCCCCCCGTCCCCTGCTGTCCCCCCATTGGCCCTGCTGTCCCCTCACTGTCGCCCTGCTGTCTCCCTGCTGGCCCTGCTGTGCCCCCGCTGTCCCCTGCTGTCCCCCTGCTGGCCCTGCTGTGCCCCCACTGGCCCTGCTGTCCCCCCACTGTCCCCCTGCTGTCTCCCTGCTGGCCCTGCTGTCCCAACCCTGGCCCTGCTGTCCCCCCGCTGTCCCCCCACTGTCCCCCTGCTGTCCCCCCGCTGTCCCTGCTGTCCCCCCGCTGTCCTCCCACTGGCCTTGCTGTCCCCCTGCTGTCCCCCCGCTGTCCCCCCGCTGTCCCCCTGCTGGCCCTGCTGTCCCCCTGCTGTCCCCCCGCTGTCCCCCCGCTGTCCCCCTGCTGGCCCTGCTGTCCCCCTGCTGTCCCCCCGCTGTCCCCGTGCTGTCCCTGCTGTCCCCCCACTGTCCCCCCACTGCCCCCCCGCTGTCCCCCCACTGTACCCCCGCTGTCCCCCCGCTGTCCTCCTGCTGTCCCCGCACTGTCCCCCCGCTGTCCCCCAGCTGTCCCCCCGCTGTCCCCCCGCTGTCCCCCTGCTGTCCCCCTGCTGTCCCCCTGCTGTCCCCCTGCTGTCCCCCCACTGTACCCCCGCTGTCCCCCCGCTGTCCTCCTGCTGTCCCCCCGCTGTCCCCCCGCTGTCCCCCTGCTGACCCCTGCTGTCCCTGCTGTCCCCCCGCTGTCCCCCTGCTGTCCCCCCGCTGTACCCCCGCTGTCCCCCCACTGTCCCCCTGCTGTCCCCCCGCTGTCCCCCCGCTGTCCCCCCGCTGTCCCCCTGCTGTCCCCCTGCTGTCCCCCCGCTGTCCCCCCACTGTCCCCCCGCTGTACCCCCGCTGTCCCCCCACTGTCCCCCTGCTGTCCCCCCGCTGTCCCCCCGCTGTCCCCCCGCTGTACCCCCGCTGTCCCCCCGCTGTCCCCCTGCTGTCCCCCTGCTGTCCCCTGCCGGGGGTGCGGGCGCAGCCCGGCCGGGCTGGGAGCGGCTGGTCCGTAAGTGCTGGGGGTGCTGTCCCGGGCTCCCCCGGGGCCAATGGGACGTGTCAGCGCCCAGTGATGGTTAAAGGTCACGTTTTGTTGTCTACTCATGTCAGGGAAAATAACCCAAAAATCAGACCTGAACCATTATTATCTTGTATCGGTGTAATTACTGGTGAAGAAATGCGTGAGGTTCAGCATCGTCTAACGACGGATCCGTAGTTGCGCTCCTCTCCGCACTGAGGTCACAGAGCCTCACCTCACCGCCTGGGCATTGCTTCGCAAGCTTTCATTCTGAAAAATGCTCTTTTTTTTTTCATGCTTGAAGTTCTTGATCCAAACACAAGCTGATTGTCGACAGCACTCATTTCACTGCCTGCCACCGCTTAGCGGCAGGTCCGGTGCTTCAAACGAGCCCATAAGCCCAGAGCTGGGGGTCCTATAAACCCAGAGCTGGGGGTCCCGTAAACCCAGAGCTGGGGATCCTGTAAACCCAGAGCTGGGGGTCCCGTAAACCCAGAGCTGGGGATCCCATAAGCCCAGAGCTGGGGATCCCATAAGCCCAGAGCTGGGGATCCTGTAAACCCAGAGCTGGGGGTCCCGTAAACCCAGAGCTGGGGATCCTGTAAACCCAGAGCTGGGGATCCTGTAAACCCAGAGCTGGGGGTCCCGGAAGCCCAGAGCTGGGGATCCCGTAAACCCAGAGCTGGGAATCCCGTAAACCCAGAGCTGGGGATCCCATAAGCCCTGAGCTGGGGATCCCGTAAACCCAGAGCTAGGGATCCCGTAAACCCAGAGCTGGGGATCCTGTAAACCCAGAGCTGGGATCCTGGAGGCTCAGAGCTGGGGGTGCTGGAGGCCCAGAGCTGGGGGTGCTGGAGGCCCAGAGCGCGGAGCCGCAGTGTCCAGCCCTGGGCAGGGAGGTCCCGGCCCAGGAGCAGGTTTGTCTCCCCTCTTCACGCACAGGATCACGGGTGCGCAGCAGGATGAGCCCCCGGTCCCCTCGGTGCCGCTGCTGCTGCGGGTCCTGCTGCAGCCTCTGTCCCGGTGCACGGTGACCGTGGGCTCAGCCGCTGCCGTTCGCTGTCCCTGTCCCCCGGTGACCGGAAGGAAGCAGCGCAGGTGCCACCACAGGGGCTCAGCCTTCTTAGCTCATTTTTCTTCCCTTTTGCGTGTTTTTAAAAATGATTTCCATGCTGCAACAGTGACCCTGCCCTGCACGTTCTGCAACATAGGGGGGTGGAGGGTGCAGGGAGCGCAGCTCCAGGACCAGGGGACACGGGGTTTGGGGACGGCGGGGGGAGCCGGGCCCAGGCAGGGCTGGGAAGGGGTCCCCAGAGATGCAGCTGGAGAGGCCGCCCTGCTGCGCGAGGGGTGTCCCCGCGCCCCAGCAGCGCCTCCCGCTGTCACCTGCCCCGCCAGGAGCCCGGGCGCAGCCTCTGCTGTTGCCCGCGCTTATGAGATCCTGGAGCAGAGGGCCAGGTTGGGATTTACTCTGCAAAACTGCTCTCCCGGGCACATTCTGTTCCCTGCTCAGCCTCGTGGCCCAGCAGATCCTGCCAGCTTCCAGTGCCAAAGGGATAAGGTGCTGATGTGGCGGGAGGAGTCAGGTACGCTGTGCAAGGGGTGACCGCGGCCGGACCCGAGCCCTGCGGCCCCGCTCTCGGTACCGGCAGCCGGGGGTTCCGTTCTGCGGCACAGCAGCCCTGGCAGCGACGCTGGCCCCGCGGTTGTGGCTGTGGCATCGACACACGTCCCCTGTCACTGCACAGCCCCGTGGGTCTGGGTGCTCTCGCCAGCACCGACCAGCGGGGCCCTTCAACCCGTGTAACCGCTCCTCCTGGCTTAGCCCCCCCGGGTGCCTCATTGGCTTTGCCGCGGCCCCCGGATGGTGCCATTTCTTACATCCTGGCTGCCCGTCCCCAGGGCCATCTGTGGCACCGGGGACAACTCGGCAGCCGTGGGCGGGCACCGAGTGTTGGTGCGGGGCTGCGGGTGCCTCGGGGCTGGAGTGAGGTTATGGTTGGACTCCATGATCTTGAGGGTGTGTTCCAACCGAAATGACTCTGTGATTCGGTTCTGCGGTGGGGAAGGCTCCATCCCCGCAGGGTGCAGCCCCGTGTGGACAGGTACCGAGCGCTCCAGCTGCCTCGCTCGCCTTCACGGGCCTTCGACTCCCCAGACTTCACCTTTTCCCTGGTGTCTGGCTCAGCACCAGCCCAGAGAACCCCTGAAGAGGTTTTGTCCTCTCCGTTCCACCCTCGGGCTGCCCGGGGCCTGTGGCTCAGGCTCCCGGCGCGTCCTCCAGCCCGGTCAGGTCTGCTGGTGGCCTGACGGCCCCTCTGTGTTCCTGCTGAAATGGGCTCTTTCGGGACGGTTCCGCGATGGCGGTGCCTGGGCTCGGGCTGTGGGGAGGAAATGTGCCCTTCCCCCCTTCCCCACTGCTGCTCCGCATCTCAGCCCCCAGCACCGGCAGCGCTGCGGGGCCGAAGGGACCCTGCACAATGGGGTGAGGGGCTCTGTCCCCCGCTCCTCCCGCAGCCTCCTGCCTGGCTCCCCCTCCCTGACACGGTCAGATCGGTTCATTGAAGAGACCCCTGAACTCAGCTTGCCTGCCCTGCCGACCCCTTTGCGCTGCCCCTGCACGTCCCTCCCGCGATGCCCGGGCTCCTGCCCTGGCTCCTTCTTCTGCCTGGGCTCTTGTGCTGGCTCCTGCCCTGGCTCCTTCTCCTGCCCGAGCTCTTGCCCTGGCTTCTGCCCAGGCTCCTGCCCTGACTCCTCCGCTGGCTCCTGCACTGGCTCCTGCCCAGGCTCCTTCTCTTGCCCTGGTTCCTGCGCTGGCTTCTGCACTGGCTCCTGTGCTGGCTCCTGCGCTGGTTCCTGCACTGGCTCCTGCTCCTGTGCTGGCTCCTGTGCTGGCTCCTGCTCCTGCCCTGGCTCCTGCGCTGGCTCCTGCTCCTGCCCTGGCTCCTGCACTGATTCCTGCGCTGACTCCTGCTCCTACCCTGGCTCCTGCGCTGACTCCTGCACTGGCTCCTGCTCCTGCGCTGGTTCCTGCGCTGGCTCCTGCTCCTGCCCTGGCTTCTGCGCTGGCTCCTGCTCCTGCCCTGGCTCCTGCCCTGGCTCCTGCGCTGGCTCCTGCACTGGCTCCTGCGCTGGCTCCTGCCGTGGCGGCACAGCCTGTGCTCGCGTTTCCACAGCCCGTGCCAGGCAGGCAGCAGGAGCTGCTTTAGCGCCTTTTGCCTCATTTCTGATCAACCCCAGAACATCCTTCCCCGCACACCGAGCGCCGGGTCCGAACCCGGGTTTGCGGGCAGGGGCTGCTCTGGGTGCTGCGGTCCCAGGAGCCGGCGCTGGTGACGTGACCCGCTGCCGCTCGGCATTAACCGGCGCCGGGGATGAGGCTTTGCCTGCGCAGCTGCCTGGGACACAGGGCAGTGAACGTAGCCAGGCTCTGGCAGTTATTTGGGTGCAGAGGGGCTGCGCTGGTGCTTCTGCTGCTGATGGGCAGGTGGGAGAGCTGGTGCAGAGAAACGGGTCTGTGCTGGGGGCTGGGGACACGGGCGGCTGCTCGGGCACAGGAGGCTGCTTGAGCACAGGAGGCTGCTCAGGCACAGGAGGCTGCTCGGGCACAGGAGGCTGCTCGGGGCTGGGGGCAGGTCCCCAGGGCTGTGGGGCTGTGCTGGGGCTCAGCTGCTTCCCTCACCAGAAGCCACCTGCCCTGGTCCTGCTCCCGGGATGGGGTCCCTAGCACGGGTGCCGCTGGGGCTGCTCTGTCCCCCATGTCCCGTGGGTGGCTGCTGGGGCTGCTCTGTCCCCCATGTCCCGTGGGTGGCCGCTGGGGCTGCTCTGTCCCCCGTGTCCCCTGGGTGGCCGCTGGGGCTGCTCTGTCCCCCGTGTCCCCTGGGTGGCCGCTGGGGCTGCTCTGTCCCCCGTGTCCCGTGGGTGGCTGCTGGGGCTGCTCTGTCCCCCGTGTCCCCTGGGTGGCCGCTGGGGCTGCTCTGTCCCCCGTGTCCCGTGGGTGGCCGCTGGGGCTGCTCTGTCCCCCGTGTCCCCTGGGTGGCCGCTGGGGCTGCTCTGTCCCCCGTGTCCCCTGGGTGGCCGCTGGGGCTGCTCTGTCCCCCGTGTCCCGTGGGTGGCCGCTGGGGCTGCTCTGTCCCCCGTGTCCCGTGGGTGGCTGCTGGGGCTGCTCTGTCCCCCGTGTCCCCTGGGTGGCCGCTGGGGCTGCTCTGTCCCCCGTGTCCCGTGGGTGGCCGCTGGGGCTGCTCTGTCCCCCGTGTCCCCTGGGTGGCCGCTGGGGCTGCTCTGTCCCCCGTGTCCCCTGGGTGGCCGCTGGGGCTGCTCTGTCCCCCGTGTCCCCTGGGTGGCCGCTGGGGCTGCTCTGTCCCCCGTGTCCCGTGGGTGGCCGCTGGGGCTGCTCTGTCCCCCGTGTCCCCTGGGTGGCCGCTGGGGCTGCTCTGTCCCCCGTGTCCCCTGGGTGGCCGCTGGGGCTGCTCTGTCCCCCGTGTCCCCTGGGTGGCCGCTGGGGCTGCTCTGTCCCCCGTGTCCCCTGGGTGGCCGCTGGGGCTGCTCTGTCCCCCATGTCCCCTGGGTGGCCGCTGGGGCTGCTCTGTCCCCCGTGTCCCGTGGGTGGCCGCTGGGGCTGCTCTGTCCCCCGTGTCCCCTGGGTGGCCGCTGGGGCTGCTCTGTCCCCCGTGTCCCCTGGGTGGCCGCTGGGGCTGCTCTGTCCCCCGTGTCCCCTGGGTGGCCGCTGGGGCTGCTCTGTCCCCCGTGTCCCGTGGGTGGCCGCTGGGGCTGCTCTGTCCCCCGTGTCCCCTGGGTGGCCGCTGGGGCTGCTCTGTCCCCCGTGTCCCCTGGGTGGCCGCTGGGGCTGCTCTGTCCCCCGTGTCCCCTGGGTGGCCGCTGGGGCTGCTCTGTCCCCCGTGTCCCGTGGGTGGCCGCTGGGGCTGCTCTGTCCCCCGTGTCCCGTGGGTGGCTGCTGGGGCTGCTCTGTCCCCCGTGTCCCGTGGGTGGCTGCTGGGGCTGCTCTGTCCCCCGTGTCCCGTGGGTGGCTGCTGGGGCTGCTCTGTCCCCCGTGTCCCACGGGTGGCCGGGGTGCGCTGGCCCAGGTGGCGTGGGCTGCTCCGGGGGGCACAGGAGGGCAGCGGGATGTCCCTGTCGCAGGACGGGGACAGCATGTGTGTGTCCTGAGGACGCGAGTGTGGGGTTTCTGGGGAGAAGGAGAAGACAGGCAGAGTGCCGTCTGCTCCGGGCTCCTTTGCCCCTGGCTCCTGGAGCGACCCCAGAGAGATGACAACCCCCTTGTCCTTGTTCTCAGCCGGGGTCTGAGCGCCGGTGGCAGCGGAGATGCCCGTTCCCTGCTCTGCCGCCTCGCCTGGCAGCTGCTCCCCCAGGCCCGGAGCTGTAGCACGGAGCCTCTCTCCGTGGGCTGGCTCAGTTCTTGTTGACGTGCAAAGCTCAAAAGGGAGCGCTTTATTGTAAGGTGCAATCTGATCTTTGGTAAAGCTCCGCTTACCGTCCCCAGCGGCCGGTGCGGGCTGGGCCCTGCCAAGGGCTTTCTGGAAGAGCTGAGCGGGCGTCTGCCCGTCCGGCCCTGGAGCTGTGCCCGTCCACGCGGTGCCCCGTCCTCCGCACGCGGAGCTGCCGGGAACCCCGAGGGCCGCGGCTGGAACCGTCCAGGACCTGTGGCCAGTTCCCTTTGTCTCCAGTCACCTCTGACGGTAACGCAGCAGTAACGTGTTTCTGCAGCCTCGGAGCTCGGTGTGCACGCAGCTGTTCAGTACGAGCTTTGCTGCCATTCGGCACAAGACTGAGCATGTTGGCGTCCGCACGAACGCGGAGCGTTGCTCCCTTAGGCCGGTCTGACGCTCCTCACCGCGCGCTGGAGCCGCCAGACACCAGCAGATCCTCTGTGTCCAGGACACAGAGCACCCGGATCTCACCAGGGCTCCGAGGTCGGGGTGTCCAGAGCTGGGGCTGTGGCAGGGGGTCGGCCCTGGACTCCTGCTGTGGGGCACCCTCAGGCGGCCGGGCCGAGTCACCCGGGCTGCTGGTGGCATTGCACAGGGACAGGGTGGCATTGCACAGACAGGAGGTGGCATTGCACAGACAGGGGTGGCATTGCACAGGGACAGGGTGGCATTGCACAGACAGGGGTGGCATTGCACAGGGACAGGGTGGCATTGCACAGACAGGAGGTGGCATTGCACAGGGACAGGGTGGCATTGCACAGGGACAGGGGTGGCGTTGCACAGGCAGGGGTGGAATTGCACAGGGACAGGGTGGCATTGCACAGACGGGGTGGAATTCCACAGGGACAGGGGGTGGCATTGCACAGGGACAGGGTGGCATTGCACAGAGACAGGGGTGGCATTGCACAGAGACGGGGGTGGCATTGCACAGGGACAGGGGTGGCATTGCACACAGACAGGGGTGGCATTGAACAGACAGGGGTGGCATTGCACAGGGACAGGGGTGGCAGACCCACATGGTGCACGGGTGCCCTGTGACCAGCAGACCCCCATGGTGTACGGGTGCTCACCCTGCAGACCCCCATGGTGCACGGGTGCTCACCCTGCAGACCCCCGTGGTGCATGGGTGCTCACCATGCAGACCCTCATGGTGCACGGGTGCTCACCCTGCAGACCCCCGTGGTGCATGGGTGCTCACCATGCAGACCCTCATGGTGCACGGGTGCTCACCATGCAGACCCTCATGGTGCACGGGTGCTCACCCTGCAGACCCCCATGGTGTACGGGTGCTCACCATGCAGACCCCCATGGTGCACGGTTGCTCACCCTGCAGACCCCCGTGGTGCACGGGTGCTCACCATGCAGACGCCCATGGTGCACAGGTGCTCACCTTGCAGACCCCCGTGGTGCACGGTTGCTCACCATGCAGACCTCCGTGGTGCACGGGTGCTCACCCTGCAGACCCCCGTGGTGCACAGGTGCTCACCTTGCAGACCCCCGTGATGCACGGGTGCTCACCCTGCAGACCCCCGTGGTGTACGGGTGCTCACCCTGCAGACCCCCATGATGCACGGGTGCTCACCATGCAGACCCCCATGGTGCACAGGTGCTCACCCTGCAGACTCCCATGATGCACGGGTGCTCACCCTGCAGACTCCCATGGTGCACGGGTGCTCACCCTGCAGACCCCCATGGTGCACGGGTGCTCACCCTGCAGACCCCCATGGTGCATGGGTGCTCACCCTGCAGGACCCCGTGGTGCACGGGTGCTCACCCTGCAGACCCCCATGGTGCACGAGTGCTCACCATGCAGACCCCCGTGGTGCACGGTTGCTCACCATGCAGACCCCCATGGTGCACGGGTGCTCACCCTGCAGACCCCCATGGTGCACGGGTGCTCACCATGCAGACCCCCATGGTGCACGGGTGCTCACCATGCAGACCCCCGTGGTGCACGGGTGCTCACCATGCAGACCCCCATGGTGCATGGGTGCTCACCCTGCAGACCCCTGTGGTGCATGGGTGCTCACCCTGCAGACCCCTGTGGTGCACGGTTGTTCTGTGACCAGCAGACCCCCATGGCGCACGGATGCCCTGTGGCCAGCACGCAGACCCCCATGGCACACGGGTGCTCCTCCAGCCCCCTCCCTCCAGGCGCAGCCCCCCGGCCCTGCCCAGCCTGGCGTGGCTGCCGAGCGCTGCTGCCGCGGCCACTGTTCCCCAGGCCCGTGGTCCGTCCTGCTGCAGCCCCCCGGCTGCCACACCAGCAGCGTCAGCCTCCCCAGCAGGACCACGGCTTGGGGCTCGCAGCGGCGGCACTGGAGGCATCGGGGTGAGGGCTGAGCCCCGGCAGCTGCTCCCCCAGCAGCTGCTCCCCCAGCAGTGCCCGTGCCGGGTGCTCCGGCGCTGGCTGTGTTTGCACCGCGGCACTGGGAGCTGCGGGACTTGCTGGGGAAGCCAGCTGGCCGCATCGCCGGCTGGCCGCGCTGGGCTTTGTGCGAAGCACGTGGAGCCTGCGAGCGCAGAGAACAAGGAACAGAGGTGCTTTGTGTGTCCGCAGCAGGAACTGGGCCACGAGCTGCCCGTCTGCGCCGCGCTAATGAGCCGGGGTGCTGTGCGCCCGCGCCTGCGCCCACAGCTGCCCCGCGCCGTGGGACGCTGCGCACCGGGCCGTGGGACGCTGTGCACTGCGCTGTGGGATGCTGTGCACTGCGCTGTGGGATGCTGTGCACCGGGCCGTGGGACGCTGTGCACCGGGCCGTGGGACGCTGCGCACCGGGCCGTGGGACGCTGTGCACCAGGCTGTGGGACGCTGTGCACCAGGCTGTGGGATGCTGTGCACCAGGCCGTGGGACGCTGCGCACCGGGCCGTGGGACGCTGCGCACTGGGCTGCCGGACAATCCGGCTTTTCATCTGGCTCCAGCAGCTCCACCGAGCCACGGGGCTGGAGGGGGACACGGGCCTGTCCCCACCCCGCAGTGTCCCCACGCTGTCCCCAGGCTGTTTCCCTGCTGTCCCCATGCCGCTGGAGCCCGGAAGGGGCAGGTCGGGTGCTGCTCCCCGCAGGGACGAGCGAGGGCAGCGGCTGCGCAGAGCCCAGGGCAGAGGCAGTCTGGAACGTAACAGGTGCTGCTGTGGCGGGGTCTGGGCTGGATGTGGCCCGCGGGGGTGACGTCTGCAGAGCTGCTCTCCGTGGGGCCCTGGGAAATCACCAGATAGACCCAGAGGCTGCCCCCAGGCTCCTTGGGATGGGAAAAGAGATGATGTTACGGCTTTGTTTCGTCAGGACCTCCTCATTTGCCCTGTCCAACCTGAGTGTGACCATCAGCCACGGGTGTGGGTTGCTCCCCCATGGCTGCTGGGGAGTGGGGTCCATGTTGGGGTCCCATCCGTGTGCAGGAGCAGGGTGCAGGTGACCGTCACCGCCAGCTTCTCACAGGGTTAGAGGAGTCGCAAGGGGCTGGCACGGGACCTGCTCCGGATCGCTGGCTCCCCGTGCCCTCCTGTCCTGGAGAAATGGCACCGCTGCTGGGGGCTGGGCAGGCAGGACTCGCTGCGCTGGAGCTCGCTCCACCACCCTGGGCTGGAGCCGTGGGCAGGAGCGGCAGCAGTGACAGCCGTGTCCCCGCAGTGCGTTCCCCGTGCTGCTGGGACCAGGAGCCGCGGGCCGGGCCGTCTCACCCTCCCCGTGCCTCGCAGGTGAACCAGGGGAACATGCCGGGCATCCAGAGCACCTTCCTGGCCATGGACACCGAGGAGGGCGTGGAGGTGGTGTGGAACGAGCTGCTCTTCACCGACAAGAAGGCCTTTAAAGCACACGAGGTGAGATCCCCCCCTCCCTGCCCACCTCCCCTGGGACACCCAATGCACCCTCCGGTCCAGCAGCACCGGTCCCTGCAGCACCAGTCCCCGCAGCTGCACTGGTCCCCGCAGCAGCACCAGTCCCTGCAGCAGTGCCAGTCACTGTGCCCGTGCTGCTTCACCTCACCTGTGGTCTCTGTGCCCACAGGAGAAGATCAAGACGATGTTTGAGCAGCTGGTGCTTGTGGATCACCCCAACATCGTAAAGCTTCACAAGTACTGGCTGGACGTGAAGGACTCGAAGGCACGGGTAGGGAGGACCCGGGGACACGAACTGTCCGGGTGTCCCCAGGCTGGGGAGGGGTGGTGGGAGCCGGGGGATCCCAGCTCTGCTGCTCATCCTGCTCCCCGACACCCCGTCCCTCCCTTCCCCGGGCGCCGCTGCCGGCTGCCACTGTCACCCGTGCACCCGTGCGTCCCGCGGGCTGCTCGGCTGGCTCTGCAGGGAGCCCGGGGAGCTGACGCCTCTCTTCCCTCCCAGGTCATCTTCATCACAGAGTACGTGTCCTCGGGGAGCCTGAAACAGTTCCTGAAGAAAACCAAGAAAAACCACAAGGCCATGAATGCCAGGGTAGGTTCTGGGGGCAGGCAGAGGGTGGAGTGGGCAGATCTGCGTGATGCAGGACACTGCTGCATGATGCAGGACACTGCTGCATGGTGTAGGACACTGCTGCATGATGCAGGACACTGCTGCATGGTGTAGGACACTGCGGCATGGTGTAGGACACTGCTGCATGGTGTAGGACACCGCTGCATGGTGTAGGACACTGCTGCGTGGTGTAGGACATTGCTGCGTGGTGTAGGACACTGCGGCGTGGTGTAGGACACTGCTGCATGGTGTAGGACACTGCGGCATGGTGTAGGACACTGCTGCATGGTGTAGGACACTGCGGCATGGTGCAGGACACTGCTGCATAGTGCAGGACACTGCTGCATGGTGTAGGACACTGCGGCATGGTGTAGGACACTGCTGCGTGGTGTAGGACACTGCTGCGTGGTGTAGGACACTGGTGCGTGGTGTAGGACACTGCTGCATGGTGCAGGACAGTGCTGCATAGTGTAGGACACTGCTGCATGGTGCAGGACGCTGCTGCATGGTGCAGGACGCTGCCGTGTGATGCACGTGTGATGTCCCCAACACCTTCAACAAGTGGCTTGTGGCTGGGTTACTACTTTGCTCGAAGGAGCGGAGTCACCTGCAAGCCCACCCCTTCTGGTCTGATTAACGGTTCTGCGGACGGGTCTGAGCTGTGACTGAGGGGCAGGGTGACGGTGCTGGGGGTCCTGAGCCTGAGCTCAGGATCACACCAGCAGCTGGGCACTCCCAGCACAGACGCGCTGGTGGTGTGCACAGAAAACCCTCTGCACGGACCCACAGCCGCAGCTGGCTCTGTCTGTCTGTCCATGCTCCGCCGTGGTGTGTCTGTCTGTCCATGCTCTGCTGTGGTGTGTCTGTCTGTACGTGCTCCGCCGTGGTGTGTCTGTCTGTCCATGCTCTGCTGTGGTGTGTCTGTCTGTCCGTGCTCCGCCGTGGTCTGTCTGTCTGTCCGTGCTCCGCCGTGGTGTGGTGTGTCTGTCTGTCCATGGTCCGCCGTAGTGTCTGTCTGTCCATGCTCCGCCGTGGTGTGTCTGTCTGTCCGTGCTCCGCTGTGGTGTGTCTGTCTATGCTCTACTGTGGTGTGTCTGTCTGTCCACGCTCCACCGTGTTCTGTCTGTCTGTCCGCGCTCCGCTGTGGTGTGTCTGTCTGTCCATGCTCTGTTGTGGTGTCTGTCTGTCCGTGCTCTACTGTGGTGTGTCTGTCTGTACATGCTCCGCTGTGGTGTGTCTGTCTGTCCATGCTCTGTTGTGGTGTCTGTCTGTCTGTCCATGCTCTGTTGTGGTGTCTGTCTGTCTGTGCTCCGCCGTGGTGTGTCTGTCTGTCCGTGCTCCCACCGGCGTTTTGGGGCGCGGGGGCGCTCTGTGTCCCGGCCAGGCTGAGTTCTCAGCTTTGGTGCTGCTCTTTGCAGGGGTCGGGAGGAGGCGGTGTCACCGGGACAGTGTGCGTCACCGGGACGGTGTGTGTCACCGGGACGGTGTGTGTCACCAGGACAGTGTGCGTCACCGGGACGGTGTGTGTCACCGGGACAGTGTGTGTCACCAGGACAGTGTGCGTCACCGGGACGGTGTGTGTCACCGGGACGGTGTGTGTCACCAGGACAGTGTGCGTCACCGGGACGGTGTGTGTCACCAGGACGGTGTGTGTCACCGGGACGGTGTGCGTCACCGGGACGGTGTGTGTCACCAGGACAGTGTGTGTCACCGGGACGGTGTGTGTCACCGGGACAGTGTGTGTCACCGGGACAGTGTGTGACACCGGGACGGTGTGTGTCACTGAGACGGTGTGTGTCACCGGGACGGTGTGTGTCACCGGGACGGTGTGTGTCAGCGGGACAGTGTGTGACACCGGGACGGTGTGTGTCAGCGGGACAGTGTGTGCCACTGAGACGGTGTGTGTCACCGGGACAGTGTGTGTCACAGGGCAGGGCTGGCGGGACAGATTCCCGGTCACCGCGGTGGGAATGAGCCGGTGCAGGTGACTCTGACGGGCGCTCTGGTCTCTGCCCTAGGCCTGGAAGCGCTGGTGCACGCAGATCCTGTCTGCTCTCAGGTGAGCTCCATCGCCATCCCCGTCCTCCCCGGGCCGGGCGCGGGACCCGTGCTCAGGGCGCTCTGTGTCCCCAGCTTCCTGCACTCCTGCGAGCCGCCCATCATCCACGGCAACCTCACCAGCGACACCATCTTCATCCAGCACAACGGGCTCATCAAGATCGGCTCAGGTAGGACACGGCAGCCCCGCGGGCCCGGGACGGGCTGGGGGACACGGGGATGGGGTTGGGGGGCAGAAGAGGCGAGAGCTGCAGGTCCCGCAGGGGTCACCCGTGCAAGGCTTGGAGTCCCAAAGATGATCAGGGGGCTGGAGCATCTTTCTGATGACTGAGAGAGCTGGGGCTGTTGAGCTGGAGAAGAGAAGCTGAGAGGGATGTGATCAATGGATCAATAGCTCAGGGTGGGTGTCAGGGGATGGAGCAGACTTTGTTCAGCGGTGCCCAGCACCAGGGTGAGGGGCAACGGGCACAGACTGGAACACAGGAGGCTCCATCTGAACATGAGCAGAAACTTCTCTGCTGGGAGGTGCCAGAGCCTGGCCCAGGCTGCCCAGAGTGGGTGTGGAGTCTCCTCTGAGACACTCAAACCTGCCTGGGATCCTGCGTGATTTGCTCTGGTGACCCTGTGTGATCTGCTCTGTGACCCTGTGTGATCTGCTCTGTGACCCCGTGTGATCTGCTCTGTGACCCTGTGTGATCTGCTCGGTAACCCCGTGTGACCTGCTCTGGTGATCCTGTGTGATCTGCTGGATGACCCTGTGTGATCTGCTCGGTGGCCGTGCGTGATCTGCTCTGTGACCCTGTGGGATCTGCTTTGTGACCCCGTGTGATCTGCTCTGTGACCCCGTGTGATCTGCTCTGGTGACCCTGTGGGATCTGCTCGGTGACCCTGTGGGATCTGCTCTGTGACCCCGTGTGATCTGCTCGGTGACCCTGCGTGATCTGCTCTGGTGACCCTGTGTGATTTGCTCTGGTGACCCTGTGTGATCTGCTCTGGTGACCCTGCATGATCTGCTCTGGTGACCCTGCATGATCTGCTCTGGTGACCCTGTGTGATCTGCTCTGGTGACCCTGCATGATCTGCTCTGGTGACCCTGTGTGATCTGCTCTGTGACCCTGTGTGATCTGCTCTGTGACCCTGTGTGAGCAGGGCTGGGCTGGGCTGGGCTGGGGATCTGCAGAGCTCCTGCAACCCAACGAGTCTGTGATTCTGTGATTCTGTGTCACCTTCTCTTCTCTTTGTGTCCCCTGCTCCACGCCCGCTCGCCCGTCCCTTCGGCTCTGCACCGGTGCAGTCTGGCACAGGGTGTTTGCCAACGGTGAGTGTCCCTCTGCCACCTGTCCCCACACCCCTGTCCCCTCCCCTGCGGCCCGAGGCTCCGCGGCACAGCGGAGCCGTCCCCTCTGTCCCCTGCTGTTCCATCCTGGGGGCAGAGGGGTCCCCAGGGCAGCCCCCCGGGTGCTCTGCAGGGGCAGGGGACACAGAGACCCCGTGACCCCGGAGTCCATGTCTGTGCTCCCAGCCCTGGGAAACCACACAGCAGAGCTCCATGCAGAGCTTGGTGCAGGGCTCCATGCAGAGCTTGGTGCAGGGCTCCATGCACAGCTCCATGCACAGCTCTACGCACAGCTCTATGCACAGCTCCATGCACAGCTCCATGTGGAGCTCCATGCAGAGCTCCATGCAATGCTCCATGCAGGGCTCCATGCAGAGCTCCATGCAGAGCTCGGTGCAGAGCTCTGTGCAGAGTTCCATGCAGGGCTCTATGCAGAGCTCCATGCAGAGCTTGGTGCAGGGCTCCATGCACAGCTCCATGCAGAGCTCCATGCAGAGCTCAGTGCAGAGCTCCATGCAGAGCTCCCTGCAGGGCTCCATGCAGAGCTCTGTGCACTGCTCCATGCAGAGCTCCGTGCAGAGCTCAATGCAGAGTTCCATGCGGAGCTCTGTGCAGAGCTCCATGCAGAGCTCAATGCAGAGTTCCATGCGGAGCTCAATGCAGAGTTCCGTGCGGAGCTCCATGCAGAGCTTGGTGCAGAGCTCCATGCGGAGCCTGGTGCAGAGCTCGGTGCAGAGTTCCATGCGGAGCTCTGTGCAGAGCTCGGTGCAGAGCTCCATGCGAAGCGTTCCTCCTCCCCACCGCAGCCCTCCCGGACGACCTGCGCAGCCCCATCCGCATCGAGAGGGAAGAGCTCCGCAACCTGCATTTCTTTCCCCCGGAGTACGGCCGTGAGTGGGGGTCTGTGTGCCGGGGTCCTGTGCGGGGCGCGGGGCGTTTGCAGCAACACGGGATTGTTCGGTGCATTCTCAGCTGAAGCTGTTGGCCGTGAGTCACAGGAGGTCTTGTGATCGTGAGTGACTGTGTGATAACGTTGTAGGTAGAATTTAGCGTTGGTTAGTGCAGAGCTACGCACGTGGGAAAACACCCGTGCCTGCGTGTGAACGGGCCGGGCGTGACCATTGCTGGTGGAACAGGATCTCGGCACGGCCACACGTAGCTCCGGAAAGGTCAGCGCGTGGCTCAGGAACGCTCACAAGCATGCAGAGTGCTACAACGCCTGGGAAAAGGGAGTGGAGAATCCTGGTGCCATCTGAAAGCTCAGGATGTGATCCCCATCTTGACTATTGTGGGGCAAATTTGATGGGGAAAATGTGGGGAAGGTTTGTGCAGAGAACTTGGAGAAAACGTGTGCAGGGGAGAGCAGGCGCGGCAGCGGTGAGGGCAGGGGCACAGGGGTCTGTGTCCCCTATCGAGCGGGTGCTGCCCCGCGCTCCTGGGCAGGGGCACAGGGGTCTGTGTCCCCTATCGAGCGGGTGCTGCCCCGCGCTCCTGGGCAGGGGCACAGGGGTCTGTGTCCCCTATCGAGCGGGTGCTGCCCCGCGCTCCTGGGCAGGGGCACAGGGGTCTGTGTCCCCTATCGAGCGGGCGCTGCCCCACGCTCCTGGGCAGGGGCACAGGGGTCTGTGTCCCCTATCGAGTGGGCGCTGCCCCGCGCTCCTGGGCAGGGGCACAGGGGTCTGTGTCCCCTATCGAGCGGGCGCTGCCCCGCGCTCCTGGGCAGGGGCACAGGGGTCTGTGTCCCCTATCGAGTGGGCGCTGCCCCGCGCTCCTGGGCAGGGGCACAGGGGTCTGTGTCCCCTATCGAGCGGGCGCTGCCCCGCGCTCCTGGGCAGGGGCACAGGGGTCTGTGTCCCCTATCGAGCGGGCGCTGCCCCGCGCTCCTGGGCAGGGGCACAGGGGTCTGTGTCCCCTACCGAGCGGGTGCTGCCCCGCGCTCCTGGGCAGGGGCACAGGGGTCTGTGTCCCCTATCGAGTGGGCGCTGCCCCACGCTCCTGGGCAGGGGCACAGGGGTCTGTGTCCCCTATCGAGCGGGCGCTGCCCCGTGCTCCTGGGCAGGGGCACAGGGGTCTGTGTCCCCTATCGAGCGGGCGCTGCCCCGTGCTCCTGGGCAGGGGCACAGGGGTCTGTGTCCCCTATCGAGTGGGCGCTGCCCCGCGCTCCTGGGCAGGGGCACAGGGGTCTGTGTCCCCTATCGAGCGGGCGCTGCCCCGCGCTCCTGGGCAGGGGCACAGGGGTCTGTGTCCCCTATCGAGCGGGTGCTGCCCCGCGCTCCTGGGCAGGGGCACAGGGGTCTGTGTCCCCTATCGAGTGGGCGCTGTCCCACGCTCCTGGGCAGGGGCACAGGGGTCTGTGTCCCCTATCGAGCGGGCGCTGCCCCGTGCTCCTGGGCAGGGGCACAGGGGTCTGTGTCCCCTATCGAGCGGGCGCTGCCCCGTGCTCCTGGGCAGGGGCACAGGGGTCTGTGTCCCCTATCGAGCGGGTGCTGCCCCGCGCTCCTGGGCAGGGGCACAGGGGTCTGTGTCCCCTATCGAGCGGGCGCTGCCACGCGTTCCTGGGCAGGGGCACAGGGGTCTGTGTCCCCTACCGAGCGGGTGCTGCCCCGCGCTCCTGGGCAGGGGCACAGGGGTCTGTGTCCCCTATCGAGCGGGCGCTGCCCCGCGCTCCTGGGCAGGGGCACAGGGGTCTGTGTCCCCTATCGAGCGGGTGCTGCCCCGCACTCCTGGGCAGGGGCACAGGGGTCTGAGTCCCCTACTGAGCGGGCGCTGCCCCGCACTCCTGGGCAGGGGCACAGGGGTCTGTGTCCCCTACCGAGCAGGCACTGCCCCGCGCTCCTGGGCAGGGGCACAGGGGTCTGTGTCCCCTATCGAGCGGGCGCTGCCCCGCGCTCCTGGGCAGGGGCACAGGGGTCTGTGTCCCCTATCGAGCGGGCGCTGCCCCGTGCTCCTGGGCAGGGGCACAGGGGTCTGTGTCCCCTATAAAGCGGGTGCTGGCTGTGTCCCCTATCAAGTGCTCCTGGCCTGACGTGTCCGGGTGGTTTTGCAGAGAAGGCCGACGGGACGGCTGTGGACATCTTCTCCTTCGGGATGTGTGCGCTGGAGGTACGGAGCAGGGGCCGGGGAGCTTCCCGAGGCAGCTCCTTGCGCTTTTCCAGACCTGCATTGTCCCCGCTCTGTGTTGTCCCCGCTCTGTGTTGTCCCCGCTCTGTATTGTCCCCGCTCTGTGTTGTCCCCGCTCTGTGTTGTCCCTGCTCTGTGCTGTCCCTGCTCTGTGTTGTCCCCTGCTCTGTGTTGTCCCTGCTCTGTGTTGTCCCCTGCTCTGTGCTGTCCCTGCTCTGTGCTGTCCCTGCTCTGTGCTGTCCCTGCTCTGTGCTATCCTGCTCTGTGCTGTCCCTGGTGTGTGCTGTCCTGCTCTGTGCTGTCCCTGCTCTGTGCTGTCCCTGCTCTGTGCTGTCCTGCTCTGTGCTGTCCCTGCTCTGTGCTGTCCCTGCTCTGTGCTGTCCCCGCTCTGTGTTGTCCCCTGCTCTGTGTTGTCCCCTGCTCTGTGCTGTCCCTGCTCTGTGCTGTCCCTGCTCTGTGTTGTCCCTGCTCTGTGCTATCCTGCTCTGTGCTGTCCCTGGTGTGTGCTGTCCTGCTCTGTGCTGTCCCCGCTCTGTGCTGTCCCTGCTCTGTGTTGTCCCCGCTCTGTGCTGTCCCTGCTCTGTGCTGTCCCTGCTCTGTGCTGTCCCTGCTCTGTGCTGTCCTGCTCTGTGCTGTCCCTGCTCTGTGCTGTCCCTGCTCTGTGCTGTCCCCTGCTCTGTGCTGTCCCTGCTCTGTGTTGTCCCCTGCTCTGTGTTGTCCCTGCTCTGTGCTGTCCTGCTCTGTGCTGTCCCCTGCTCTGTGCTGTCCCTGCTCTGTGCTGTCCTGCTCTGTGCTGTCCCTGCTCTGTGCTGTCCTGCTCTGTGCTGTCCCTGCTCTGTGCTGTCCCCTGGTCTGTGCTGTCCCTGCTCTGTGCTGTCCCTGCTCTGTGCTGTCCCCTGCTCTGTGCTGTCCCTGCTCTGTGCTGTCCCCTGCTCTGTGCTGTCCTGCTCTGTGCTGTCCCTGCTCTGTGCTGTCCCCTGCTCTGTGCTGTCCCTGCTCTGTGCTGTCCCCTGGTCTGTGTTGTCCCCTGCTCTGTGCTGTCCCTGCTCTGTGCTGTCCCCTGGTCTGTGTTGTCCCTGCTCTGTGCTGTCCCTGCTCTGTGCTGTCCCTGCTCTGTGCTGTCCCCTGGTCTGTGTTGTCCCCTGCTCTGTGCTGTCCCTGGTGTGTGTGGTGCCCAGGGAGCAGCTCCCGTGTCTGCAGGGCTGTGAGCAGCCGGGAGCACCGGGAGGGCAAGAAACGGGCCCTGAGGGCAGGGACACAGGGGACACAAGCCCTGGGGAGCCCAGCGGACGTGGAGCCTGGCTGGGCCATGTGTCCCATGAGGAGCAACTCGGCCAGGGATGTCCCTCTGGGAGCCCTCCAGGACCGTCCAGGCCCTGGACACGGGCTGACATGTCCCTGGCCCTGGACACGGGCTGACATGTCCCTGGCCCTGGACACAGACATACACATCCCTGGCCCTGGACACGGGCTGACACGCCCTGGGCCTTGGCCACGGGCTGACACGGCCACACTCCTTCCTCCCCAGATGGCAGTGCTGGAGATCCAGAGCAACGGGGACACGCGGGTGTCGGAGGAGGCGATCGCGCGGGCACGGCACTCTGTGGACGACCCCAACATGCGGGTGAGCGCAGCCGCCGAGCGCTGGGGACAGGGAGGCTCAGCCGTCCCTCCTGGGCGTGAACGTGCCCACGAGCACGTTCTGCTCGCCGGTGCCTGGAACGGCAGCGCCAGCCTGGCATCCTGCCTGCTCCGGGCCACACTGCGGCTGGGACGGGCGAGCAGAGACAACGACCCCCTGGGAACACAAGGACAGCCGGAGCTGGAGGGCTGAAGGACGTGGGGATTCCCCCACCCCTGGGCTGGTCCCCAGCCCTGCGTGCCAGTCCTACCAGTGCTAAAGCAGAATCCCCAGCAGGTGCGTGTGTGGACACGTGCACACTCGTGTGCTGCGCACACACGTGGCCACCGCAGATGGTTCGGCACAGAGCAGGCAGCACCGAGTCCACGGGCACAGGCAGCACAAGCAGCCGGATCCTGTGCTGGGCTCGGTGCTCAGGGCAGTCCCGTTCACAGGTCACCGTGGGGTCTGTCCCCGTCCCACAGGTCCCCCCGTGCCGCTCAGACCGTGCTGTGTTCCACACCTGCTCCCTCGCTCTCCTCTCTGCAGCCAGCCCAGCTCACATCTGCTGGGGGCCACAGGCACTCACAGGGAATAGGGAGAGAACTTACACTGCACACAGAGCAAACTTACACTGCAGATACTTGGGAATTGAACTAATAAGTGATGACAGACTGAGGTGAGGAGGCGCAGGGCTCAGCCTGACACGTGCACTGACCAGGAAGGCACTTACGGGCAGCTGGTCCCCTTCATCCCCCTCCGCTTTCCTTCTGACCCACCTCAGCCCTTCCCTTGCTGTTCTTTTAGCCAGTCTCCAAGACATCCCATAATAAGCTTGTGCGTTCTGCAGATTCTCCTGTTTGATCTCAGAGTTCCCCCGGGCATCCCATGGTGAATCCTCCCCTCTCTGATGCAATCGCCCCCTGTTTGCGTGGTGTCCCCAGGGTCTCCTCGTGGAGCAGCAGGAGCGAAGGTGTCGCTGGTCCCCTCTGGCGGCCTCAGGGGCAGCGGATCAGGGGTTGGGGTGTGTGGGTGCCCCCCCGCCATCTCCTGCTCATCTCTTGGTCTCTGCACCTATTCCAAACGGCCCCAGCCCCAGTTCAGAAGCTGCCCCGAGCAGCTGCGGGGGACGGGCCCCGGGCTGGAGCACACAGACGAGGCAGGGCTCTGGTTTCTGCCGTCAGCCAGCAGGAACAGGCGGATGCCGCGGTCAGGAGTCCCTCCCGCTGGGCCCACCTGCCCTTTCTCGGGTGCTACCACCACCCTTCCTGGTGGGCTGCTCCCAGCGCCCACGCTGGCTGGCTGCGGGTCACCCCCGCCTGCTCCTGCTGCCCTTTGCTGGGCTTGTGTTGCACCCCTCGCTGGCCGGAGGGAGCAGAGGTCCCGCGGGTCCCGGCAGCCCCTCTCGGCCCCGAGCACGATGCCTCCCTCGTTTCGGGTGCTCCGTGCCCTCCCAGGGCTGCCCGGGCAGAAACAGTCGCTGGGATCTGTGTCCCGCGAGCGTGATGGAGCCGGGGCTGGCAGCGCTGGGGACGGAGCTGGGGAATGAATGTCCTGCTGTGCCTCCAGCTTACGCCTGGTCTTGCACCCTCAGGAGTTCATTCTGTCGTGCTTGACGCTCAACCCCGACAAGCGGCCGACAGCCAACAACCTGCTCTTCCACCGCGTGCTCTTCGAGGTCCATTCCCTGAAGCTGCTGGCGGCACACTGCTTCATCAACAACCAGTGTGAGTGAGCGCCGGGCCACCGGCCCCAGCCGAGCTCTGGGGCTGCCCCGCCGCGCTGGCAGGTGGAAGAGCCTGGGGAGGAAGGTTCACAGCCCGGCCCTGGGGCAGGTGCTGCAGAGCCCGTGTCCCAGAGCCTCCCTGCTCACAGCCCCTTCTGCCTTTGCCCTAGATCTGATGCCAGAGAATGTGGTGGAGGAGAAGATAAAGGAGCTGGACCTGAACATGGTGATGGCAGAGATACGGCGAGAGGGTCGGCCCGGAGCCCAGTGGAGGTGAGCGTTAGTGGGGGACATTTCGTGGCTGTGAGTCCAGGACGCGCGTCCAGCCTGGGGCTCCTGGAGCCCTTGGCACGGCTCTGCCGCCCCCTCACCGGCCCCCGTCTCTCCCCAGGTACTCAGAGGTCTCCTTCCTTGAACTCGACAAGTTCTTAGAAGACGTCAGGTGGGTTGAAGGTGCTGCTGGCTGACCCTGCGCCGGGCCCCGGCGTTTCTGTGCCCGCAGCTCCGCGGGCAGCGCAGAGGCGGGTGCTGCAGTGTGGAGCCGGGTGCTGCAGCGGGGACCCAGGCACTGTGGCACAGAGCTGGGTGCTGCAGCGTGTGGCGTGTCCCGGTCACACAGCAGCGCTGGCCCTGCGGTCCCTCTGCGGTGTCCCCAGGGCCGGGGCAGCTCCACCGCCGCCCCCTCACCGCGCTGCCAGCCCAGCTCTGACCGCGGCCTCAGCTCTTCCTGCTCCCCCTGTGTCTGTACCAGGAACGGGATTTATCCCCTGATGAACTTCGCCGTTTCCAGACCCCACGCCCTCCCGCGCGTGCTCTCCCAGCCCCAGGAGGACCCCCAGAAAGCCAAGACGCCCACCCCAGAGCCCTTTGATGTGGAGACCAGGAAGGTAAGGCCAGGGCCAGGCGGGGACGGACGCTCCCTGGCAGCAGCTGGAGGGTCGCCCTTCCCCTGCTCTGCCGGGCACTGCACGCCCCAGCGCTGGAGCCGCGGGCAGGAGCGTCACTGCAAGGGGTTTATGGACCCGGGGAGGGGAGGGTGCCAGGCGGGCAGGGAAGGACGAGGCAACACGAGGGGGTTGAGCAGAAGTGAAGCCTTTCGACCCCATGGTGTGACCCCTCGCCGCAGCGCGGCCTCTCAGGGGTGCGGGAGCTGCCATCGCACCCCAGAGCCCTCCGTGTTCACAGAACCAGAGTGTCCTGAATGGGAAGGGACCCACAGGACCATGGGTTCCAGCTCCTGTCACCCCGTGTGTCTGAGGACGCTGTCCAGTCTCTTCTTGAACACTGTCAGGTTGGGCCGTGACCCCTCCCTGGGAGCCTGGTCAGTGTCCAGCACCTCTGGGGAAGAACCTTTGCCTCATGTCCCACTGCCCCCGGCACATCTGCTGCCTTCCCTGGGCTCTGTCACTGTCACAGAGCAGAGCTCACCCTGCCCCTCCTGCTCCTGCTGAGGAACCTGCAGCCCATGGGCTCTGCCCTCAGTCTGCTCTGCTCCAGCTGAGCAAACCGAGGGACCTCAGCCGCTGCTCACACGGCTTCATCTGCAGACCCTGCCCCAGCTCCGTGTCCCTCCTCCGGACACTCTCCAGCAGCTTCATCTCCTTTATCCCGTGTCCCCAGCCCTGCACACAGTGAATGCTGCAGGTGAGGCCGCCCCAGCACAGAGCGCGGTGCCCCCGGGCTCTTCCCAGCGCACAGGCGCTCCAGCCCAGGACCATCCTGACACCGCTGCTCCAGTTTGTCAATGTCCATCTTGTGTGGGGGCCCAAAATTAGATGCAGTACCCGGATGTAGTTTGACAAGCGCTGAACAGAGCGCAGTGCTGATCTCCCTGGACGCCCTGGCCATGCCCCGGGACACTGTTGGTATCCGAGTCCTGCTCGTGTCCCGCTGTCCCCATCGCCCCCGAGCCCCCAGCAGAGCCAGCACAGCGCTCCCGCCAGCCAGGCCCACCCGGGTCCCCCCAGGGCAGGAGCTGCCATTTGTCCTTTGCTGGCACGCGTATGGGGACAAGGCCACCCGGGCATCGCGCCGCACGGCTCGTCTCACCACGGCCCCTGTCCCGAGCTGCTGTGGGAGCAGAGGAGCTCGCGCTGCGTGCACCTCCCTTTCCAAAAACCCCTTTTGTACCCCTGGGCGGGCATTTCCCTGTAACCACCCTTCTGGTCCTTACCACTGATCACCTGTGGCACTGTCTGGGTGGTACCGGGGGCGGCGGGAATGCAGTTTCACACCTGCATGGAACTGGTGTCAGAAATGGTGTGAATGCAGTTTCACACCTGCATGGAACTGGTGTCAGAAATGGCGTGAATGCAGTTTCACACCTGCATGAACTGATGTCAGAAATGGCGTGAATGCAGTTTCACACTTGCATGGAACTGATGTCAGAAATGGCGTGAATGCAGTTTCACACCTGCATGAACTGATGTCAGAAATGGCGTGAATGCAGTTTCACACTTGCGTTGAACTGATGTCAGAAATGGTGTGAATGCAGTTTCACACCTGCATGGAACTGGTGTCAGAAATGGTGTGAATGCAGTTTCACACCTGCATGAACTGATGTCAGAAATGGCGTGAATGCAGTTTCACCCTTGCATGGAACTGGTGTCAGAAATGGTGTGAATGCAGTTTCACACCTGCATGAACTGATGTCAGAAATGGTGTGAATGCAGTTTCACACCTGCATGGAACTGATGTCAGAAATGGTGTGAATGCAGTTTCACACCTGCATGAACTGATGTCAGAAATGGCGTGAATGCAGTTTCACACCTGCATGAACTGGTGTCAGAAATGGCGTGAATGCAGTTTCACACTTGCGTTGAACTGATGTCAGAAATGGTGTGAATGCAGTTTCACACTTGCATGGAACTGGTGTCAGAAATGGTGTGAATGCAGTTTCACACCTGCATGAACTGATGTCAGAAATGGCGTGAATGCAGTTTCACACTTGCATGGAACTGGTGTCAGAAATGGTGTGAATGCAGTTTCACACCTGCATGAACTGATGTCAGAAATGGTGTGAATGCAGTTTCCCACTTGCGTTGAACTGATGTCAGAAATGGTGTGAATGCAGTTTCACACCTGCATGAACTGATGTCAGAAATGGCGTGAATGCAGTTTCACACTTGCATGGAACTGGTGTCAGAAATGGTGTGAATGCAGTTTCACACCTGCATGAACTGATGTCAGAAATGGTGTGAATGCAGTTTCACACCTGCATGAACTGGTGTCAGAAATGACGTGAATGCAGTTTCACACTTGCATGGAACTGATGTCAGAAATGGCGTGAATGCAGTTTCACACCTGCATGAACTGGTGTCAGAAATGACGTGAATGCAGTTTCACACCTGCATGAACTGATGTCAGAAATGGCGTGAATGCAGTTTCACACCTGCATGGAACTGATGTCAGAAATGGCGTGAATGCAGTTTCACACTTGCGTTGAACTGATGTCAGAAATGGCGTGAATGCAGTTTCACACCTGCATGAACTGATGTCAGAAATGGTGTGAATGCAGTTTCCCACTTGCGTTGAACTGATGTCAGAAATGGTGTGAATGCAGTTTCACACCTGCATGAACTGATGTCAGAAATGGTGTGAATGCAGTTTCACACCTGCATGAACTGGTGTCAGAAATGACGTGAATGCAGTTTCACACTTGCATGGAACTGATGTCAGAAATGGCGTGAATGCAGTTTCACACCTGCATGAACTGGTGTCAGAAATGACGTGAATGCAGTTTCACACCTGCATGAACTGATGTCAGAAATGGCGTGAATGCAGTTTCACACCTGCATGGAACTGATGTCAGAAATGGCGTGAATGCAGTTTCACACCTGCATGAACTGATGTCAGAAATGGCGTGAATGCAGTTTCACACTTGCGTTGAACTGATGTCAGAAATGACGTGAATGCAGTTTCACACTTGCATGGAACTGATGTCAGAAATGGCGTGAATGCAGTTTCACACTTGCGTTGAACTGATGTCAGAAATGGCGTGAATGCAGTTTCACACCTGCATGAACTGGTGTCAGAAATGGCGTGAATGCAGTTTCACACTTGTGTTGAACTGATGTCAGAAATGGTGTGAATGCAGTTTCCCACTTGCGTTGAACTGATGTCAGAAATGGCGTGAATGCAGTTTCACACTTGCGTTGAACTGATGTCAGAAATGGTGTGAATGCAGTTTCACACCTGCATGAACTGATGTCAGAAATGGCGTGAATGCAGTTTCACACTTGCGTTGAACTGATGTCAGAAATGGTGTGAATGCAGTTTCACACCTGCATGGAACTGGTGTCAGAAATGGTGTGAATGCAGTTTCACACCTGCATGAACTGATGTCAGAAATGGCGTGAATGCAGTTTCACCCTTGCATGGAACTGGTGTCAGAAATGGTGTGAATGCAGTTTCACACCTGCATGAACTGATGTCAGAAATGGTGTGAATGCAGTTTCACACCTGCATGGAACTGATGTCAGAAATGGTGTGAATGCAGTTTCACACCTGCATGAACTGATGTCAGAAATGGCGTGAATGCAGTTTCACACCTGCATGAACTGGTGTCAGAAATGGCGTGAATGCAGTTTCACACTTGCGTTGAACTGATGTCAGAAATGGTGTGAATGCAGTTTCACACCTGCATGGAACTGGTGTCAGAAATGGTGTGAATGCAGTTTCACACCTGCATGAACTGATGTCAGAAATGGCGTGAATGCAGTTTCACACTTGCATGGAACTGGTGTCAGAAATGGTGTGAATGCAGTTTCACACCTGCATGAACTGATGTCAGAAATGGTGTGAATGCAGTTTCCCACTTGCGTTGAACTGATGTCAGAAATGGTGTGAATGCAGTTTCACACCTGCATGAACTGATGTCAGAAATGGCGTGAATGCAGTTTCACACTTGCATGGAACTGGTGTCAGAAATGGTGTGAATGCAGTTTCACACCTGCATGAACTGATGTCAGAAATGGTGTGAATGCAGTTTCACACCTGCATGAACTGGTGTCAGAAATGACGTGAATGCAGTTTCACACTTGCATGGAACTGATGTCAGAAATGGCGTGAATGCAGTTTCACACCTGCATGAACTGGTGTCAGAAATGACGTGAATGCAGTTTCACACCTGCATGAACTGATGTCAGAAATGGCGTGAATGCAGTTTCACACCTGCATGGAACTGATGTCAGAAATGGCGTGAATGCAGTTTCACACTTGCGTTGAACTGATGTCAGAAATGGCGTGAATGCAGTTTCACACCTGCATGAACTGATGTCAGAAATGGTGTGAATGCAGTTTCCCACTTGCGTTGAACTGATGTCAGAAATGGTGTGAATGCAGTTTCACACCTGCATGAACTGATGTCAGAAATGGTGTGAATGCAGTTTCACACCTGCATGAACTGGTGTCAGAAATGACGTGAATGCAGTTTCACACTTGCATGGAACTGATGTCAGAAATGGCGTGAATGCAGTTTCACACCTGCATGAACTGGTGTCAGAAATGACGTGAATGCAGTTTCACACCTGCATGAACTGATGTCAGAAATGGCGTGAATGCAGTTTCACACCTGCATGGAACTGATGTCAGAAATGGCGTGAATGCAGTTTCACACTTGCGTTGAACTGATGTCAGAAATGGCGTGAATGCAGTTTCACACCTGCATGAACTGATGTCAGAAATGGCGTGAATGCAGTTTCACACTTGCGTTGAACTGATGTCAGAAATGACGTGAATGCAGTTTCACACTTGCATGGAACTGATGTCAGAAATGGCGTGAATGCAGTTTCACACTTGCGTTGAACTGATGTCAGAAATGGCGTGAATGCAGTTTCACACCTGCATGGAACTGATGTCAGAAATGGTGTGAATGCAGTTTCCCACTTGCGTTGAACTGATGTCAGAAATGGCGTGAATGCAGTTTCACACTTGCGTTGAACTGATGTCAGAAATGGTGTGAATGCAGTTTCACACCTGCATGGAACTGGTGTCAGAAATGGTGTGAATGCAGTTTCACACCTGCATGAACTGATGTCAGAAATGGTGTGAATGCAGTTTCCCACTTGCGTTGAACTGATGTCAGAAATGGTGTGAATGCAGTTTCCCACTTGCGTTGAACTGATGTCAGAAATGGTGTGAATGCAGTTTCCCACTTGCGTTGAACTGGTGTCAGAAATGGTGTGAATGCAGTTTCCCACTTGCGTTGAACTGATGTCAGAAATGGCACGTAGGGCTAAGCCTCACCCTTAGTCCTGCAGCTCCTGTGAAACGCCTCCCCTCCCTTCAGAAGCACATCCGCAGCGGTTAATTCGTATTTCCGAGTCAGCTTTCAGTGCCTCAACTCATGCTTTATTCATACTGCTCAGTGCTTATTTTTAGCGAGAGGGCTGTGCTGATCAATCGGATACGTTAGAGAAATGCAAATGTTACGTCTTTTCCCCTCTGCGTTTGCTATCTCCTGCTTTTTCACCCAGTGCCCGAGGACAGCTCTGCCAGTCTGTCTGTCTGAAAACGCGCTCAACAACGGGTTTTTTACCCAATTTGACAGAGGACTCGTAATCTGGGGACACTGAGTTTCTGCAGATCTCTTGAAGCTGGCAGCCGGCCAGGCCGGCGGGGCGTGCAGCTGCGGTGCGCTCTGCGCTGGGAGGCACCGGCACACGGACCCCAGCACATTTATTTCGTGGTGAGGGTGGTTAAAGCGTGGAGCAGGGGCCAGGAGAGCTGAGGGGATCTCCTTGGAGGTTTCAAAGCCGGCTCTAAACAACCTGGTCTGAATCCACTGCCTGCCTGGGCGTTGGCAGCGGCTGCACTGGAGGCTCCTCGTGTCCCTTCCCACCCGGGTGATTCTGATCATGGGCACATGCTCACCTCTGAGCATCAGCTGGAGATGGAGGAATATAAATGAGACCCCTCAAGCTCTGCGTGGAACAGGGGGTTGACCCCTCACTGGGTTTCCTGTGTTTTGGGCCGACCGGTTCTATGTTCTCCCTGGATGTCTGGATCTTTGGATCTCTGGATCTCCCTCACCCAGACACCACAGCTTCTGGTGGGAACCGCTTTCACGGGAACCTGAAGCTGACCCATTAATAACATAACACATTCCTCTCACACATTGGAATGCTCCACAGTGCAGTGCAGGGCTTCCAAAAGAACATCCATGTGTCACTTCAATCATACTCAGGATTCCAGTTTTGCTCTTTTGTCCGATTCAAGGGTTGGTCATCCATGAGCAAGGACAATATTAAAACAGAGCCTGGAGTTTGGGCAGAGCTTTGGGGCACAGCCTGGCCCTGGCAAACGGAGCAGGGGAATCCACGCTGGCTGCAGAGCTTCCCCAGCACCTTGCGCGGGGCTCCCTGCCCGGCGCTCCGTCCGCTGGCAATGGCTGCAGCTGGGGACGGGACTGAACTCACCAGCTGACCCCGGCTGCTCCGCCGAACGGCTCCCAGGAACGTGGGCCCGGCCGGGCTGGCGGGGGAATTCAGGGCTGAAGCGGGAGCTTGGGTCACGCGTGGAGAGCAGCAGTGGCGCAGGAGCCGGAGGGACGGTGTCCGGGCTGATGCTGGTTTTGGCCTCTTGTAGGTGGTGCAAATGCAATGTAACATGGAGCTGAACGAAGACAAGACCCAGTGGCACGTGAGTATCAGCTCTGCTCGGCTCGAGGCACCGGGGCAGACCTGCTCTCTGTTCCCGTCTCTGGCGTCTGGCAGGGAAATGGTTTGGTCTCAGCTAGTTTGCTGCAGTACCCAGAGCTCACTTGTCCCTTGACAATAAAAGAAGCCCAGAGAGCAAAGCCACCATCCCCTATGGCTGAAGGGCAGGAAGATCTTGATGTCTTTGTCTGGACATCCTTTAACTCTGCTTCTTTCTAGTCCAGCAGTCACAGGCTGGCTGTAGCTGCTGAGACACGTTCCTCTCAGACACTCAGACACCGCAGACGCGGCATCTCGGCAGTCACCAGCGTCCCCTGCTCACCGCGCCAGCGGTTCTGGCGCTGATGGAGGAGCCAGCGCCTTTCTCTCTTACGGAGAAACCGCTGTCTGCAAAGCGCTCTCTTCTTTCTGCAGCTCACTCTCCTGCTCATCCTGGAGGACAAACTGCATCGACAGCTGAGCTACGACTTGCTGCCCAGTAGGTTCCCTCGCCAGTCAACGTGTGTGTGAACGCTGGAGTGTCGCGTGGCGGCCTGGTCAGGGTTAGGCTCAGGCTGTGTTAGGCGCAGATCGCGTACAGCCAGCTTTCCTTTCCTCCTGGTCCTGGAGAGCAGACCGAGCCCTGAGATCCGTGTGGTGCCAGCTGTGTCCGCTCAGGCCCTGCGCTTACAGCGTGTGGCAGTGACCGGCACCAAAGTGCGCACGGGAGCCCAGTGAGTGCCACCGGGGATGCAGGTCACCTGGGACCCGTGCGGTGCCGTTCTGGGTGACACCAGCCAACCATTTGGCCTTGGCAGGTCACCTGGGACCTGTGTGGTGCCGTTCTGGGTGACACCAGCGGACTGTTCGGCCTTGGTGGTTCACCTGGGACCCGTGCGGTGCCGTTCTGGGTGACACCAGCCGACCGTTCGGCCTTGGTGGTTCACCTGGGACCCGTGCGGTGCCGTTCTGGGTGACACCAGCGGACCGTTCCCTTGTTGCCAGCAGCGGTGCAGCCTTGGCAGGTCACCTGGGACCCGTGCGGTGCCGTTCTGGGTGACACCAGCGGACCGTTCGGCCTTGGTGGTTCACCTGGGACCCGTGCGGTGCCGTTCTGGGTGACACCAGGCGACCGCTCCCTCGTTGCCAGCAGCGGTGCAGCCTTGGCCATTCCGTTCAGAGCAGGCTCTCTCTGGGGAGCCCCGTGGTGCTGGGGAAGGTGCTGCTCTGCTAATAACATCCAGCAGCACACGCTCCTGCCTAAAACACGCAGGAGCCCCCTGGCCCCATGCAGCTGGAGTCCCCTGAGTGCCCGACACCCAAAACTAAAACATAGAGCCTGGAAGTTAACGCTGAGGAGTTGTTGCTCCACTGGCTCCTGTGTTTCCACACCTACAGGCAGTGCCCGCTGAGCCAGACACGAGAAACATCTCCAGGCTGCCCAGACTGTTGCGCTTTGTGCGGCTGGGACAGGCGCTCATTGTGGCCCCGTTCAGCTCCCGTCCTGCCCCTCTCTGCTGTTTGCCCCAGGATGCCGTAGCAATCAGCCACCCCAAAGCAGGCAGCGTGTCCCCAAAGCCGGGTGACACACAGCGCGGTGTGCTGCGCGTTGGGCCGGGACGCTGGCGGGCAGGAACCAAGGGACGGACGGACGTCCGTGTTCTCACCATTCCTTGTCTCTGCAGCTGACAACTCCAAGGACTTGGCCACGGAGCTGGTGCACTATGGATTCATCCACGAGGTGAGCGGAGCCTCCTGCCCCTCCCGGCTGCGTGTGCATCGCGCTGCCAGGTGCTGGCCCCAGACAGCAAATTTTGTCCCCAAACAAACAAATTTGTACGAGATAGGCGTTTTGGGGCTGTAGGCAGAGTTTTGGAGAATTCCTCGTTCTGGATGCTGACGTTAGACAAGGAGGGGTCAGCTTGGCTGAGTGAGAAATTCTTGTGAGGGACCTGGAAGAATGTACCTGCAGACCCTGCTTCCTCCTCCTCGGGAGCGTGGTGAGCACTGTGAGCGTGGGAGCACTGTGAGCGTGGGAGCGTGTGAGCACTGTGAGCGTGTGAGCACTGTGAGCGTGGTGAGCACTGTGAGCGTGGGAGCACTGTGAGCGTGGGAGCGTGTGAGCACTGTGAGCGTGTGAGCCTGTGAGCGTGGTGAGCACTGTGAGCGTGGGAGCGTGTGAGCGTGGGAGCGTGTGAGCACTGTGAGCGTGGGAGCGTGTGAGCACTGTGAGCGTGTGAGCACTGTGAGCGTGTGAGCCTGTGAGCGTGGTGAGCACTGTGAGCGTGGGAGCGTGTGAGCGTGTGAGCGTGGTGAGCACTGTGAGCGTGGGAGCGTGTGAGCACTGTGAGCATGTGAGCACTGTGAGCGTGGTGAGCACTGTGAGCGTGGGAGCGTGTGAGCACTGTGAGCGTGTGAGCGTGTGAGCGTGGGAGCGTGTGAGCACTGTGAGCGTGTGAGCCTGTGAGCGTGTGAGCACTGTGAGCGTGGTGAGCACTGTGAGCGTGGGAGCGTGTGAGCACTGTGAGCGTGTGAGCACTGTGAGCGTGGTGAGCACTGTGAGCGTGGGAGCGTGTGAGCACTGTGAGCGTGTGAGCACTGTGAGCGTGGTGAGCACTGTGAGCGTGGGAGCGTGTGAGCACTGTGAGCGTGTGAGCACTGTGAGCGTGGTGAGCACTGTGAGCGTGGGAGCGTGTGAGCACTGTGAGCATGTGAGCACTGTGAGCGTGTGAGCACTGTGAGCGTGGTGAGCACTCTGAGCGTGGGAGCGTGTGAGCACTGTGAGCGTGGGAGCACTGTGAGCGTGGTGAGCACTGTGAGCGTGGGAGCGTGTGAGCACTGTGAGCATGTGAGCACTGTGAGCGTGTGAGCCTGTGAGCGTGGTGAGCACTGTGAGCGTGGGAGCGTGTGAGCACTGTGAGCGTGTGAGCACTGTGAGCGTGTGAGCCTGTGAGCGTGGTGAGCACTGTGAGCGTGGGAGCGTGTGAGCACGGTGAGCATGTGAGCATGGTGAGCACTGTGAGCGTGGGAGCGTGTGAGCGTGGTGAGCACTGTGAGCATTGGAGCGTATGAGCACGGTGAGTGTGTGAGCATGTGAGCATGGTGAGCACTGTGAGCGTGGGAGCGTGCTGAGCACTGGGAGTGTGGGAGTGTGGTGAGCGTGTGAGCCTGTGAGCGTGTGAGCATGGTGAGCATGTGAGCGTGGTGAGCACTGGGAGCGTGGTGAGCATGTAAGCGTGGTGAGCGTGTGAGCCTGTGAGTGTGGGAGTGTGTGAGCGTGGTGAGCATGGTGAGCGTGTGAGCACGGTGAGCGTGTGAGTGTGGTGAGTGTGTGAGCATGGTGAGTGTGTGAGCATGTGAGTGAGTGTGTGAGTGAGCGTGTGAGCGTGTGAGCATGGTGAGCGTGTGAGTGAGTGTGTGAGCATGTGAGCATGGTGAGCACGGTGAGTGTGTGAGCGCGGTGAGCGTGTGAGCGTGTGAGCATGGTGAGAGCATGAGTGAGTGTGTGAGTGAGCGTGTGATCGTGGCGAGCACGGTGAGCGTGTGAGCATGGTGAGCGTGTGAGTGAGTGTGTGAACGTGGTGAGCGTGTGAGCGTGGTGAGCGTGTGAGCATGTGAGCCTGTGAGCGTGGTGAGCACTGTGAGTGCGGTGAGTGCGGTGAGCGTGGTGAGCATGTGAGCGTGTGAGCGTGGTGAGCGTGGTGAGCGTGTGAGTGTGGTGAGCACGGTGAGCGTGTGAGCGTGGTGAGCGTGGTGAGCGTGTGAGTGTGGTGAGCACGGTGAGCATGTGAGCGTGGTGAGCGTGTGAGTGTGTGTGCGTGGTGAGTGTGTGAGCGTGGTGAGCGCGGTAAGCGTGTGAGCATGTGAGTGTGTGCGCGTGGTGAGCGCGGTAAGCGTGTGAGCATGCGAGTGTGTGCGCGTGGTGAGCACGGTGAGTGTGTGAGCGTGGGAGTGTGGGCGCGTGGTGAGCGTGGTCGGCCTGTGAGTGTGTGAGCGTGGGAGCATGGTGAGCGCGGTGAGCATGGCGAGCACAGTGAGCGTGCATCTCGCACGGACACACGGGCGCTTTATCCTGGGAAACGAGCAGCACTGGGAACGTGGTGCTGCGGAGCACCCCCGGTCTGTGTTCCGCAGCCTGCACGTCCTCTCTCCCAGGGGACAACCTTCTCCTAGCACCTCCAGCTTCTTCTCTACTGCACCACCAACTACTTTCCTCTCAGGTGCTATAACCCATCCAGACCCCCTCCATCTCCGAGCACTGTCCTCAGCCTGTGTTTAGCTGAGAGGATGCTGCTCCTTTGTGACCCGAAGGACCTCTGCCCCACTCCAGCGGTCGCTCTAACAAGGGCACCACCTGTGCCTTTCAAACCTGCGCCTTTCAAACCTGCGCCTTTCAAACCTGCGCCTTTCAAACCTGGGCCTTTCACACCTGTGCCTTTCAAACCTGCGCCTTTCAAACCTGGGCCTTTCACACCTGTGCCTTTCACACCTGTGCCTTTCAAACCTGGGCCTTTCACACCTGTGCCTTTCAAACCTGCGCCTTTCAAACCTGGGCCTTTCACACCTGTGCCTTTCACACCTGTGCCTTTCAAACCTGGGCCTTTCACACCTGTGCCTTTCAAACCTGCGCCTTTCAAACCTGCGCCTTTCACACCTGTGCCTTTCAAACCTGCGCCTTTCACACCTGCGCCTTTCACACCTGTGCCTTTCAAACCTGTGCCTTTCAAACCTGTGCCTTTCAAACCTGCCTCCCGGGGCTTTTCTCCCCAAGGAGGCCGTAATTCAGCAGCAGCCACAAACAGCAGGAAAACAACTCATTCTGCATCTTTAATTGGAGTCAGAGTTCTGAGTTTGTTTCTGGCAGTTCCAAAAGCCGTGCGTGATACAAGGCGGGGGTGTTTTACATCCCGTACACATCATCGCGTTATTTCAGTCATTTCTTTCTTAAGGAATAAACATTCTAGTTATGTTAGAAACCACCTACTCCTGAACGTGTCAGAAAAGAGATTTCTGTACAAAACAGCTGCCAGACCAACAGAAAATGACATTCATCTTCATTTTTCTTAGCAGCGAGGATATTATAAAACAGATGGCCACAGAAAATAACTTTAGATTCAGTGGTCAGATAATTAAGTTGAAATTAAACTAAACAAAAGAATCTGGGCCTGTTATATTCCTTCAGACTGGAAGCTCCACAGAACTGCCTGCTCTTTGGCCTTTATCTTGCTCCTGACACAAAGAGGCTCCATTGTTGCTTGGTCCCTTGGCGTTACTCAGTAAATGTGGTGATTATCAGCAGTGTGTTCCAGATGTGCTTGCGAGTTGTTCTCTTCCCGTATCAGAACTCAGCTGTGAGCTCGGTGGCTCGGGACAGGGTCACGGAAGGAGGGAGATGGGCACGGTGGCCAAGCCAGACTGACCTGTGGGCGTTTCTGCTCTTGCAGGACGACTGTGAGAAGCTGGCGAACTTCCTGGAGAGCGCCTTCCACAAGCACCGGTCTCCTCCCTTGTGAGCGCCCTCGCCGCGGGCTGGGACGCGCGGGACCCGCGGGCTCCCGGCCCAGCCTTCGCAGGCCCCGCGCGGCGCACGCCGGCTGCGGCGTCCACGGGCGCCGCCGGGAGGAGCGAGGAGCACACACCGAAATTACACGAGCATCACGGGCAGCCGCGCCGGGCAGGAGCCCGTGCTGGTCCCCAGGGAGCTGGGAAGCGGGGCTGGGGTTCACCCCCTGCGGCCCCTCCTGATGGTGTTTGTGAAGGTGCAAAGCAGCTGCAAGAAGCCCCAAAGTGCTAAATTTCCGGGAGTGATCAGCTTTTCTCAGTGCAGGTCCCAAAGCTGGTTTTCCCTCTCCCACCCGCAGGAGGGAGAGGAGCAGGCCTGGAAAGCTCTGGCGGAGTTTCCGATCCACCACGTTCCATTCTTCTGCCCAGTTTCTCCTGTTCTGTTAAGGTTTCCCCAGCACAGATGAACCACTGTGATGCCTTGTAATTAGAACTGCTCATCTTGGTGTAAGCTGACGAGAGGACTGGGTGAGCTGGACTTGACGCGGCATGAGAAGAAATTCCAGGAACCCAAACCCACCAGCTGGATCCAAACGTGGGTCAGCAGAAACCCCACTGGTGCTGAACAGACCCCTCGTCATGCCCCAGTCTGACTTACAGCCTTCCAAAATCTCGTGGCATCTTAAGGGGAAAACCCCTGATGTCTCTTCCTTCCCTCTTCCTCCTGTGCTGTTTGGAACTTCAGCCATCGGCCTGGAGAAGGGGGCAATCATCTGTGCTGCTGCGCACATCGGCTTCAGCTGCTGGAAAGTGCGAATAGGAATTACTTGTGTTGCAAAAGCCATGTGGTGCTTCTCGAGGCTGCTGGCGCCACGCGGAGCCGGCTGCCTCGTGCTGCGCTGCGCTGCTGCTGTGCGCTCTGGTGCTCTGCGCCACGCTGCCTGCGTTACGCTGCCTGCATTTGCTGCCTGCATTGCGCTGCCTCTGTTTCGCTGCCTGCAATGGCTGCCTGCATTCGCTGCGCTGCCTGCGCTCGCTGCCTGCACTCGCTGCCTGCACTCGCTGCCTGTCGCGCAGCACGGGGCCGGGTTCGCCGCGCGGGACGCTGTGCGGAGCTGCCGGCCGCGCTGTGTTCCCGCTGTGCTGTGCCAACATCACAGACTGACAAATCAATAAAGCCGCCGAAAGCAGCTTTTCTCATCAGAGCACTGCGCTCAGCAAAGCGCTTGGTAATTTCTTAGCCACCCTTAGGGTTAAACTGATGTGAAGTAGCTTCCCCGAGCTCAGCGGGGTTATCCACCGAGTCAGGCATTTGGGTGGAGAAGGAATTCAGTGCCGAAAGATCATGCGGCTGCTTGATGCAGAAACTGCTCTTCCTCCAGAACAAGTTTGCACTTGCCTCTGCACACTGAGACGTTCCTTCATACACCAGCTGCTTCATTTCCCGATGAGCTCGTTCTCTCTTTAACCGAATCCTGCGTTTGGTTTAACATGGCACAGCTGGGTTTGTGCTGCTGGCGGTGCCGCGTTGGGCGCTGATGAGTTCGTTACACGCTGTGCAGCGTGGTCCCCGCAGAACCACAGACCAGCCGGGACCTCAGAGGTCCCTTCTGTCCCCTGTGGTCACCCAGTCCGTCCCTGCTTGGGAGGGCCAGGTTGCCCAGGACCACGTCCACTCAGGTGTGAGCGTCTCCACCGCTGAGTCCCTCCGGGCACAACCTTTTCCCATGTTCAGCCACTCACAGAAAACAAAAAAGTGCTTTCCTCCGTTCAAATGGAGTTTCTCATTTTTCACTTTGTGCCCATGGCCTCTTGTCACCGGGCAGCACTGTGGGGAGCCCGGCTTCCCCTCCTCTGCCCTCCCATAGCTCGTCAGACCGCTCGCCAGGCTGCCCAGGGCTGTGCTGGAGTCACCAGCCCTGGAGGTTGGACAGACAGACATGAGGTTCTCAGGACATGGGGCAGTGCCGGGGGTGGGGAACAGCTGGACTCGATGATCTTGAGGGTCTTTTCCAACCAAAATGATTCTGTGATTCTGTAATTCTATGATTTGTACACATTGATGAGATGCCCTGAGCCTTCCCTTCTCCAGGCAGCTCCCGCAGCCCCCCCAGCATGCTGGTGGCCCTTCCCTGGAGTCGCTCCCGCCAGCCCGCGTCTCTCGCGTCCTGGGGGGCGCAGCGCTGGATCCAGCGCTCCCGACGTGGGCTCCGCAGCACTGAGCGGAGGAAGGACCCGTCCCCACAGCCCAGGACGCCGCTGAGGTTCTGTCCACGTCGCTGTCTCACAGCGCGCTGGCGTCTGCCAGGACACTTCTCCTCGCAAAGCTGGCGCAGGAATGGAGATCCTGCCCTCGCGCTTGCTTTGGCGTCCTGCCCCACGGGGGACAAGGGCAGTCGAGTCCCATCAGCTAATTAGGACTGTAATTCCTGCCGTGTATTACAGTTGTGGTATTCACATCTTTTAGTAGCGTATCTAGTCTTAAAGATCGCATCATGTAGGAATCCACTATATCTCACTACTGGTGTTTTCCGGTGGTTAACTGTTGTCACTTTCATTTAGGCTAGAAATAAGGCCCATAACTTTGTTTTCCAGTTCAGATATTGTACCTTTATCTACTAGATTAAAAGAACTTTTGCAAGGCAAGACTTTCTCATCATAATGGTAATTAGATGGTGTGTTTTAACTGCTTTTGATAAGCTTTATTGGCTTGAACTTTCTAAATCTTTTATCAGATAGGGTTTCAGCCTCTGTAAACTTCTCATAGATTGTCCTTAGTCTTGCTTTTCTTCTGTAGTGTGGCCAAGAGGCCACAACATTCCCATGCCCGTTTAACTAATTGAGAACCAGGTGAACAGCGCTCATCTCTGTGCCTTCCTGATGGCGTTTTCTCTGTAAAGCCGAACTGCTGCCTCGGGAAGGGAGGTCTTGTCTTTTGGGGTCCTTCCTGTTCCAGAGAAGCACTTCGCTCATCTTGCCATAAGTTTGGATGCCAGCGATTGGACCCACCTGGAAAGAATAACGATAAAAAAGGCCAGGCTGGGGCAAATTCAGAGGGCAGGGACGCGTTTCACCGCAGCAGCTCTCAGCAGATGGGCCCTGCTCTCAAATTGTGTCCAGCAGCTACCGATCTGCACCAGGTAACGGGGCCCTTGTCTTGGGTGCCCGGGAGAGGAGCGGGGACTGTGCTGTGCCAGCCGGGGCCCCGTCCCAGCGCCACGGCACAGCTCGTCCCCAGGGCCCCGGCTCACACCGAGCCCAGCGCCAGCCAGGCCAGCCCGGGGGAGCTGGAGTCACAGCCGGAGAGACGAGAACAGGGCAGCGATGGTCCCTGTGCTGGGCCTGGGGAGGACAAACCGAGCACTGGGGGCAGCTCTGGGCCCCTCACGCCAAGAAACGCTTGAGGTGCTGGAGCGAGTGGAGAGAAGGGAGCGGAGCTGGTGAGGGGCTGGAGCACAAGTGTGATGGGAGCGGCTGAGGGACCTGGGGGTTCAGCTGGAGAACAGGAGCTGAGGGGAGACACAAAGATGATGGAGGGAGTGGAGCATCTCCCGTGTGAGGAAAGGCTGAGGGAGCTGGGGCTCTGGAGCTGGAGAAGAGGACACTGAGGGGGGACTCATTCCTGGGGATCAATATGGAAAGGGGCAGTGTCAGGAGGATGGAGCCAGGCTCTTCTGGGTGACACCCAGTGACAGGACAAGGGGCAATGGGTGCAAACTGGAACACAGGAGGTTCCACTGCAAGAGGAGAAGCAACTTGTTGGGGGTGAGGGTGTCAGAGCCTGGCCCAGGCTGCCCAGGGAGGCTGTGGAGTCTCCTTCTCTGCAGACATTCAAACCCGCCTGGACCCCTTCCTGTGGAACCTCAGCTGGGTGTTCCTGCTCCGGGGGGGTTGCACTGGCTGGGATTTGAGGGCCCTTCCAACCCCGGACATTCTGGGATTCTTTCTTGCTCTCTGAACTGCCTGGAAGGAGCTTGGAGCCAGGGGGGTCGGGCTCTGCTCCCCAGGAACAAGCGCCAGGAGCAGAGGAAACGGCCTCAAGTTGCCCAGGGGAGGTTGAGGTTGGATCTGGGAACAATTTCTTCTCCAAAGGGCTGTGGGGCATTGGAACAGGCTGCCCAGGGCAGTGCTGGAGTCACCGTCCCTGGAGGGCTGGACAGACGGACAGGAGGCTCTGCGGCCCCGGGTGGTGCCGGCTCGGGCCGTGGCCGCAATGCCCGACCCGCAGGTCCCGCGGCCCCCGTCACTCTGATCCCCCCCGACCTCCTCATGGGCCCGGAGAGGCGGGATGGCCCCGCCCCCAGCCCGCCGAGTCACGTGATCATCGAGTTCTCGCGAGATCTCTCCCCCGCCTCCACGGCAGCGCCCGCGAGAGTTTACTGTTTCGCGCGCGCCGGCAGAGCTCTCGCGAGAGCCGCGCGCCGACTGCCGACGGGGTGGACAAGATGGCGGCGACAACCACCATGTCCCTGGTGAGCGGCGGGATCGGGCCCACACACCGCGCGGCGCCGCCCGGGCCGGGGGCGGGGGGCGGCTCCCCTGGGCTGCGGCAGGTCCGGGGCCGGCCGCCGGCCGCGGGCAACGGGCTGCGGCGGCTCCCGCAGGGCCTCCCTGCCGCTGCGGCCCGTTCCCGGTGCGGGTGGCGGCTCCTCGTCCCGCGGCCGGGCCGCTGCAAACCCGCCGTGCGGCGGCTGCTCCCTCAGCGGCGGCCGCGCCCCGGGCCCTTCCCGGGCCTTTCCCCTCCCTGGTCCGTTCCCACCGGAGCCAGCCGGGATGTCGGGCCAGAGCGGCGGCCGCTCGGGGCGCTCCCGGTGCCCGGCGGGTCCCTTACCCGGCCGCGGGGCTCGGGAGGCGGGTGTGACCGCGCTGCGGTGTCCGCGCGTTCTGCTCGCTGGTGTCAGGCATTAACGTGTGTGAGAACGGCTGCGGAGCCCCCGGCGCTGCTCTGATCACGTCTGCAGCAGAGGCCCCGCAGCCGCGCTGAGCCGGCTGCTGTCACCTTCCTGACCACACGGGTCCGGTACCCGGCGGTTATTTTGAAGCTTTTGTTGCTTCTTCTATGCGTTCGCTAGAGGATCCCAGCAGTATTGATTTTTATACGAGTTCTTTGTGTTTTCGGGAACGTTCTTTAGCGCTTTCCCGACTGCACAGCTGGTGTGAGGAAGCGGAACGCCGTGGGGTTCCGGAGGCTCGTGGGTGTGTTGTGAGTTCGCCTGAACCCGCAGGGAGCCGCGTCCTTCCCGGGGGCGCCGTTCGGCTTTCCCGGAGCCGTCCTTGTTTCTTTGTTCGCTGGGGAATCGTGAGAAATGGCGATACGAACCTCGCAGGTGTCCTGTCTCCGGGGGACGCAGCCTGCGGCGCGGCCGTGGGTGCGGGTGGTCGCTCGTGGGTGCGGGTGCTCGGCCGTGGTGCCGGTGGTCGGGCTCAGGAGCAGCTGCTGATGTCTGGAGGGAGCACATGGAGTGCGGGGTTGGACAGACAATTGCTGCGACACAGCAGGATATTTCTTCGTGTTTTATTTGTGTTTTCTGCCTTCTCCCCCCCGCCCTCCAAGCCATGAAGGAGCTGTTTTTCACAATATTCCTTTCTTTTTGGGATTCGGAGATATTGGTGCTCATAATTGGGAGCAAATACAAACAGTTCTTTGTTTCCCATCCCATCTTTGCTTATTTAAGATTTCATTAGGTTAGGAAGTTTGCCAGGTTAACACAGGGGATGAGCATTGAGCGTGTGAGGTTAAATATAATTCCGAAGGTGATCGAAACCAAAGGAAGGTTGTATTGCTTGGGATGTGTGATTCTGTGATACGGCAGGGCACCGGGTTTTGTGTTTTCTCAAAGCTGAGGTGGTGCCTGTCCTGCGTTTCACCGCACGCCGCTCCAGCCGGTGGGTTCGCTGGCGCTGTGTGGTTCGGTGTGTGCGCGTTTCAGAACGGCAGTGCGCATGTTTGAGAACCAAAATAACTGGTGAACACTATAACAACCAGGCACTGCATGGTTTTGCTGCATCCAGGTGAAGTGACACGGTGGGCAGGTGGACAGGCTTCAGAGCTGCAAGTCTGCTCATCCCAAATTACCAGGACTTTAGAATATAAACAGAAAAACACAGCCCTTCAGAGTGTCTGCTTATATATGTATGCTAGCTGTTACAAATTTAATCAACACTAAAAGAAGCTATTTAATTACTTTTCTACAAATTTGGTGTTGATATTGAGTATTAAGAGCAGAGCTGAGCATGGTAAGTGTACAAAGGTGGTTTATATTAGTTTGACTGGGTTCAGACATCAGGGATTTGAGCTTAAAGCTGTTGGCTAAAGCAGACGTTCCTGTTCCCATTTACAGTCCTGTTATGGGTGGAGCATTGCACCGAGTCCCTGTAAGTTTGATGGACCTGTGGTTGTTCTTGGAGCGAGGAGCAGGAGTCCTGTGGGCCCCAGGAGCTGCAAACTGGGTTCCAGAGCTTGTGGCTGTGCCGGCAGGAGCAGTGACAGCCATTGGGGGGGCACAGGGGGCTGTGAGGGGACATGGGGAGCACAGGGAGCAGCAGGAGCAGCGATGGCTGTGGGGGGCACAGGGAGCTGCAGGAGCAGTGGTGGCTGGGGGGGCACAGGGAGCTGCAGGAGCAGCGGTGGCTGTGGGGGGCACAGGGAGCTGCAGGAGCAGGGATGGCTGTGGGGGGCACAGGGAGCTGCAGGAGCAGTGATGGCTGTGGGGGGCACAGGGAGCTGCAGGAGCAGCGGTGGCTGTGGGGGGCACAGGGAGCTGCAGGAGCAGCGGTGGCTGTGGGGGGCACAGGGAGCTGCAGGAGCAGCGGTGGCTGTGGGGGGCACAGGGAGCTGCAGGAGCAGCGGTGGCTGTGGGGGGCACAGGGAGCTGCAGGAGCAGCGGTGGCTGTGGGGGGCACAGGGAGCTGCAGGAGCAGCGGTGGCTGTGGGGGGCACAGGGAGCTGCAGGAGCAGCGGTGGCTGTGGGGGGCACAGGGAGCTGCAGGAGCAGCGGTGGCTGTGGGGGGCACAGGGAGCTGCAGGAGCAGCGGTGGCTGTGGGGGGCACAGGGAGCTGCAGGAGCAGCGGTGGCTGTGGGGGGCACAGGGAGCTGCAGGAGCAGCGGTGGCTGTGGGGGGCACAGGGAGCTGCAGGAGCAGCGGTGGCTGTGGGGGGCACAGGGAGCTGCAGGAGCAGTGATGGCTGTGGGGGGCACAGGGGGCGGCAGGAGCAGCGATGGCTGTGGGGGGCACAGGGAGCTGCAGGAGCAGCGGTGGCTGTGGGGGCACAGGGAGCTGCAGGAGCAGTGATGGCTGTGGGGGGCACAGGGGGCTGCAGGAGCAGTGGTGGCTGTGGGGGCACAGGGGGCTGCAGGAACAGTGGTGGCTGTGGGGGCAGAGGGGGCGGCAGGAGCAGCGATGGCTGTGGGGGGACAGGGAGCTGCAGGAGCAGCGATGGCTGTGGGGGGACAGGGAGCTGCAGGAGCAGTGATGGCTATGGGGGCACAGGGAGCTGCAGGAGCAGTGATGGCTATGGGGGCACAGGGAGCTGCAGGAGCAGTGATGGCTGTGGGGGCACAGGATGCTGCTGAGCTGCCGTGGGGGCAGGAGCAGTGATGGCTGGCGGGGACACAGGATGCTGCTGAGCAGCGATGGCCGTGGGGGCAGGAGCGGTGATGGCTGTGGGGACACAGGATGCTGCTGAGCAGCGATGGGTCAAGATGCACGTTTGGCATGTGCTGGTTTTGGCTATGGAAGAATTTGGAGTAGCTGATGTAAACTGCGTCTCTGTGGGTACATCTGCCACTTCCAGCATGTTTGACAAGAGGCGGTAGATAACGGGAGTGAAGAAGGTTAGAAGGATTAGTTAGATAAAAGATGGTGTTGGAATACAGGCCTCGAGATGGAAGGAAGTGGCTTTTTGAGATTTCTCTTGCTCCCAGAGCAGGTGGCGCCTTGGCATGAGTAACAAATGACGGTGTGAGACGGCCTTCCGGGAGCAGCAGTTCAGCCTGACTGAGCGGTCCACGCTTTGCTCCGTATGGGCCTCTGTACTGCAACTGGAGGAGATGTATTTTAAACCTCAGCACTGTTACACATCTTAAGTAGGGCATTAGTTCTTGCCAGCTTCACTCAATGAGCTAAACCACTCTTTTAAAGTAGAATCTCTCCTAAACTGTGTGTTCTCTACGTGAGTTCTCATCTTGCTGGAAATAAGGTGAATCTGACCATTCACCATCGTGTGTTAATTCATCAACATCTTTGTTTCTGTGTGTTTTACCTTGCTATGCTTGAAAACCGGACACATGTTCTTGGTGTTGACAGTCCTTAAAATGAAGACCTGATTCAGATGTCCCCACAGCACCTTTTGCGTGATCCCTGCCTTCTTTCCTTTCCAGTCCAGCACAGGCGCCTCTGTTTTGAATCTCCTTTCTGTGCTGGGAGGAAATTGGCTGCTCTGTGATGTGACCAGGAAATTGGCCTAAATAAAGCCCAGCACTTCTGCTGTCTTGTGAGAACAGCTGCGAGATTGACTTTGTTCTGGGACAATTCAAATCATGAAGGCTGGCCGGGAAAGCTTGAGAATGAAGGACAGAGTAACCTCAGTTAAGAGCAGCTCAGTTCTGGAGTCTGATAGACTCAGATTTTGCTTTCAGCAGACTTTCTGAAAGCAGGTTTGCGATACAGGCTCTGCTGTTCTGGTGGAAACAGTTAAATGGGAAAAATAATTAAAATAGAGAGCAGAGGGCTTTTGTTTCTCCAGAGGAGTGCACTTTGTAAGGAGGCCAAGTTTGATTAGTGTACAATTGGAATGATTGCTTCTTTACCTAGCTGGTCCTTCTTCTAGCCCTCCTGCTACTGAGAATACGCATTCCCATTTCTCGTTTGGATTTGGGTAGAATTAGGCTTTATACTGAAGTAGTTCTACAACTATAATTCCATTTGCTGCCAAGTGCCGTTGGTTCCAGTAACAGATCTGTACTGCCATGTGTGTCACCAGAACACTGCTGTGGCACCGCTGGCCCGGCTCCGCTGTGGCACCGCTGGCCCGGCTCCGCTGTGGCACGGCGGGGCTGCCCCGGCCCGGCTCCGCTGTGGCACCGCTGGCCCGGCTCCGCTGTGGCACGGCGGGGCTGCCCCGGCCCGGCTCCGCTGTGGCACCTCCGGGCTGCCCCGGCCCGGCTCCGCTGTGACACCTCCAGGCTGCCCCGGCCCGGCTCCGCTGTGGCACGGCGGGGCTGCCCCGGCCCGGCTCTGCTGTGCCACTGACATTGCTGAAATGAGTTCATGTGTTGTTAAGTTGCTCTCGCCGCTGCCTTTGGTGTAGGAGCACATGGTCTGCAGGCAGCACCAGGGACGGATGGGAACATCTGCACGTTGGTTTCTGCGGGGAGTCCCCGCATTGAGAGCGACCAGAGCGCTGCAGGGCCATCCTGCGCTGACACTTCAATACTTGACGCTGCGCAGATTAATGTATTTGCAGTTTACTAATGGCACGTGAATTTGGAGGGGTTTTGAAGAACGCCGATGATGCACAATGATCCTCAAGTACTTCTACCTGTAGAAGTTAAAATGACCATTGTTAATTCTGACTGTGAAGTCGTGTCTCAGAAGAAGTAGTTGTGTATCTGCGTTTGAGATCGAAAGTTCAACTATAGTATTTGAGATACATTTGCTTAACCTAGAAGAGGTAATCAGGTTCCCCAGTAAGCTTATAAGGACCTCTACAAGTTATTTCAAGAGCACATATTTTTCTTCTTTTTAGACCTGAAGTAGTTCTTAAATCTCTTTTGCGTGATTGAAGTAAATAGTTCATAGTTTCTGTACTACTGCCACAAGATTCCTATTGGAGTATAGTTATTAACGCAATATATATATATATACACACAGCAGAAGTGGATCCAGTATGTCCTTCTTTGTCTCACCAGTTCCCTTTGTAAGGATAAAAACACTGCAGTGTTATTTCTTTGCATCCAGTAGTGTTATTGGCCCTTCTTGCCATCGCACAATACACTCACGTGCAGCTGCTTGCCCCTCTCACTTTTTACATTCTTAAAATCACAGCTGGGCTGGTGACTTTGGTGACACAAGTGTTAACAGTCTAAACTAAGTTAATTTAGCTGTTGTGTGGCCGGTGCAGCAGCGACACAGCTGTGCTGGAGGGGTTGGCCCGTCCCAGCTGGGGGATGCAGCGTTTATCCTCCCTGCATTTCATCAGCTTTTCACTGGCAGCAAACTTTATTACTTATGACATAGTGTTGGGAATCTCAAGAGTTTCAGTTGTGTTTTATGTTGGCAAAAGTCACTTTGGAGCATGAAAGTGTCAAATAAGAGCAAGAGAGCAGTGTCCTCTGCTAAGAGCAGGTGGTGGATAGAACGTGTGGTTCGCGGGAGTTCTCCGCGGCTGCACTTGTGTTGTTAGAGCTGCACAGAAGGCAGGAGGGGAAGCTGAAGGGTTTGTCCGGTGAGATGGTGGCCAGGGAAGGTGGCCGTCCCTTTTGGGAGCAGCGTGTCTCCTCGTGTCTTACTTTCAGTCTGCAGTCAAGAGAAAGAGAGTCCCGTGCGTGTTGGTTATCTTAGCGCTGTATTGGGTTGAGCAGCAGCTCTCTTGGCCTGGGAGCTGGCGGGTTACCTTAGCGCTGTATTTGGGCTGAGCAGCAGCTCTCTTGGTCTGGGAGCTGGCGGGTTACCTTAGCGCTGTATTTGGGCTGAGCAGCAGCTCTCTTGGCCTGGGAGCTGGCGGGTTACCTTAGCGCTGTGTTTGGGCTGAGCAGCAGCTCTCTTGGCCTGGGAGCTGGCGGGTTACCTTAGCGCTGTGTTTGGGCTGAGCAGCAGCTCTCTTGGCCTGGGAGCTGGCGGGTTACCTTAGCGCTGTATTTGGGCTGAGCAGCAGCTCTCTTGGCCTGGGAGCTGGCGGGTTACCTTAGCGCTGTGTTTGGGCTGAGCAGCAGCTCTCTTGGCCTGGGAGCTGGCGGGTTACCTTAGCGCTGTATTTGGGCTGAGCAGCAGCTCTCTTGGCCTGGGAGCTGGCGGGTTACCTTAGCGCTGTATTGGGCTGAGCAGCAGCTCTCTTGGCCTGGGAGCTGGCGGGTTACCTTAGCGCTGTATTGGGCTGAGCAGCAGCTCTCTTGGCCTGGGAGCTGGCGGGTTACCTTAGCGCTGTATTTGGGCTGAGCAGCAGCTCTCTTGGCCTGGGAGCTGGCGGGTTACCTTAGCGCTGTATTTGGGCTGAGCAGCAGCTCTCTTGGTCTGGGAGCTGGCGGGTTACCTTAGCGCTGTATTTGGGCTGAGCAGCAGCTCTCTTGGCCTGGGAGCTGGCGGGTTACCTTAGCGCTGTATTTGGGCTGAGCAGCAGCTCTCTTGGTCTGGGGGCTGGCGGGTTACCTTAGCGCTGTATTTGGGCTGAGCAGCAGCTCTCTTGGTTTGGGAGCTGGCGGGCGAGCTGCGGCTGATCTCTGGTCCCACAGCAGATAGACGCTGCTGTGTGTCAACAGTGCAGTCATGAGACGGTACCGGAACGCCACATTTTGGATGGTTTCGATCCCCGCCCATTGTCTCCAGAACGCTGGTAGGACGGTGGAGGAGCTTGGACAGGCCCCGTGCTCTGGGTTTCTGGCAGTACCTGAGCAGCCCGTGCCAGCAGTAACCAAAGAAGTAACTCAGTAGCACTGCTGTTCTCGGTTGAAAAAGGGTGTTCTACAGGGGTGGAAAGAGTGGCTGAAGAAATTCAGGAATAGTAAAAAGTCATGCACAGAATGACTTCCAAAGTAACACACGTTACAGCTGAAGCCATGAAGATTTGGATAGTGAAGAGGGGGAAAACACTCAGATGTATTTATGTACACAAAGGACCTTTTCTGAAAAGTGACCTGTTGTGCAAGTGAAGCCCTTGTCCTCGCGCAGCCGCTCGTGCTGCTCCTCCGGCGTTACGGTGCGGGGGGTCTTGTAGAACAGCAGCGCTCAGACAACGCAGGTCCCGAGCGCCGATGTGGGTGGTAGAGCAAGAATTAAACCGAGTATACGACCAGGTGCCGCATCAGCCTTTTCCACCTCTGTCTTATTGAATCTCGGTGGTGTTTGCTTGTTATGGTTCCCAGAATAAACAAGACTGTGTTTTTCTTTCTCTTGTGTGTGTTTATACTTCAGAGAAGTTCTCAGCCCTGTAATAGATTTCCAAGGAATGTGCCTGAACTCTTGGAGTTCAAACCACCTTAAAGGGCCAAGCACCGCTCAGAAGCAATGCTCAGAGCAACAGGTATACAGTTTCCATTTATTTCTCTTTTAAAGAAGCTCCTGTTCTGCTGCTGCTGTTGTTTCTTGCTGTCTCCTCACTGTTACAGCGTGTTTGAACGAGGCAGGTGTCGCGGTGTGTGAAGCACCAGGCCGTGTTCCATCTGCCCAGCAGGCTCCAGGGCGCTGTGCTGGCCTTTCTGGGCAGTGCCAGCGCGGTCCCCATGCTCTGAGTGCTGTGATCCATTGCACACGATCTGCGGAGCAGGGGGCAGTCTGCCTGCGGGACAGCAGGCTCCAGGGCGCTGTGCTGAGCCTTTCTGGGCAGTGCCAGCGCCGTCCCGTGCTCTGAGTGCCATGATCCATTGCATATGATCTGCGGAGCAGGGGGCAGTCTGCCCTGTGGGAGCTCTTGCTGTCCCAGGGCTCGTGGTGATAACTCGTTGTTCCAGCTGTGCCATCAATCAGCAAACACCTGGATCTCGGGTTTCTTTCCAGAGGATGTGGGACCAGCAGTGCCTGCGCTGCCTTCCCGGTGCTCCGTGTCACTGCGGGGTCCCAGGGCCGATTTACCCTCCGTGCTGGAGATGGGGCGGAATCAACCGGTTTTCAGAAGCTGTGCCATTTAATGAGCTCAAATGTCTAAGTTACGTTAAATGTAGATACGCAATTGTCTTTAGGAGTCATAACCGCTTGTAATCAATGGAGCAGCTTTTTTATTGGGAAGGGGTAAATTTGGTAGCCCTTCCACTATGTTTTTCTTCTCCCAAGTCTCACAGCTCCTACATTGCAATAATCCAATTTCTAAAAGCTGAGAGGAAATGCAAACAGCCGCAGAAATAGGTGCAGACTTCTAAAATAGTCTGCAGGAAACCAAGGCAGTCTGAGGACGTGACTGCACGATACCATACACGTGAGCTGAGAGCAGACGGGAAGAGCTGGGCGAGAAACCTTCGTTTAGCCAGTTGGTAAGGGCAAGAATGATTACTTTTTGAATTGTTTTATTGAATGTTCCCAATCAAAATGCACCTTGGAGATGACGTAGCCTTCCTGACCAAGCAGATCACCTCGCTGTGTCGTTTGTGAGGCGTGCTTCAGTCTGCATGTGGACTGTGCAGTGGTACCGTTTGATCAGTGGTGTGCGCTGGCGTTCCCTGGTTTGCAGCTGTGACATGGTCCTCGTTCCCGTGCCACATTCCCTTCGGTGCACCTCTGTTCCTTAGCCCCTGTGTGATGCTGTAGTGACGAACCTCCGTCCGAAGGGCCAGTGAAGAACTGCCGCTCTGGAGCGCTGCATTCTGACACTTGCAGAATGTGGTTTTAGGTCGTCAGGAGGGTTTATTTTGCATCTGCTCTTTGCTCAGTGGTGCGAGAAAATGTTTGCAAACCCCTTAGAGGGAATTCAAGAGTGCACAAACCCAGAATTCTCAATCATTGCTATAAAATGGAGCAAGAATGACCTGAGACGTGTCTCCGGACACCAGGCAGCTCCTCCTGCAGCTTTCTTCACCTCCGGGTGCCTGAGCTCCCACTTTGCAGCTGCTGAGGGAAACGCATAAAATCCTGGTTTCTGCTGTTAGCTTAGGCTCTTCCCATGTACCAAAACCAGCCGTGTTCACAGACGTGAGTCTGTTCAACCTAATATGTGTCCACTGCCAAACAGATCAGGATATGTGTCCACTTTGGTATTTGGAGTGGTCGGTGGTGAACACGGAGTTGAGAGGGGAAATGCGTCTGCGTTAGGACAGTGCAGGCAGAGCCCCCATGAGCAGGGAAGGCTGCTCCGTGGCTGCTTCCGCCGATGGGCCCGTCGTGCTGCACTCGCACTTCGGGTCAGCGGGAAAGTGGAACGTTAAAGGTGCGAATGGGTCCCAGCAGCCCCGCTCTGCACCCTCGCAGGAACAGGGCGACATTCTGTCGGGAACAGGAATGGTTTAGCTCATGAGAAGGAGCTTCTGGCTCGATAACCACTGTCCTTTAGGCAAACGAACTGCCAGAGGATCTCAGAATGAATGACGGGGCAATGTGATGGCAAGTGTTGCGTTTAATGTGTTAGAGCATATAAAGTAACGTGTGCGTGGTGGGGAAAATGAACTGATCATGTGTGTGCTGTGCCAGCTCATAAAACAGCCCTTTCCTGCACGCGCTAACGAAGCTTTATGTGCTGGAAAGGAATGGGACCCCGCTTAACACCCTGTGCTGCTTTTTATTGCTTGAACTTGAACCTTCTGCTACTTCCATGGTAATTTAAAAATCTGAATTATTACCCTAAATTGAGAATTCCATGTGAGTGTGCTGGAGCTCCATGTGTACTTGGGTGTCATCTGTCACTTACCACGGAAAGAACTAACGTGCTTGAAGCATCTTAATTATTTGGTGCTTTTCCTCCCTGTCACGAACAGAACATCCTGTGTATCAATATAGAGACAAAATATGAAAATGCCATAAATGAGAACCTGGATTATCAGGGAGCTTGTGACTCTGGAGGAGGTGGGTGCCTGGTCTGTTACCGCAGGGCCTGGGCTGGTGATCCCTCGAGCTCAGGCATGCAGCGACTGGATCGGAGTGTCCACCGGGTCTGTGCTGTCACAGCCGGCAGCTCGACTGTACCGCAGTGTACAGACAGGTCTGTGCTGTCCCATTGACAGCCGGCAGCTCGGCTGTACCGCAGTGTACAGACAGGTCTGTGCTGTCCCATTGACAGCCGGCAGCTCGGCTGTACCGCAGTGTACAGACAGGTCTGTGCTGTCCCATTGACAGCCGGCAGCTCGGCTGTACCGCTGTGTACAGACAGGTCTGCGCTGTCCCATTGACAGCCGGCAGCTCGGCTGTACCGCAGTGTACAGACAGGTCTGCGCTGTCCCATTGACAGCCGGCAGCTCGGCTGTACCGCTGTGTACAGACAGGTCTGCGCTGTCCCATTGACAGCCGGCAGCTCGGCTGTACCGCTGTGTGCAGACAGGCCTGCGCTGTCCCATTGACAGCCGGCAGCTCGGCTGTACCGCTGTGTGCAGACAGGTCTGTGCTGTCACAGCCGGCAGCTCGGCTGTACCGCTGTGTGCAGACAGGCCTGTGCTGTCACAGCCGGCAGCTCGGCTGTACCGCTGTGTGCAGACAGGCCTGTGCTGTCACAGCCGGCAGCTCGGCTGTACCGCTGTGTGCAGACAGGCCTGTGCTGTCACAGCCGGCAGCTCGGCTGTACCGCTGTGTGCAGACAGGCCTGTGCTGTCACAGCCGGCAGCTCGGCTGTACCGCTGTGTGCAGACAGGCCTGTGCTGTCACAGCCGGCAGCTCGGCTGTACCGCTGTGTGCAGACAGGCCTGTGCTGTCACAGCCGGCAGCTCGGCTGTACCGCTGTGTGCAGACAGGCCTGTGCTGTCACAGCCGGCAGCTCGGCTGTACCGCTGTGTGCAGACAGGCCTGTGCTGTCACAGCCGGCAGCTCGGCTGTACCGCTGTGTGCAGACAGGCCTGTGCTGTCACAGCCGGCAGCTCGGCTGTACCGCTGTGTGCAGACAGGCCTGTGCTGTCACAGCCGGCAGCTCGGCTGTACCGCTGTGTGCAGACAGGCCTGTGCTGTCACAGCCGGCAGCTCGGCTGTACCGCTGTGTGCAGACAGGCCTGTGCTGTCACAGCCGGCAGCTCGGCTGTACCGCTGTGTGCAGACAGGCCTGTGCTGTCACAGCCGGCAGCTCGGCTGTACCGCTGTGTGCAGACAGGCCTGTGCTGTCACAGCCGGCAGCTCGGCTGTACCGCTGTGTGCAGACAGGCCTGTGCTGTCACAGCCGGCAGCTCGGCTGTACCGCTGTGTGCAGACAGGCCTGTGCTGTCACAGCCGGCAGCTCGGCTGTACCGCTGTGTGCAGACAGGCCTGTGCTGTCACAGCCGGCAGCTCGGCTGTACCGCTGTGTGCAGACAGGCCTGTGCTGTCACAGCCGGCAGCTCGGCTGTACCGCTGTGTGCAGACAGGCCTGTGCTGTCACAGCCGGCAGCTCGGCTGTACCGCTGTGTGCAGACAGGCCTGTGCTGTCACAGCCGGCAGCTCGGCTGTACCGCTGTGTGCAGACAGGCCTGTGCTGTCACAGCCGGCAGCTCGGCTGTACCGCTGTGTGCAGACAGGCCTGTGCTGTCACAGCCGGCAGCTCGGCTGTACCGCTGTGTGCAGACAGGCCTGTGCTGTCACAGCCGGCAGCTCGGCTGTACCGCTGTGTGCAGACAGGCCTGTGCTGTCACAGCCGGCAGCTCGGCTGTACCGCTGTGTGCAGACAGGCCTGTGCTGTCACAGCCGGCAGCTCGGCTGTACCGCTGTGTGCAGACAGGCCTGTGCTGTCACAGCCGGCAGCTCGGCTGTACCGCTGTGTAGACAGGCCTGTGCTGTCACAGCCGGCAGCTCGTCCCCATCCCTCTGTGTTCCCCATTGCCTCCTTGTAGCATCCAGAGGGTACATCAAACATGCAGTTTGTGTCCAACCATCAGGCAGGATCTTCTGCTTCTGAATGATATGTTTTTTCTCTGAGGCTTCAGGTGTAGCCAGAAAACAGCTTTTTGTTGTTCTCCGTGTTTCGGTATTATATTTGTAAGGCCTTGCTGTACCTGTGAGGTTGTTTTCATTCTGGAGGAGGAGACGGCGTTTCAGCGACACTGGAGCTGCTGGCCAGTGCGCCCAGTGCCGTGAGCGAGGGATTGTTCTGAATGAACGGAGCCAAAAGCGCGGGAATTCTCACTGTTCCTGCTGCTCAGACGCCGGTTACTGTGGTGTTCTGTCTTTCCAAGGACAGCTTGCTTCCTGCGCTGGAGAGCTGCTTTGGTTTTGCCGTTGGAATGCGTCTTCCCCTTCTTTCTATCCTGTGCTTGTTACAGAGTGCTTACCTGTATTCTTTTCTTAGACTGGAGAATTTGAGACATCCGTTAATAGGTTTTTAATGACAAACCCTATTTTGACTGTTACTTAACATGGTGCGAATAGTTCCTGGGAATGAAAAAGGTGGTAACTTTTGTGAGGCCCTTTTTCTCATGAGTATTTTCTGTTTTTCAGGGTACAGAGTCCATTAAGATGGAAAATGGACAAAGCACGGCAGCTAAGCTGGGGCTCCCTCCCCTTACACCGGAGCAGCAGGAAGCTCTGCAGAAGGTGAGTAAACTTGACCTGAATTTGCTTCCGAACACTCGTTTGTTTGGGTTTTTTGTTTGTTTGGGTTTTTTGTTCGTTTATTTTTAAATGAGCCCCTGTCCCCGTTAGAAAAGGGCACTCGCCCACCAAGGACAGGTGCGGGCAGTGGCCGTGCTGTGCGCGGATTCACACCGTCACGTTTGTGCCCCACAACTGCTTGTTTTGGTTTGGAATTTGTAGGTGCTTTTTGGGGAGCATGGCGTGGAATTTGCTGTTGGGGTGGGGAGATGGAGACAGTGTTTTAATTTAAAAAAATCATAACTAAATAACATCTTAAGATCACCTTGTAATTGGAAGACAATATGCAGCTGGCACAACGCTCCTGCAGGAGCAGCCTGTGCTCACAAGGAACAGCTTTCCAAGCTGCTCCAGCTGGTCTCTTATTGTCTCCACGCAAGAACACAGCATGAAATATCACTGTTCCTCCCTTCTGCTCTTTCCCGTGCTGCTGTAAAGAGAGCCAGCAGCAAGTGTTTCCAATCCGTTGAGCCAGCCTGTGTTAATCCAGATAAAACTCCAGCCCAGCTCTGGTGTCTGGTGGTTGGTCCCGTTTCGTGCAGGGGGTGGGGAGGTCACTGCGGCTGCTGCCCCTTTCCTGCTCTTACCGGGAGCAGAGGAGAGCAGAGCGGGGAAAAGGGGAAGGAAACCCGAGGCAGGCGTGGGGAGCCGAGGGCCAGGTGTCCGTGTGCCCCGGCGAGGCAAGCAGGGCCTCCTCGGCAGCCCTGGTGTGAATGTTCCCGTCGTGGTGAAGCTGCTCGTGTTGTGTCGTTCGGCTCACAGTGCGAAACGGCCTCGTTTCCTCTGGCATCTCCGTAGCTGACAGATGTGAATCCCCTTGTCCGTTTCCAGGTTTCCGAAGCACACGTCTCAAATCCACGGTTTAGAGCCTCCCGTTCCCTGGCACCTCCCAAACACGTACAGCCATGGAGAGCAGGTGCCCGAGGGGTTGGCTGAGTGTGTTCGTACCGTCCCCTGCAAACAGGCACGCACCTGGGGGTTTGGTTCCCTTGGCAAGAGCCTCCACGTCAGCACCACTGGCTGTAAAGCTCAGGCTTTGTCAGATTCGTAGAAGACTGCAATTAACAGACAAATCAGCCCTGTGTCTGCAGGCTAGGAACCGCAGGAGAGCGGGCGCCTTGTAGTGAGCAGGAGCAGTGGGTCCTCCCAGCTAGAGCAGGCCAGACGCGCTGAGAACAGAGAGGGGCAGTGCCCAGTCGAGAGACTGGCCGTGGGGACGCGGAGACCCTTCCCTTCTCTAGAAACCCTTTGTCCAGCTGTTCTCTGAGCGGAGAGGACTTGAAGGCGCTCTGAGTCCTGCCCTCGGCCCAGCAGGTAAGGTGCTGCGGGGGTCCCCGGGGCAGAGGGCGGAAGCGGGAGACGCTCAGTGTCCGGTGCATGCTGCTTCCCTGCGCCCGCGCGGACGAGTCCGCCCCGTCCTCTGCTCAAGCCTTCCCCCGTATCTCAGCGCCCGTGGCTCCGAGGTGCAGGCCCAGACGTTAGTGAGTGCTTAGGGCTGGAGCGCCGAAAAGTTCCACTGGCAGCCAGTTGTGTGCATCTGGGGAGCTGCGGTGTGAGATCAAACGTCGTTCCCTCCTTTCTGGTATTGTCTTATGACTACAGTCTGCATTTCTTTCTAGGCAAAGAAGTATGCGATGGAGCAGAGCATCAAGAGCGTGCTGGTGAAGCAAACCATCGCCCACCAGCAGCAGCAGCTCACCAACCTCCAGGTGAGAGACCCCCTGAGATGCTCCTTGTGTCTCGTGCTCTCCCCCGCAGGGTGGAGTTCTTTGTGCACTCAGAACCAGAGCACAGCCCTGGCCTGCCCGCAGCCAGGAACGTCTGCTTGTTTCCACAGTGACGTTGGGACAGACCGTCTTCAGCCCACTGAAGAAACCCCCTGTACTCACCTGTGCAAATTGCCCCCTAAATCTCACCCATTCAGAGAGTCAGTTTTGAGGAGTTTCTCTCCTGTGGGCTGGCCAAACACTTCCTGAAATGCCAGAAGCCAAAGAATTTGCTGTGGGTTTCAGTTTGGCTGACGTTGAAGGGGTGTCCGGGGTTACTGGGAGCAGTATCCCGTCACCTCGTGTCTGAGAGGAGGGTGCCTGTCCTGCTGCTGACAGTGCTGCCCCGGGCCCCTCGCCAGGTGCTCTCCCCACTTCAGAGCAGCTCTCTTGGCTGTTCTGCCTGTGCACCGGGAGAGCCCTCCGCTGCTATTTACACCTCCCTTCCTTCAGAGGTGTCTCAAACACACCTCGCTGCCCCCTGCTCACGGTTAGGGAGCCCGAACACCGGCTTTGGGATGCTGGGTTTTTCATGGAGAATCCCTGGGTGTGCCCGCTGCGTGAGGCGGCTCCGGCCGGCAGGGCTGTGCCTGTTTCTGAGTGCTGACCTAGCTGAGGGGCTCCTTTTTAAACGCTGGGGGTGAACCGAGGACGGTGGTTGCAGAGGTTCCTATTGCCTTGAGTGCCCCTGGGAGAAGACCCTCCTTCCCGAGGCAGCGGCAGCAGCACAACCCCCCCGCGCTGGGGGGACTGGAGTCTGCAGGGTCCCGCGCTGGACAGTCCTTGGGACCAGGCAGTGAGGGGCGAGGAAGGAGAGGCCTCTCCGCAGGTTCCCTGTGCCGCCGCTCCGCTTGAGTTTGTACAAACAGCCGTAGTATGCTCAGCTCCAACAGACTGAACTCTGTCTTTACTGTCTTTCAGATGGCAGCAGTGACAATGGGCTTTGGAGATCCTCTCTCACCTTTACAATCGGTCAATAGACATATTCACTTCTTCTCGGGCACTTAGTCAGGGCCTAGAGTGGGGAAGTATGTAGTGGTAATACAATGGTTTTAATTCAACCCAGCACAACCCTCCCACATCCCCACCTGTTATGGACAAGCACAGCAAGCAGAGGCAAAGTGTAAACTCCCCAGAGGAAGAGCCCAGGCTGGGTGCAGTCTGCTGGGACACTGGCAGTCGGGGTCCCGGAGGCAGTTGGCAAAGAAAGCTTTAGATTTCCAAGAGTTCTGAACACACCCGTCAAATTGTGGGAGCTGCATTTCTAGGGACGCTACAGTTCTGAGGTCCTGACCTAAAACTGACTGCCAAGGTAACTCACGAGTGGGCGATGTCTTCTGACAGCAGCTGAGGTGCTGGGAGCACCGGGCGCCGCAGACCTGTCGGAGCTCTTTACTGTGCGTGTCTCCAGACTAGGCGAACGTGGCATGTTTCGAGTAAAGCAAAAGCAGGACGGAAATAACCAAACCGCAGGACTACCCAGAGAACCTGTACGGTCCTTTAGTGCTGGAATTTCTAATCAGACGCCCCAAAGAGCTTAATTGCCTGGGATTGTCCATCCCCTCCTTTTTCCTCAGCGTATTGGACAGTGGCCACTGCAGAAAGTGTCCCGTAAGCTCCACTCTGCATGCAGAGGTTCATTTGTAAATATTTTTGCATCTTGCTGGAATGTAATATTTCTGCTTGGTGTAAAATGCAATCGGAGGCTTGTACTCCAAAATGAAAGAGGCACTAAAACTGAAATCACCTGTTTCCCTCCTGCCACAGCAGGGCAGCCAAAATGAATGTTACTGGGAGTGTAAGTTTGGAATGGGACAGCAGCGAACATCTTGCTGTGGATTTGGCATAGCTGGTTTCTGAGCCTTCCTGTGCAAAACACTTACCAGTTGGTGGAGGCGCTAACCCGATAGCGTAACTCCGTCAGCTTTGCTGAGTTGTTCACAGCTGGGCACCAGATGAAAAGCGTGCAATGACGATGTGGCAGGAAATGTCCAGTTTCTCGTTGCTGGGTGTGCTCAGCATTGCGGGTCCTTTTCCCAGGCCGTTCCTGCTCTGGGCAGCCGGGCTGTGCGGGCAGGGCCAGGAGCCGGGGCCTGCCGAGCGGTTGGGTGCCGGCGGGATCCCCGTGCTCGTCCCACAGCCTGCGGGAACGTAGGGAACGCCAACAAACCCGCTTTTTCCTGTTTACAAGATTCCTCAGTTCCCACACGAAGGAAGCGCAGCCTGAACTTCTATTGCAGTATCTCAGTGCCTGAGATTTAAGTTTCCTGTCTGCTTAATCCCCCAGGTGTTGCAGCACAATGTTTCCATGTCACCTCAGCAAGATGAGCGCAATTCCCCAGCACTGATTAAAATTGGAGCTGGTGGCGATGTTTTTGTTTAAAGGAGCACGCCAAGATGATGGTTGGGTTTGTCCATAAAATGACCTTCACAAGCATCTCATGGCAGCATTTAATAGCTAGAACCGCTAGCTGCTGCTTTCTGGAGGCTGCAGACACGTTCAGCTCCGTTCCGTGGCTGGAGGAGGAGGCCGGTGGCCAGCAGGAGCTGCTCAGTGCAGCCGGTGACGAGGTCTCCGGTCAGGAGGTGGTGACGGTGCCGCGTGCCCGGTTCACAGTGCACGGCGCGTCCTTCCCTGAGCGGCTGTCACGGGTTCCTGGCGGGGATCCATCCTGGTCCACCCAGCTCTGCCTTTCTAGATCCACATTTCTAACGTGTTGATTTTTCTTGCACGTGCTGCATTAGTAACTGAGGAGAATGTGCTCTCTCTATCCATAGACCTTTCAGAAGGTGAAAAATGCCTCTGCGAGGCTGCAGAGTCTTGTCAGGAAGCATTCCTAGTAAAACGAGGCGAGGCGCTTCCCTCGGCCACGTGGGGTTAGAACAGCGATGGCTCTGAACCCAGACATGGACACGCTGCACAGGCCCAGGGGCTGCTGATCACTGGCTTTCCTGCACCAAAGCTGGGAGAGCGTTGGAGAACCTGGGAGAACCCGCCCGCTGTCCTGCGTGTACACGTGCCATAGTCCTCCTAGTCACAGCACTGCAGAGTAAAGCGAAAACCAGCTTGTTTTTAACTGAAATACTTAAACCCAGGCAAGAGGCGAGCTTAATGTCACTTGAGGAGCAGCAGCACGGGGTGAGAACCATTCCTGTTTATAGTATCCCTGCTGTATGAATAACAGGAGTTGACCCTTTACTGTTTGTTTCCTCTGTGGGCAGTGTCAATGGTGCACAGGTGCTAGAGGGAGCAGGGCTTGTTCACGTACAGTTGTGTCTGTGCTCCTGTGACTGTCCCAGATCAAACGCTGTCCCTTCCAGTTGCAGCATCCCCAGACGCTCCGACCTCGCCGTGCTCCTTAGGCCGTTCTGAGGGGTGGCCTCTCCCCAAGGCCCAATTACAGACCCTTTAAGGGGTGTTCAGAGTCCCTGCCTCGGTGCCAGGCGCCGAGCTGTGTCAGGAGAGGCCCGGAGCGCATGGCTGCTGCGCCCGCTCGGCACAGCCCGCGCCGCTCGGTGTTCCAGGCAGAGCAGGCGGGAGGCCCCTCGCACATCTCCAACGCACTCCAGTTCAGTCCTGCTGGTCGTAGGGAGCTGCCTCTGCAGAGACCCAGTTTCTGCCTTGGTCCCAAGACGCGCTGCTGGGATCTGCTGGCCAAACCAGTCGCTTTTTGTAGGCAGCGTCTTCCTAGAACAGCGTTCGTTAGTAGTAGCAATTCTAGAATCGCAGTGAGGGGGAAAAATAACAGAGGGATATACTGCTTTTTTGGATACCCGCTGTAAGAAATGTCTGGGTTTGTCTTGCAGACAGGTTCTCAGTCGTACCTAGGAGAAAATAGCAGAGACCTCTGCACCCAAACTGCTAAGGGTGGAGTCTTGGGGCTGCACGCTGTGAGCCACTAGCCCGGGCGTGATAAGTACTGGCACCACGCACACGCGCTCCGTTTGACCATCGAGGGTGTTCTGCTTTGTTCCGGGCGGTGCGGTGGAAGTGGTGCCCAGTACTGGATCGCGCTGCCGGGGGGTGTGTGACGCTCGGGGGTGGGTGGGGGTTCCCAGTTCCAGATCCTGTGCCTGGGAGGCCGGGGGTGGGAGGGAGTGACCGGTGCTGGATCTCTTGCTGTCCCTTGTGGGAGGGCGGGGAGGGACCGCTGGTAGTGTCAGAGCGGAGAGCTGTGCTGCCTGGAGGGGAACTGCCCTAGGACGAAGTGATTTCCTCCTCCTGCGAGTGTTGCTGGAGACGCGATCAGGCTGGGGAGGGTCAGAGCTCGCAGCGGGCGGGAGCTCAGGCTCCCGAGCCCCGTCAGAGCCGTGGCTGCCCCGGAGGGAGCCGCACCGCCTGTCCGCTCCAGCAGTGCGCGGAGCAGGAAAGTACTTCGCAATGACTGCGCGTGGCAGGCTGCGCCGCAGCCCAGCGCGGAGCCACCTGCTCGGGGAGGGAAGGAGGAAGGGACGGAGGTGCCGGCGGCCGCGGCCACCCCGGCTAACCAGCCAGTTCTTCTTTCCGATACAGATGGCAGCTCAGAGGCAGCGCGCCCTGGCCATCATGTGCCGTGTGTACGTGGGCTCCATATACTACGAGCTGGGAGAAGACACCATCCGCCAGGCCTTTGCCCCCTTCGGACCGATCAAAAGCATTGACATGTCCTGGGACTCTGTTACCATGAAACACAAGGTTGGTGAACAGCCCTGGAGGGAGGTGTTTGTTCTGCTCTCCAAGGCCTTTCTGAACAAAGCCAGGGGAAGAGGGAGCCCTTGGCACGTTGAGTTAAATACCGGTAGCTGCCTGCTCTGCTCGGCTTGGCAGGACCCTGCAGCCGGAGCCAGCCGTGCCTGGGGGTGCTGTGCCAAGCAGCCCTCGGTCCTGTCCGCAGCGGCCTTCTGCTGTTGGGCCTCTAAGGACAAGAGCAGGCACCTGTGTCCGTGCTTCTGCGAGCCATGTTCTGCTTCGATAGGAAGCTGGTTTAAGGGAGCGTCTTCTCAGGCCGCAGCAGTAGGGGTCTGGTACGTGGGACGTCTTGGCTGCGCGAGCTTGGCCCCGGATCCGAGACGATCCAGCTGGTGCGATTCAGCAGACGTATCCTTCTGCCCTAGGGGTTCGCGTTTGTGGAGTATGAGGTGCCTGAGGCCGCGCAGCTTGCCCTGGAGCAGATGAATTCTGTCATGCTGGGGGGAAGAAATATAAAGGTGAGTAGCCGGCATGCTCTGAAAAGCCTTAGTTCTCTTTACTGCGGATAATGATTCTGTGCCTAGAAACGTTTCCCAAGCACTGTAGCATGGAACATAACAGGTCTGTCCCCTGGGAGACCTTGATGTTCAGCCCATTGAGTACGTGGTGGTGTTGGGTCCCGTTCTGTCTGAGCAGCCCCCAGCACACTGGTAAAGCCTCAGAACCTGCTCTGGTAGGCTGGCTGGGTTTGTCTGCCCGCACACAGAACGGACGTCTCTCAAGGACAAACCACCTTAAATTGTACTTGTGCGGCTGGTAGATACGCAGCCCCAGGGTTGAGTTGTGCTGGTCAGCAGTGCGAGGGGCTGCGGCAGAGGCCGCCCTTGCCGTACGGAACGGAGGCATCAGCACATGCAGGAAGGAGCAAAGGATTGTGGCTGTGTTTCTGGAGGCAGTAAGAGGAGATCTTGCAAAGGTGAAGCTTTGGGCATTGAAATTGGGGGTGAAATTAGCATTTTCTGCAAAGTGTCTTGTAACTTGCATTTGTATCTCTGGTACACTCTGTCTCAGTGTATGATTTCTAAGGGGGTTTCAGGAGCCTTCGAAAGAAGAATATAGAAGCTTTGTGTTGTGCTTTCAGAATTGTGTTCAGTTCCTGGAAGTTGGTCTGTGCCAGCTCAGGGAACATGAACGGGAGAAGTGGAGTGGAGGAGGGAGCAGAGCGTGTGCGGGCTCTGGGTGCCTCTGGAGCCTCCCGCAGTGCCGCTGGGTGCAGAGCTGGGCCCGCTGCCGCCCTGCGCTCACGCTGGCCGTGCGAGTCGCCCCGTGGCGCGCAGGGGTGGCCGGGCGGCCGAGCGCTCGTCTGCCGTAACTCGCGGTGTGTCCTGCTGCTCCTCACGCTTCTCATTGTGTTCCCTGCAGGTCGGGAGACCCAGTAACATCGGTCAGGCGCAGCCCATCATAGACCAGCTGGCGGAGGAGGCGCGGGCTTTCAACCGCATCTACGTGGCGTCCGTGCACCAGGACCTGTCGGATGACGACATCAAGAGCGTGTTCGAGGCCTTTGGGAAGATCAAATCCTGCACACTAGCCAGAGATCCCACGACAGGAAAACACAAAGGCTATGGTTTCATCGGTAAAGCAGCTGCCGGGTGGTTGTGGGGCAGACAGTGGTCAGGAGATACCTCGTCTCCTTTTTTGTTTAATACTCTAGTGAAAGAATTGTGTTAAGCAATGGGATAGAAATGAATTTGGAGCAGATCTGTGCCTGAACTTAGAAGTATAATTAATAGCCAGATATTTTTACTCGCTGTAATGTAGGCTGAGAGATCTTGCTCTGCTGAGCGTGCCCAGCGATGCTCGCGGGTCGGAGGGGTGAGATGGGTGTGCTGAGCACCGAGGGTCTTCTCGCCGGGTCTCCTGAGCGGTTGTTTCTGCAAATACAAATCACAGTGGCGTGATGAGAGAGCCGCTGAGTTTGGAGTCAGAAGGATCGTTTGTAACTATTCCTCTTTCTCACCACAGAATACGAGAAAGCACAGTCTTCTCAAGATGCTGTGTCATCCATGAACCTCTTTGACCTCGGTGGTCAGTATCTCCGTGTTGGCAAAGCCGTGACGCCTCCGATGCCGCTCCTGACGCCGGCGACGCCGGGAGGGCTGCCCCCCGCTGCGGCTGTGGCCGCGGCTGCTGCCACCGCCAAGATCACCGCGCAGGTGAGGTGTGGGTGAGGCATGGGTGCTGCAGCCCAACCGCCTGTGGGGTGCTTGTCACCCGCTAGAAACAACCCGGCAAACCGCTCCAGCCAGCGCGTTCACCGGCTTGAATGCAGCTCTTGACCTAGAGCGGTCTTGGTTCCCAGGGCCTCACATGTAGAAGCTTTGCCTCGGCACACGTGAGGATCTGATACACCCACAGTTTTGGAACGGAGTTAAAGAAATAGTGGGGGAAGGTGGGAGGGGATTCCATGTCTGAATGGGCAAACCAGTGAGCAGGGAGGTGGGGTAGAAGGGGCTGAGGAGTGGAGTGCAGGACAGGAGGCTCGTGAGACCAGTGACAGTCGCACGAGCACCGCTCTGCTGTTGGGAATGCTCTGCCTGTGCGGTGGGGTGGTAACGGCTGTCGTGGCTTCGGGCTGCTCAGAAACAAAGAAATGCGGTGATGGAACAGCCCCGGGTGTGGATGGAGAAGCACTGGAGCAGCCCCGGGTGTGGATGGAGGAGCACTGGGTGTCAGTGCAGGAGTCTGGGGTGTCTGAGCTGTAGCTTTTTGCAGTGGCAGAAGCTCCTGGCTGTGTCCAGCAGGCACTGACGGGGAGCGTCACCCGTTGGAGCAAACCCCGTGTCTGTGGCTGTCATGCCTGCTGGCAGCAGAGTCTCCCCGTCATCACAGCCAAGTTCCAGCACCGCTGGGCTCTCGGGTTCTCTCGAGCGCGTTGCTGAGCTGTGCAGGCTGCGTGTGCTGCGCAGCGCCTGCCTGGGCTTCACGTGGTGAACCGCTCTGCTTTGGACGGTGTTCCCCTGGATCGCGAGGTAAAGGCAGGAGAGGGAGGAGCTGCCGCGAAGGTGACCTCGGGTGGTTTGCGCGTCCCGGGCGCGGGAGGCCCTGCAGCCAGCTCGGGAAGGGACCTGAGGCATGGCGGCAAGAATTACTCCCATCAAAATCACTTTGGGACAGAACTACGAACTCTTCAGTGAAATGGCAGAGATCTGTTACAGGATGGGTAAATCTTACTGTTTCTTTCTGCAGAATACTGCAGGATTTGTTACTGTGAGTACATTTTAAAACTCCATACATAGAGAAAAGCTTCTGAGAGACCTCAGAGCTAGTGGGCAGTCTTGCCGCCTTATTTAGACACGGCTCAAATGTGGGTGACCTGTCTGATTTGCCGTGTGGGTGGTTGTACGTGACAAGGGAGAAGACAGTGACAGCGGTTACAGAAGGCAAAATCTCTTATTTATGCTCCTAGCGTAGTTCTTGTATGGAGCAGCATATCTGAAATAAGAACACGGTCATGGTCTGTAAGGCCTGTAAGGTTTTTAAACCACAAGATAATCAGTGGAGCTAAGTAAGTGAAGGACGGGAGAGACACGCTTAGGTCGGGGATGCAGCTCTGGATGAGCACTGAAGCTGCCCCTGCGGCCTGGGCTCAGCCTGCAGCCGGGGGACGAGGCGTCTGCGCTCCCCAGTGGAACAGCACAGGGAGGTCCTGGGCAGCCAGGACAGTTAATGTCTCGGCAATGACAGTAAAGTTCAGTCTTGCAGAAGAACCGAAGGAATTAAAGCTATTAGGACAAGTTTCTTTAGCCGTGGAAGTTGGACGCGGGGGCAGCTGATGACCAGTGTAGTGACAAATTGTGCTGCCTTGTTGGGGCGCTGGACGCTGACGCGGGTGTTTGGGTGTTTGCCCTGGTCAGAGGCGCAGGGCGGGCTGGTGACCGTGCCCGGCCATTCCTGCGGCCCAGCCCGGCGTCACGCGCGGAGTTTGTTGTGTGCAGATGCACATTTCATAGCGTTGGGTTTGGTTTTTGTGACAGGGCTGTCGTGTCGGGGCTGTTGCCGTATGGCTGAGGAACAGCAAACGGGACACTTGCAGCGTGAAACGCTGGTGTCTGCGGGCTTTGTGCTCACCCCGTGCTGGGGAGAGGCTCGGAACAGGCTTCACAGGAAGGACAAAAGTTTCAAAAGGAGCAGATTGCAGAATGTTTGAGTGTTTTGGGGAAATGCCCCTGCTAGATGAACATAACGCTCTTTGAAAATACTGTTACGCTTCGTAAAGAAGAAAAATGAACCGCGTGCTGTGGACATTCAGGAGTTGGTGAAGACCTGTGGGCAGCTGCGAGACAAGACCGGCACTGTTAGGGTGAATTTGGAGAGGCGTGGGCAGGTGAGAAGAGCAGGTACGAGTGAGCAGTGCTGGCGGCTGCCGGCCCCTCTGCCGGCGGACGACCCCCAGACATCCAGACGGGCGCCGTTCCCATGAGGCGTCACCGACCCTCTCCAGGCGTTAGGAGAAGAATACTCATGCGATTAGGTCGGCAACACAGACAAGAGATGTTACTCACATGGGGAACTGGAATATCGCAGCGGACTGGAGTACGGGATACGTGCGGCATTTAGCAGAGTACAACATACTGCATTTGGGGAACAAAACCTTGGAATCTTCCGCTCTGTGGGGTCAGGATTTATAGGAACCCCATGAAAACGAGGAAGAGGAGGATCTAGGTAACTCAATGATGAGTATAATAGTCTAGACAGCCTAGAAAGCAACAACAACAAAATAATTGGGATCCCAGGGTATATTTTAGGCACGTATTTTCAGTAGTTTAATGGAGTGGTTTATGATTCAACTACGTGTTTGTCTCAAGTGTTGTTTGACTTCTGGTCCTCTGGAGTCGGGGTGTTTGGGATCGTGGGAGGTGAAGACGAGTACCGCGGTTATCGGGAGGGCTGGAAACGCTGATCTGCAGAGGAGACGAGGGGCGTTTGGCTCGGTGCAGCGGCAGAGGAAAACGAAAGGTGTGTCAGGGTGTGCACAGGTCCGGTCTGCAGAGGCGGGGGCACGGAGCAGCACACACACAGTGTTTCTGATAGAGTCGGGGAGCTTGAGCCAGTTTCAGTGCTGTCCGCACCTGAAGGGTGAAGACTGGAGAGAGAAGATTTTTGGTTTGAACTCCTCTAAAAGTGAAAACAGCAGCATTGTGCTCCCCCTGCCCTGCCCGTGTGCTCGCAATGATGCTTTCACTGCGGTGTCCCTCGAGTCACACAAGGGTTGTCCTGCCCTGATCGCTCAGGGGAAGCTGGAGCTGCAGGTCCCCTGGCTGGGCGTGCGCAGCCCCGAGCCGGGCGCTGTGAGCAGAGGGTGGGTGGGAGCTCAAGCACCGCTGTGCACGGGCGCGCTCCTTCGCTCAGGAAATGCTGTATTTGCGGAGAAGGTGGAAACGAGCAGAGATTCCTCTTGCTCTGGAATTAACTGCGTCTTTGAGAGCCCGTGTTGGGTCCCCTGTGTCTGGTCAGCCTCACGGCTGGGGCGGTGGCAGCCGAGCCTCCAGAGCTCGGTGTCGTAGCGGTGTCTCCGGAGGGCTGGCTGGCACGCTTGCCTGTCTTGCACGGTAGCTCCGGAGAGCTGCCATCCTCAGAATCTGTACCCACCTGGCGTTTCTTAGGTGTGAACGAAGCCGAGCCTCAGCCGAAGGAGCCGCGGTGCGACTGCTCGCTGCACAGCTGACACTCTGGGTTTTTTGTCTTGCAGGAAGCGGTGGCAGGAGCTGCGGTTCTCGGCACCTTGGCGACCCCCGGGCTGGTGTCCCCGGCGCTGACGCTGGCGCAGCCCCTGGGCGCGTTGCCGCAGGCTGTGATGGCCGCACAAGCGCCCGGGGTCATTACAGGTGTGTCCGCTCTTCATCGCGTGTGTGCCTGTTAGGGAGCACAGATCTCTACAGCCGGGTCACAACTGGGGACAATTGGGAGCTGAAATCCTCCCCCAAGCTCTGCTTTCTTGTTTGTGCAGCACAGCAGGAACTTGTTTTGGTATATAATAGATACAGTGGGGACAGGAACGCGTGTGGAATCTGGGTAGTTGGTACTCCATGCAAAGTCCTGCACTCTGTCTCCCTTCTGGGGCAGTTTGTGATGTATCGAGTGCTCACGTCCTGGGTGCTGTCACTGCTTGTGTCTCCTGGTCATTGTTGGTGCAGAGCAAATAAAACCATCCATTGGGGACAGAGTTTGGAGCAGGGCCTGTTGTGACAGGACAAGGGTGATGGTTTAAACTAAAGGAGGGAGATTCAGGCCGGACATGAGGAAGGAATTGTTGTCCTGAGGGTGGTGAGAGCCTGGCCCAGGTTCCCAGAGAGGTGGTGGATGAACCATCCCTGAGACACCCCAGGCCAGGCTGGACAGGGCTCTGAGCACCCTGAGCTGGTGCAATGTCCCTGCTCATGGCAGGGGGGTCACTGGGAGGCTGGGAAGGTCCTTCAACCCAACCCATCTGTGATTCTTTGATCCAGATCCTGTGATCTGGATCAACTGGCTGGTGGGGACCCAAAAGTGTCAGAACATCAGTTGTTTGTTACACTACAGAGTTTGTACTGTTGCAGGTGTGACCCCCGCCCGGCCTCCCATTCCTGTCACTATCCCGCAAGTGGGGGTTGTGAACCCCATCCTGGCGAGCCCCCCGGCGCTGGGCCTGGTGGAGGTGAAGAAGGAGAAGGAGGAGGAGGAGGTGTTCCAGGAGTCGGAGCGGCCCGAGATGCTGAGCGAGCAGGAGCACATGAGCATTTCTGGCAGCAGCGCCCGGCACATGGTGATGCAGAAGCTGCTCCGTAAGCAGGAGGTGAGCGCGGTGGGGCTGGCCGGGGGGACAGCACAGCGTGGGTGCCCACAGAGCCCCCGGGACTGCAGCAGCTGCTGCTGGTGCTGGTGCTTGTTCTGCCTTCGGGATCTTCTCCGAGTTCCTCTGGGCGGTCAGACCTGTCGCTGGGCAGGAGAGCCGTGGCTGGGAGGTGTCTGATTAAACCGTGTGTTTACTTCGCATCATTAAAGCGAACTTTGATGGCCTTTTGGCTTAGAATTAAAGAGGCGAGGCTGGCACATGGTCGGGGCAATCTGTTCCAAACTGTTGAGTCTGCCTTTTCCCCACAACCTTTTCCTGTGGGATCACAGAATCACAGAGTGTCCTGAGCTGGAGGGACCCACGGGATCATGGGTTCCAGCTCCTGTCCCTGCACAGGACACCCCACAGCTCACCCCGTGTGTCTGAGGACGCTGTCCAGTCTCTTCTGGAACACTGTCAAGTTGGGCCATGACACCTCCCTCGGAGCCTGTTCAGTGTCCAGCACCTCTGGGGAAGAACCTTTGCCTCATGTCCCACTGCCCCCGGCACATCTGCTGCCGTTCACTGGGCTCTGTCACTGTCACACAGAGAAAATGAAACTGAGGTGTTTGTAAAACACAGTTTCAAGAAAGTTACAATGAGAAAGAGGACAACAAAGAATGTTGGAGAAAGTCAGAACATTAAACATCGTGAGATTTGGGGGCTGTACTGAGAGTCCCATCAGGCTCCTTGTTCAGGCCCGGCCAGAGCTGTGTTCTGTGCGTGGTTGGGTTTCCTGTCTGGCACAGGTTTCCTGAGCTTCAACAGAGTCCACAACATTGCTTCTGTTGGCTGAACCGGGAGTGTTCTCCTCTGCCTTCCAAGGGTCCATCGTTTCACAGGCATCTTTGAGCTGCTGACCTGGCAGCCGCTTTTCCTCTGCCACAGGCACCGTTCCCAGAGAATCCAGTTCACTTGCACACTCGCTTGGAAACGTTCAGCAGTGTCAAAAAGCCTTAAACCGCCCCGTTCCCAGAGCGGCGTGACAGGCCCGGTCCGGGCGCCCTGGTGGCTCTGCCCTCATCCCCGTGATGAAGGTACGCGGTAACCCGCCAGTCGAAAGAGGTTTAAAAGACCTGGTTAATCCTTCTACTTCATTTAGAGATGAGGAACAATTTCCAACAAAATGCACAATTGTGGTGTTGATGAGAAAGCAAAAAAGGAAACTGGATAGGAACAGCACAGGAAAGTAGAGGTCTCCAGGTCGCTTGTGCTGTGTCTGAGACGAGCCCTGGAGTGGCACAGGGCTGGAGGGAGCTCTGTGTGTGCTGCTGGGGCCTGGGGAGACAATCCGAATTGACTCCTATATCCCTGGCACGTCACCAGTTTCCCGGAATACGCCCGTAATGGGGCAGTGCGGGGTGCCCGGTGGCGCTCGGCCGCACTGTGCACAGCCTGGCATGGCCTGGCATGGCCCAACACATCCTGGCACGGCCTGGCACGTCTTATCTTACGGTCTCTAGTGTGCGTTAACGCTTCTCTCTTGGCCTTCTCTCTGCAGTCCACCGTGATGGTGCTTCGCAACATGGTGGATCCAAAGGACATTGATGACGACCTGGAGGGAGAAGTGACGGAAGAATGCGGCAAATTTGGGGCCGTGAACAGAGTCATCATCTACCAGGAGAAGCAAGGAGAAGAGGAGGACGCCGAGATCATTGTCAAGATCTTCGTGGAGTTCTCCATGGCGTCAGAGACTCACAAAGCCATCCAGGCGCTGAACGGGCGCTGGTTCGCGGGCAGGAAGGTGGTGGCGGAGGTGTACGACCAGGAGAGGTTCGACAACAGCGACCTGTCCGCATGAACTCTGCGGGAGAGACTGGGCCCCAGCCCCACCGCCTGCCCGGCCTTTTTTAGCCATGCGTACGAGCGCTCCGGGCGGGCGCACACCCGTGGTGTACCTGTAGTTTGGATAAAGGCGCAAAGAAAGCTCGTTTGCATCTGTGTGTGTGTCCGGGACCGGCGTCCCGTCGGCCGCGTCTCCGCGGGGCCAGCCTGGCCTGGAGAGCGGGGCCAGGCCCTGAACAGGGTGTGCTGCTTGTGCTCCTGCCTCGCACTGTGCTTGCCTCAGAAACACCCTGGTCACGGTCCCGCGGCACCTTCTGGGGCTGGAACAGCCGTTTTCGTCAGAGCTGGCTGTGCGTGGTTGGCATGGAGGTTGGAGTCTCTTCAGTCTCTTGGGTGTTGCCGGGATGGGGTGTGGGTGGGGGCTCTGAGGACCTGCACGGGGACCCGGGAGCCCGGACGTGGGTCAGAGCCCAGAACGGACCCGCCAGGCCCTCCTGAGGTGTTCACACCACATCTGTCCCGGAACCGCAGCGCAGACCCTCCTGACCCTTCCCAAAGGTGCAGGGATTGGGACGGCGAGTGCGGCTGGGCTGGCGGCGAGCGCGGCCGGGCTGGCAGCGAGCGCGGTGCTGACCCGCGGCTCCGGAGGCGGGCTGTGAGCCAGCGTCACCCTGGGACCGCACACAGTGACGTGGACACGCGCCTTGGAACACAGGCGTGGAACACACCAAAGTTTGGGGGTTTGTTGTTGAGGACTCAAAGCTTTAGTAATATTTACAAAGCTTAAATACGTTCAGTAATCTTTCCGTCTACCTAATGAGTAGGAACGGAATTAGCTCATGTTAGTTTAAATATTTCAAGTATGTAAGGGGCTACCATACTGCTTGTTATGTGTAACTGGTACACAGCACAGAGCTGACGGAAATCATCAGTTTAGTTTAGAAATTCGAAGGAAGGAAAAATGACCTCGGAGGAGTTTGGGTGAGGAATTCAGAGCCTTCAGACACGTGTTGCTTCTGAGCTTGGACACGTTCTGAAAATGGAATGTTTGTATCTTGTTCTCAAAGGAACCCTTCTGCTGTAGGTTAGAAATTTCTGTTTGCAGCTTGTTCATGGTTAATCTGTGTTTGCTTCTCTTAGCTAACGGGCAACATCAGTGCAAAAATGACCTTTCTTCCCTGTCTTTACGCCCGTTAGTCGCGGTTTAGGCCCAGCCGCAGGTAAGGACCACGCAGCCACTCGCTCACTGCATCCACCCTGCTGGGGCAAAGGAGAACTGGAGAGGGTGACACTGGTGGATGAGGTGCAGACGGTTCGACACGACAGCGAAGGAGAACTGGAGAAGGTGACACTGGTGGATGAGATGCAGACGGTTCGACAGGACAGCGAAGGAGAACTGGAGAAGGTGACACTGGTGGATGAGATGCAGACGGTTCGACAGGACAGCGAAGGAGAACTGGAGAAGGTGACACTGGTGGATGAGATGCGGACGGTTCGACAGGACAGCGAAGGAGAACTGGAGAAGGTGACACTGGTGGATGAGATGCGGACGGTTCGACAGGACAGCGAAGGAGAACTGGAGAAGGTGACACTGGTGGATGAGATGCAGACGGTTCGACAGGACAGCGAAGGAGAACTGGAGAAGGTGACACTGGTGGATGAGATGCAGACGGTTCGACAGGACAGCGAAGGAGAACTGGAGAAGGTGACACTGGTGGATGAGATGCAGACGGTTCGACAGGACAGCGAAGGAGAACTGGAGAAGGTGACACTGGTGGATGAGATGCAGACGGTTCGACAGGACGGCGAAGGAGAACTGGAGAAGGTGACACTGGTGGATGAGATGCAGACGGTTCGACAGGACGGCGAAGGAGAACTGGAGAAGGTGACACTGGTGGATGAGATGCAGACGGTTCGACAGGACGGCGAAGGAGAACTGGAGAAGGTGACACTGGTGGATGAGATGCAGACGGTTCGACAGGACGGCGAAGGAGAACTGGAGAAGGTGACACTGGTGGATGAGATGCAGACGGTTCAACAGGACAGCGAAGGGGAACTGGAGAAGGTGACACTGGTGGATGAGATGCAGACGGTTCAACAGGACAGCGAAGAAGAGAAGCAGTAACAGCAGAGCGCAGGAGAGGGCGATGCGCAGCACAGCCCTGGCAGCATCCCCTGTCGCTGTTCCCAGTTCACACGCTGAGAACGATGGGATGCGATGGGACGTCCCTTTGGCGCTGGGATCCGCTGTCCCGGCCGTGTCCCCCCCAGCCTCCGCCTGAGGGGTCCCTGGCTTGGCATAAACCTCGCTGGTGACAATCACAGCATCAGGTGTCCCCACATCCTGCTCCTGCCCAGCGGCTCCCGGAGCCGTCCCGAGGTGGGATGGAGCTCTTCGGCTGGGGTTTGGGCGGCCGAACCCCGGGGTCGCCCCGCTCCTCCCGTCCCCTCCCTGCCAGCCCTGTGCGTTGTTACCGTTCGTTCCCGTCTCCTGGCAGCAGGTGACTGGGCCTGCTGATTACATTGTGTGATGCGTTGGTCCTTCCCGACCCGCGCTGGGGCGCCCCTGTCGCCGCTGTCCCGCGCTGGGGCGCCCCTGTCACCACTGTCCTGGTTTGCGATGGGCACAGCTGCTCGGCTCCTGTTTATGAGGCGGGAGAAAATTCCCCACGTGTAGTTCTTCCAGAGCTTCGCTGTTCCTACAAAACAGCCCAAACGCCTCTGCCGTGGCTGAGCTGCTCTGTCTGGCTTCGTTTCCAGCTCTTGGCTCTGTTTGCTGGCTGGATTTGGGAGCACAAACTGCACGAGAAGTTCCTTTGTGGCGCTGATGTTTTGACAAACCAAAGTGGCCAAAAGTTGGGGCAGGTGAGGGCACAGACTGAAGAATGGCAGCTTAGGGGTTAACCAGCAAGTTCACGTGCACGATCATCTTGATTTTACAAAAGTAACTTTGTAAGTGTCTTGGCAAGTCCGATGTCTGGCGAAAGATCATTGATCTTGACTTGGGCAGGGCCCTGCACAGCGCCCCAGACGAAGCGCTGCCCCTTCGGTGGGTGAGCTGCGGGATGGACAAGGACCCGTCCACAGAGCTGCTCGTGTAGGGTCGGCTCGAGCGGACAGAGGCTGCGTTTGGTCTGGACACGGGAAATTCTGCCCCTGTGGTGGTGAGAGCCGGGCCAGGCTCCCCGAGAGGTGGGGGGGGAAAAGTTGATTAGTGGCAGCTGACAAAGTACAATCCTGAATACATTAAACAGAACAGAGAAAGGGCGTTTTCTTCTGTGGGATCACTGAATAGTTGGGGTTGGAAGGGACCTCTGAAGGTCACCCAGTCCAATCCCCAGGTACCTTGGGTCTTTATGGAAATCTGGTCGAGGCCAAACGTACACATACCTAATGATTTAGGATGTTGAAGCAGGTATAGAAATATGGATTTAACAGACTAGCCTGGCAGGGCAGTAGCACATTAGGCTTGGCTTAAGTGTTTATCGTCTGCTTTGGTTTGTTTAAACCGGTTTATTCGGCAGCAGGGCCTCTGACTCGGAACGCTGGAGCTCGGAGGATGAGGAGGGCGTGGGGATGATTGAGGGTTGATCGGTGGTGGAGGACACGGTGTTCCTCACGGGGCATGGTGAGGGGTGCTCCATCCATGGGGACACGGTGTTCCTCTATTGAGGGGTTCTCCATCCACGGGGACACGGTGTTCCTCTGTTGAGGGGTTCTCCATCCACGGGGACACGGTGTTCCTCTGTTGAGGGGTTCTCCATCCATGGGGACACGGTGTTCCTCTGTTGAGGGGTTCTCCATCCATGGGGACACGGTGTTCCTCTGTTGAGGGGTTCTCCATCCACGGGGACACGGTGTTCCTCTATTGAGGGGTTCTCCATCCACGGGGACACGGTGTTCCTCTATTGAGGGGTTCTCCATCCACGGGGACACGGTGTTCCTCTATTGAGGGGTTCTCCATCCACGGGGACACGGTGTTCCTCTGTTGAGGGGTTCTCCATCCACGGGGACACGGTGTTCCTCTGTTGAGGGGTTCTCCATCCACGGGGACACGGTGTTCCTCTGTTGAGGGGTTCTCCATCCACGGGGACACGGTGTTCCTCTATTGAGGGGTTCTCCACCCACGGGGACACGGTGTTCCTCTGTTGAGGGGTTCTCCATGCACGGGGACACGGTGTTCCTCTATTGAGGGGTTCTCCATCCACGGGGACACGGTGTTCCTCTATTGAGGGGTTCTCCATCCACGGGGACACGGTGTTCCTCTGTTGAGGGGTTCTCCATCCACGGGGACACGGTGTTCCTCTGTTGAGGGGTTCTCCATCCACGGGGACACGGTGTTCCTCTGTTGAGGGGTTCTCCATCCACGGGGACACGGTGTTCCTCTATTGAGGGGTTCTCCATGCACGGGGACACGGTGTTCCTCTGTTGAGGGGTTCTCCATCCACGGGGACACGGTGTTCCTCTGTTGAGGGGTTCTCCATCCACGGGGACACGGTGTTCCTCTGTTGAGGGGTTCTCCATCCACGGGGACACGGTGTTCCTCTGTTGAGGGGTTCTCTATCCATGGAGGACACGGTGTTCCTCTGTTGAGGGGTTCTCTATCCATGGAGGACATGGTGTTCCTCACGGGATGTGTTGAGGGGTTCTCCATTGTGCAGTTGGCCTCTCGGTGACCGGAAGGTGACACGAGTACCTGAGGAGCACAAAGCTTCCCCTGGGCACCTTTGGGGGATCTGCCGGGGGCCGGTGAGCCGGTCGGGCCCCAGGAACCGGGCGTGTTGGCCCCTGCCCTGGGTTCACCGGTGGCCTCTCACCATTCCCTGCCCGTTCCCCCGTGTCCGATGCCTCAGGGATGTCTGCACCACCACAGCTCCCTTTTCACCCCGTGTTCTCCCAGGTGTCCTGTCCATGTCGCGCCTTCCCCGCTCGCGGGAGGAGCAGCAGGGGTTGGCGTCTCCGTGTGCAGCGCGGGGCTGGTGGGAGCACCAGGACGGATCCTGCACAGCAGCCTGTTGGCCCGGCCTCCGTCTTCCTGATGCTCCTCACATGGCTGTAGCCCAAAGAGTTTTCTGGTGGGGAGACAAAATAACGCGATGTCTTCACCTTCAGGCTCTTCCAGGCTTTTCCTCTTGGCGGAGGAGCAGGTTTCAGCTCGGTTATCGGGCAGCGCTTTCTCAACCGATGCTGTGACAGCGTTGGTCTGGGGTGAATCATTTGGAAAACGGGGGCGGTTCAGAACGGGGTTTTGCAGAAGCAGCCTCGGCGTGCGGGAGCCTCCTCCCGCCAGTCCGCACCTGTGGGCTTTCCTGAGCCAGGATGGTGCTGGTGCTGATCTCGTTCAGATTCAGGCCCGGCTCTGCAGGAATCGCACGGAGGACACAGGGGGCTGAGCCCCCCGGGTTCGTTGCGCTGCAGTTGTGTGTGTGTGTGTGTCTGTGTGTGTCTGTGTGTGTGTTCGGGGGCAGCCGGCGTGGGACGGTGACCACGGCGGGGCCCGTGTCCCTGAGCACAGCGTGACGTCCCCGTGTCCCTGAGCACAGCATGTGACGTGACGTCCCCGTGTCCCTGAGCGCGGCGTGTGACGTGACGTCCCCGTGTCCCTGAGCGCCGCGTGTGACGCGATGTCCCGTGTCCCTGAGCGCAGCGTGTGACGCGACGTCCCCGTGTCCCTGAGCGCGGCGTGTGACGCGACGTCCCCGTGTCCCTGAGCGCGGCGTGTGACGCGACGTCCCCGTGTCCCTGAGCGCGGCGTGTGACGCGACGTCCCCGTGTCCCTGAGCGCGGCGTGTGACGCGACGTCCCCGTGTCCCTGGGCGCAGCGTGACGTCCCCGTCCCGCGATCACCGTGCGCAGCCCGGCAGCTGCGGTGCTTCGCTGCCTTATTTACGGCAGCAGCTGCACAAAGCATCGAGTTGCTCCGTCTGGTGGAACTGTCAGGAGGCCCCGCGTTCTGCTGAAAACGTCCCAGCAATGTCTGGGGTGAGGATGGAGCCTTTTTGCCCGAGTGCCGGAGCTTTCGGGCCGGGCCCAACCGGTAACGAGCTCAGCTTCTGTGATTCCTGAGGAAGCGGCGCTGGCGGAGGCCGAGCCCAGCGCGCCGCTCGGGCGCGTTTACTGGTCACCCGTTCCCTGGGTGGAGGGGGCAGAACCTGCAGCCCCCGGGGGACTCTGGGCTGTCCCTGGAGCCCAAAGGCACCAATTTACAGGGGATGCAGCTCAAGGGGCGTGGGAAAACCTCTGCGCAGCAGCTGCCCCGTACCGGCCGCGCAGGATGGGTACCAGCCATGCAGGATCAGTACCGGCCGCGCAGGATGGGTACCAGCCATGCAGGATCAGTACCGGCCGCGCAGGATGGGTACCAGCCGTGCAGGATCAGTACCGGCCGCGCAGGATGGGTACCAGCCATGCAGGAGCAGTACCGGCCGCGCAGGATCAGTACCGGCCGCGCAGGATGGGTACCAGCCGTGCAGGATCAGTACCGGCCGCGCAGGATGGGTACCAGCCGTGCAGGATCAGTACCGGCCGCGCAGGATGGGTACCAGCCGTGCAGGATCGGTACCGGCCGTGCAGGATGGGTACCAGCCGTGCAGGATGGGTACCGGCCGTGCAGGATCAGTACCGGCCGCGCAGGATGGGTACCAGCCGTGCAGGATCAGTACCGGCCGCGCAGGATGGGTACCAGCCCCACAGGGTCGGTACTGCAGGATGGGTACCGGTTGCGCAGTATCGGTAGCACTGGGTTGGTACCAGCCGCACAGGATCAGTACTGCAGGATCAGTACCAGCCACAGAGGATCGGTACTGCAAGATCGGTACCAGCTGCGCAGGGTCGGTACCACAGGATCAGTACCAGCCACGCAGGGTTGATACCGGCCGTGCAGGATCGGTACCGCAGGGTTGATACCACAGGATCAGTACCAGACGCACAGGATTGGTACCGCAGGGTCTGTACCGCAGGGTCAGTACCAGCCGCGCAGGATTGGTACCACAGGGTCGGTACCGCAGGATCAGTACCAGCCGTGCAGGGTCGGTACCGCAGGGTCAGTACCAGCCGCGCAGGATCGGTACCACAGGATCGGTACCGCAGGGTCGGTACTGCAGGATCGGTACCAGCCGCGCAGGATCGGTACCGCAGGGTCGGTACCACAGGATCGGTACCGCAGGGTCGGTACTGCAGGATCGGTACCAGCCGTGCAGGATCGGTACCGCAGGGTCGGTACCGCAGGGTCAGTACCAGCCGCGCAGGATCGGTACCGCAGGGTCGGTACTGCAGGATCGGTACCAGCCGTGCAGGATCGGTACCGCAGGGTCGGTACCAGAGGATCGGTACCGTAGGGTCGGTACCGGCCACGCGGAGTCGGTTGTCACGTTTGTACATCGGATCGTTTCGGCAGAACGGGGAGAGCTGCCGGGCCCTCTCCTGCTCCCTGGGGACAGCGTCCTGCCGGGGCGCGGCTGCTCGAGGGAGCTCAGCGGGGCGTCCACGGTTCCAGGAGACTTTCGTCTGAATTAAACGGGTCCCAGTCCGTTCTGTATCTGTGGCGCCTGTTTCTCCCCACCCCTCCTGCCCCAGCTTTGAAACGCCCGGCAAGGGTTGGTTTTGCACAGCTGGGGCTGCACCACCCGAGGTTTCACCTTTCCCTCGCCGCCCCGTCCTTGCTGTACAGAACAGACCAGGGGGACTCAGAGACAGCTCCGCGGTGTTGGACAACGGGCCCATCCTGCCCGGTGCCACCACTGGTGCCGGTTCACGGACGGACGGGAGAACAGGGCGAGCGCGGCTGAACCTGCTTCAGGCGCCCCCGGCGCACAGGTGGGGGGTTCCTAAATGAGGGACCACATCAGTTCACACCCCACCACCTCCATCCTCATTCTGGGCACCGTGCAGCACTGGGCTGAAGTTCTTGCCCCTCCCGGGGCGCAGGTTCCACTGGATCTTCCAGAGCGGCCGCTGAAGGGCCCCTTGTACGCAGCTCTGCTGCCCCCCGGCTCTGCCCCCCTCAGGAACCCGCATCCTGGGGCTTCTAGAACAGACTTTTCTCCCGTGGGCCTGGCTCGGTGAACGCCCCGCTGAAGCCGGTGGAGGTGCCTCCGTGGATGATGGATCTGGTGACGTTCTGGAGGGTCCTGAGGCTGAACCAGCTGGCCAGGGCAGAGTGCAGCGCAAAGGGCGGCTGGGCTGTGCTCAGGACACGCTGGGCCCAAGCTCCCCCGTGAACCCATCGCTGGTGCGGCTCCATGGGAGGGACGTGCTGGTTTGCAGTGAGAACAGAAAGCGGAGCAGCTCCGGTGCCGGGGAGCGGTGTTCGTACCGCAGGGAGCGCCCAGCGCCCGCTCCACAGCAGCCGGGCGCTCGTGCCACGGGGTCCGGCCGCAGAAAGCGCGTTGTCTTAGAGTCGCTGCACCGAGACGGGGACTGCGCTGTCACGGGACGCTTCCACCCGTCTTTGATAAGTCTTATCTTCGGTTTGGTTTGCAAGTCAGCGCGTTTCAGCACTGATTTGGGGTCAGATCCTTCCTGCGGTGGGTGTGAGAGCCCCGATGGCAGCTCAGCCCACAGGAGGGGCAGAGCAGAGAGGCGTGAACAGCAAATAGAGTTTCCTCCTTTAGCCGTCGGGTAGAGAGGCTTCTGGAGGAGAGCACACCAGCCCCCTGTTCTGTTCTGTTGAGAGTCGGCCGGTGCCGGCGGCGTCTCCGTCTCCGGGTGGGGTGGAAGAAGTGCCGCGGTGGGGCTGCTGCCGCGCGGGACCGCAGCCGACCCGCTGCTCGGGGACAGCGTCGTTCTGCCTCGGAGCTTCGGACCCTTGGGCAAAACCATTTCCCTCCCGCTTCCAGAGCCCCGGAGAACGGCACCAAAATGCGGTTGGCACCGGGAGCGCGTGCAGAGTTCTGACCTCAAACGCTGAGATTTGCAGACAGACGTTTCCCAACTTGCTGGAGGTGCAAACCTGACACTCGCAACCCGTTTCCCCCCTGCTCCTGTGTGAACGCCTTCGTTTAGCTTGGGTGGGTCTCGTTTTTACCCTTTCAGAGCGCTTTCACAGATTGATTCCTTGCTATTAAAGTGTTTAAGTAGATGAATCACGTTTGCAGAATCTCGTTCCGTAAGCTCTCAGCTCCCGTTTCCTGGTGTGCCGGAACCTGCGTCTCGGGCGCCCCGAGTCCCGTCCGATCGGTCGCTTGCCCATCTGCCGCGTTCACCGGGCATGTCCGCGCTCCTCGGGTCCCTCGCGGGCGCCTTTTGGGTTGTTTTGTGCTCTGCCCAAACTGTTCCTGTTTGTTCTGCGTCGTGTCCAACACATGGGCTTGTGCACAACGGAGATTCGTGTTCCTTGTCTCTGATAAAGCCTGGCACGTGAAATGGAGACGGATCAATGATCCCACCGGTGGTGTCTTGTTGTGCTGCCCCTCCGTGTGCTGGGAAACGCAGCGGGGACGTTTGCGGTACGGATGCTGAGAGCTGCTCCTGCAATTCGAACCCGGCCTGTTTCCTGGTGGCTGGTCCATCATCTGCCCTGCAGTTCCCCATTGTTGCCCTGGCCGGTTCCAGATGGGGCGCAGCACCACCCGATGCGTCGCACTCGTCAGTACTTTTGGCCAGAGAAAGAAGTAATTTGTGTTAAATCATAGGTTGACATGACGTGATTTATCTGGTGTAGAACACATTGAAACTGAGGCAAACGAAACGTTAATGAACACCAATGTCTGAATCGGCCCCTCCCTCAGGGCTCCGGGGCCGTGCCCGTTGCCGGCGGTGGAGCTGGGCGGCCCTGCGGTGCCGGGACAGCGCCCACCCGCCTCTCACCAGGGCCGGGGCCTCGCTCGTTAACGTCGCTCCTTCATTAGTCGCTCTGCACGTCTGTTTGGTGTAGGGGTGTTTCTGACCCCGTGCAGCGGGGACACGGGGACACGGGAGCTGGGGCTGTTCTGGCCCTGCCCGGGCCGCAGTGGCAGGAGGCGCCGTGTTCAGTGAGGAGTTACCCGTGTACCACAGCTTCGCTGCGAGGTGAGCGTCACCTGCCGGAGAGCCTGGTGACAGGTGACAGGCTGGGGACCCGGAGGTGACAAACACCTGGGCACGGACGATAGAAGCGATAAAGAGACCAGGGAACTCTGGAAGCACCACAGGTGAGACCAGGGGACCACGCGGTCCTGAGGACAGCTTAGGGGTGACAATTCCAGTGTCCTGAGGACAGCTTAGGGGTGACAATTCCGGCGTCCTGAGGACAGCTTAGGGGTGACAATTCCGGCGTCCTGAGGACAGCTTAGGGGAGACAATTCCGGCGTCCTGAGGACAGCTTAGGGGTGACAATTCCAGTGTCCTGAGGACAGCTTAGGGGTGACAATTCTGGCGTCCTGAGGACAGCTTAGGGGTGACAATTCCGGCGTCCTGAGGACAGCTTAGGGGTGACAATTCCAGCGTCCTGAGGACAGCTTAGGGGTGACAATTCCAGCGTCCTGAGGACAGCTTAGGGGTGACAATTCCGGCGTCCTGAGGACAGCTTAGGGGTGACAATTCCAGTGTCCTGAGGACAGCTTAGGGGTGACAATTCCGGCGTCCTGAGGACAGCTTAGGGGTGACAATTCCAGCATCCTGAGGACAGCTTAGGGGAGACAATTCCGGCGTCCTGAGGACAGCTTAGGGGTGACAATTCCAGTGTCCTGAGGACAGCTTAGGGGTGACAATTCTGGCGTCCTGAGGACAGCTTAGGGGTGACAATTCCAGCATCCTGAGGACAGCTTAGGGGAGACAATTCCGGCGTCCTGAGGACAGCTTAGGGGTGACAACTGCAGACTTCACGCTTTTGTCAGAAAGCAACGCCCAGGGCAGCGCGTCCCAAACTGAACTGATGTGGATTTTGGACGTCCCCGTGGCGGCTGCGGCGGGAGATGAGCGGGCTCACTGGTTTCACCGCGCATCCCGCACCATGGGATTTTGGACGTGCCCATGGCGGCTGTACCAGCTGCGCTGGGAGGTGAGCGGGGTCGCTGGTTTCACCGCACATCCCGTGCCATGGGATTTTGGATGTGCCCATGGCGGCTGTACCAGCTGCGCTGGGAGGTGAGCGGGGTCGCTGGTTTCACCGCGCATCCCGCGCCGTGTCCTCCGCTGGTGTTGCGTGCAGGCACTGCCGAGCTCCCTTCACCTTTTCACGCCTCTGATCGCCCCGTGTGACATCTTCACCTGACCCGGTTTGAACAGGGAAACGCTGGTGCCTCACGGACCTTTACACACGGCCCAGGCTTTTAAAAGTATTTTAGAAGTATTTTCCTCGCAGTGTCTGGCATTACAAACTCGATACTCGGCAGCTGCCGTCCAAGTGTGTGTGTATATATATATATATATATATGTATAACGTAGGAAACCACCGCAGCTCTCGCTGTATAGATCGAATCTGGGTTGTTGTTCCCGCAGTGCCGACCGGGAGCTCCAGGGCGGGGGCGATCGCCGCGGTGCCCCGGCCTGTGCGGGGGGGACGGGAGGGGCGGGGAGGGGAGGGGAGGCCCCGCCAGCACCGCGGGTTCGGGTCCCGGGCGGGTTCGGTTCCCGGGCAGCCCCACGGGCTCCGGGTTCGGCTCCCGGGCGGGTTGGTTTCCCGGGTGGGTTCAGTTCCCGGGCAGCCCCGCGGGCTCGGGGTTCGGGTCCTGGGTGGGTTCAGTTCCCGGGTGGGTTCCAGTCCCGGGTTGGTTCGGCTCCCGGGCGGGTTCAGTTCCCGGGTGCGTTCAGTTCCCGGGCAGCCCCGCGGGCTCCGGGTTCGGTTCCCGGGTGGGTTCGGTTCCCGGGTGGGTTCGGGTCCCGGGCGGGTTCGGGTCCCGGGCAGCCCCGCGGGCTCCGGGTTCGGTTCACGGACGGGTTCGGTTCCCGGGCGGGTTCGGTTCCTGGGCAGTCCGGGCGTCCCAGGTTCGGTTCCCGGGTGGGTTCGGTTCCCGGGCAGTCCGGGGATCCCGGGTTCGGTTCCCGGGTGGGTTCGGTTCGCGGGCGGGTTCGGTTCCCGGGCAGTCCGGGCGTCCCGGGTTCGGTTCCCGGGCGGGTTCGGTTCCCGGGCAGTCCCGGGGACCCCGGTTCGGTTCCCGGGCAGTCCCGGGGTCCCCGGTTCGGTTCCCGGGAGCGGCGGCCGGGCGGGCGGGGCGGGGCGGCGCGGGGCAGGGCGGGAGCGGCCTCGGTTTCCCAGGGACGCTCGCGGGGGGCGGCGCGGCCCCAGGACCGAGCGGGCGCGGCGGGCCCGGCGCGGCGGGCAGGCCCGAGGGGCGGCGGGGCCGGGGCGCAGCCGGATCGGCGGAACCGGGGCCGCCGCTCGGCCCGGCGCTGCGGCAGCGCCCGCCCCCCGCGCATCCGGGCCCTCCCCCGGGCAGCCCGTTCCCGGCGCGGCGGCGCCCGGCGCTGCCCCCGGAGCCTTGGCGGGGCCGGGCCGGCGCGATGCTGCGGTGCATGCCGCCGCTCTGGCGCTGCAACCGGCACGTGGAGGCGCTGGACCGGCGGCACTGCTCGCTGCAGGCCGTGCCCGAGGAGATCTACCGCTACAGCCGCTCGCTGGAGGAGCTGCTGCTGGACGCCAACCAGCTCCGGGAGCTGCCCAAGGTGAGGCCGCGGCCTCGGGCCGCCGCGGGCCCGGCCTGGGGAGCCCGCCCCGGCCCGGGTGCCCGCCCCGCTCCGCCGCGCTGCCCGGGCCGCCCCGCCAGCGGAGCCGGGGGCGCTGCCCCACCTTCCCGGCCCCGCTCCGGAGCGGCCTCCGCCGCGCCCCTCACCCGCCCCCGGGCTGCCCGAGCCCCGGCCGCGGAGCAGAGGGGCGGCCGGAACCCGCGGGGCCGAGCGGGATCCCCGGCAGGTTCCGCGGGCCCGGTGCGGGCTGGGCCGGGCGGTCAGGGGGTGCCGGTCAGGGGGTGCCGGTCAGGGGGTGCCCGGTCAGGGGTGCCGGTCAGGGGGTGCCCGGTCAGGGGTGCCGGTCAGGGGGTGCCGGTCAGGGGGTGCCCGGTCAGGGGTGCCGGTCAGGGGGTGCCCGGTCAGGGGGTGCTGGGCCGGCTCGTTGTGGTTCGACCCTCGGGCGATCAGGGGGTGCCCGGTCAGGGGTGCCGGTCAGGGGGTGCTGGTCGGTGGGTGCCCGGTCAGGGGGTGCCGATCAGGGGGTGCTGGTCGGTGGGTGCCGGTCAGGGAGTGCCGGTCAGGGGTGCCAGTCAGGGGTGCCGGTCAGGGGGTGCTGGTCGGTGGGTGCCGGTCAGGGGTGCCCGGTCAGGGGGTACTGGGCCGGCTCGTTGCGGTTCGACCCTCGGGCGATCAGGGGGTGCCCGGTCAGGGAGTGCCCGGTCAGGGGGTGCTGGTCGGTGGGTGCCCGGTCAGGGGTGCCGGTCAGGGGGTGCTGGTCGGTGGGTGCCGGTCGGGGAGTGCCGGTCAGGGGTGCCGGGCACTCGTTGCCGTTGGAGCCCCGGGCGGGCGGGGCGGGGGCGGCAGCTCCGGTGTCCTGAGCGGCTCAGCAAAGCGCAGCGTTGGTTTAAAAACGTTGCTTTAACCTGGAAACCACACAGGGTATCAGATAAGTTTATTGAAAGCAATTGAGGCGCTTTGTCCTTATTACCCGGGACTTCAGCCTGCGCCTGCAGCCGCTTTCACAATTCCGCGGTTCGTCTGGGTCGGGGAGGGGAGATTCGCGGTTCCCGTGGATCCGATGGGAGACCCACGATTCCCGTGGATCCCGTGGGAGATCTGTGGTTCCTCTGGGCCAGGGGATGGGAGATCCGCCGTTCCCCTGTGGATCCGATGGGAGATCCACGGTTCCTCTTGGTCAGGGAACAGGAGACCCGCGGTTCTCATGGGTTCCATGGGAGATCTGCAGTTCCCATGGATCCGATGGAAGATTCGTGGTTCCCCCGTGGATCCGATGGGAGATCCATGGTTCCCCCGTGATCCGATGGGAGATCCGTGGTTCCCCCGTGGATCTGATGGGACATCTGTGATTCCTGTGGATCCCATGAGAGATCCGCAGTTCCTCCATGGATCTGATGGGAGATCCGCGGTTCCCTCATGATCCGATGGGAGATCCATGGTTCCCGTGGAACCCATGGGAGATCCGCGGTTCCTCCGTGATCCGATGGGAGATCCACGGTTCCCGTGGATCCCATGGGAGATCCGCAGTTCCCCTGTGATCCGGTGGGAGATCCGCGGTTCCCCCGTGGATCCGCTGGGAGACCCGCAGTTACCTCCTGGATCTGATGGGAGATCCATGGATGCGGTGGGAGATCCATGGTTCCCGTGGATCCGATGGGAGACCCGCGGTTCCCCTGTGGATCTGATGGGAGATCCGTGGATGCAGTGGGAGATCCGCGGTTCCTGTGAATCCGATGGGAGACCCGCAGTTCCCCCGTGGATGCGGTGGGAGATCCGTGGATGCGGTGGGAGATCCGCGGTTCCCGTGGATCCGATGGGAGACCCGCGGTTCTCCTGTGGATGCGGTGGGAGATCCGCGGTTCCCGTGGATCCGATGGGAGACCCGCGGTTCTCCCAGCGGGTTCGGGTCCGGGTCCGGGGCTCGGGTCGAGCTCTGGCGCCGCCCGGCAGGAGCCGGGGACGTTGGTGCTGCGCCGGGTGGAGCGCGGGGCGGCGCAGGCGCAGCTGGGGTTTGCAGCTGCCCCTCGGGAGGGAGCCCCAGGCGTCCCTGGGCACGGGCTGTTCCGGAGGACGTTTCCCGGTTCGCCTGGCGTCCCCGGTGGAAAGCGTACCAGTTTTAGACGTTAGTTACGCGCTACCTGTGCCGGAGAGAGAAGCGAGGGAGGCAGTAAATACAGACTGACCTTTTTATTAAAGCTGCTCTTTGTGGTAATTACTGACGTGTTATCAAACCCGCCGTGAAATCTGGGCAAGAAAACCCAGTGCAAACCAAAAACTTGGGTTTGATCCAGGCCAAAATAATTTGGTTCAGTTTGGTGAAACCATACAACTCACGCATTCCTACCTGAACAAACTCTCTTGTGTAGAGACGCACACTCCTGCTCTCCCCATGTCTCACGTCTTTGTGTCCGTCCGTCTTTCCTGCTCGTCCGTGGTGCTGTGCGCCAGGCCGCTGTCTGTCCGGCTGTGCAGGCGCTGCTGTGGCGCTTTACCGGGTCTCTCCATCGTGAGTGCTTGTCGGACTTCGGGGGGGTGTTTCTGTCTGCTGGAGAACGTGTGCTGCGGGCAGGCTGGGATGAGCGAGCACGGGTCCGTCCGGCAGAGGTGGCCGATGGCAGCGTCGCCGCGGTGGTCCTGCCGACACACAGTGATCCTGCCGACACACGGTGATCCTGCCGACACACGGTGATCCTGCCGACACACGGTGGTCCTGCCGACACACGGTGGTCCTGCCGACACACGGTGGTCCTGCCGACACACGGTGATCCTGCCGTCCCGCGGTGGTCCTGCCGACACACGGTGATCCTGCCGTCCCGCGGTGGTCCTGCCGACACACGGTGATCCTGCCGTCCCGCGGTGGTCCTGCCGACACACGGTGATCCTGCCGTCCTGCGGTAGTCCTGCCGACACACGGTGATCCTGCCGGGCCGCGGTGATCCTGCCTGGCTGTAGTGATCCTGCTGGGACGCGGAGATCTTGCTGGCCTGCGGTGATCCTGCCTGGCTGCGGTGATCCTGCCTGGCTGCGGTGATCCTACCTGGCTGTGGTGATCCTGCCTGGCTGTGGTGATCCTGCCTGGCTGTGGTGATCCTGCCTGGCTGTGATGATCCTGCCGGCCCGTGGTGATCCTGCCTGGCTGTGGTGATCCTGCCTGGCTGTGGTGATCCTGCCGAGCCGCGGTGATCCTGCCGGGCCGTGCCGCTCGGCTGCTGCGCGTCCTGAGCGTCACAGTCCCGCCGTGTGAGCGCACGGAGCGCGTCCGGTGGCACTGCGCTTCGGTGGCTTTTGAAGAGCATCGCTGGATTATAAACACGAGGTGGTTCCGGCGCTTGGCGTGTGATCGGGTGGGTGTCCTGGCCGTGGGGCAGGTGCTGTGTGTCTGTGCCCTTGCTGGCACTGGGGAGCCGGTGTTTCTGACCACGGTGCTTTCTCTGCAGCTCTGTGTGTTTGGCTCGGCGGCAGCAGCGCTCTTGCCATGGTCCTGGGTTGTGGGTTCCCTCTCTGCCCTGTGAATTCCCCCAGATTTTAGACTTTTCTGGCAACAAAACAACCAAGAAAAGACCGATGAGCATCTGGTCCGCTGGTCTCAAAGGAGGTGTAGTGGGGTCAGGAGAGGTGCAGAGAACGAGGAGCAGAAAGCGGCACGGTCAGACCCAATGTGCAACAGCTTTTGCACAAGGAAAATGAGCATTTCCAAGATCTCTTCATTCTGGAAAGCGCAGTGGCGTTCCTCTGTTGGGTGGCAGAGGTCTGGAGTGCCACAGGGGACCTGGAGGGCACGAACAGGGAGCCACTGGCCACAGGTTTCTTCCTGCACGAGGACGGGAGGGCATTGAGTGAAACCAGGAGGGGTCCGCTCAGAATAAATGGAAACATTTCTCTTGCAAAGAGTGGCGAAGCTGAAGGGTGGAACTTCTTGCCGAGTGACATAATGGATGTTCAAAGTTTACACGGGTTCAGGAAGGAAAAGGAGCAGTTCATGGAGGAGAAAGTGCCCCCAAACGCATGTGCACGAAGTCACCGTCGTACTCGCGCTGCCCGTCCCGGCGCAGGCTGGGGCCGCGGTGCTCTGGGCTCGCGGTGCTCGTGCAGCGCTGCTGCGGCCGCCGCGGTTGCGCAGCCGGGACGGGTGTCGGCCACCGCGGTTGCACAGCCGGGACGGGTGTCGGCGCAGCCTCGGCGCCCTTCCCGAGCACGGTGAGGGCAGAGGGGAGGCACGAGCGCCCGAGCGCCGCGGGAACGGCCGCGGACACTGCGCCTGGAGACAGGGACGGGAGCGGGAGCGGGACCCACGGTCCTCCCGGTTCCAGCCCCCCGGGCCCCTCCAGCTGGTGCCGGGACGGTCCTTGAGGAGACGTGCGGTTTGTGGAGCCAGGACGCAGGGTTAGCCCTGGGGTCTGACCCCTGTGTCCCAATGGGTCGTGCTAACGGGGTGGCCGGAGGGTGCGGAGGGCACTTCTGGTCCCACGCGAGTACAGGATGTCACTGTCGGGGGCACGTGGGTAGGGCAGGTACCTGCTGCGGGGGTAGGAATCCGTGTTACACAAGGTGGATATGGGATGAAACTGAAAATAAATGGCCCTTCCGCCAGCAGCAACACAGTGTGCGCGTGTCCTCCCCAGGGGGTGACGGGGGAGGTTTGGGTCGGGGCAGGGGCCGTTTCCTGCTGAAACGCGCCTGTTGTGCGAGGGCCCGCAGGAGGATCCGTGCGAACACACCCGTTGTGTGAGGGACGGCAGGAGGATCCGTGCAAACACACCCGTTGTGCGAGGGCCCGCAGGAGGATCCGTGCAAACACACCCGTTGTGCAAGGGACGGCAGGAGGATCCGTGCAAACACACCCGTTGTGCGAGGGCCCGCAGGAGGATCCGTGCAAACACACCCGTTGTGCGAGGGACGGCAGGAGGATCCGTGCGAACACACCCGTTGTGCGAGGGACGGCAGGAGGATCCGTGCGAACACACCCGTTGTGTGAGGGCCCGCAGGAGGATCCGTGCAAACACACCCGTTGTGCGAGGGACGGCAGGAGGATCCGTGCAAACACACCCGTTGTGCGAGGGACGGCAGGAGGATCCGTGCGAACACACCCGTTGTGCGAGGGACGGCAGGAGGATCCGTGCGAACGCGCCCGTTGTGCGAGGGACGGCAGGAGGATCCGTGCAAACACACCCGTTGTGCGAGGGACGGCAGGAGGATCCGTGCAAACACACCCGTTGTGCGAGGGACGGCAGGAGGATCCGTGCAAACACACCCGTTGTGCGAGGGACGGCAGGAGGATCCGTGCAAACACACCCGTTGTGCGAGGGACGGCAGGAGGATCCGTGCGAACGCGCCCGTTGTGCGAGGGACGGCAGGAGGATCCGTGCGAAAACGTGAACTGAGACGGCCTGCAGCCTTCGGGAGCAGGTTTGCCCAGAGCAAGCTGTTTTTAAGGGCTCAAGCAGGACATTTTGGGGAAGGCTTCCATGTGGAGGTGGCTTTTGGAGGGGTCATCTTGTTTTACAGTTAGCGAGCAACTGCCTTCAGAAATGTTCAAATGCGCCTGACTCCTGTGGCTGTTCCTACCCCGCGCCCGCTGCCAGGCCCCTCTGCCTGCCCTGCTTTCCTTTGCCTTCGTTCCGCTGGCTCCAGAGCCCAGGGACACGGGCGCCCTCTCGCTCTGTGTGCGGCACCGTCTCCCCTGCACCAGAACTCGCGTGTCCCCGCGCTCTGCCCGGCTCTGGTGATCCCACTGCCCGCGCTGGGCGGCACCGCCTCCCTCCCTCCGTCCGCAGCGCCCAGCGCTCTTCATCTGCCCCTGCGCCGCTTCTGTTTGTCCCACGTGGAGTCTTCCCTGTTTTGAGTCCAGATGTCTCGTTATGGTGGCTCTGCTGTGGTGGTTTGAAGTGCTAGATTAGATCTGTGTTGGGAGCATCTGCTGCCTTGTTGCAGGGATTTGCTGCCAGGGCGATGCGGCTTGATGTAATGGGAAAGGATGGATTCCGTTTGGGGAGTTCGTGTGCTCCTCGCGAGGGTGTCTGGGCTCCCGAGCAGGGAACACCTTGCACAAAGCGATTTCCGCGGGGCTGCGTGGCGCAGCAGCAGATCGAGAGCAGGTCCTTCGGTCGGGGTACGGGTTTCGGGGGTACAGCCCGCTAAATCATTACATTGGAGCCGGAAAACCGCCCGACTCCTTCGGTCCGCTCTCCACGGGTGCTTGGGAGGCGTGGGTCTCACCCGCAGGACCGCCCCGGGGCTCGGGGGTGGCGCGGGGCCGTCCCAGCCCAGCGATCGCAGGGATCCCGGGTGCTGTGTGGGGTGTGGGAAGCCAAGGGAGAGGTCGGAATGACGCTGGGTGGAGCGGGGCCGGCGTGGGAGGGGAGCGGGGGAACAGGTCGGTGTGGAGCTGGGAGCAGCTCCGTGTGCCCGGACAGGGACCGCGCGCAGAGGGGACACCCACCTGCTGAGGGACACCCACCTGCAGAGGGACAGACACCTGCAGAGGGACAGACACCTGCAGAGGGGACAGACACCTGCAGAGGGGACACCCACCTGCAGAGGGACACCCACCTGCAGAGGGACAGACACCTGCAGAGGGACAGACACCTGCAGAGGGGACACCCACCTGCTGAGGGGACACCCACCTGCAGAGGGACAGACACCTGCAGAGGGACAGACACCTGCAGAGGGGACAGACACCTGCAGAGGGACACCCACCTGCTGAGGGACAGACACCTGCTGAGGGACAGACACCTGCAGAGGGACAGACACCTGCTGAGGGACACCTGGGCATGGGATGAGACAGGAAAGGGGGGAAGTAAAGAGTGTTGGTGCGGGTGCTGGCGGCAGGCCGGGGGACGTCTGATGGAGCCGCTGCCGTTTCCCTGCCGTTTCCTTTTTTCTTACTAAAGCTCCCATGAAAACTTTGCCCCACTGCAGAACCCTTTTCTTGCACTGCCCGGTGGGCTGTTACTGGTGCTGGAAACTGAGACGTGGACAGTGGGTGGAGTGGCAGGGGGCCGCTGGTGCCGGGGCGGGGGCCGGTGGGGCCGGGGCAGGGGCCGCTGGGCCCGGGCAGGCCCTCCCGTGCTGGCTTGCTGCCGTTGGCACCTCGGCGAGGCCGGTTCTGGGCTGGTGAGGCCGGTTCTGGGCTGGTGAGGCCGGTTCTGGGCTGGCGGGAGCAGCGCGAGTTCCAGCAGCTCCGGTTCGGCAGCCGGAACCGGGCTGATCGGCTGCACCCCGTGGTGAAACCCGGGTGTCACTTTCCCAAGACAAGGTGGGGCCTTGCAAAGCTAATTAAGGGCAGCTTTTAATTTCCTGGCATCTGGGGCCTGCAGGGAGGATCTCAGGTTTTCTTCACCTCCGAGGAGGAGCGAAGCCGCTCGGCTCAGTCTCCCCACGCTAACAGCCCTTCCCGGGACAGTCGGGAGCCGGCGGCGGGACCGGCGTGGCTGACCGGGCGGCTCTGGGGTTGGGGCGGGCGCCTTCTCCTGCATGTGATTCCCTGCGTCGCGGGCTCTGTCAGAACTGCGAGCTGCATTTGTTTAACAAATCCAGTCAGGAAACTGGTTTTGCTTGGCCGCTGGGAGACCTGTGCGCAGAGCTGGCGTCCCGCTCCGCTCCTCGGGAGCTCGGGAGCCGCCTGAGTTAGCGTGTGCAGGTGGACGTGGTTTTGCTCCTCCAGCAGCCGGGTGTTCTGGACGTGCCGTCGCCCAGAAGTTGAAATAAATGCAGGCTGTCTCACCCTCATCCTTTTGTCTGTCGTGTAAATCCTGGGTGGTGACTCGGGGGTTCAGGATTCGTGCTGGAGGGGTACTGGCTGAGCACAGGCTCAGTTATGGAAGAAGGAGCTTGGCCATACAAGCAAAGGAACAGGAAAGAGAGCACGAAAGTGAGTTTATGCTTTAAGGTTTACGAATAAGAATTGACTATTGGTATTTCCTTGTCCGGGAGCTGCCAGGGGTGTGCTCGGCGTCGCAGTGGGGCAGCGTGTGGCCCTGCTGGTGTCGGAGGAGCTCAGGTCTTGGGCACATTTGGATCAGCCTCACGGTGAAGGGCAGAGCCATGCTGGGTGTCGGAGGAGCTCAGGTCTTGGGCACATTTGGATCAGCCTCATGGTGAAGGGCAGAGCCGTGCTGGGTGTCGGAGGAGCTCAGGTCTTGGGCACATTTGGATCAGCCTCACGGTGAAGGGCAGAGCCGTGCTGGGTGTCGGAGGAGCTCAGGTCTTGGGCACATTTGGATCAGCCTCACGGTGAAGGGCAGAGCCGTGCTGGGCGGCAAACAGGCCCCATGGAGCAAGGAGTTCATGGAGCTTCAGGCGGCTGTGGCCTGAGCGGTGCTGCCTCCCCAGATGTCCCCTGACGCTGGTTCGTGCGGCGCGGGCGGTCAGCGGAAGGCGCCTCCTCGGCAGGGTCGGCTGGCCCGGTGGCTGTGAACCTCAGGCTGTGTCTGTGCGGTGTGCCGGGCAACGTGGCCCACGCCTGCGCTGCCTCGGCGCCCTGGGAACCTCGGCGGCAGCTCCTGCCTGGTTCGGGTCCCCGCTGGTGTGCCGGGCGCCGTCTCGGAGGCGTGAACGCTCTGTCCTGGTGGCCGTCCCCATGGAGCGCCTGATCCGCTCGCGTCCCCGAGGCCTCTGCTCGTTCCCTTTGCCTCTTGTCTGAGTGCCTGCCAGCAGCGATGTAGGTGGCGCGTCACTGACGGTTAGAGGCAGAGACAGGACTGGGTTAGCCTCTGCAGGTCTGCCTGACCTGTTATGTAGATTGCGCCGGGTGTTCCCGGTGCGTGGCCCGGTGGCGGTGGCAGCGTGGCGGTGGAGGAGCGGCGGCGGGTCGGGCGCGCCGTGCGCGGCGGAGGATGTGGCGGCCCACGGAGCTCGCGCATCGCAAGGTTCTCTGCAGCTTCTGACGGCTTTTCCATCTCTGCTCCAGGGATCTAATGGGGGACAGCTGAGCTGTTCCCCGAGAGCTGCTCGGGCACTTTCCTCTTCTTTGTACTCTTCCCGTTCAGAGCTGTTTGTCTTCTGTGTCGGAATCTCTTGCTGTCCCGTTCCACGCGAGGACACTTTACTCCTCTTTAAGACTTTTCCAGCCCCCGAACGTGCTCCCGTGAGCCCTGGGCGCTCAGCCTGCTGTGATCTGAACGCCCCGCTCGGCACCCATAGTGAACTTCATCTCATCGCCTGGCCTCGGTTTCCCAGTTTCGGGGTTAGAGCTCGTTTGTTGGGGTTGGTTTGTTCTGTGGTGCCGCTCAGTGCTGGAGATGCGTCTGTTGTATAAACTTACGGGGTGATACGATTTTCTGCCTCAAGAAAATGCATTCCTATCTGAAACAATTGAGACAGGTTATTGTCTAACTCTTGGCGTTTTTCCCTGTTGCTAATATTTGTGGCGTTACAGATAAGTGAATGATGGTTTTGTAGCTGCCAGCTGACCTTTCTGTGGTCGGAAGGCGGTTTAGAGGAAGAGAGCTGGATTGGTGGGTCCGGTCCCCCCGTTCCCGGGGGTGCTGGGTGGGAAGAGGTCGGCGGTACCACAGGTAGGAAGGGGCAGGTCCTTGGATGGTGCTTGGCGTGGGTTTGTTAGGCTTGGTCCTTCAGCTGCACCAGGGTGCTGTCCTGTGAAATTACATTAGCAGAGCTCTCCAGATTAATGCTTTTGCTCCATGTCAGCGTGCAGGGGCTGCCGGCACCGTCACCGTGTGTCACCGTGCAAGGGCTGCCGGGACCATGTCACCGCGCAGGGGCTGCCGGTCCTGTGTCACCGCGCAGGGGCTGCCGGGACCGTGTCACCGTGCAGGGGCTGCCGGCACCGTCACCGTGTGTCACCGTGCAGGGGCTGCCGGCCCTGTGTCACCGTGCAGGGGCTGCTGACCCTGTGTCACCGTGCAGGGGCCGCCGGCCCTGTGTCACCGCGCAGGGGCTGCTGGCACCATGTCACCACGCAGGGGCCGCCGGCACCGTGTCGCCGTGCAGGGGCTGCTGGCACTGTGTCGCCGTGCAGGGGCTGCTGGCACTGTGTCACCGCGCAGGGACTGCTGGCACCATGTCACCGTGCAGGGGCCACCGGCACCGTGTCACTGTGCAGGGGCTGCTGGCACTGTGTCACTGTGCAGGGGCTGCTGACCCTGTGTCACCGTGCAGGGACTGCCGGCACCATGTCACTGTGCAGGGGCTGCTGGCACCTTGTCACCGCGCAGGGGCTGCTGGCACCGTGTCACTGTGCAGGGGCTGCTGGCATTGTGTCACTGCGAGGGGCTGCCGGCACCGTGTCACTGCGCAGGGGCCGCTGGCACCATGTCACTGCGCAGGGGCCGCCAGCACCGTGTCACCGCGCAGGGGCTGCTGGCACCATGTCACCGTGTCACTGCGCAGGGGCCGCCGGCCCTGTGTCACCGCGCAGGGGCCACTGGCACCGTCGCCGTGCAGGACGGGTGAGGCCGCCTGTGCTGTGGTTCCTGCTCGCGCGGGGCGGGCGCTGCGTCGTTCGGGCTGCAGCCCAGCACCGTGACCTGCAGCCGGGGGAGCTCCCCGCAGCTCTTTGCCGGGCGGGGTGTTCGTCGTGCCGTGTGATCTAACTCTGGCTCGGGGGTTCCCTTTCTGTGGCCCCGACCTGGTTTGTTTGTGTGCATCAGAGGTTCCGCTCTGCGCCCGTGCCGTGCTGCCCTGTCCGGCCCAGGGGCTCGGCATTCCTCAGGCCCGGCTCAACTGCCTGGGAAGGAGCAGCTGCCGAGCCTTTGGCTTGGAGACAACTCGCTTTGTCTCAGCTGGAATGTGTTCCTGACGCTTAAGTACTTTTCTGTATCTGCAGTACATTCCTCAGGGGCTGATAGTGGGGTTAAATAGTCGGAAATCCGGCCGGTCTGCGTTAGGAGGGCTGTGTTGCGGCAGCCGGTGCCTGCGCAGGGTCGGTCACCTCGGCTCCGGGCTCCAGGGCACGTGGGCACGGGGACTGCTCCTGTTTGGGTGTGGGGTGCTGCTGCCCTGCCCCGGGGGACATCCCGTGTCCGTGGGGACATCCCGTGTCCACGGGGACATCCCACGTCTGTGGGGACTTCACCCTGCCCTGGGGGACATCCTGTGTCCGTGAGGACATCTCCCTGCCCTGGGGGACATCCCGTGTCTGTGGGGACATCCCGTGTCCATGGGGACATCCCATGTCTGCGGGGACATCACCCTGCCCCGGGGGACATCCCGTGTCTGTGGGGACATCTCGTGTCCATGGGGACATCCCATGTCCGTGGGGACATCACCCTGCCCCGGGGGACATCCTGTGTCCGTGGGGACATCACCGTGTCCCGGGTGACATCCCATGTCCATGGGGACATCCTGTGCCCATGACGACATCTCCCTGCCCCGGGGGACATCTTGTGTCTGTGGGGACATCCCGTGTCCATGGGGACATCACCCTCCCTTGGGGGACATCCCGTGTCTGTGGGGACAGCCCCCTGTCCTGGGGGACATCCCATGTCCATGGGGATGGCCCCCTGCCCCGGGGGACATCCCATGTCTGCGGGGACATCCTGTGCCCATGGGGACATTACCCTGCCCCAGGGGACATCCCGTGCCCCTCCAGGCCCGGCCGTGCTCTGGATCTGCCTGGGCTGGCACTGGGGAGCGTCCCCTCCTCCTGCACTGAGGGGGCTGGCAGGGGACAGCCCGCATCGCTGTCCCATGGAGCACGGGGAGGTGGCCTGTCCCTGTGACAGGGCTGCAGACCCGCCTGTGTCACTGAGGGGGCTGGCAGGGGACAGCCCGCATCGCTGTCCCATGGAGCACGGGGAGGTGGCCTGTCCCTGTGACAGGGCTGCAGACCCGCCTGTGTCACTGAGGGGGCTGGCAGGGGACAGCCCGCATCGCTGTCCCATGGAGCACGGGGAGGTGGCCTGTCCCTGTGACAGGGCTGCAGACCCGCGTGTGTCACTGAGGGGGCTGGCAGGGGACAGCTCGCATCGCTGTCCCATGGAGCACGGGGAGGTGGCCTGTCCCTGTGACAGGGCTGCAGACCCGCGTGTGTCACTGAGGGGGCTGGCAGGGGACAGCCCGCATCGCTGTCCCATGGAGCACGGGGAGGTGGCCTGTCCCTGTGACAGGGCTGCAGACCCGCCTGTGTCACTGAGGGGGCTGGCAGGGGACAGCCCGCATTGCTGTCCCATGGAGCACGGGGAGGTGGCCTGTCCCTGTGACAGGGCTGCAGACCCGCCTGTGTCACTGAGGGGGCTGGCAGGGGACAGCCCGCATCGCTGTCCCATGGAGCACGGGGAGGTGGCCTGTCCCTGTGACAGGGCTGCAGACCCGCCTGTGTCACTGAGGGGGCTGGCAGGGGACAGCCCGCATCGCTGTCCCGTGGAGCACGGGGAGGTGGCCTGTCCCTGTGACAGGGCTGCAGACCCGCCTGTGTCACTGAGGGGGCTGGCAGGGGACAGCCCGCATCGCTGTCCCATGGAGCACGGGGAGGTGGCCTGTTCCTGTGACAGGGCTGCAGACCCGCCTGTGTCACTGAGGGGGCCGGCAGGGGACAGCCCGCATTGCTGTCCCATGGAGCACGGGGAGGTGGCCTGTCCCTGTGACAGGGCTGCAGACCCGCCTGTGTCACTGAGGGGGCTGGCAGGGGACAGCCCGCATCGCTGTCCCATGGAGCACGGGGAGGTGGCCTGTCCCTGTGACAGGGCTGCAGACCCGCCTGTGTCACTGAGGGGGCTGGCAGGGGACAGCCTGCATCGCTGTCCCATGGAGCACGGGGTGGTGACCTGTCCCTGTGACAGGGCTGCAGACCCGCCTGTGTCCCGAGGCTGCTGCGCCGGGTGTTCGGCTGCTTCCCCGGGACCCTGCGGAGCTGCTGCCTTCGGGCGTTCGTGGTTACGTGTGTGGCCAGGGGAGGCTGAACCAGTTTGGCATCTGCGGTAGGTGCTGTGAGGAGTGGAGAGTGGAACCCTGCTGCAGCTGGGGTCCGTTGCTGGCGGAGATCCCTGTCTGTGTGGAACATGGGGCTGTGTCCACCGCCCCTCCTGTCCCACACCTGGTGGGTCGGGCTGAGGCTCCAGGAAACTGGCACCAGGCTCTGGGAAGAGCACCCGGGTGTGAGGATCTGCCAGGACAGAGGTGCTGGAGCTCCCTGGAGCACCCAGGTGTGAGGATCTGCCAGGACAGCGGTGCTGGAGCTCCCTGGAGCACCCGGGTGTGAGAATCAGCCAGGACAGCGGTGCTGGAGCTCCCTGGAACACCCGGGTGTGAGGATCTGCCAGGACCACAATGCTGGAGCTCCCTGGAGCACCTGGGTATGAGGATCTGCCAGGACAGCGGTGCTGGAGCTCCCTGGAGCACCTGGGTGTGAGGATCTGTCAGGACAGCGGTGCTGGAGCCCTCCGCAAGGCTCCAGGCCTGCAGCTGCTCTTCTGGAGCTCCAAACTGATGTCTCATCTCTCAGAAGTCACTTTTTGTGACCTCTGCTGCCATTAACTCCATTATCCTCGCTAGGTTTCAGGTGGAGTGGTTCCTCTCGAGTCTGGCTATTCTGGGAACACATGTTGCTTGGGTTGTTTCTCGCGATGCAGGGCAAGGAGCGTGTGGAGGGGCTGTGCTGCACGGGGGGACTCTGCTGCACGGGGTGGCCTGGGGCTGGCGTGCCACGGCTGCCGCAGAGCTGTCCGTCTGTCTGTCTGTCTGCCTGGCGGCCCCACCGGCGAGGCGCTGGCTTCGAGCACTGCGACTTGAAGGACCGAGTTTGACCTCAGAGCTGATCAGCTCCCAGGTGTTTGCTGTGCAGGTTTTGCTCCCAGCTCCGCCTCAGTCCCTCTCTGGCCCCGCTCCCCAAGGGCCACCCCATGGGCAAAGCGGGGGTCAGCTCTTGTTTTCGTCGCGGGTGTAAGGAGGGAGCCGGTGCGTTCACTCCTTACCCGTGCTCCCAGGGCTGAGGGCAGACACGCACAGCAGCCGCTGCTTCCTCCATGGGCCGCGCTCAAGATGTCAGGGCCGCGTTTTGCCAGGAAAATGCGAACGAAACTCAAGGCTCGAATATGCGATGTGGTTTTGCTGTGGACGTTGAGGAGGCGCCCGAGCTGCTGCGTTTGGCGCTGGCGGACGAGCCCGGCCCTCGCTGGTTGTGCCGGGACAGCCGCGGCTCTGCCGTGCGCTGCCGCGGGGAAACGGGCCCTCGCCTTGCTCCTGAATCAGCACCAGAGCTGTCATTATCTTCATGCTGCAGTCTGATCCCGCCTTTAATTAAACATGTGCTGTCCTGCTGGAGGCCCTGGGACTGAACCAGCCAGGCTGGACAGCGGGACCTGAAGTTCTCGTAAGAATAAGGGGGCGTGAGGAGGACCTCTCGGTGTCACTGGCGCTTCCAGGATCGGAAAGGTTGGTGGAACCTCTGCTCTGGATCCCTGTACCCCATACCGGAGGTGAATTAACGCCGAGCGGTTCCTGTGCGTCACCTGCTCAAACACCCCCGGCTCTGGGCCGGTGTCTCGGGGCCGCGGGTGTTGTCACAGTCTGGTTTTGAGGAAGAGGCGACGTCTGGGACGCGCTGTCCGGGTTGCAGAGCTTGGGAGCACCTTGGGAGCAAGAAGGCTTTGTGCAGTTCCAGCGCGAGGGCCGTGCTCGCAGCACAGACCCGGCTCCTGCTCTGCAGCTGTCTTAGCTGTCAGCGGGTTGTTGCAGAGAGGTTGGCCTGTGCGTGAGATCTTTGTGGGCTGTGTAAGTCTGACTCCTGGGGCACGCACCCTGTGCCCTAAGGGAGGAGTGTCCCTGCGCCCGGGTGGCACCTGACAGCCCCCCGCTCTCTGCCGTGTGCCGCGGGGCCACCGTGTCCTGAGCTGGGAGGGACCCGCAAGGACCCCCGAGCTGTGCCCTGGAACCCCCCGGCCCCTCCTGCACTGAAACTGCTGTGGAGCCCGGGGTCCGTCTGCCCTCGCTGTCCCTGTGTCCAGGCCAGCAGCAGCGTGGGGCTGGCGGCCAGAGCACCAGGGATGCTGGTGGCACCGCCGTGTCCTTGTCCCTTCCCCCGGGATCAGGCACAGCGCCGTTGGGTGAGACGGGACAGGTGCCCCTGCCCAGACGGGTGGAATGGCTTCACACGTCTATTGGTGATGGTGTGGAGGGCACAGGGATCTCCTTCCTGAGCTGCGGCAGAGAGGGCAGAGCTGGAGCTCTGGGGACAGCTCAGGAGCCGCTCTGGGACAGCTCAGGAGCCCTCTGGGACAGCTCAGGAGCCCTCTGGGGCAGTTCAGGATGCGCTCTGGGGACAGGCCAGGAGCTCCTCTGGGGCAGTTCAGGAGCCCTCTGGGGCAGTTCAGGAGCCCTCTGGGACAGTTCAGGACCCCTCTGGGACAGTTCAGGAGCCCTCTGGGGCAGTTCAGGAGCCCTCTGGTACAGTTCAGGACCCCTCTGGGACAGCCTCAGCGACACGAAGGCTCGGGACACGAGGAGGAGCTTCGTCACTCTGAGGGTGCCAGAGCCCAGGAATGGGCTGCAGAGGGGCTTGTGGGGTCTCCTCTGGGGACATTCAGAGTCACCTGGACGTGATCCTGTGCCACCTGCTCTGGTGACCCCGCGTTAGCAGCTGTTGGACTAGATCAGGGCTGTCACAGTCATTGCCACCGGGGCACGTCAGCCTGGTGGTTGCCTTCCAAGGGAACGTAATGTTAGGGTTGTACAGCACCGCTGTCTGTACAGTCCTAGGATTGACTGGATGATCTCCAGAGGTCTGTTCCCACCACAGCCAGTCTGTGGTTCTGGGGTCTGTGGTGGGCAGGGGGCTCTGGGCTCGCTGCAGGCGCTGCGGCCGGGCGGGCAGCGGCAGCTGCTCTGGGGGCTCGGTGGGGCTGGAGGATCCGTGTCCCTGACCCTGCGCGGTGTGGGGGCTCGGTGGGGCTGGAGGATCCGTGTCCCTGACCCTGCGTGGTGTGGGGGCTCGGTGGGGCTGGAGGATCCGTGTCCCTGACCCTGCGTGGTGTGGGGGCTCGGTGGGGCTGGAGGATCCGTGTCCCTGACCCTGCGTGGTGTGGGGGCTCGGTGGGGCTGGAGGATCCGTGTCCCTGACCCTGTGTGATGTGGGGGCTCGGTGGGGCTGGAGGATCCGTGTCCCTGACCCTGCGTGCTGTGGGGGCTCGGTGGGGCTGGAGGATCCGTGTCCCTGACCCTGCGTGGTGTGGGGGCTCGGTGGGGCTGGAGGATCCGTGTCCCTGACCCTTCATGGTGTGGGGGCTCGGTGGGGCTGGAGGATCCGTGTCCCTGACCCTGCGTGGTGTGGGGGCTTGGTGGGGCTGGAGGATCCGTGTCCCTGACCCTGCGTGCTGTGGGGGCTCGGTGGGGCTGGAGGATCCGTGTCCCTGACCCTGCGTGCTGTGGGGGCTCGGTGGGGCTGGAGGATCCGTGTCCCTGACCCTGCGTGCTGTGGGGGCTCAGTGGGGCTGGAGGATCCGTGTCCCTGACCCTGCGTGGTGTGGGGGCTCAGTGGGGCTGGAGGCTCCGTGTCCCTGCTCTGCCACACGTCATCGGGCTGCTGGGTTGTCCCGGACTGAAGCCGTTTCCCTCCCTCCTGCACACCCAGCTCCACTGAGCCTCTTCTGGAGGTGGGGGTGGCCGCGTGGGGTGGCCGTGTGGGGTGGCCGCGTGGGGTGGCCATGTGGGGTGGCCGCGTGGGGTGGCCGCGTGGGGTGGCTGCGTGGGGTGGCCAGGGTCGCCGGTGGCTGCCAGCCCCATGGAGCCCGCCGGGCTGGCTCCATGGGGGAATGGTTGGCTTTCCAGGCCTGCCCTCAGGACTCGTTGTTTCTGGGGAGCCGTGTAGCTCAGCGGTAGCTCAGCGGGTTTGTCTGATCCTTTCCTCCGCTGTCCTTTCTCCTTCTCTCCTTTTCCATCCACGTGAGCAAGGGGAGCTCTGCTGGGCGTTGCTCTGCAGCACCACGGGAGCCCTTGGGGGTGGTGTCCGAATTCCCAGCGCCGGTATCTGGATACTGTGGTTCTCCGGGCTAACAGCCGGCTCTGTTCACCCTGATCCGTGTCCTGGGGCCTTGCTCAGCCTCAGCAGTGACGCTGGGAGTTCCAGAGGGGCGAACGCCAATGGTCCGGGAGGCGGGATGGCCGTCTGGGGAGAGCACGTCCCGTCTCCACGCTGCCGACGCCGCGCGGGCTGCAGAGAGGAGGGCGAAACTCCTTCAGGCGGAGTTTTAGGGCATCTTATAGACAAACTGGGCTTACAAGGGCCCTGTGTGAAATTGCCGTGTATTTACGTGCTGTGCGTGACTTTGCGTGTCGGGTTGTGCCGCGTCCAGAGGGCCTTGGCAGGCTGGAGAAACGGGCCAGACAGGGTTACGGAGCTCAACGGGGGAAACGCTGGTTTCTGCACCTGGGAGGAGTGAACTCGTGCTCTGGTACAAACAGGCTCTGACCACCCGAGAAGCAGCTTTCAGAGACACCGGGGGTCCTGGTGGACCACGAGTTGACCGGCAGCTAAAAGAACATGGCCAGCGGGTCAGGGGAGGCAATGCCTCCCACTGGTGGCCCGCATCCGAGGACCCTGTCTGCGCTGGGCGCCCGGGCGGGAGGTGGGGCCGTACACAGGTGTCCTGTGATGGGCCACAGAAACGATCGGGAGACGGGGCAGCTGTGGCACGGGGAGAGGCTGGGAGCGCTGGGGCCCTCAGCACCGAGAGGCGGCTCGGGGGTTCACCAGTGTGGGTGTGCTGTCGGGCTCCAGGGGACGGAGCAGACTCTCCCCACTGGTGTTACCAGTGTGGGTGTGCTGTCGGGCTCCAGGGGACGGAGCAGACTCCTCACGGGTGTGCGGTGGTGGGACCGGAGGTAACAGGCACAGAGCGAAACAGAGGAAATTCTCTGTAAACATAAGGAAACACATTTGGTTTGTTTCACCGAAGGGGCGGGACAGCCCGCGCTGGCGCAGAGGACGCGGGGCGGTGCAGGGACTGTCAGGCCGTGTCTCTGCTCAGGAGTTGGGGTGTCCCTCTGGGCTCGGTGGCAGTGCCGCCCGTCTGCGGCGCGGGGAGCATCGCGGCTCGTTTCTAACCGCGGTGGCTGTTGCCTCCCCCGGGGTCTCTCTGCCTCCCCAGGCAGGAACGCCCTCTGAGCAGAGCTGGGCCGCGGGCCGAGCCGGCGTGCGATGAAGCGCGGGGCACCGCGCCGTGCGCGAGCTGCAGGGGCTCGGGCCGCCCGTCCCCCGGGGCCGCGGGGCTCGGGCCGGGCGGCAGCGCTGTCGGTGCCACCCGTGCCTCAGCTCCCGCTGTTCGGTTCCCGTGGGAGCCAGAGGTGGCTCTGCCAAACGGAGCCCGTGTTTGCGGCCACCAGCGCCTCTCTTCCATGAACCGGCTGAGCCTGTTGCTGTCTCTGTGGGGAATGTCGGCTGAAACCGCAGTGTGGTGTTTGGAAGCGGTCCTCAGCAGAACCGGCCTGCGCACCGAAGCGGGGCCAGGGTCGCGCTCTGCTCGGCGGGTTGTGACATTTCCCGCTGAAGCTGCTGTTCCCTTCCCGCTGCAGCGATGGCACTTCTGACTGTCACAGCGGGGATTCGGCTCCGCTAGCCTCAGACTTTTCATCTATAAAATTACTCCGAAGGCAGTGATCTGAATCAAGAGGTTCGTTAATAATTGCACCGGGGTTTCGTCCTTTCTCATTTCTGCCTGTATCATCATGTTTCGTTGTTGAAGTCGGTCTTCAGAGTTGCTGAGGCATCAGTCCTTGTTCAGACAAAAGTCTCTCCAGTTTAACTGTGGTTGCTGGCCTGGCAGAGGGGTGGGTGTCACATACCCACGGGGCAGAGGAGTGGGTGTCTGTACCCACGGGGCAGAGGAGTGGGTGTCTGTACCCACGGGGCAGAGGAGTGGGTGTCCCGTACCCACGGGGCAGAGGGGTGGGTGTCAGTACCCACGGGGCAGAGGAGTGGGTGTCAGTACCCACAGGGCAGAGGAGTGGGTGTCAGTACCCACAGGGCAGAGGAGTGGGTGTCAGTACCCACGGGGCAGAGGAGTGGGTGTCAGTACCCACGGGGGCAGAGGAGTGGGTGTCAGTACCCACAGGGCAGAGGAGTGGGTGTCAGTACCCACGGGGCAGAGGAGTGGGTGTCAGTACCCACGGGGCAGAGGAGTGGGTGTCCCGTACCCACGGGGGCAGAGGAGTGGGTGTCAGTACCCACGGGGCAGAGGAGTGGGTGTCAGTACCCACGGGGGCAGAGGAGTGGGTGTCAGTACCCACGGGGCAGAGGAGTGGGTGTCCCGTACCCACGGGGGCAGAGGGGTGGGTGTCAGTACCCACGGGGCAGAGGAGTGGGTGTCAGTACCCACGGGGCAGAGGAGTGGGTGTCAGTACCCACGGGGGCAGAGGAGTGGGTGTCAGTACCCACGGGGCAGAGGAGTGGGTGTCAGTACCCACGGGGCAGAGGAGTGGGTATCAGTACCCACGGGGGCAGAGGAGTGGGTGTCAGTACCCACGGGGCAGAGGAGTGGGTGTCACGTACCCACAGGGCAGAGGAGTGGGTGTCAGTACCCACGGGGCAGAGGAGTGGGTGTCAGTACCCACGGGGCAGAGGAGTGGGTGTCAGTACCCACGGGGGCAGAGGAGTGGGTGTCAGTACCCACAGGGCAGAGGAGTGGGTGTCAGTACCCACGGGGCAGAGGAGTGGGTGTCACGTACCCACAGGGCAGAGGAGTGGGTGTCAGTACCCACGGGGCAGAGGAGTGGGTGTCAGTACCCACGGGGGCAGAGGAGTGGGTGTCAGTACCCACAGGGCAGAGGAGTGGGTGTCCCGTACCCACGGGGGCAGAGGAGTGGGTGTCAGTACCCACAGGGCAGAGGAGTGGGTGTCACGTACCCACGGGGCAGAGGAGTGGGTGTCAGTACCCACGGGGCAGAGGAGTGGGTGTCCCGTACCCACGGGGGCAGAGGAGTGGGTGTCCCGTACCCACGGGGCAGAGGAGTGGGTGTCAGTACCCACGGGGCAGAGGAGTGGGTGTCAGTACCCACGGGGCAGAGGAGTGGGTGTCAGTACCCACGGGGCAGAGCAGTGGGTGTCAGTACCCACGGGGCAGAGGAGTGGGTGTCCCGTACCCACGGGGGCAGAGGAGTGGGTGTCAGTACCCACGGGGCAGAGGAGTGGGTGTCAGTACCCACGGGGCAGAGGAGTGGGTGTCACGTACCCACGGGGCAGAGGAGTGGGTGTCAGTACCCACAGGGCAGAGGAGTGGGTGTCAGTACCCACGGGGCAGAGGAGTGGGTGTCCCGTACCCACGGGGCAAAGGAGTGGGTGTCAGTACCCACGGGGCAGAGGAGTGGGTGTCAGTACCCACGGGACAGATGGGGTGGGTGTCACGTGCCCACGGGGCAGAGGAGTGGGTGTCAGTACCCACGGGGGCAGAGGAGTGGGTGTCAGTACCCACGGGGCAGAGGAGTGGGTGTCACGTACCCACGGGGCAGAGGAGTGGGTGTCAGTACCCACGGGGCAGAGGAGTGGGTGTCAGTACCCACGGGGCAGAGGAGTGGGTGTCCCGTACCCACGGGGGCAGAGGAGTGGGTGTCAGTACCCACGGGGGCAGAGGAGTGGGTGTCAGTACCCACGGGGCAGAGGAGTGGGTGTCAGTACCCACAGGGCAGAGGAGTGGGTGTCAGTACCCACGGGGGCAGAGGAGTGGGTGTCCCGTACCCACGGGGGCAGAGGAGTGGGTGTCCCGTACCCACGGGGCAGAGGAGTGGGTGTCCCGTACCCACAGGGCAGAGGAGTGGGTGTCAGTACCCACGGGGCAGAGGAGTGGGTGTCAGTACCCACGGGGGCAGAGCAGTGGGTGTCAGTACCCACGGGGCAGAGGAGTGGGTGTCACGTACCCACGGGGCAGAGGAGTGGGTGTCCCGTACCCACGGGGGCAGAGGAGTGGGTGTCAGTACCCACGGGGCAGAGGAGTGGGTGTCAGTACCCACAGGGCAGAGGAGTGGGTGTCCCGTACCCACGGGGGCAGAGGAGTGGGTGTCAGTACCCACGGGGGCAGAGGAGTGGGTGTCCCGTACCCACGGGGCAGAGGAGTGGGTGTCAGTACCCACGGGGGCGCAGTGACGGCTCAGGGGGGTTCAGCCGGGGTCCTGGGAGCCCAGCCCGTGTACAGCAGGGGCTGCGCCTCATCTGGGAGGGTGGTCACAGTCTGGGTCTCCCCACGTTTTGGTCGTTCTCTTCCGTTGTTTGTGTTTGGTGCACACTTCAGTATTTGGTGTCAGAAGCAAAAAGGGACATTTGAGGCTTTTCATTTGGTTCTGCAAATGGACCTGTGAGTTCGAGCTCGTGTCGCGTGTACCCGTGTTGGCCGTGGTCTCTGTACGTGACCATCTCCCCCGCTCTTCTGCTGCTCCGTGTGCCACGAGGTGCTCAGCCTGCACCCGCCCTCGGTGGACCAGAGCTGGGCTCCTCGGGGGTCTGCAGGGCGTCCTGGCCCACGGGGGTCTGCAGGGCGTCCTGGCACTGTGGTGACCGACGGTGGGACAGAAGGACACCAGGAGCATCCCAGGAACACCACGGGGGTCTGCAGGGTGTCCTGGCACCGCGGTGACCGATGGCAGGACGAACGGACACCAGGAGCACCCAGGGGTCTGCAGGGCGTCCTGGCACCACGGTAACTGACAGTAGGACGGACGGACACCAGGAGCATCCCAGGGGTCTGCAGGGTGTCCTGGCACCACGGTAACTGACAGTAGGACGGACGGACACCAGGAGCATCCCAGGAACACCACGGGGGTCTGCAGGGTGTCCTGGCACCACGGTGACCGATGGCAGGACGGACGGACACCAGGAGCACCCAGGGGTCTGCAGGGCGTCCTGGCACCGCGGTGACCAGCGGCAGGACAGATGGACACCAGGAGCACCCAGGGGTCTGCAGGGCGTCCTGGCACCGCGGTGACCAGCGGCAGGACAGACGGACACCAGGAGCACCCAGGGGTCTGCAGGGCGTCCTGGCACCGCAGTGACCAGCGGCAGGACGGACGGACACCAGGAGCACCCAGGGGTCTGCAGGGCGTCCTGGCACCGCGGTGACCAGCGGCAGGACAGATGGACACCAGGAGCACCCAGGGACCGGGATGGTTCACTTTTGGATCCTCCATCGCTGGAGGGTTTGGAAGACTCGACCAGGCAAGGCCTGGGCGACCTGGTCTGAGCTCACATTAGGCCCAGCTTTGGGCCAGGCTTGGGCTGGACAGCACCCGCCGTTCCCTCCAGCTGGGTTTATTCCACGGCTCTGTGATGAAGGGCTGCGGTACACGAAGGATTAGAAGGATATTGCTCATTGTCCCTTTGGACTGAGAATTCATGGATCCAGGTTCCCTTTTGGTTTTTTTAGAGAGACTGGAGCCACAGAATTTTGTTCCGAAGCTGTAGATAAACAGAACGGCTCCCGTGTTTGGCTGCTTCCCTCTTGAGAGGGGCTGCGGGGTGCGGGTCTCAGTCGTGCTGCAGAGCCTGGAGTTCACATCTTCCGGCCTGTTTTCAGCGTTACAGTTTTGTGGGGTGTTTCTCGTGGCTTACAGAGCTTACAGACTCTTTACACCCCCAGTGCCCTCCAGCCGGCCTGGGCATCAGTGGGCGCAGGGCCCTGAGCCGAAGAACCGTCCTGATGTTTGATTGCCCAGCTGAGAAGGTGAAACTCAACGTTGGGTAAAACCGACGTCAGTGTTCCCAGCGCCCGGTTTGCTCACAGGCAGCTCTTGAATCTCTGTTGTGTCAGTAAATGCTGCCCATGTATTGCAGTGCAACATACAGCGTGGTTTCATTCTGCTCATCGTTTACAGAGCGCCCGCGGGCGGCAGCGCTGGGCGCCCGGGCCGTGGGTGCTGGGTTCCCTCTGTGGCTCCCAGCGTGTCCGCTCCAGGTCACCCCCATGTCCTGCCTGGAATTTCCTTGCGTTCTAAAATTAGGAGAAGGGTCTAGGAAACAATAGCAAATCAAGTCTCCCAACCTCCTGCCCTGGCTCGGGCCTTTGTTGCCGTTTAGACTTTCACCTACTTCCTTTCCTATTAAGCCGATTTGCATTAGATAAACTGAACTAAGAAGAACTCGCGCTGTTGGGCGTCCCGGGGCCGTTTTGTGTGCGGGACAGCCGGAGCGCGGCCGCGGTGCCGCTGCGCTTCCCCGGTTCGCCGGGGCCGCTCGCGCAGGCTGCAGGGGGAATGTCCTCTTGTTTATCATCTCATCCTCGGAGAGCGAAGTCTGTTTGATCTTTGCTGTGCTGTGTGATGATGACAGTGATGGCTGGGTACAAATGTTCTGCTGCAGCAGACTGTTGTAGGACTTGTTCCTTCTGGAGTTCCGTGCAAGTGGAAGTTTTGGAAGAGAGCTCGGTGCGATTCACGTAGCTTCGTTCGCGCAGGAAACGCTTCGTGGCCGCCTTTGCTCTGCAGTCATTGCAACTCTCGTAAGCTGTAAATTTGCTGCGTATTTGGATATTGTATCTAAAGCTCCACGGATTTCTGTATGCACACATACACTTAGGACATATGTCATGTGTACGTATGCGTACATAAGCAAATATTTGTGAGAGTATTTCCTTGCCAGGGACCTGTGTTTGCGTCCGACCGGGGCGTTGCTGTGTGAAACTGCGGAGCTCTGGGTCCAGTGGGGAACTTCTCAGGCCAGGTCCTGGCCTGTCCCGGCGGGGCGAGCGGCTCCAGCGTGGTCCTGCCATGGTGAGCGGCTCTGGCTCCGGCGTGGTCCTGCCATGGCGAGTGGCTCCGGCGTGGTCCTGCCATGGTGAGCGGCTCTGGCTCCGGCGTGGTCCTGCCATGGCGAGTGGCTCTGGCTCCGGCGTGGTCCTGCCAGGGTGAGCGGCTCCAGCGTGGTCCCGCCATGGTGAGCGGCTCTGGCTCCGGCGTGGTCCTGCCAGGGTGAGCGGCTCCAGCGTGGTCCTGCCATGGTGAGCGGCTCTGGCTCCAGTGTGGTCCTGCCGCGGCGAGCCGCCCCAGTGTGGTGCTGCTGCGGCTCTGGCTCCGGCGTGATCCTGCCGTGGTGAGTGGCTCTGGCATGGTCCTGCCGTGGCCGTTGTGCAGCCCCTCTCGTCTGTTCCAGCCCGCTCTGCTCTGGGTCACTGCCCGGGGGACAGGTGCAGGTGTCCCACCCCCGGACCAGAACAGGCCCCTGCACCCCACGGCTGTGCCCGGGGCCGTTTCAGCAGCCCCTTGTGCAGATGGATTCCTGGAAACGCAGCCGAGAAAGCAGGTTCAGGGCTCAGGCCGTGGTTCGGTGCTCCCGGTGTGGTGTGTGTGGGCAGCCCTGGCCCTGTTTGCTGGCCCGTGAGGGGTCCTGCGGGTACATCTGTCGCGCACGGCGACCCCTCCGTGGCGGGCAGGTGGTGACACGGGTCAGAAGTGGCCCCGGTGTCACTGCACGGGCCGGGCTTTGTTCCCGCTCCTTCCTTCCCCATCACGGGCTGAGTCGTCAGGTCCTTGAGGCCCGGCGTCTGGACCTGCTCAGCACTCGGAGGTGACTCCGGGCAGCTGTCGTAGCCGAACACGTCCCCAGGCGCAGCGTTAGTGCCTGTGCAGCCGTCTCTGCCTCCGTCTGCCCGTGGGACGCGCGTAGACCTCCTCGAGCCATCGGTGTCGTTTGGGTGCTGTTCGCCCATCCCGGACACGCAGCAAGTGCCGCAGTCCTGCTTTCCATGCTGCCCAGTGCCCGCACTGAGAAGCAGCTGCAGGATTCGTCCAGTTGGTAATTATAGTATGTTGTGCTTAGTAAACTTACCGAGAGGCTGTTGATGTCTAGATTGATGAATCTTGTAATTTACTATTTATAGCAAATATAATTGACTTCTGAGGACAAGAGCAGGTGTGAAGAGCTTGGGTGCTGTTGGAGCAGCAGACTCCTAGGGGTCACTTCAGTCCACGTCACCGTGACTGTGCTGTTTCTAGGAAGGAATTGTCTTTGCTCCTCCAGCTCTGTCACTTGGGCCCCGCAGACGTGCTGCTCCCTCTCCAGCATGGCTGGCACAGACCGTCCCTGGTGGTGCGGGGACCTGTGGCTGCTGTCCTGACGCACGTGCTGTTCCGCAGAGGTGTGTGACAGCAGGGACGGGGCTCTGGTTGCAGGTCCCCTCGTGTTCTCCCGTGCTGGCGTCTCTGGACCGGACTCAGGGCGCTGCAGTGCCTGCCGCAGGCTGCTCGCGGTGCTCTTGGGGTGCCTGAGATAACGGATGGCTCGGGAAGCAGAGAATGTCTGATTGGTGTCCTGCAAGGGAGGGAGAAGAGCATTGGGATAACAGAGATGTTAAATGAATAATCAAGCGAAGTAATTAATAGAACCACAGAGTGTCCTGAGCTGGAAGGACCCACAGGACCATGGGTTCCAGCTCCTGTCACCCCGTGTGTCTGAGGACGCTGTCCAGTCTCTTCTTGAACACTGTCAGGTTGGGCCGTGACCCCTCCCTGGGAGCCTGTTCAGTGTCCAGCACCTCTGGGGAAGAACCTTTGCCTCATGTCCCACTGCCCCCGGCACATCTGCTGCCGTTCACTGGGCTCTGTCACTGTCACAGAGCAGAGCTCACCCTGCCCCTCCTGCTCCTGCTGAGGAACCTGCAGCCCATGGGCTCTGCCCTCAGTCTGCTCTGCTCCAGCTGAGCAAACCCAGGGACCTCAGCCGCTGCTCACACGGCTTCATCTGCAGACCCTGCCCCAGCTCCGTGTCCCTGATTAATGCCTCTGTCCTTTCAGTCTCATCTCCTGTAGACATCAGTCGGGGTTCTGGTCTGTGCATCACTTTGAGGACCTCGGCAGGATGGGGTGCTGGGGAGGCCGTTGTCCGCAGGGTGGGCGCTCGGGTTCCCCACGGCGCTGCCGCTGACCCCATTGCTCTCTCCTGCCGCAGCCGTTCTTCAGGCTCCTGAACCTGCGCAAGCTGGGCCTGAGCGACAATGAGATCCAGAGGCTTCCCCCCGAGGTGGCCAACTTCATGCAGCTGGTGGAGCTGGACATCTCTCGCAACGGTAAGGTCAGAGCCGGCGGCCAGAGCTCCTCCCGCCGCGGGGGTGCTGTCCTGTGCCCTGGTCGGGAACAGGCCGGGCCCTCTCGCGGTGCTGCAGACCCTCTCGTGGGTCCTGAGCTGGGGAACGTGGTTGTCTTTCGGTGTCTTAGGCCGTCACCGGTACCCGCTGCCCTGTTTTCCATGACAGCTCTTCTCATGCTTCTTTTTTTCTTTTACGTATTTTTTCCAGACATTCCAGAGATTCCTGAAAGCATCAAATTCTGCAAGTCGTTGGAAATCGCAGACTTCAGTGGGAATCCTCTCTCCAGGTAGGAAGGCCAGCGCAGCCCTCTTGCCCGGCTGAGGAGGAAGGCTGAGTTCCTCGTCCTCTTCCTCGCGTCCTCGTCCTCCCCTGCAGTCAGCGCTGCCTCGCTGCCCTCGCCCGGAGCTGCAGGCGTCTGTCCGGTCTCCCGACAGACGGACACCGCGCGGGAGCTGGTTCGTGCTGCCCCTTCTGCAGGGCCGGCGGCTCGGGCTGACGAGCTGTGGTCATCCCGGTGCCACCGGTGTGAGCAGCGAGGACTCCTGTCCTCTTGGAATAACGGGTTATCCCCCCTCACCCCTTCACCCCGGTGCACGAACCAGAGGGGATGTGGAGTCGTACTGCAGAGGAGCAGAGCAAGGCCTGACACTGTGCTGTGCTCCCTGTCCGTCCTGTCTGCCTCCCTGTCCGTCCTGTCTGCCTCCCTGTCTGTCCTGTCTGCCTCCCTGCCCGTCCTGTCTGCCTCCCGTCCGTCCTGTCTGCCTCCCTGTCCGTCCTGTCTGCCTCGCTGTCCGTCCTGTCTGCCTCGCTGTCCGTCCTGTCTGCCTCGCTGTCCGTCCTGTCTGCCTCCCTGCCCGTCCTGTCTGCCTCCCTGTCCGTCCTGTCTGCCTCCTGTCCGTCCTGTCTGCCTCCCGTCCGTCCTGTCTGCCTCCCGTCCGTCCTGTCTGCCTCCCGTCCGTCCTGTCTGCCTCCCTGTCCGTCCTGTCTGCCTCCCTGTCCGTCCTGTCTGCCTCCCGTCCGTCCTGTCTGCCTCCCGTCCGTCCTGTCTGCCTCCCTGCCCGTCCTGTCTGCCTCCCTGCCCGTCCTGTCTGCCTCCCTGCCCGTCCTCTCTGCCTCCCGTCCGTCCTGTCTGCCTCCCTGTCCGTCCTGTCTGCCTCCCTGTCCGTCCTGTCTGCCTCCCTGTCCGTCCTGTCTGCCTCCTGTCCGTCCTCTCTGCCTCCCTGTCCGTCCTGTCTGCCTCGCTGTCCGTCCTCTCTGCCTCCCTGTCCGTCCTGTCTGCCTCCCTGTCCGTCCTCTCTGCCTCCTGTCCGTCCTGTCTGCCTCGCTGTCCGTCCTGTCTGCCTCCCTGTCCGTCCTGTCTGCCTCGCTGTCCGTCCTGTCTGCCTCCTGTCTGTCCTGTCTGCCTCCCTGTCCGTCCTGTCTGCCTCCCGTCCGTCCTGTCTGCCTCCCGTCCGTCCTGTCTGCCTCCTGTCCGTCCTCTCTGCCTCCTGTCCGTCCTGTCTGCCTCCCTGTCCGTCCTGTCTGCCTCCTGTCCGTCCTGTCTGCCTCCCTGTCCGTCCTCTCTGCCTCCCTGTCCGTCCTCTCTGCCTCCTGTCCGTCCTGTCTGCCTCCCTGTCCGTCCTGTCTGCCTCCCTGTCCGTCCTCTCTGCCTCCCTGTCCGTCCTCTCTGCCTCCCGTCCGTCCTGTCTGCCTCCCTGTCCGTCCTGTCTGCCTCCCTGCCCGTCCTCTCTGCCTCCTGTCCGTCCTGTCTGCCTCCCTGTCCGTCCTGTCTGCCTCCCTGTCCGTCCTCTCTGCCTCCCTGTCCGTCCTCTCTGCCTCCCGTCCGTCCTGTCTGCCTCCCTGTCCGTCCTGTCTGCCTCCTGTCCGTCCTCTCTGCCTCCCGTCCGTCCTGTCTGCCTCCCTGCCCGTCCTCTCTGCCTCCTGTCTGTCCTGTCTGCCTCCCTGTCCGTCCTGTCTGCCTCCCTGCCCGTCCTCTCTGCCTCCTGTCCGTCCTGTCTGCCTCCCTGTCCGTCCTGTCTGCCTCCCTGCCCGTCCTCTCTGCCTCCTGTCCGTCCTCTCTGCCTCCCTGTCCGTCCTGTCTGCCTCCTCTCCGTCCTGTCTGCCTCCTCTCCGTCCTGTCTGCCTCCTGTCCGTCCTCTCTGCCTCCTGTCCGTCCTGTCTGCCTCCTGTCCATCCTCTCTGCCTCCTGTCCGTCCTGTCTGCCTCCTGTCCGTCCTCTCTGCCTCCCTGCCCGTCCTCTCTGCCTCCTGCCCGTCCTGTCTGCTCTCTGTGTGATCCATAACTGAGGACGGCAGTGCTTTGAACTCTGTGTTTGGTGGCTTTCCCCGATGTCTCGGTGCCCAGAGCTATGTCAGAACGGGGCTCTCTGTCTGTTCTCTCAGCCTTCTGTCTGTCCGGCTCTTAGCCCGGGACGTTTTGGGAGTCCAGTGTGTGCTCTGCCCGGTGAGCCGTGCTCTCCGGTGCCAGCCTGACCCCGGCCCGCTGCCCTTTGTGCCCCTGGGGACGCGCTGCCCCAGTCGCCCTCTGGATAGATGTGACTCTCCGCTCCCCCCCTGCGGCGCCAGGCACTGCCCCGATGGGACGAGCATTCCAACGAGCGGCGCTTCTGTACCAGAAGTTACCTGTCAGAGCCGTTTTGTGGCCCAGGCCTGTGAGATGCGTGTTGTGAGCGGCGGGGCAGCGGAGCTGCCTGCGAGCAGCGAAGGATCTCCCCTGTTCTCTTGCGCCGCGGGGCTGCGATCGTGGCACTGCCAGGTCTCGGAACGCTGCGCTGCCACCTGCACGCGCCCTCTCCGATGGGCATTTGGGTTCCGTGGCAGCCTCCGTGCTTCCACGTTACAGATCACACGCCGTAGCGTAGCCTGGGCTTTGTGCCCGAGTCCCGCAGAGCCAGGCGAGCTCCCCTGGCCCTGTGGAGGCTCCGGTGCCAGGGACAGGGGCACGTCCTGAATCAGGAGCCAGTGCTGGGTCCTGCTCGTCCCTTTCACGTGTTGATCCCGGCTGGGATGAGGCTGGCGTGGGGGGTTTCAGTGAGGAATTTGGGGCTTGTTTTGTGCACAGAATTAACGGTGTTCTGCTCTGTCTCGCTTTCGCAGGCTTCCAGAAGGCTTCACACAGCTTCGGAGCCTGGGCCATTTGGCCTTGAACGATGTGTCCCTACAGAGCCTCCCCAATGACATCGGGAAGTGAGTGTGCCCGTGTTGCTCCTAACGGGGATGGTTTGGGGTGGGGACACCGTGTTCCTCCTAACGGGGACGGATTTGGGGTGGGGACACCGTGTTCCTCCTAACGGGGACGGGTTTGGGGTGGGGACACCGTGTTCCTCCTAACGGGGACGGGTTTGGGGTGGGGACACCGTGTTCCTCCTAACGGGGAGCAGGAATTGGGGTGGGGACACTGTGTTCCTCCTAACGGGGACGGGTTTGGGGTGGGGACACCGTGTTCCTCCTAATGGGGAGGGAAATGGGGGTGAGGACACCATGCTATTGGGATGGTGACACGGGCAGGACGTGCAGTCCCACTTTTATCTTGCCGCTGTCCTGGACTTACCGTGCGAGCGCCTCTGAGCGTTATTCCTGTTGAAATACAAGCTGTTGGAAAGGTTCCTTTCCCGGTCCCCGCTGCTTCTCCTCCTTGGTCTGTGGCGCAGGCAAGGGCTGCGTCCGGGCTCCACAGATTGGCTTTCCTTATCTGATCAGTGCCCGTTTGCCCCTTTACGGACGGGTGCAGTCTGTCCCATGACGCTGAAATGGTTGGTGCTGCCAGCAAACCTCCAAGGCAAAGCCCGTGGGGCTTTCCCGGTGGGGCGCGGTGCCCCCCGTGGGGTTTGGCTCTCCACGAGGGATTTCATCTTTCTGGGGGCCAGCTCCGTGTGTGACACCGTGTTTCCTTGTCCCGAGTTTGCGCACAGTGTATTTCCCCGTGGTTTGCAACAAGCAGCCACCTTCACCAGAAGTCCCGTCAGATCCCCGTAGGTTTTGTTTTCCCGTTAGGTCCGTGCGAGCGCACACTCGTGTGCCGATGGGTGCGTTTGTGCAGGTCCTGGGGGCTGGTCCCAAGGGAGGGGTGCGAGCGTCTGCCCGTGTCCCTGGAGCCACGTTCAGTGAGTCTGACTTTCTCGCTCCTCTTTCCCCTGCAGTTTGGCAAACCTGGTGACTTTGGAGCTACGTGAGAACCTGCTAAAGACCCTCCCCACGTGAGTGTCCGTCTGTGTGTCCGTCTGTCCGTCCGGTGTCTTCGGGACTCTCCTACCTGGCTGTTCCCGCTGATTCCGCAGGGACTGTGTCTGTAGTTCGGGCTCTAGCGCCCGGTTCGGGAGGGCTCGGGCCGTTGTGTTAATTAGCTGTGTCTTGCTGGGTTCCTGTAAATCGGGGTGAGGAGGGAGAGGGACGGCGCAGGGTTGGGAGCAGGGAAGGGCGTTCAGAGCCGGTGCTCAGCCTCCCTGGCAGGATCGATTTGGAACAGAGGGTTCCACAAGAAGGAGAACCCTTCTTCCCGGGGAGCTGGAGCACGTCGTGGGAAAGGGGGGAAAACCGTGTGGGTGTGGGTGCGGAAGAGCCCTGTATGCGCGGAGTTCACGGTTTGGAGAGCGGCAGAGTGCGGCTGACGGTTCATTCTGCGTCCGACGTCTCTGCTTTCCTGTGCGCCCCGTGGGATCGCGCTGGGGGTGGGATAGCTGCCTGTCCTGCAGCAGGCACGACGCAGGCGAGCAGGGCGACGCGGGTGGGTCGTGTTGGGGGTCCCGGGGCTGCGGGTGACTCGCTGACAGGGGATCCGGTCGGTGCCGCTGGTGCGGTCAGGTACAGGGGTGTGAGGAGCTAATGGGACTGCACGTTAATGGCTGGTTCGGAGCCCGTGGAAGCTGTGTGAGTTTTCTAACCTACGTTAGCTGTCAGCTTGCTGTCTGCCCGCCTGTCCACCCAGCTCCTGGTTCCCCCAGTGTCCCTTGAGCGTGTTGGAAGGGATTCCAGCCAACGTTTTTAAACAGCAGTGTGTTTTGGGGCCGCACAGACTCCTCGGTGAACACGAGCAGCATGCGGCTGCTGCCACCTTCCCACGGTGCTCTCACTGTTCATCGCAAGTGTTCGGTTTGGATACCTGTGTTTCCTTCCCTTGCTGCCCTGCTTTGTTGAAAAAGGAGGGCAGAGGAGTGATGCAGGGTCCAAGCGGGACGCGGAGACTCAGAGCAGTCGGTCTGGCTTGTCTGCCGTGGCTGCGCCGCCCGCGCTGCGGGACGCTCCTTCGGCTCCGGCACACGCTCCTCCTGATGGGACTGTGTGACCTGGGTTGTATCTGCCCGTGTCAGCGCTCCCCCAGAGGACCAGGCACCTCCAGAACGGGATGGGAGGGTTTGCGCTGGGCAGCTCCGGGCCGCAGAGCCGGCGTTACCCGTGTGGAGAGCGGCACGTTCAGACCAGCGCTGCCGTCTTGTCTCTGGTGCCGAAGGCGCGGGATCTTTTCTGCACAGGGGCTGTCAGCATGGAAACGCTGTCACGGAAGGGCGAGCGGAGAGCGGCCGAGGCGGCCCCGCGTGGATGAACCACCGGGAGAACGCAGGAGCCCGAGCTCCTCGTGCCAGCTAAGAACAGGCGGACAGGCCGGGTCCTGCGCTGGACCCGCGGCTGCCTGTGCGTGAGTCGCGGTTGTGCAGACAGGTACCCGCTGGGATACACCTGGAGACCGAGCTGGGCTTACGGAGCTCCCAACGGCCTCACCATCCGGGACCTGGGTACCTGGGGTCTGAGCATTCAGCGTGTGACCGCAGCCCCGTGGTTGCCGGGGAGCTCTCAGCGCTCGCTCGTTTCCCTGGGGTGATTTGTACGCCACCCGCTGGGTGCGGGGAGCTGCTCGGGATTTTGGGGTGTTTCTCTGAGGGAGAGGCCCAGGCTTGGCGCTCGTCCTGTGGTCTCGAAGGCCGAGGCAGTTTCCATCAGATCTGCCAGTCAAATGTGAGACTGAAATCAATGGCCAGAGACGCTTCATAGAATCACAGAATGCCAGGGATTGGAAGGGACCTCAAAGCTCATCCAGTGCAACCCCCCGGAGCAGGAACACCCAGCTGAGGTTCCACAGGAAGGGGTCCAGGCGGGTTTGAATGTCTGCAGAGAAGGAGACTCCACAACCTCCCTGGGCAGCCTGGGCCAGGCTCTGACACCCTCACCGGGATGAAGTTTCTTCTCGAGTTTAAGTGGAACCTCCTGTGTTCCAGCTTAAACCCATTACCGCTTGTCCTACCATTGGCTGTTCAGTGGTGCTGCCAGCCGCTCTGCCCAGCTCCGAAGCTCTTGTGCTCAGTCTGGTTGCAAATTGTGCCCAAGAACATCTCTGAACAGGTCCAGGTGACCCTGCCAAAGAGCAGAATGACTTGTTGAAGTGCCTTCAGTTGTCAAGGTTATGGAGCCCAGCGGGTAGATGGGCTTCAGTTCTGTGAGCTTGCAGCTGCGTTATGCATCAGTGTCCCTTTGATTTCTGTTGTTGCTCAGTTGCTGGAAAGATGGGTCTCGCAGTGACCTTGGCTCGGGGAAGCTCAGTCTCCTGGGCTGTGCTCTGCTGCCAGCGGAGGTGAAGCAGCTCCTCGCGCAGCGGTGCTCGGGTGGCACCGGCTCGCCCGTGCCCTGGGGAGGACGGCTCTTGTTCTCCCGTGGGGTGGCGGCCGGTGCCCTGCGCTGCGGCGCTTTGCAAGAGCTCTGGTGTCAGCGGGGATCCCAGGGCTCTCTGCCCGGGTTTGGGAGCTCAGGCTGTGGAGGTGTGAGGGGGCGGTTAAGGCTGCTGGCTGTTCAGAGGAGTCGAGGAGCAGAGGTGCAGTCGCGGGAGCGGCTGTGCGGCAGGATGCTTTGGTGAGCCCCTCGGTAAACCTTTGCCTGCGTCGATGCCGTGTCTCAAAGCCCACCACTGCATCGGGTAAAAACTCACATTTCCTGTGTAGCCCCGTATTTCTGTGGGCTGGCCCGGCAGGGCCGTGGGCCGGAGCTGCGGGTGCACTGAGCCGCGGGCACGGCAGCACCGGCTGTGCCGGGACGGTGAGTCCTGGCTCCACAGGCACGGCAGCACCGGCTGTGCCGGGACGGTGAGTCCTGGCTCCACGGGCACGGCAGCACCGGCTGTGCCGGGACAGTGAGTCCTGGCTTCACGGGCACGGCAGCACCGGCTGTGCCGGGACGGCGAGTCCTGGCTCTGTGGGGCACGGCAGCACCGGCTGTGCCGGGACAGTGAGTCCAGGCTCTGTGGGGCACGGCAGCACCGGCTGTGCCGGGACGGCGAGTCCTGGCTCTGCAGGGCTGCAGACCGTGCCGTCGCCAGGTTGCGGTGTGTTGGTGCTCAGGGCACGTCCCTGGGGCGCTGCTGTGGTGGTGTTGGTTCCCCTTGGTTCTCCTCACAGCGTCCGGCCCAGTGAGCTTGTCCGTGTGTCCTGACCTCCTCTGAGGCACCGTGCCCGTGTGTCTCTCCCTTTCCCTTCAGCACGGGCGTCCCGTTCGGGGGTTGAGGCTGTTGTGTTTGTGGCTCCTGCCTTGCCCTGCAGCTCTGCCCCTGCCTCCCAGCGTCTCTTGCCACCCGCTGTCTCCCTCCTGCTCCCGTTAGGCTGTGCCCAGCCCCGGCCCCGCTGCAGACGTGGGCAGCGATCTCCAGCGCTGGCGCGGCCCTCGTCACGGGTTTGCTCAGGGAGGGGCTCGTGGTGGGGGGAGCGGGCGGGTTGGTGAGGGGGTGGAACGGGGAGGCCAGCGGCTTTGGGGCTGCCGGGGCCGCTGACCCCAGTCCCTGCGCCTGGGAAGGGCCGTGGGGAGCCCGGGATCGCCCCACCTGTGCCAGGGGTGTTCAGAGCCGTGCGACTGTGAGATGTGCATCCCAGGTCTAACCCTCTGCTCCTTCTTTTATCTCCCCTCTCCCCCTCTCCGCTCCCCTGTCCTGCAGTTCACTCTCCTTCCTCGTCAAGTTAGAACAGCTGGATCTTGGTGGCAATGACCTGGAAGTGCTGGTAGGTGAGGGAAGGTGGGGAGGGAGCACGGGAGGGCGGTTGGGCCGGAACCCTGTGCCTGTGTGGGAGCAAGTGGGTCTTCATCTGAGATGCAAAGAAACAGACTCAGATTGTTTGGGAGGGCTCTGATGCGCCCTCCATGGCCTGGTTATTGTTCCCAGTGTAACGTTCTCTTCACGTGTTCACCCTTGTGTTCTGCTTCCCGCTGCACCCGTGCACAGCTCGTTCTGCTCTTTCGAGCCGTTGTGCTCCGGGCTGCTGGTTCTTGCTCTCCAGCTCCCTGTTCGGCGCTTCGGCTCCTCCGTGTCGCGCTGCCCCAGCTCCTGCTTTGCCGGCTTCCCGCCTTTCCCCGGCCCATCAGATTTCTGTGCTAGGCGGTGCAGAACCGTCCTGTGTTGTTCTGGCAGTGATCCAGGCCTGGGGTTGTACCTCCGGACGGGGGTTTCATGGACGAACACGCTGAGAGCCGGGCACGGTCTGGAGAGCCAGCGTGTCCTGGCGTTCGGGACGTCCAGCGATGCTCTTTGGTTTTGCCGCTATGGCTTGAGCTGTTACTGCATCCTGCTCTCAGTGCTCTGGAATGTGTTTTGGCAGAAAGCCACCTAAATTGGGAGGCAAAGCAGCAGCTCGTGCAGCTTTCTGTGCAGAGCACGGCGGCTCCCCGGGGATGGCTTGGCAGGGATTAGCTCCAGTTCGGAGCATTCAGAGTGGCGCTGTGAACGCGTCTGCCATTGCCGATGGTGCTGCCGCGTCACGTTGGGTTGGCCAGTGCTGTCCCAATGTGTTTTCGTGTCTGCGAGGAGGAAGAGGAGAAGGGGTCATTTCTTTCATGGGGCCAGAATTTCCAAAGCCCTGCTTAGTCCTCGTCTTGCCTGCTGCTCCCAGGCAGCCCCTGCTCCTCTCTCCATGTTTCCTGCTGGGACCTCTTGAAGCCGGGGAGCTGCTCGGGACATTCCGAACACACACGCTGCTGTGTTGTGGCACAGCACCTCGTCAGCCCCGTAAACCGCGTGGTGAATGGTTCTAGTAACACTCTAGCTCTGCGGAGGGGATTTGTAGCATCCTAGAGCAGTTTCCCCATGGAAGGGACTGACGCTGTCGCTGTCCCGCTCCGTTACAGCCGGACACTCTGGGAGCGTTACCGAACCTGCGTGAGCTTTGGTTAGACCGCAACCAGCTCTCGGCGCTGCCCGCAGTGAGTACCTGTTCCGGCATCGGGTCACCGCTCTGCTCCCGCCCCCGCTCCTCCCGCGAGCTCCAGCGTCTCCTTTCCCGTGGCAGGAGCTGGGCAATCTCCGCCGCTTGGTCTGCCTGGACGTGTCGGAGAACAAGCTGGAGCAGCTGCCCAGCGAGGTGAGCGGGCTGGTGGCGCTGACGGACCTGCTGCTGTCCCAGAACCTGCTGGAGAGCATTCCCGACGGGATCGGTGAGTGCTGGGATGGGGACGGGATCCGTGAGTGGTGGAACGGGGATGGGATCGGTGAGTGCTGGGATGGGGACGGGATCGGTGAGTGCTGGGCTGGGATCGGTGAGTGCTGGGCTGGGGACGGGATCGGTGAGTGCTGGGCTGGGATCGGTGAGTGCTGGGATGGGATCGGTGAGTGCTGGGCTGGGGACGGGATCGGTGAGTGCTGGGCTGGGGACGGGATCGGTGAGTGCTGGGCTGGGATCGGTGAGTGCTGGGCTGGGATCGGTGAGTGCTGGGCTGGGGACGGGATCGGTGAGTGCTGGGATGGGATCGGTGAGTGCTGGGCTGGGATCGGTGAGTGCTGGGCTGGGGACGGGATCGGTGAGTGCTGGGATGGGATCGGTGAGTGCTGGGATGGGATCGGTGAGTGCTGGGCTGGGGACGGGATCGGTGAGTGCTGGGATGGGATCGGTGAGTGCTGGGACAGGATCGGTGAGTGCTGGGATGGGATCGGTGAGTGCTGGGACAGGATCGGTGAGTGCTGGGACAGGATCGGTGAGTACTGGGATGGGATCGGTGAGTGCTGGGATGGGGATGGGATTGGTGAGTGCTGGGACGGGATTGGTGAGTGCTGGGATGGGATCAGTGAGTGCTGGGACGGGATTGGTGAGTGCTGGGATGGGATCGGTGAGTGCTGGGACGGGATTGGTGAGTGCCGGGATGGGATCGGTGAGTGCTGGGACGGGATTGGTGAGTGCCGGGATGGGATCAGTGAGTGCTGGGACGGGATCGGTGAGTGCCGGGATGGGATCGGTGAGTGCTGGGACGGGATTGGTGAGTGCCGGGATGGGATCGGTGAGTGCTGGGACGGGATTGGTGAGTGCCGGGATGGGATCGGTGAGTGCTGGGACGGGATTGGTGAGTGCTGGGATGGGGATGGGATCGGTGAGTGCTGGGACGGGATCGGTGAGTGCTGGGATGGGATCGGTGAGTGCTGGGACAGGATCGGTGAGTGCTGGGCTGGGGATGGGATCGGTGAGTGCTGGGACGGGATCAGTGAGTGCTGGGACGGGATCAGTGAGTGCTGGGACGGGATCAGTGAGTGCTGGGATGGGATCAGTGAGTGCTGGGACGGGATCGGTGAGTGCTGGTCTGGGATCAGTGAGTGCTGGGCTGGGATCGGTGAGTGCTGGGCTGGGATCAGTGAGTGCTGGGCTGGGATCAGTGAGTGCTGGGACAGGGAGCAGTGCAGGACGTCGGTGCTCCAGCTTTGGGGCTGCAGGACAGGGCGTCTGGAACAGGGCGTTCTAGATGGACGTAGCCACCGCCGTGCAGAGCAGCAGACGGTTCTGGTGAGCAGTTCTCCGCAGGACTGGTTCAGGTTCTTCGTCTGCATCACGCGTAGATGGAGCCCGTGGGGAAGAGGGGTAGATTCTGTATCGTTAGGTTGCGAAGTCCCTGGTGGCATTTCGGCCGGGCGAACGTGGAACAGCGTCGTGTTGGGCACAGTTCACACCTAGCTTGTTCCCTGGCCAGGTCAGCTGAAGCAGCTCTCCATCCTCAAGGTGGACCAGAATCGGCTGACGGAGGTGACAGAGTCCATTGGAGACTGCGAAAACCTGTCCGAGCTCATCCTGACGGAGAACATGCTGACGGTGAGTGCCCGCAGCCCTGCTCTGCCGCCCCTTCAGCCACGGCCGCAGGCTCAGCGCCTCTGAGCCGGACTGCCGAGCGCGCCCCTGCCCTGCCTCGGCTGCTCTGGTCGGTTCTGCCTGCCCCGGGCTCTTGAGAGACCCTGCTGGAAGGGGGGTTTGTCACTTTTTCTCTGGAAAGCTCTCTAGGGCAGCCAGGATGCTGCTCTAGGACCGGCCTGAAGCCCATCCAGTCATGGGCTACGTGAAAAGCTGCATTGGGAAGGGGCCACGGAGCAGTGTAGTTTAAGATGTCCCTGCTCCAAACTGCTCGTGATGCGATTGTTCAAACACAAGTATTGGGAATGGACAGATGAACAGAAGAGAATTCTTGGCCCGAGGTGTCTGAGTGCGGTGCTGAGCTGGAGTTGGTACATAGCAGTCGGTGAACCTGAGGGAAGAACTGTCCCAAGGTTGTAGCGAGGGCTTTATTAGGATGTGTCTGTTAGGACAGGAGGCAGATGGAGAGTTTGTGCCTTTACACCTTCATCCTGCTCTTGTCTCTTGCAACCACTGAACCGTCTCCTCCCCAGGCCTTACCCAAGTCCCTTGGCAAGCTGGGCAAGCTGACGAACCTGAACGTGGATCGGAACCGGCTGACGTCCCTGCCAGCCGAGATCGGCGGCTGTGCCAACCTGAACGTCCTGTCCCTGCGAGACAACCGCCTGGCGCTGCTGCCGCCGGAGCTCGCCAACACCACCGAGCTGCACGTGCTGGACGTGGCCGGGAACAGGTGAGCAGCACAGGGCACACGGGCTGGATGTGACTGGGAACAGGTGAGCAGCACAGGGCACACGGGCTGGATGTGGCCGGGAACAGGTGAGCAGCACAGGGCACACGGGCTGGATGTGACTGGGAACAGGTGAGCAGCACAGGGCACACGGGCTGGATGTGGCCGGGAACAGGTGAGCAGCACAGGGCACACGGGCTGGATGTGGCCGGGAACAGGTGAGCAGCACAGGGCACACGGGCTGGATGTGGCCAGGAACAGGTGAGCAGCACAGGGCACACGGGCTGGATGTGGCCGGGAACAGGTGAGCAGCACAGGGCACACGGGCTGGATGTGACTGGGAACAGGTGAGCAGCACAGGGCACACGGGCTGGACGTGGCCGGGAACAGGTGAGCAGCACAGGGCACACGGGCTGGACGTGGCCGGGAACAGGTGAGCAGCACAGGGCACACGGGCTGGACGTGGCCGGGAACAGGGGAGCAGCACAGGGCACACGGGCTGGATGTGGCCGGGAACAGGGGAGCAGCACAGGGCACACGGGCTGGATGTGGCCGGGAACAGGTGAGCAGCACAGGGCACACGGGCTGGATGTGGCCGGGAACAGGTGAGCAGCACAGGGCACACGGGCTGGATGTGGCCGGGAACAGGTGAGCAGCACAGGGCACACGGGCTGGATGTGGCCGGGAACAGGTGAGCAGCACAGGGCACACGGGCTGGCCGGGGCCCTGCCGTGTTTTGGGAGACCGAGTCACAGGATGTCTGGGCTTGAAGGGATCTCTGGAGATCATCCGGTCCAACCCACCTGCTCACATGGGGTTACAGAGCAGATCACACAGGGTCACCAGAGCAGATCACACAGGGTCACCAGAGCAGATCGCACAGGGTCACCAGAGCAGATCACACAGGATCCCAGGTGGTTTGAATGTCTCAGAGAAGGAGACTCCACACCCACTCTGGGCAGCCTGGGCCAGGCTCTGGCACCTCCCAGCAGAGAAGTTTCTGCTCATGTTCAGATGGAGCCTCCTGTGTTCCAGTCTGTGCCCGTTGCCCCTCACCCTGGCTCTGGGCACCGCTGAGAGGAGGCGCTGGGTCTGCGCTGAGCCCGGGATCCACAGTTTGGAGAGGCCCCGCCTGGCTGCTGAGCGCTCTGCGAGGCTCTGCGTGTCAGCCTGTGCTGTTCAGCCCTTCTCCACGTTACCCAAATTCAGGGCAAAGCTAATTCAGAAGCGTGGGGCATTTTGCCATGCGTGAAATAAAGACCTGGGCAGTCCAGGTCCACGGACCCCCTTCCTGCAGGTGTAGTTTTGTGTCACCAGTCCCCAGGTGACCGGAGCCGAGGCGGGCGATGTGCACCCGCCCCGTGTGCCGGGGGCACGGAGGCTGCAGGACCAGCCTCCAGTCCGGCGGAGAGCGGCTCTGCCTCCTGCTCCTCCCGCCAGCACCGCGCACGCACACGCGTGCTCACGCGCGGTCCTCATCACGGTGTGCGCGCTCTCGAGCGCCTTCGGGTGCACTGAGCCCCGGGCATCTCAGTTCTGCGCAGGTGTGAAGGTGTTTGTTACCCGACCGCAGGTGTCGGAGGCACCGGCCACACCTGCTCCTGGCTGCTCAGCTTTTCCCCAGCTCAGCGCTCCTTGTGCTGCTCGGGTGTCTCGCGTTTATGGAGTAAAGCGCAGTCCTGTTAGCAGGTGCGTGCAAAGCGCAGCCCGCGCAGCACTCAGTTGTCACAGGGATGCACAGGCTTCTCTGTCCCAGTTCACATGTGGCTCATTGGCCGTTTCTGCATTCTGACCGTGGTGAAATTCCTACCAGGTGCCGTGTTACGTGCAGCAGTTGAACGGTTTGGGCCTAGAGGTAGACAAGTTAAAAATACCCAAAAACCAACAACAACAACAAAAAGAGCCCACAAAACCAAACCAAAATGTCCCCCAGTGTGCAGATATCTGTGATCTGCTCTGGAAGGTGCTGTGGATTTTCGCCACGGTTGTGTCCTCTGGGGCTGGTGCTCGTTGCAGCAGTTGGAAGGCGACCAGAGCTGTTTGGAACGCTCTGTGTGCTGCTCTGTGTCTTAAAGCCCCTCTTCAACGTCCGCCGCTCCGCGTGTTGCAGGAGTTGTGCCCTGCTGAGGTCTGACGCGCAGAGCCCGAGCAGCACGAGCAGCGCGTCGGGGCGAGGGGTGCGCAGGACCGGGCTCCATCCTTCCCCAGCGCTCCGGGGCTCAGCCAGGTTTGCGTAAGCAGAGCTCTTGTGTTCTTTCGCAGGCTGCAGAACCTGCCGTTCGCCCTGACAAACCTGAACCTGAAAGCCCTGTGGCTGGCAGAAAACCAGTCCCAGCCCATGCTGAAGTTCCAGACTGAGGATGATGAGAAGACGGGGGAGAAGGTCCTCACGTGTTACCTGCTGCCGCAGCAGCCGTCCCCCAGCCTGGGTAAGGGCCGTGTTGTGAGCCGTAGGGAACGCACCCTGAGCCTCTCTGCCGGGCTGGCCGGTCCTTCGGTGCTGTGGGACCGGAGCAGACTCGGCTCCTCAATGGCCTGTGCCAACTTGCCAACCAGAGGTGGTTAAAACCGAGAAATGGCTCCTCTGCCAGGGTAAGGAAGCTGCAGCCTGGCCTGCAAGTCTTCTGCCTCCATCAGTTGACTGAGCAGCTCGTTGTCTGTCAGGTGTGCTTCCTGCCCTGCGGGTGTTCTGTGTCAGGACTTGCAGCCATGGCTTAGCCCGGCCGTTTCCTTGGTTCCTGGGTAGGGGAGCCGGGGCTGAGCCACACAGCACGTTGTCCTGAGGCTGCCGTGGGCCTGGAGGGCGGCGTGCCAGAGGGGTCGGGTCTGGAGGCTCCGTCCGCGAGGCTCCGTGGTTTCTGCCCTCATCTGAGCCTGCGACCCCGCTTGTTCGAAAGCAGCTCCCACTGTGTTATCTTTCTGCCCAGAGAATCTTCTGCAGAACAGCGTGGACGAGAGCTGGACGGACACCAACTTAAACAGAGTCAGCGTGATTCAGTTCCTGGATGAACCCAAAGGAGACGATGATGAGGAGTCTGGAGCTGAGAGACGGGTAAGAAGAGTTTCTGGAGGCTCGTGGGTCCCTATGGGAACATAAGCACAATCTGAGCCTTTTTCCTGAGACGGGGAGCCGTCGTGGTGGTCATTGCCCACCGCCCGTCACACCGGTGCGGACACCTGCCGTAGGTTTGCAGTCCGAAGGGCAGGTGGCGTCCCGAGGAGGCAGCAGGTGTGGAAGGGGGTCCTGGGAGGCTCTGTGCAGGTCTCGGTTGGACACTGTTCCGTGGGACCGAGCTGGAGCACGGGGGTACCGGGATCCCCACAGCGCTGTCAGGACGGGGTTTTGGCTGCTGGGCGGTGGGGAGGCAGCGCGGAGCTGTGGCGAGCAGCGCGGAGCTGTGACGGGCAGCGCGGAGCTGTGGCGAGCAGCGCGGAGCTGTGGCGAGCAGCGCGGAGCTGTGACGGGCAGCGCGGAGCTGTGGCGAGCAGCGCGGAGCTGTGGCGAGCAGCGCGGAGCTGTGACGGGCAGCGCGGAGCTGTGGCGAGCAGCGTGGAGCTGTGGTGAGCAGCGCGGTGCCAGAGCAGCGGGCAGGCCCACGTCGCTCTGTGTCGCTGCAGAGGGCAGGAGAGCAGGGGCTGTTTGGCTGCTGGGCGATGGGGAGGCAGCGCGGAGCTGTGGCGGGCAGCGCGGAGCTGTGGCGAGCAGCGTGGAGCTGTGGCGAGCAGCGCGGTGCCAGAGCAGCGGGCAGGCCCACGTCGCTCTGTGTCGCTGCAGAGGGCAGGAGAGCAGGGGCTGTTTGGCTGCTGGGCGATGGGGAGGCAGCGCGGAGCTGTGACGGGCAGCGCGGAGCTGTGACGAGCAGCGCGGAGCTGTGACGAGCAGCGTGGTGCCAGAGCAGCGGGCAGGCCCCTGTCGCTCTGTGTCACTGCAGAGGGCAGGAGAACAGGGGCTGTTTGGTTGCCCAGTGGTGGGGAGGCAGCGCGGAGCTGTGATGAGCAGCGCGGTGCCAGAGCAGCGGGCAGCCCCCTGTCGCTCTGTGTCGCTGCAGAGGGCAGGAGAGCAGGGGCTGTTTGGCTGCTGGGCGATGGGGAGGCAGCGCGGAGCTGTGACGAGCAGCACGGAGCTGTGACGAGCAGCGCGGTGCCAGAGCAGCCGGCAGCCCCCTGTCGCTCTGTGTCACTGCAGAGGGCAGGAGAGCAGGGGCTGTTTGGCTGCTGGGCGATGGGGAGGCAGCACGGAGCTGTGATGAGCAGCGCGGTGCCAGAGCAGCCGGCAGCCCCCTGTAGCTCTGTGTCACTGCAGAGGGCAGGAGAGCAGGGGCTGTTTCCAGCAGGTGCTCGGTTTAAATCTCCCGCAGGTTTGGTTTGTTGGGTTTTTGGTTTTAACTTTTTATCTTGTGCAGAGAGATCCTCTTGAGATCGGAGTCCTTCTGGTAAATGGTGTTTGCCTCTGTCCGTGCAGGATGGGCATGCTGCTGGCTTGGGGAAGTTTTGTGGATTTTGCTTGCCCTTGATTGTTATTGTAGATTCTGGAATACTGTTTTCCTTGACTCTTGGCTGGGGTGAACCAGCCAGCATCACCAATTCTGGTAGCGCATGGGCTGCTCAGACACGTTAGCAAACACCAGGGGGATTAGGATGTTCCACCTGCGTGTTCCTTTAGGACCTTCTGCGTTGAGCAGTTTTGGGTGGCTGAGCCCGAGGCACGGTGTAGAACCCGTCTGTGTAATTCCTCGCAATCCGTCTGTGCGATGGAGAGCAGGACGACGTCTGCGGAGCTCTGGGAAGCGTCGTCCGCCTCTGTTTCTTTCCCCCTGCAGCCGCAGGCTCGGATCAGAACCACAGCGTGGCGCGTGGGTCGTGCCCCGGGCTGTGGGGCTGTGTGGACCCTGCTCTCGGGCGCTTGGCTCAGTGTCTGTCTCCGCAGGGCTTGCAGCGCAGGGCCACCCCGCACCCCAGCGAGCTCAAGGTGATGAAGAAGGTGATCGAGGTTCGGCGCAGCGAGGCGCACGCTGCGAGGCCCGATGCTGACCCCAAGTCTCCGAACGCAGACGTGAGTGCTGTTCACCAGAAACGGGTAACAGAACACGTGGCTGGGCTGGGGAACGGGGCAGAGACAGCTCGCTGTGGGAGAGACAGGGACCGAGCTGGGATTGCAGGATCCCAGGGGCCGGGATCTGCGGGGTGGTGTCAGCTGGGGCCAGGGAGACAGCAGGAAAAGCGACCGGGACCCAGAGGAAGGCGCGAGGGGATTTGTGTGCGGTGCTCCCTCTTCTGCCGTAACGCGGGGGAGCAGAGAAGGTTCTGATCCACCCAGTGAAGAGCGATGGGAGCAGAGTGCTGGGGGCCTCTTGCTGAGAACAAACACCCACAGGTGTTTGGACGAGGGAATAGAGTGACTGTCAGTGAGTTTGCTGGTGACACCAGGCTGGGAGCAGTGGTGACACTGGAAGCTGTGCTGCCATCAGAGACCTGGACAGGCTGGAGAGTTGGGTGGGGAGAAATGTAATGAAATAGAACAAGGGCAAGTGTAGAGTCTGGAATCTGGGCAGGAACAACCCCAGGTTCCAGTGTAAGTTGGGGAATGAGCTATTAGAGAGCAGTGTAGGGGAAAGGGAGCTGGGGGTCCTGGGGACAGCAGGGTGACCATGAGCCAGCACTGGGCCCTTGTGGCCAGGAAGCCAATGGTGCCTGGGGTGGGTTAGAAGGGGGTGGTCAGTAGGTCAGAGAGGTTCTCCTGCCCCTCTGCTCTGCCCTGGGGAGACCACACCTGGAATATTGTGTCCAGTTGTGGCCCCTCAGCTCCAGAAGGACAGGGAACTGCTGCAGAGAGTCCAGCGCAGCCACCAAGATGCTGGAGGGAGTGGAGCATCTCCCGTGTGAGGAAAGGCTGAGGGAGCTGGGGCTCTGGAGCTGGAGAAGAGGAGACTGAGGGGGGACTCATTCCTGGGGATCAATATGGAAAGGGGCAGTGTCAGGAGGATGGAGCCAGGCTCTGCTGGGTGACACCCAGTGACAGGACAAGGGGCAATGGGTGCAAACTGGAACACAGGAGGTTCCACTGCAAGAGGAGAAGCAACTTGTTGGGGGTGAGGGTGTCAGAGCCTGGCCCAGGCTGCCCAGGGGGGTTGTGGAGTCTCCTTCTCTGCAGACATTCAAACCCCCTGGACCCCTTCCTGTGGAACCTCAGCTGGGTGTTCCTGCTCCGGGGGGTTGGGCTGGATGAGCTTTGAGGGCCCTTCCAACCCCCAGCACTGTGTGATCCTCAGGAGAAGAGGCTGAGCGCCATGTCCAGCCGCAGCGAGGACTCGCACGTGTCCAGCAGCGCAGGCTCCGCCGAGCAGCGCGGCGAGGACGGGCAGCGGGGCTGGCCCAACGGGCAGCTCCCCGAGGGGCTCCCGCCGGACAGGGACCCCAGGCCCAGAGCCGAGGAGGAGCGCAAGGAGACCGCGGAGCAGGAGGACGAGGACGTGGAGGTGGAGTACAATGAGGTAGGAGCCTAGAAACTGCAACAGGGTCGTGAAGAAAGTGGAAGGGCTTGAAAGTCTCAGAGCAAACGGTAAACGGGTGTGCAGAGTGTGATTTGGGCATCACTGGATGTGGAAGCCGAGTGCAGTGAAGGTGGAGGCGGGCTGTGGGGGCTGGGCCCAGGGGAGCGGGGAGGGCAGCGCGGGACCCGGACGCGGCCTCTGGGAAGGCAGGGTTGGGGTCTGAGTGCCGGGGTCCCCGCGGCTGGCAGGAGCTGTGGCCGGGAGCCGGTGACAGAGAACAGGGCAAGCATGGTGGAGTTTCAGTGTGCGTTCCTGCCTCGTCTGCAGCACCAAAGCAGCAGCGCCGGCTGTGCCCGTGCTGGGAGCAGGGACAGCAGGTTTCTGGCTCCAGGTGCGGCTGGTACCCGCGGTTCACAGCCGTTCCGGGGCTTTGCCGTTGTAGCCCACTGTGCACTTTGCTGAGGACACGCTAATACGGAGTGAGGATGAGGATGAAGATGAAGAACGACCGTTCCCAGTGGAGAAACAGAGGCTTATCCGCAAGGACACGCCCCATTACAAGAAACACTTTAAGATCACGAAGCTGCCCAAGCCAGAGGCGGTGGTGGCCCTTCTGCAGGGGCTGAACAGCGACGGGGTCCCCAAGGAGGAGGAGGAGCTGGGGGGCTGCAATAACAACGCGGAGGCCGAGGATCAGGAGGCGTGGGACGAGGACGGCAGGAAGAGCGGAGCGCTGTCCCAGCCGTCCGTGAAGGTAAGGCCTGCCGGGCACGGGGCTCCCTCTGCTGCTCCGGACCGCCAGCCGGGGGATGTGCCACCCGTGGAAGTGCGGTACCCACGAGTGTTGCCACGAGGCTCCAGCACCTCAGGAGAGACGTGCTGAGGGTGGGAGAGCTGCAGTTCATCTGGGGCTCGTACGGTTGTCCAGGAGCTGTGCCACGCTGCCCGTGTCTGACTCCTTGTGCTCTGTCCACATTCTTGCACCCTCTCCACCGTGTGTGACGTTCTGCTCTGTGCTGCAGGGACAGCCCTTTGCTCCCGTCACGGACAGGTTCTTCCCTTGCTCTCAGCTGCCTCCTCGCTGGTTGTGGCACCTCATCTGCAGCAGGATGAGCTTTGTCCTGGACGGGTCCGATCTCAGGCTGACGTCCAGGCCGCCCGCGCTTGTCTTTCTGCCGCGGTGCTCCTGGAGGGGAGCGCGTGGGAGAGCAGGCAGGAGCGGCCCCCCCGCTGTCCCACCCGCGCCTGCAGCCGGCGAGGGGTGCGTGGGGATCTGGGGAACCCGTGCTCTGGGTTTTGCTGCTCCCAGGGGCCGCGGTGGCCCCTCTGGTGGTGCTGGGGGCCCTGGGCTCTGCTCAGCTGAGTCGCTCGTGCTGGAGGAGCACCCTGGCCGTGCAGCAGGAGTGTTCTGATGAGGGACGCTGCGTGAGGTCAGACCGGGTCTCACTGGAGCTCTGGGGTGATTTTTGAGGCGCGTTTGGTGGGCAGGGATTAGGATGTGCCTGAGCATCCATCAGTCTGACACCAGCAAACCTCGCAGGTGAGATGTGAGTCTGAACCGGCGCGAGACGCTGGAGTCAATGTGTTGTTGCTGTTACCGCACACCCCAGGCTGCCGGGCCGTTTCCACCCTGCGCTGGGGCGCAGGTGGCTCGGGAGGGCTCTGGCACCCAGTGTGCCCTGCAGCCCCTCTCCCAGGGTCGCCTGCTGTGTCTGAGCGGAGCAGCTCGGCCCGCGCTCCCTGGGCCGAGGCGTGTGGGGAACTTCACTTACTGCCTGCGGAGTTCTCCAGCATGAAAAGGAGTTGCTGCTGCTGTAAGAACGCGCGGAGCCATCTCGAGCCCCCTTCGTGCAGGACCTGCTGTACCTGGGAAACGTCCTCACCCGGAAAGCTCAGTTCAGTCAGGGACTCAAAGCTGGGGATCACTGACCCACTGGCAGAACCTCTGGAGTCTGCACAGGTGGATCTACCAAAGAGGGACCTTTGTTGCCTGCTAAGCCTTCTGCCTGGAAATGAGCGGTTTCCCTTCTGGGGCCGGGCTGGATGCGGCTCCATGGAGACGGATCTATTAGCTGGTGTCCCGAGCCATCTCGCGGGAGCGGGGATGGGGGAGCAGCGTCCCTGTGCCCTGGAGGTGCCACACGCGTGCCCTGAAGAAGGAGGCAGGGCAGGGCGTGCAGGAGGGTGAATCCTGTAACCAGAGGGGTTTTTCAGGGACAGTTCATTTGCAAGAGGAGCTCTCTCAGGTTTCCGGGCTGGGGAGCGGGACCCCGGGCGCGTGGCAGGACACGCCGTCCCACCCGGGCCGTTCCCTTCGCAGAGGGCCCGGTGCACGTTGGTGTGGGATCGCTTCGCTCCTGGGCAGCAGCTGGGTGCACCAGAGGCCCCTCTGTGCTTTGCTCCTGTGTTCATTCTTCCCGGAATGACTCTGTACAGGGTGTAAAGTCAGCCAGGAGCACTCAGCTTGGTGTTCACAGCCCCGGGGTGCCGCCGCGGGCACACGTGGCCATGGCGGTGCCGGTGGCCATGGCGGTGCCGGTGGCCATGGCGGTACCGGTGGCCGTGGCGGTGCCGGTGGCCGTGGCGGTGCCGGTGTCTGCCGGCCCTGGAGCAGCCGGCGCCGGTGCCGGTGTGAGCGGCTGCTCCGGGCGGCGCGGCCGGGCCTGCCGAGCGCTCTGCGTTTGCGTTGGGTGGTGGTGGTCGTGGTGGCGGGTTTGGTTTATGCTCCACTAATCCGCATGCCTCTTTGCTGGTTCCTGTCCTAACAGGGGGTGTCGTTTGATCAAGCCAATAATCTGCTGATTGAACCTGCTCGCATTGAGGAGGAAGAGGTCTGTACCACTCCTACTGTTCTCTCTCTGCCAAAAATCAGTCTGCTTGATTTGCTTCCCAGGCTCACCCGTTGTTGTAGGGGGAACTCTGATCTCTCTGGGTCAAGTGGCTTCTGGACCTGATCACAAACACACAACGATTGTTTCCTCCCCTGCTTGCACCTCCTTTCCCTCCCTTTCCATCCCTGAGGTGAGAATGGCTGCTGCAGATCCGAGTGAGACCGAGCAAGTGTCAGAAGCCAGAGGGGGCTGAGATGGAAAGTTCGGTTCCTTTTTGCTGTGCACTGAAGAGAACGAAGGTGGAAGAAGGGCAAAGCACCCTGGGGAGCGGGGGGCGGCCCTGGAGGAGCGCGGGGCCCGGGCTCTGCGGGTGCTGTGTGGACATGGGAGGGGCTGTGACCCGGACACGGGAGCGGGAGGGGCTGTGACCCGGACACGGGAGCGGGAGGGGATGTGACCGGACACGGTGCACGGCAGGAGGAGGGTGGCCTGGAGCCAATGGCTCTCGCATCTCACGCAGCCCCCCCAGAATCCCCTTGAGCGTTCAGTGCAGCACTGTGGGCTGCCAGGAAGGGGCAGGTGGCACCGAAGGGTCCGTAAAGGCCCAGCACACGTGTGCTGTTGTGCACCCGAGCCTGCAGTCCCGTCTGTCGCTGCCTGACCTCCCGAGCTCGTTCCCGGGGTCCCAGTGGCTGCCCCGTCCTGCGGCTCCGGAGCTGCTGGAGCAGCGCGGCCAGAGCTGCGGGGACAAAGCCGCGTCCGCGCTGGGGTGCGTGGGGGTTCCTCCCCGGGGCCGGGCGGCGCTACCAGACCCGTCGCTGCGCGCTGCCGGCCCGGCTGTGTGCTGTACGACGGAACCTTTCTCCCTTGGGGTTGGAGCAGGGTTTCCAGGAGGGAGATGACAAATCCTCTGCTTCAGGTGAGACGTGAGCTGGCTCAGGTGTGGTCCGCTGGCGGTGTGTCTTGAAGATCTGTCCACTTTAGCTGTAGACCACTCAAAACCACATTGGTATTTCTTGCATTTCCCTGTTGCGTAGCTGTTGTGTCACTCAGAGACAAAAGGGAGTGTACCCAGGTGCTTCCTGGTGCCTCACGTGGGCGATTGCTGCTCCTGGTCCTTCCTTCCCGTGGTTGGACGTCCTGTTCCGTTTGGAGAGTTTTCTTGCTCCTCAGAGGTGCCCGGGAATCCCCAGTCCTGTACCAGGGAACACTGCTTGCCCGGGCTCCACCGCGTCTCGTGGGAACCTGGAACCTGGGCACAGGAGCCGAGGGCAGACGTCACCGCTGTCTGCAGCCGCCTGCAAGGGGCACGGCGGGCTTGGTGTCTTCTCCCAAGTGACAAGTGACAGGACAAGAGGGAACGGCCTCAAGTTGCACCAGGGAAGGTTCAGATTGGGCATTGGGAAAAAATTCTTCCCAAAAAGGGTTGTGAAGCACTGGAACAGGCTGCCCAGGGCAGCGGTGGGGTCACCATCCTGGAGGGGGTCGTGGGTTAGTGCTGGAGTTGGGTTATGGCTGGACTCGATCCCGAAGGCCTCTTCCAACCAGAGTGGTTCTGTGATAACTTCTGTGGTGGCTGGAGGGGCTGGTCAGGCTGCAGGTTGGCTCTGGTGTCCCTGCAGGGCTGGTCAGGCTGCAGGTTGGCTCTGGTGTCCCTGCAGGGCTGGTCAGGCCGCAGGTTTGCTCTGGTGTCCCTGCAGCACAGGGTCCTTTGTGCAGATCTGGTCCCTCATGGTGCAGAGCTGGTCCGTCGTGGTGCAGAGCTGGTCCGTCGTGGTGCAGAGCTGGTCCGTGCTGTGCAGATCTGGTCCGTGCTGTGCAGATCTGGTCCGTGTTGTGCATATCTGGTCCTTCACGGTGCAAATCTGGTCCGTGCTGTGCAGATCTGGTCCCTCACGGTGCAAATCTGGTCCGTGCTGTGCAGATCTGGTCCCTCATGGTGCAGATCTGGTCCGTGCTGTGCAGAGCAGTTCCTGGGGACAGTACCGGGGATGCAGCAGGTGGGTGGTGGTCGCTGAGGTGGCCCCGGAGCAGCCCAGCGTTGGGAAGTGGTTGCTTGTCCCGCGGCTCTGGAGGAGCGCTCGGCTCAGCTCAGTTCAGCTCGGCTCTGTTTGGCTCAGCTCTGTTCAGATCGGCTCAGCTCTGTTCAGATCGGCTCAGCTCTGTTTGGCTCGGCTCGGCTCGGCTCTGTTCGGCTCAGCTCAGCTCTGTTTGGCTCAGCTCAGCTCTGTTCGGCTCAGATCAGCTCTGTTTGGCTCGGCTCTGGCTCAGCTCAGCTCTGTTTGGCTCGACTCTGTTTGGCTCGGCTCAGCTCTGTTCGGCTCTGTTCGGCTCTGTTCGGCTCGCCTCAGTTCAGCTCAGCTCAGCTCTGTTTGGCTCGACTCTGTTCGGCTCGGCTCGGCTCAGCTGTGTGGTTGCTGACCTCCCCGGTCAGCGATTCCCTCAATGCGGGGGAATCGTGCCGGGCGCCTGCCAGCGCCGCAGCCGAGGGGGGAGACGGAGTCTCCAGCAGCGTTGGTGAGAGCAGAGGGTGCGGCAGGGGCTGTGGTGGCAGCCGGGGGCAGCGCCGTGGCTGGGACGCCCCGTGCGGACAGGGACGTCCTTGTCGTCTTCCCCAGCGCGTGGGCTGCGAGCAGCACCTGCCGCTCCGGGAACAGTGGGGGAGAACAGGAGAAGTATCCAGGGCCTTGAAGACGATTTGGGAAGTAGCAGCTCCCTGCCATTTCTAGCGATGATTTCACGTCCTCGAGAGCCACCGTTGCAGCTGATCCAGCGCGCTGACCAAACCAAGCCAGACTACTGCCGAGGGGCCAGCCGGTGCCCCGGCACAGCACGGCTCCCAGTCAGAGCGCTGCTGCCGCACTCCGGGTGTGGGTTTACACAGCTCTTGGAGAGAAGGAGCCACCGACGGCACGTTCTTTGAGCCTAGACCGTAACCCTGCGTCAAAGAGCGGAGCTGGAGCCGCGGGTGCCTGTCCTGCAGCGCCCGGTGTCTGCAGCTGGAGCTCCGGGGGCTCTGTGATCAGGGAGGATTCTGTCCCAGCACACGGCGTCTGACCGTGGATCTGGATTCCGCTGCTGACTCTGTTCCCTGTGTTTTGTCTCAGTCACATCTGTGCTGCAGCACTGGCTGTATCGGGGCTGTAGGGAGGATTTGGGACAAGAAGAGAGTCGTACCGAGCTGCTGTTTGAAGGCGTGAGCTTGCACCTCACCTCTGTTCTCGGATGAGTTTTGGAGAAACAGTTCAGAAAGAGCTGCTGTGCAGCTAGAGGGTGACAGCACGAAGAGGGCTCCAGATTCTGTTGGGCTGACTGGCGCTTTGTGTCTGCGGCGCTGGCTGCTGCTGTCCTGTGTGCGCCCCCGCCTCGCGCGGCTCCTGCACAGCACTCGGGAGGGCTCTGCGCTGGCACGGCCTGCGCAGGTTTGCTTCCCTGGTGATGGTTGTGCAGCGCACGGGCTGGCTGGGGAATGTGCCCCCCAGGGGAAACGGGGCTGAGCTGGGGTGTCCAGGACACCTTGTCCCTCCCCAGGGGAAACGGGGCTGAGCTGGGGTGTCCAGGACACCTTGTCCCTCCCCAGGGGAAACGGGGCTGAGCTGGGGTGTCCAGGACACCTTGTCCCTCCCCAGGGGAAATGGGGCTGAGCTGGGGTGTCCAGGACACCTTGTCCCTCCCCAGGGGAAGCAGGGCTGAGCTGGGGTGTCCAGGACACCTTGTCCCTCCCTAGGGGAAATGGGGCTGAGCTGGGGTGTCCAGGACACCTTGTCCCTCCCCAGGGGAAGCGGGGCTGAGCTGGGGCGTCCAGGACACCTTGTCCCTCCCCAGGGGAAATGGGGCTGAGCTGAGGTGTCCAGGACGCCTTGGCATCCTCTGGGGGTGGAAGAGGTTGAGGCAGCTGCCTCTGCTCGGGTGTCGCGTCCCGTCCCCGCGGTCAGGAGTGGGTCAGGACTCCTCACGGGACTCTTGCCCTGTGGCGACTGCTCCAAATTACCGTTGTGTTCGAACGCAGCCTCGTGCTTGGCGCCGCGGTTCCCGTGCAGAGGTGAGTGAGGTGAGGGCCCCGCGTGGGCCCCGAGCATCCAGCGTCGGGGTTCGGCTTTGGAAAGCTCGGCTTGCGCGGTGTGCAGCATTGCGGTGTCCTGCTGCCACCAGCTGTCCCCTTCTTCTGGTGACACTGCTGCCACGAGCTGTCCCTTCATCCGTCCCCTTCAACTGGTGACACCACTGCCACGAGCTGTCCCTTCATCCGTCCCCTTCATCTGGTGACACCGCTGCCACGAGCTGTCCCTTCATCCGTCCCCTTCATCTGGTGACACCGCTGCCACGAGCTGTCCCTTCATCCGTCCCCTTCATCTGGTGACACCGCTGCCACGAGCTGTCCCTTCATCCGTCCCCTTCATCTGGTGACACCGCTGCCACGAGCTGTCCCTTCATCCGTCCCCTTCATCTGGTGACACCGCTGCCACGAGCTGTCCCTTCATCCGTCCCCTTCATCTGGTGACACCGCTGCCACGAGCTGTCCCCTTCACGCGGTGACACCGCTGCCACGAGCTGCCTTGTGATGGAGGGCGCTGCCCAGCTCGGACCCGGGAGCTGAGACGCGGCAAGGCTGCCGTCGATGGCTGTTTCTGGAGATACGCGGGGGCCAAATAAAGGTGCCGTGCTCCGGTCAGGAACAACCAGCTACATTTACAAGGAAGATAGCGGATTATTTGGAAGAAATCCTGCAGCCTGTGCTCCCATCACTAGCACCCAGCGCTGTGTTTCGTCACTCGCACCTTTCACGACACATGGATTGTTTCCTCCCGTTACTCCGTGCACGCACGCTCGGGTTCCTCCTGCTGGGAGAACCCGAAAACTCACCCAGATTCTCCTTCCTCAGTGATCACAACACTTGCAAACTGAACTGAGTTGGCTGATTCGCTGTTTCCATTATATCCTGGAAAATGTTTTTCCTGCGGTCTGGCCCTTGCCTGCTTGTCCTTGGTGTGTTTTCGTGGTCATCAGTCTCACCTCCCTCCAGCCTCCACTTGACAGCCCGAGGAACCCAATTCCTCTCGTGTTCTTTTGGCAGACAGATTGCCATTCCGCTTTCTCGCTGCCTTTTCTACTGGAGTTCAGGTCTGTGGGCTGTGGGTGGTGTTGCAGTTTATTCAGGCTTCACTGAACTCCAGATTTTCTGTCCGTTCAACTGTGGTGGTTGCTGTTCGTGGCCGGGCATTCCCTGCAGCGCCCTGGCTTTCCTGGTTGCGTGCAGTGCCGCGGTCGCTCTCGGCCCTGTCCTCGGCCTGCCGGTGCGCTGGGGCGCGCCTGCGCGTCCTGGTGCAAGCGTTGCGGTCGCTCATGGCCCTGTCCTCGGCCTGCCGGTGTGCTGGGGCGTGCCTGCGCGTCCTGGTGCAAGCGCCGCGGTCGCTCGTGGCCCTGTCCTCGGCCTGCCGGTGCGCTGGGGCGCGCCTGCGCGTCCTGGTGCAAGCGCCGCGGTCGCTCGCGGGCCTGTCCTCGGCCTGCCGGTGCGCTGGGGCGCGCCTGCGCGTCCTGGTGCAAGCGCTCTCCGCTGGTCCCGCTGCCGCCCGGGGCGCCGCGGCGCTCGCTGTGCAGTGGGGCGCAGCGCTCGCTGTGCGGCTGGCCTTCCAGGCACGTGCGAGAGACGACTGTACGGCCTTTGGTCCTTTTAGTCTTTAATTGCATATTAAATGATGGGCTAGAATAGACCTTTAGAACAGTTAGAAATGATTGGGCCGAGAGGATTTTCTAAGTGAAATTTCGTAGTCAGAATGATGCAAGGTGAATGACTGCGCCCACGATTTACCGCGCAAAAAGGATCAATAAGGATAGGAATCAAAATTCTTTGCCGCTGAAGAGAAAGAGCTATCGAATGTGTCTGGGTGTGACCCCTGTCCCGTGCCTGGGTTCTGTCCCGGTCCCAGCTCGGGGAGGCTCGGGGCCCGTAGCTGTGTCCGTTACTCGTCCGGTGTCTCTTTGTCTGGCGCTGAAGGTGTTTGTTCCCATTGGACCGTGTGCCGTTGCGTTCCGTGGTTTGACGCCGTCGGGATCCGTGCCTGTGGCAAACCCGGGTGCCCGTCAGGACGAGGGGGGTGCCCCGCTTGAACCCCTGCTTCTGGAATGGGTTAATGAACTAAGCAGGGGGCAGCCCGGGGTGGAAGGGACCTGCGGGGATCATCTGGTGCGAGCAGCTGTGGGAAGGAGCCTGGGTGAGCGGAGCTGGCCCGTCACGCCGTGAAACCCCCGGTGGTGGGGACTCGGCCGTGTCCCCAGGGAGGCTGTGCCAGTCACTGATGGTTCTCACTGATGGTTCTTACATCGAGATGGAATCGTCTCTCCGTGCAGACACACATAGACGCCTGCAAACGTCTGAGCGTGCAGCTCCAGGCCCCTCAGCACAGGACACACAGGGACTGCTGGAGCCACAGCAGTGATCCGAGCTGGAGCAGCCCTGGGGAGAGCGGCTGAGAGCGCTGGGGAGCGGTCCCTGGCGCCCGCAGAGTGCCTGTGGCTCCCGGTTCCGCTGCGGGGCTCAGAGCCCTCGGCGCAGGGGCGGCGCGGCGCTGGCTCCGGGCTCCGCACCCGGCACCCCGCCCTGCGGGATCCCTTCCCTTGGAGCTGAAACGCATCCGAACGGAGCAAGAAACGACACGGAACCAGAGGCGTTCAGCGCGTACCCAGCAGGCTGCTGCTCTGCCAGGGCCGGATCTTCCCTTCGCGTTCCTTTTTGGGCTGCTGGTTTTTAATTTAGCTCCCAGCACCTCGTGCAGCAATGTCCCACCTCCCCTTTGGTCACGGCTATTTCCAGCCTGAGGCTGGACACATTTAGCTCTTCTAATCCGTGCTGGTGAGTCAGCGCCGCGGGCTCTGGGCTCCTTGTCCCTCCGTTTGCGCGGCGCTGGACTCCGTGTCCGTGTGACGGCTCTGCCGGCTGCGAGGGGCTCGGTGCCACCGTGGCGCGTGTGCTGCTCCTGTCGCTGCTGTTTCCCCAGGTCCTTGCGGTCTGTCCTTCAGGACTTATGGACTGTTCAGTAGAACCACAGGGTGTCCTGAGCTGGAGGGACCCACAGGATCGTGGGTTCCAGCCCCGTCCCTGCACAGGACACCCCACGGGTCACCCCTTTTCCTCACGTCCCACTGCCCCCGCACATCCCCTGCCGCTCGCTGGCTCTGTCCCTGGGGGTGGTTTTACCATTGGGGGAGGCGCAGCGGAGCCGCTGCCCGTCAAACCCACCGAGTCCTCCAGTCCCATTTATGCGCTTTAGTTCCACAGTATTTGCTGGTAAAAATGATGTTATTTAATTGGGCTTTATGTTAAAAAGCATTTTTTTAAGCCTGCTGCTGAGATTTCATTGACTGTTCCTCATTCCTTTGTTGTTACAAACATGGAATGTTTCCTGTGAAGTTGTTAATGGCATGAAAAGATCAAAAGATGTCTGTCCCCCGGTATTTGAGGCTCCTTGGCCTCCCCTGACGTGGCCATATTGACATTTTTCCCGTCCGTGATTTGCGACAGGATCAGGGCCGATGCAGCTCTCGACAGCCCGGCTTCTTGGCCCTTCCCTGGGCTGGTCCTGGCCCTCTGCTCGTTCTGTCCTGTAGAAGGTGAAATACCCCCGGAGCAGCGTCGTCGCGGTCAGTAACAATGTCTCGCGGTAACACCTTCCATCTTTTACAAAAGTCTGCTTGTTGACTCTTTACTTCATCAGTCAAGTTCAGAGTCTGGTCAAAGGATGGAGTAGGGGTTTTGTAGAGCTCAGGGCTGTTCCCGTGCCTGGGCAGGGACGTTCTGGAGCTGGCGAAGGACGACGAGCTGACAGCTGCAGGCACTGTCCTGCGGGGTCTCATGCTCTAAGAGCACGGTGTAGGTGCCATTTCAGGGTATCAGAGCTTCAGGAACGCTCTGTACGCACATCAGCGATCTCAGGCGGCCGTCAGGACTCTGGGGTGTGAGTTATCCAGTCCTTTTGACTTCTACAACGGGATTAGCTGGGTTCTTCAGCTGCTGGTGCAGTGTGATCCGTCACCTTCGTGTGGTGCGTGTACGTCATCGTGCTCTGCCCAGATACCAGTCAGAAGTACCTGTTGTGTTTGCGTTTCTTTGTCATTGTTGACAATCCGTTCTCATCCAAAGTTTCAAGTGATGTAAATGCAGGGATTAGACGCTTATCAGCCTCCAGATGTACAGCGGGTTATCGAAGGGCGCCTGTGCCCGCAGAAGTTGTTGCCCCTGGAATCGAAGCCCCTGACCCCCGCTCCGTGGGGGTGTCTGGAGGACCCCATGGTGATGCAGCAGCCTGGGACGAGCTCAGTTCGCACTTTGGTTGCTGAACCCTTTGAACGTCAGGTTTGCTGCCCCCGTGTCTGCTGTGTGCAAGCAGCGAGCCGCAGGAACCTTCACCGGCAGCTGCAGGACGAGCCGCAGGAACCTTCACCGGCAGCTGCAGGAGGAGCCGCGGGAACCTTCACCGGCAGCTGCAGGAGGAGCCGCAGGAACCTTCACCGGCAGCTGCAGGACGAGCCGCAGGAACCTTCACCGGCAGCTGCAGGAGGAGCCGCAGGAACCTTCACCGGCAGCTGCAGGAGGAGCCGCAGGAACCTTCACCGGCAGCTGCAGGAGGAGCCGCAGGAACCTTCACCGGCAGCTGCAGGACGAGCTGCAGGAACCTTCACCGGCAGCTGCAGGAGGAGCCGCAGGAACCTTCACCGGCAGCTGCAGGAGGAGCCGCAGGAACCTTCACCGGCAGCTGCAGGAGGAGCCGCAGGAACCTTCACCGGCAGCTGCAGGAGGAGCCGCAGGAACCTTCACCGGCAGCTGCAGGAGGAGCCGCAGGAACCTTCACCGGCAGCTGCAGGACGAGCCGCAGGAACCTTCACCGGCAGCTGCAGGACGAGCCGCAGGAACCTTCACCGGCAGCTGCAGGAGGAGCCGCAGGAACCTTCACCGGCAGCTGCAGGACGAGCCGCAGGAACCTTCACCGGCAGCTGCAGGACGAGCCGCAGGAACCTTCACCGGCAGCTGCAGGACGAGCAGCAGGAACCTTCACCGGCAGCTGCAGGAGACGTCAGATGCAGTTTGGGGTCTGCTGGGCAGCGCTCGGCCGTCCCCCGCTGACCCTGGCAGCGAGCCTGTCTGCGTGTGCAGCGTTTCTGGTTTCTCCAGGACGGTGTGTATGTGTGCTCACTGCAGGCGGAAGATCTCGCAGGATCGAGTGGATCTGTTAAATGATGGCTATATTAAAAACCTATGAGAAGTAGGTTGAGATGAAGTTGTTGGAGTGCACAGGTGGGGTGGGCGCAGGGGTGGCTGCTCCCGTGGCTCGCACTGGTGCCGTGGGTGAGTGGGGGTTTCCCCGTCTCTAGCGGGAGCTGGAGGAGACGGCAGCCTCAGCCCGCGCTGGCGGCTCTGTCCCTTCTCCCGCTCTTCTCCTTGCCCAGCAGCGCGTTGCGGTGGAGGGCACACACACCCGGGGAGGAACCAGGAGGGACTGGTGCGCTGCCCGCCTGCCCAGGGTCTGTCCTTCCTGCAGCGGCAGGGCCGGCACCGCTGGGCAGCGTTTGCAGGACGGGGTGTCGCAGATCGGCTGCGGTGTCCGAGTGGGCCTCGCGGGGTGATGGGATCAGCTGTGATGTCCGGATGGGCCTCGCGGGGTGATGGGATCAGCTGCGGTGTCCGAGTGGGCCTCGCGGGGTGATGGGATCAGCTGTGATGTCCGGATGGGCCTCGCGGGGTGATGGGATCAGCTGCGGTGTCCGAGTGGGCCTCGCGGGGTGATGGGATCAGCTGCGGTGTCCGGATGGGCCTCGCGGGGTGATGGGATCGGCTGCGGTGTCCGAGTGGGCCTCACGGGGTGATGGGATCAGCTGTGATGTCTGGATGGGCCTTGCTGGGTGATGGGATCAGATGTGGTGTCTGGATGGGTCTCGCTGGGTGACGGGATCAGATGTGGTGTCCGGCTGGGCCTCGCTGGGTGATGGGATCAGGTGTGGTGTCTGGATGGGTCTCGCTGGGTGAAGGAGTCAGCTGTGGTGTCCAGATGGGATCAGCTGTGGTGTCTGGATGGGATCAGCTGCGGCATCCGGATGGGCCTCGCTGGGTGATGGGATCAGGTGTGGTGTCTGGATGGCTCTCGCTGGGTGACGGGATCAGCTGCGGTGTCCGGATGGATCTCGCTGGGTGATGGGATCAGGTGCAGTGTCCGGATGGCTCTCGCTGGGTGATGGGATCAGGTGTGGTGTCAGATGGGATCAGGTGTGGTGTCTGGATGGGTCTCGCTGGGTGACAGGATCAGCTGCGGTGTCCGGATGGGATCAGCTGCGGTGTCTGGATGGCTCTCGCTGGGTGATGGGATCAGGTGTGGTATCCAGATGGGATCAGGTGCAGTGTCCGGATGGGATCAGGTGTGGTATCCAGATGGGATCAGGTGCGGTGTCCGGATGGGATCAGGTGTGGTGTCCGGATGGGATCAGGTGCGGTGTCCAGATGGGATCAGCTGCGGTGTCCGGATGGGATCAGGTGTGGTATCCAGATGGGATCAGGTGCGGTGTCTGGATGGGATCAGGTGCGGTGTCCGGATGGGATCAGGTGTGGTGTCCAGATGGGATCAGGTGTGGTGTCCGGATGGGATCAGGTGCGGTGTCCGGATGGGATCAGGTGTGGTGTCCGGATGGGATCAGGTGTGGTATCCAGATGGGATCAGGTGCGGTGTCCGGATGGGATCAGGTGCGGTGTCCGGATGGGATCAGGTGTGGTGTCCGGATGGGTCTCGCTGGGTGGCGGATCCTGGTTCTGGGAAGCAGGGCAGCCGGAGTCCCCGGCGGGCGGCCGTGCCGTCCCTGCTGCCGCTGCAGCTCCCGCGTCGCCGCGGACACCGTGTCCGGCAGGGCAGCTCTGCCGCGCCCCCAGGGGCAGGTACCCGCGGGTTTGGTGCCGAAAGCAGCGTCCTGGCTGCGGTGTGACGTTGAGCACAGAACTGAAGGGCCCTTATGGGCTGCTGGATCCAGTTCCTCTTTCTCGGGCCCCTGTTAACGTCGTCTCCTTTCACTGGCCCCACAGGAACGTTCACCAGTTCAGTTCCTCACCGCGCTGCTTCTGTGGGACAACCCGCTTGCTTTGGGACTCTGAGATCTTTCCAGCTTGGATGTGTTTCTGTCCAATTCGAGGCCATTTGCTGCTGCTGTAGCAGTGTGTTTAAGTTTGATCAGGTCTGGCTCCTCCTTGGCGTTTTGTTTTTCAGTTTATGTTGGTAGACATAAGGTTCTCAACTCTCAGTCCGGAAACTTTTCTGGCAAATTCCCCTGTATTTCAGTTGGGTTTCTAGGAATTCCTGAAACCCATGGGTTTTGCTGTTTCTTTTTCAGTTGGTTTACACAATCAACTTACTGTGGCACTGAGAGTGACTTTCTTTGACCACAGACATCGCATGTTCCGTGTTCGTTGTCAGGAACAGCAACCCTGTCCAACCGACTCAGGCACCGAGCAAAACCACCGGCCGTCCTACCTGGAAACACCTGGATCCTGTTGTTAGGATACTCTCCAGTCTGTGTCTGGAGACCCAGTTTTCCATCATCTCAGAAGTGTGTATTACAAGGGGGTGGTCAGTAGGTCAGAGAGGTTCTCCTTCCCCTCTACTCCGCCCCATCTGGAATATTGTGTCCAGTTCTGGCCCCTCAGTTCCAGAAGGACAGGGAACTGCTGGAGAGAGTCCAGCGCAGGGCAACAAAGATGCTGAAGGGAGTGGAGCATCTCCCTTACGAAGAAAGGCTGAGGAAGCTGGGGCTCTTTAGTTTGGAGAAGAGGAGACTGAGGGGTGACCTTATTAATGTTTATAAATATATAAAGGGTGAGTGCCAGGAGGATGGAGCCAGGCTCTTCTCAGTGGCAAACAATGATAGGACAAGGGGCAATGGGATCAAGCTGGAACACAGGAGGTTCCACTTAAATTTGAGAAAAAACTTCTCAGTGAGGGTGGCAGAGCCTGGCCCAGGCTGCCCAGGGAGGCTGTGGAGTCTCCTTCTCTGCAGACATTCAAACCCGCCTGGACCCCTTCCAGTGGAACCTCAGCTGGGTGTTCCTGCTCCGGGGGGGTTGCACTGGATGAGCTTTCCAGGTCCCTTCCAATCCCAAACATCCTGTGATACTGTGAAGTTTTTGTGTTGAATATGGATATAAATCTTTCGAGCGTTACTAAAACCCAGGGAGACTGTAAGAAATGAAGTGGTATCCGTAGTTAGGTCCTGAGAGCCTGGTTCAAGCACTGGTCTGGTCCTGCAGTGTGCTGTCTCACAGCCCCACGTGCCTGTCCCACCCACACGGTCCTGGTCATCCAGTCTGGGGCTGATCCCCATCACTGAGTGATGTGTGTGCCCATCTCTGGGGCTGTGCCCGTCTCTGGGTGATGTGTGTGCCCATCTCTGGGTGATGTGTGTGCCCGTCTCTGGGTGATGTGTGTGCCCGTCTCTGGGTGATGATGTGTGTGCCCATCTCTGGGTGATGATGTGTGTGCCCATCTCTGGGGCTGTGCCCATCTCTGGGTGATGTGTGTGCCCGTCTCTGGGTGATGATGTGTGTGCCCATCTCTGGGTGATGTGTGTGCCCGTCTCTGGGTGATGTGTGTGCCCATCTCTGAGTGATGTGTGTGCCCATCTCTGGGTGATGTGTGTGCCCGTCTCTGGGTGATGATGTGTGTGCCCATCTCTGGGTGATGTGTGTGCCCGTCTCTGGGTGATGATGTGTGTGCCCATCTCTGGGTGATGATGTGTGTGCCCATCTCTGGGTGATGTGTGTGCCCGTCTCTGGGTGATGTGTGTGCCCATCTCTGGGTGATGTGTGTGCCCGTCTCTGGGTGATGTGTGTGCCCGTCTCTGGGTGATGATGTGTGTGCCCATCTCTGGGGCTGTGCCCGTCTCTGGGTGATGTGTGTGCCCATCTCTGGGTGATGATGTGTGTGCCCATCTCTGGGTGATGATGTGTGTGCCCATCTCTGGGTGATGATGTGTGTGCCCATCTCTGGGTGATGATGTGTGTGCCCGTCTCTGGGTGATGATGTGTGTGCCCGTCTCTGGTGATGTGTGTGCCCATCTCTGGGTGATGATGTGTGTGCCCATCTCTGGGTGATGATGTGTGTGCCCGTCTCTGGGTGATGTGTGTGCCCATCTCTGGGTGATGATGTGTGTGCCCATCTCTGGGTGATGTGTGTGCCCATCTCTGGGTGATGATGTGTGTGCCCGTCTCTGGGTGATGATGTGTGTGCCCATCTCTGGGTGATGATGTGTGTGCCCATCTCTGGGTGATGTGTGTGCCCGTCTCTGGGTGATGATGTGTGTGCCCATCTCTGGGTGATGATGTGTGTGCCCATCTCTGGGTGATGTGTGTGCCCGTCTCTGGGTGATGATGTGTGTGCCCATCTCTGGGTGATGTGTGTGCCCGTCTCTGGGTGATGATGTGTGTGCCCATCTCTGGGTGATGATGTGTGTGCCCGTCTCTGGTGATGTGTGTGCCCGTCTCTGGGTGATGTGTGTGCCCGTCTCTGGGTGATGATGTGTGTGCCCATCTCTGGGTGATGTGTGTGCCCATCTCTGGGTGATGATGTGTGTGCCCATCTCTGGGTGATGATGTGTGTGCCCATCTCTGGGGCTGTGCCCATCTCTGGGTGATGTGTGTGCCCGTCTCTGGGTGATGATGTGTGTGCCTGTCTCTGGGTGATGATGTGTGTGCCCATCTCTGGGTGATGATGTGTGTGCCCATCTCTGCGTGATGATGTGTGTGCCCATCTCTGGGTGATGTGTGTGCCCGTCTCTGGGTGATGATGTGTGTGCCCGTCTCTGGGTGATGTGTGTGCCCGTCTCTGGGTGATGATGTGTGTGCCCATCTCTGGGTGATGTCTGTGCCCGTCTCTGGGTGATGTGTGTGCCCGTCTCTGGGTGATGATGTGTGTGCCCATCTCTGGGTGATGATGTGTGTGCCCATCTCTGGGTGATGTGTGTGCCCATCTCTGGGTGATGATGTGTGTGCCCATCTCTGGGTGATGATGTGTGTGCCCGTCTCTGGGTGATGTGTGTGCCCGTCTCTGGGTGATGTGTGTGCCCGTCTCTGGGTGATGTGGTGTGTGCCCGTCTCTGGGTGATGATGTGTGTGCCCATCTCTGGGTGATGATGTGTGTGCCCATCTCTGGGTGATGATGTGTGTGCCCGTCTCTGGGTGGTGATGTGTGTGCCCGTCTCTGGGTGATGATGTGTGTGCCCATCTCTGGGTGATGATGTGTGTGCCCATCTCTGGGTGATGATGTGTGTGCCCGTCTCTGGGTGATGATGTGTGTGCCCGTCTCTGGGTGATGTGTGTGCCCGTCTCTGGGTGATGATGTGTGTGCCCATCTCTGGGTGATGATGTGTGTGCCCATCTCTGGGTGATGATGTGTGTGCCCATCTCTGCGTGATGATGTGTGTGCCCATCTCTGGGTGATGTGTGTGCCCGTCTCTGGGTGATGATGTGTGTGCCCGTCTCTGGGTGATGTGTGTGCCCGTCTCTGGGTGATGATGTGTGTGCCCATCTCTGGGTGATGTCTGTGCCCGTCTCTGGGTGATGTGTGTGCCCGTCTCTGGGTGATGATGTGTGTGCCCATCTCTGGGTGATGATGTGTGTGCCCATCTCTGGGTGATGTGTGTGCCCATCTCTGGGTGATGATGTGTGTGCCCATCTCTGGGTGATGATGTGTGTGCCCATCTCTGGGTGATGATGTGTGTGCCCGTCTCTGGGTGATGTGTGTGCCCGTCTCTGGGTGATGTGTGTGCCCGTCTCTGGGTGATGTGGTGTGTGCCCGTCTCTGGGTGATGATGTGTGTGCCCATCTCTGGGTGATGATGTGTGTGCCCATCTCTGGGTGATGATGTGTGTGCCCGTCTCTGGGTGATGATGTGTGTGCCCGTCTCTGGGTGATGATGTGTGTGCCCATCTCTGGGTGATGATGTGTGTGCCCATCTCTGGGTGATGATGTGTGTGCCCGTCTCTGGGTGATGATGTGTGTGCCCGTCTCTGGGTGATGATGTGTGTGCCCGTCTCTGGGTGATGTGTGTGCCCGTCTCTGGGTGATGATGTGTGTGCCCATCTCTGGGTGATGATGTGTGTGCCCATCTCTGGGTGATGTGTGTGCCCATCTCTGGTGATGATGTGTGTGCCCTTCTCTGGGTGATGTGTGTGCCCGTCTCTGGGTGATGATGTGTGTGCCCATCTCTGGGTGATGATGTGTGTGCCCATCTCTGGGTGATGTGTGTGCCCGTCTCTGGGTGATGTGTGTGCCCATCTCTGGGTGATGTGTGTGCCCGTCTCTGGGTGATGATGTGTGTGCCCATCTCTGGGTGATGATGTGTGTGCCCATCTCTGGTGATGATGTGTGTGCCCGTCTCTGGGTGATGATGTGTGTGCCCATCTCTGGGTGATGATGTGTGTGCCCGTCTCTGGGTGATGTGTGTGCCCATCTCTGGGTGATGATGTGTGTGCCCATCTCTGGGTGATGTGTGTGCCCATCTCTGGGTGATGATGTGTGTGCCCATCTCTGGGTGATGATGTGTGTGCCCGTCTCTGGGTGATGATGTGTGTGCCCATCTCTGGGTGATGATGTGTGTGCCCATCTCTGGGGCTGTGCCCATCTCTGGGTGATGTGTGTGCCCGTCTCTGGGTGATGATGTGTGTGCCCGTCTCTGGGTGATGATGTGTGTGCCCATCTCTGGGTGATGATGTGTGTGCCCGTCTCTGGGTGATGTGTGTGCCCATCTCTGGGTGATGTGTGTGCCCGTCTCTGGGTGATGATGTGTGTGCCCGTCTCTGGGTGATGTGTGTGCCCATCTCTGGGTGATGTGTGTGCCCGTCTCTGGGTGATGATGTGTGTGCCCGTCTCTGGGTGATGTGTGTGCCCATCTCTGGGTGATGATGTGTGTGCCCATCTCTGGGTGATGTGTGTGCCCATCTCTGGGTGATGATGTGTGTGCCCGTCTCTGGGTAATGATGTGTGTGCCCGTCTCTGGGTGATGTGTGTGCCCGTCTCTGGGTGATGTGTGTGCCCATCTCTGGGTGATGTGTGTGCCCATCTCTGGGTGATGATGTGTGTGCCCATCTCTGGGTGATGATGTGTGTGCCCATCTCTGGGTGATGTGTGTGCCCGTCTCTGGGGCTGTGCCCGTCTCTGGGTGATGTGTGTGCCCGTCTCTGGGTGATGATGTGTGTGCCCGTCTCTGGGTGATGTGTGTGCCCATCTCTGGGTGATGTGTGTGCCCGTCTCTGGGTGATGATGTGTGTGCCCGTCTCTGGGTGATGTGTGTGCCCATCTCTGGGTGATGATGTGTGTGCCCATCTCTGGGTGATGTGTGTGCCCATCTCTGGGTGATGATGTGTGTGCCCGTCTCTGGGTGATGATGTGTGTGCCCGTCTCTGGGTGATGATGTGTGTGCCCATCTCTGGGTGATGATGTGTGTGCCCATCTCTGGGTGATGATGTGTGTGCCCGTCTCTGGGTGATGATGTGTGTGCCCGTCTCTGGGTGATGTGTGTGCCCATCTCTGGGTGATGTGTGTGCCCATCTCTGGGTGATGATGTGTGTGCCCATCTCTGGGTGATGATGTGTGTGCCCATCTCTGGGTGATGTGTGTGCCCGTCTCTGGGTGATGATGTGTGTGCCCGTCTCTGGGTGATGTGTGTGCCCATCTCTGGGTGATGATGTGTGTGCCCATCTCTGGGTGATGTGTGTGCCCGTCTCTGGGTGATGATGTGTGTGCCCATCTCTGGGTGATGTGTGTGCCCATCTCTGGGTGATGATGTGTGTGCCCATCTCTGGGTGATGATGTGTGTGCCCATCTCTGGGGCTGTGCCCATCTCTGGGTGATGTGTGTGCCCATCTCTGGGTGATGTGTGTGCCCGTCTCTGGGTGATGATGTGTGTGCCCATCTCTGGGTGATGATGTGTGTGCCCGTCTCTGGGTGATGTGTGTGCCCATCTCTGGGTGATGATGTGTGTGCCCATCTCTGGGTGATGATGTGTGTGCCCATCTCTGGGTGATGATGTGTGTGCCCGTCTCTGGGTGATGATGTGTGTGCCCATCTCTGGGTGATGATGTGTGTGCCCATCTCTGGGGCTGTGCCCATCTCTGGGTGATGTGTGTGCCCGTCTCTGGGTGATGATGTGTGTGCCCATCTCTGGTGATGATGTGTGTGCCCGTCTCTGGGTGATGATGTGTGTGCCCATCTCTGGGTGATGATGTGTGTGCCCGTCTCTGGGTGATGTGTGTGCCCATCTCTGGGTGATGATGTGTGTGCCCATCTCTGGGTGATGATGTGTGTGCCCATCTCTGGGTGATGATGTGTGTGCCCGTCTCTGGGTGATGATGTGTGTGCCCATCTCTGGGTGATGATGTGTGTGCCCATCTCTGGGGCTGTGCCCATCTCTGGGTGATGTGTGTGCCCGTCTCTGGGTGATGATGTGTGTGCCCGTCTCTGGGTGATGATGTGTGTGCCCATCTCTGGGTGATGATGTGTGTGCCCGTCTCTGGGTGATGTGTGTGCCCATCTCTGGGTGATGTGTGTGCCCGTCTCTGGGTGATGATGTGTGTGCCCGTCTCTGGGTGATGTGTGTGCCCATCTCTGGGTGATGTGTGTGCCCGTCTCTGGGTGATGATGTGTGTGCCCGTCTCTGGGTGATGTGTGTGCCCATCTCTGGGTGATGTGTGTGCCCGTCTCTGGGTGATGATGTGTGTGCCCATCTCTGGGTGATGTGTGTGCCCATCTCTGGGTGATGATGTGTGTGCCCGTCTCTGGGTGATGATGTGTGTGCCCGTCTCTGGGTGATGTGTGTGCCCATCTCTGGGTGATGTGTGTGCCCATCTCTGGGTGATGATGTGTGTGCCCATCTCTGGGTGATGATGTGTGTGCCCGTCTCTGGGTGATGATGTGTGTGCCCGTCTCTGGGTGATGATGTGTGTGCCCGTCTCTGGGTGATGTGTGTGCCCATCTCTGGGTGATGATGTGTGTGCCCGTCTCTGGGTGATGTGTGTGCCCATCTCTGGGTGATGATGTGTGTGCCCGTCTCTGGGTGATGTGTGTGCCCATCTCTGGGTGATGTGTGTGCCCGTCTCTGGGTGATGATGTGTGTGCCCGTCTCTGGGTGATGTGTGTGCCCATCTCTGGGTGATGATGTGTGTGCCCATCTCTGGGTGATGTGTGTGCCCATCTCTGGGTGATGGTGTGTGTGCCCGTCTCTGGGTGATGATGTGTGTGCCCGTCTCTGGGTGATGTGTGTGCCCGTCTCTGGGTGATGTGTGTGCCCATCTCTGGGTGATGATGTGTGTGCCCATCTCTGGGTGATGATGTGTGTGCCCATCTCTGGGTGATGTGTGTGCCCGTCTCTGGGTGATGATGTGTGTGCCCATCTCTGGGTGATGTGTGTGCCCATCTCTGGGTGATGATGTGTGTGCCCATCTCTGGGGCTGTGCCCGTCTCTGGGTGATGTGTGTGCCCATCTCTGGGTGATGTGTGTGCCCATCTCTGGGTGATGATGTGTGTGCCCATCTCTGGGTGATGATGTGTGTGCCCATCTCTGGGGCTGTGCCCGTCTCTGGGTGATGATGTGTGTGCCCATCTCTGGGTGATGTGTGTGCCCATCTCTGGGTGATGATGTGTGTGCCCATCTCTGGGTGATGATGTGTGTGCCCATCTCTGGGGCTGTGCCCGTCTCTGGGTGATGATGTGTGTGCCCGTCTCTGGGTGATGTGTGTGCCCGTCTCTGGGTGATGTGTGTGCCCATCTCTGGGTGATGTGTGTGCCCATCTCTGTGATGATGTGTGTGCCCATCTCTGGGTGATGATGTGTGTGCCCGTCTCTGGGTGATGATGTGTGTGCCCATCTCTGGGTGATGTGTGTGCCCGTCTCTGGGTGATGATGTGTGTGCCCATCTCTGGGTGATGATGTGTGTGCCCATCTCTGGGTGATGATGTGTGTGCCCGTCTCTGGGTGATGATGTGTGTGCCCGTCTCTGGGTGATGATGTGTGTGCCCATCTCTGGGTGATGTGTGTGCCCGTCTCTGGTGATGATGTGTGTGCCCGTCTCTGGGTGATGTGTGTGCCCATCTCTGGGTGATGATGTGTGTGCCCGTCTCTGGGTGATGTGTGTCCCCGTCTCTGGTGATGTGTGTGCCCGTCTCTGGGTGATGTGTGTGCCCATCTCTGGGTGATGTGTGTGCCCATCTCTGGTGATGATGTGTGTGCCCATCTCTGGGTGATGATGTGTGTGCCCATCTGTGGGTGATGATGTGTGTGCCCGTCTCTGGGTGATGATGTGTGTGCCCATCTCTGGGTGATGTGTGTGCCCATCTCTGGGTGATGATGTGTGTGCCCGTCTCTGGGTGATGTGTGTGCCCGTCTCTGGGTGATGATGTGTGTGCCCATCTCTGGGTGATGTGTGTGCCCATCTCTGGGTGATGATGTGTGTGCCCGTCTCTGGGTGATGATGTGTGTGCCCATCTCTGGGTGATGTGTGTGCCCGTCTCTGGGTGATGATGTGTGTGCCCATCTCTGGGTGATGTGTGTGCCCATCTCTGGGTGATGATGTGTGTGCCCGTCTCTGGGTGATGATGTGTGTGCCCGTCTCTGGGTGATGATGTGTGTGCCCGTCTCTGGGTGATGTGTGTGCCCGTCTCTGGGTGATGTGTGTGCCCATCTCTGGGTGATGATGTGTGTGCCCATCTCTGGGTGATGTGTGTGCCCGTCTCTGGGTGATGTGTGTGCCCATCTCTGGGTGATGTGTGTGCCCGTCTCTGGGTGATGATGTGTGTGCCCGTCTCTGGGTGATGCGTGTGCCCATCTCTGGGTGATGTGTGTGCCCGTCTCTGGGTGATGATGTGTGTGCCCATCTCTGGGTGATGATGTGTGTGCCCATCTCTGGGTGATGTGTGTGCCCGTCTCTGGGTGATGATGTGTGTGCCCATCTCTGGGTGATGTGTGTGCCCATCTCTGGGTGATGATGTGTGTGACCGTCTCTGGGGCTGTGCCCGTCTCTGGGTGATGTGTGTGCCCGTCTCTGGGTGATGATGTGTGTGCCCGTCTCTGGGTGATGTGTGTGCCCATCTCTGGGTGATGTGTGTGCCCGTCTCTGGGTGATGATGTGTGTGCCCGTCTCTGGGTGATGTGTGTGCCCATCTCTGGGTGATGATGTGTGTGCCCATCTCTGGGTGATGTGTGTGCACATCTCTGGGTGATGATGTGTGTGCCCGTCTCTGGGTGATGATGTGTGTGCCCGTCTCTGGGTGATGTGTGTGCCCGTCTCTGGGTGATGTGTGTGCCCATCTCTGGGTGATGTGTGTGCCCATCTCTGGGTGATGATGTGTGTGCCCATCTCTGGGTGATGATTTGTGTGCCCATCTCTGGGTGATGTGTGTGCCCGTCTCTGGGTGATGATGTGTGTGCCCGTCTCTGGGTGATGTGTGTGCCCATCTCTGGGTGATGATGTGTGTGCCCATCTCTGGGGCTGTGCCCGTCTCTGGGTGATGTGTGTGCCCATCTCTGGGTGATGTGTGTGCCCATCTCTGGGTGATGATGTGTGTGCCCATCTCTGGGTGATGTGTGTGCCCGTCTCTGGGTGATGATGTGTGTGCCCATCTCTGGGTGATGTGTGTGCCCATCTCTGGGTGATGATGTGTGTGCCCATCTCTGGGTGATGATGTGTGTGCCCATCTCTGGGGCTGTGCCCATCTCTGGGTGATGTGTGTGCCCATCTCTGGGTGATGTGTGTGCCCGTCTCTGGGTGATGATGTGTGTGCCCATCTCTGGGTGATGATGTGTGTGCCCATCTCTGGTGATGATGTGTGTGCCCGTCTCTGGGTGATGATGTGTGTGCCCATCTCTGGGTGATGATGTGTGTGCCCGTCTCTGGGTGATGTGTGTGCCCATCTCTGGGTGATGATGTGTGTGCCCATCTCTGGGTGATGATGTGTGTGCCCATCTCTGGGTGATGATGTGTGTGCCCGTCTCTGGGTGATGATGTGTGTGCCCATCTCTGGGTGATGATGTGTGTGCCCATCTCTGGGGCTGTGCCCATCTCTGGGTGATGTGTGTGCCCGTCTCTGGGTGATGATGTGTGTGCCCGTCTCTGGGTGATGATGTGTGTGCCCATCTCTGGGTGATGATGTGTGTGCCCGTCTCTGGGTGATGTGTGTGCCCATCTCTGGGTGATGTGTGTGCCCGTCTCTGGGTGATGATGTGTGTGCCCGTCTCTGGGTGATGATGTGTGTGCCCATCTCTGGGTGATGTGTGTGCCCGTCTCTGGGTGATGATGTGTGTGCCCGTCTCTGGGTGATGTGTGTGCCCATCTCTGGGTGATGATGTGTGTGCCCATCTCTGGGTGATGTGTGTGCCCATCTCTGGGTGATGATGTGTGTGCCCGTCTCTGGGTGATGTGTGTGCCCATCTCTGGGTGATGTGTGTGCCCATCTCTGGGTGATGATGTGTGTGCCCATCTCTGGGTGATGATGTGTGTGCCCATCTGTGGGTGATGATGTGTGTGCCCGTCTCTGGGTGATGATGTGTGTGCCCATCTCTGGGTGATGTGTGTGCCCATCTCTGGGTGATGATGTGTGTGCCCGTCTCTGGGTGATGTGTGTGCCCATCTCTGGGTGATGATGTGTGTGCCCGTCTCTGGGTGATGTGTGTGCCCGTCTCTGGGTGATGATGTGTGTGCCCGTCTCTGGGTGATGATGTGTGTGCCCATCTCTGGGTGATGTGTGTGCCCGTCTCTGGGTGATGTGTGTGCCCGTCTCTGGGTGATGATGTGTGTGCCCGTCTCTGGGTGATGTGTGTGCCCATCTCTGGGTGATGTGTGTGCCCGTCTCTGGGTGATGTGTGTGCCCATCTCTGGGTGATGATGTGTGTGCCCGTCTCTGGGTGATGTGTGTGCCCATCTCTGGGTGATGTGTGTGCCCGTCTCTGGGTGATGATGTGTGTGCCCGTCTCTGGGTGATGTGTGTGCCCATCTCTGGGTGATGATGTGTGTGCCCATCTCTGGGTGATGTGTGTGCCCATCTCTGGGTGATGATGTGTGTGCCCGTCTCTGGGTGATGATGTGTGTGCCCGTCTCTGGGTGATGTGTGTGCCCGTCTCTGGGTGATGTGTGTGCCCATCTCTGGGTGATGATGTGTGTGCCCATCTCTGGGTGATGATGTGTGTGCCCATCTCTGGGTGATGTGTGTGCCCGTCTCTGGGTGATGATGTGTGTGCCCATCTCTGGGTGATGTGTGTGCCCATCTCTGGGTGATGATGTGTGTGCCCATCTCTGGGGCTGTGCCCGTCTCTGGGTGATGTGTGTGCCCATCTCTGGGTGATGTGTGTGCCCATCTCTGGGTGATGATGTGTGTGCCCATCTCTGGGTGATGATGTGTGTGCCCATCTCTGGGGCTGTGCCCGTCTCTGGGTGATGATGTGTGTGCCCATCTCTGGGTGATGTGTGTGCCCATCTCTGGGTGATGATGTGTGTGCCCATCTCTGGGTGATGATGTGTGTGCCCATCTCTGGGGCTGTGCCCGTCTCTGGGTGATGTGTGTGCCCATCTCTGGGTGATGTGTGTGCCCATCTCTGGGTGATGTGTGTGCCCATCTCTGGGTGATGATGTGTGTGCCCGTCTCTGGGTGATGATGTGTGTGCCCATCTCTGGGTGATGATGTGTGTGTCCATCTCTGGGTGATGTGTGTGCCCGTCTCTGGTGATGATGTGTGTGCCCGTCTCTGGGTGATGTGTGTGCCCATCTCTGGGTGATGATGTGTGTGCCCGTCTCTGGGTGATGTGTGTCCCCGTCTCTGGTGATGTGTGTGCCCGTCTCTGGGTGATGTGTGTGCCCATCTCTGGGTGATGTGTGTGCCCGTCTCTGGGTGATGATGTGTGTGCCCGTCTCTGGGTGATGCGTGTGCCCATCTCTGGGTGATGTGTGTGCCCGTCTCTGGGTGATGATGTGTGTGCCCATCTCTGGGTGATGATGTGTGTGCCCATCTCTGGGTGATGATGTGTGTGCCCATCTCTGGGTGATGTGTGTGCCCGTCTCTGGGTGATGATGTGTGTGCCCATCTCTGGGTGATGATGTGTGTGCCCGTCTCTGGGTGATGTGTGTGCCCATCTCTGGTGATGATGTGTGTGCCCATCTCTGGGTGATGATGTGTGTGCCCATCTGTGGGTGATGATGTGTGTGCCCGTCTCTGGGTGATGATGTGTGTGCCCATCTCTGGGTGATGTGTGTGCCCATCTCTGGGTGATGATGTGTGTGCCCGTCTCTGGGTGATGTGTGTGCCCGTCTCTGGGTGATGATGTGTGTGCCCATCTCTGGGTGATGATGTGTGTGCCCATCTCTGGGTGATGATGTGTGTGCCCGTCTCTGGGTGATGATGTGTGTGCCCATCTCTGGGTGATGTGTGTGCCCGTCTCTGGGTGATGATGTGTGTGCCCATCTCTGGGTGATGTGTGTGCCCATCTCTGGGTGATGATGTGTGTGCCCGTCTCTGGGTGATGATGTGTGTGCCCGTCTCTGGGTGATGTGTGTGCCCGTCTCTGGGTGATGTGTGTGCCCGTCTCTGGGTGATGATGTGTGTGCCCATCTCTGGGTGATGATGTGTGTGCCCGTCTCTGGGTGATGATGTGTGTGCCCATCTCTGGGTGATGATGTGTGTGCCCGTCTCTGGGTGATGATGTGTGTGCCCGTCTCTGGGTGATGTGTGTGCCCGTCTCTGGGTGATGTGTGTGCCCATCTCTGGGTGATGATGTGTGTGCCCGTCTCTGGGTGATGTGTGTGCCCGTCTCTGGGTGATGATGTGTGTGCCCATCTCTGGGTGATGTGTGTGCCCGTCTCTGGGTGATGTGTGTGCCCATCTCTGGGTGATGTGTGTGCCCGTCTCTGGGTGATGATGTGTGTGCCCGTCTCTGGGTGATGCGTGTGCCCATCTCTGGGTGATGTGTGTGCCCATCTCTGGGTGATGATGTGTGTGCCCATCTCTGGGTGATGTGTGTGCCCGTCTCTGGGTGATGTGTGTGCCCATCTCTGGGTGATGTGTGTGCCCGTCTCTGGGTGATGATGTGTGTGCCCGTCTCTGGGTGATGCGTGTGCCCATCTCTGGGTGATGTGTGTGCCCGTCTCTGGGTGATGATGTGTGTGCCCGTCTCTGGGTGATGTGTGTGCCCATCTCTGGGTGATGATGTGTGTGCCCATCTCTGGGTGATGTGTGTGCCCATCTCTGGGTGATGATGTGTGTGCCCATCTCTGGGTGATGATGTGTGTGCCCATCTCTGGGTGATGTGTGTGCCCGTCTCTGGGTGATGATGTGTGTGCCCATCTCTGGGTGATGTGTGTGCCCATCTCTGGGTGATGATGTGTGTGCCCGTCTCTGGGGCTGTGCCCGTCTCTGGGTGATGTGTGTGCCCGTCTCTGGGTGATGATGTGTGTGCCCGTCTCTGGGTGATGTGTGTGCCCATCTCTGGGTGATGATGTGTGTGCCCATCTCTGGGTGATGTGTGTGCCCATCTCTGGGTGATGATGTGTGTGCCCGTCTCTGGGTGATGATGTGTGTGCCCGTCTCTGGGTGATGTGTGTGCCCGTCTCTGGGTGATGTGTGTGCCCATCTCTGGGTGATGTGTGTGCCCATCTCTGGGTGATGATGTGTGTGCCCATCTCTGGGTGATGATGTGTGTGCCCATCTCTGGGTGATGTGTGTGCCCGTCTCTGGGTGATGATGTGTGTGCCCGTCTCTGGGTGATGTGTGTGCCCATCTCTGGGTGATGATGTGTGTGCCCATCTCTGGGGCTGTGCCCGTCTCTGGGTGATGTGTGTGCCCATCTCTGGGTGATGTGTGTGCCCATCTCTGGGTGATGATGTGTGTGCCCATCTCTGGGTGATGTGTGTGCCCGTCTCTGGGTGATGATGTGTGTGCCCATCTCTGGGTGATGTGTGTGCCCATCTCTGGGTGATGATGTGTGTGCCCATCTCTGGGTGATGATGTGTGTGCCCATCTCTGGGGCTGTGCCCATCTCTGGGTGATGTGTGTGCCCATCTCTGGGTGATGTGTGTGCCCGTCTCTGGGTGATGATGTGTGTGCCCATCTCTGGGTGATGATGTGTGTGCCCATCTCTGGTGATGATGTGTGTGCCCGTCTCTGGGTGATGATGTGTGTGCCCATCTCTGGGTGATGATGTGTGTGCCCATCTCTGGGGCTGTGCCCATCTCTGGGTGATGTGTGTGCCCATCTCTGGGTGATGATGTGTGTGCCCGTCTCTGAGTGATGATGTGTGTGCCCGTCTCTGGGTGATGTGTGTGCCCATCTCTGGGTGATGTGTGTGCCCGTCTCTGGGTGATGTGTGTGCCCATCTCTGGGTGATGTGTGTGCCCGTCTCTGGGTGATGATGTGTGTGCCCGTCTCTGGGTGATGTGTGTGCCCATCTCTGGGTGATGATGTGTGTGCCCGTCTCTGGGTGATGTGTGTGCCCATCTCTGGGTGATGTGTGTGCCCATGTCTGGGTGATGATGTGTGTGCCCATCTCTGGGTGATGATGTGTGTGCCCATCTGTGGGTGATGATGTGTGTGCCCGTCTCTGGGTGATGATGTGTGTGCCCATCTCTGGGTGATGTGTGTGCCCATCTCTGGGTGATGATGTGTGTGCCCGTCTCTGGGTGATGTGTGTGCCCATCTCTGGGTGATGATGTGTGTGCCCGTCTCTGGGTGATGTGTGTGCCCGTCTCTGGGTGATGATGTGTGTGCCCGTCTCTGGGTGATGTGTGTGCCCATCTCTGGGTGATGTGTGTGCCCGTCTCTGGGTGATGTGTGTGCCCGTCTCTGGGTGATGATGTGTGTGCCCGTCTCTGGGTGATGTGTGTGCCCATCTCTGGGTGATGTGTGTGCCCGTCTCTGGGTGATGTGTGTGCCCATCTCTGGGTGATGATGTGTGTGCCCGTCTCTGGGTGATGTGTGTGCCCATCTCTGGGTGATGTGTGTGCCCGTCTCTGGGTGATGATGTGTGTGCCCGTCTCTGGGTGATGTGTGTGCCCATCTCTGGGTGATGATGTGTGTGCCCATCTCTGGGTGATGTGTGTGCCCATCTCTGGGTGATGATGTGTGTGCCCGTCTCTGGGTGATGATGTGTGTGCCCGTCTCTGGGTGATGTGTGTGCCCATCTCTGGGTGATGATGTGTGTGCCCATCTCTGGGTGATGTGTGTGCCCGTCTCTGGGTGATGATGTGTGTGCCCGTCTCTGGGTGATGATGTGTGTGCCCGTCTCTGGGTGATGTGTGTGCCCGTCTCTGGGTGATGTGTGTGCCCATCTCTGGGTGATGATGTGTGTGCCCATCTCTGGGTGATGATGTGTGTGCCCATCTCTGGGTGATGTGTGTGCCCGTCTCTGGGTGATGATGTGTGTGCCCATCTCTGGGTGATGTGTGTGCCCATCTCTGGGTGATGTGTGTGCCTGTCTCTGGGTGATGTGTGTGCCCGTCTCTGGGTGATGATGTGTGTGCCCATCTCTGGGTGATGTGTGTGCCCATCTCTGGGTGATGTGTGTGCCCATCTCTGGGTGATGATGTGTGTGCCCATCTCTGGGGCTGTGCCCGTCTCTGGGTGATGTGTGTGCCCATCTCTGGGTGATGTGTGTGCCCATCTCTGGGTGATGATGTGTGTGCCCATCTCTGGGTGATGATGTGTGTGCCCATCTCTGGGGCTGTGCCCGTCTCTGGGTGATGATGTGTGTGCCCATCTCTGGGTGATGTGTGTGCCCATCTCTGGGTGATGATGTGTGTGCCCATCTCTGGGTGATGATGTGTGTGCCCATCTCTGGGGCTGTGCCCGTCTCTGGGTGATGTGTGTGCCCATCTCTGGGTGATGTGTGTGCCCGTCTCTGGGTGATGTGTGTGCCCATCTCTGGGTGATGATGTGTGTGCCCGTCTCTGGGTGATGATGTGTGTGCCCATCTCTGGGTGATGATGTGTGTGCCCATCTCTGGGTGATGTGTGTGCCCGTCTCTGGTGATGATGTGTGTGCCCGTCTCTGGGTGATGTGTGTGCCCATCTCTGGGTGATGATGTGTGTGCCCGTCTCTGGGTGATGTGTGTCCCCGTCTCTGGTGATGTGTGTGCCCGTCTCTGGGTGATGTGTGTGCCCATCTCTGGGTGATGTGTGTGCCCGTCTCTGGGTGATGATGTGTGTGCCCATCTCTGGGTGATGTGTGTGCCCGTCTCTGGGTGATGCGTGTGCCCATCTCTGGGTGATGTGTGTGCCCATCTCTGGGTGATGTGTGTGCCCATCTCTGGGTGATGTGTGTGCCCGTCTCTGGGTGATGATGTGTGTGCCCATCTCTGGGTGATGATGTGTGTGCCCATCTCTGGGTGATGATGTGTGTGCCCATCTCTGGGTGATGTGTGTGCCCGTCTCTGGGTGATGATGTGTGTGCCCGTCTCTGGGTGATGTGTGTGCCCATCTCTGGTGATGATGTGTGTGCCCATCTCTGGGTGATGATGTGTGTGCCCATCTGTGGGTGATGATGTGTGTGCCCGTCTCTGGGTGATGATGTGTGTGCCCATCTCTGGGTGATGTGTGTGCCCATCTCTGGGTGATGATGTGTGTGCCCGTCTCTGGGTGATGTGTGTGCCCGTCTCTGGGTGATGATGTGTGTGCCCATCTCTGGGTGATGTGTGTGCCCATCTCTGGGTGATGATGTGTGTGCCCGTCTCTGGGTGATGATGTGTGTGCCCGTCTCTGGGTGATGATGTGTGTGCCCGTCTCTGGGTGATGTGTGTGCCCGTCTCTGGGTGATGTGTGTGCCCGTCTCTGGGTGATGATGTGTGTGCCCATCTCTGGGTGATGATGTGTGTGCCCGTCTCTGGGTGATGATGTGTGTGCCCATCTCTGGGTGATGATGTGTGTGCCCGTCTCTGGGTGATGATGTGTGTGCCCGTCTCTGGGTGATGTGTGTGCCCGTCTCTGGGTGATGTGTGTGCCCATCTCTGGGTGATGATGTGTGTGCCCATCTCTGGGTGATGTGTGTGCCCGTCTCTGGGTGATGTGTGTGCCCATCTCTGGGTGATGTGTGTGCCCGTCTCTGGGTGATGATGTGTGTGCCCGTCTCTGGGTGATGCGTGTGCCCATCTCTGGGTGATGTGTGTGCCCGTCTCTGGGTGATGATGTGTGTGCCCATCTCTGGGTGATGATGTGTGTGCCCATCTCTGGGTGATGTGTGTGCCCATCTCTGGGTGATGTGTGTGCCCGTCTCTGGGTGATGATGTGTGTGCCCATCTCTGGGTGATGTGTGTGCCCATCTCTGGGTGATGATGTGTGTGCCCGTCTCTGGGTGATGTGTGTGCCCGTCTCTGGGTGATGATGTGTGTGCCCATCTCTGGGTGATGTGTGTGCCCATCTCTGGGTGATGATGTGTGTGCCCGTCTCTGGGTGATGATGTGTGTGCCCATCTCTGGGTGATGTGTGTGCCCGTCTCTGGGTGATGATGTGTGTGCCCATCTCTGGGTGATGTGTGTGCCCATCTCTGGGTGATGATGTGTGTGCCCGTCTCTGGGTGATGATGTGTGTGCCCGTCTCTGGGTGATGTGTGTGCCCGTCTCTGGGTGATGTGTGTGCCCGTCTCTGGGTGATGATGTGTGTGCCCATCTCTGGGTGATGATGTGTGTGCCCGTCTCTGGGTGATGATGTGTGTGCCCATCTCTGGGTGATGTGTGTGCCCATCTCTGGGTGATGATGTGTGTGCCCATCTCTGGGTGATGATGTGTGTGCCCGTCTCTGGGTGATGATGTGTGTGCCCATCTCTGGGTGATGATGTGTGTGCCCGTCTCTGGGTGATGTGTGTGCCCATCTCTGGGTGATGATGTGTGTGCCCGTCTCTGGGTGATGATGTGTGTGCCCGTCTCTGGGTGATGTGTGTGCCCGTCTCTGGGTGATGTGTGTGCCCATCTCTGGGTGATGATGTGTGTGCCCATCTCTGGGTGATGTGTGTGCCCGTCTCTGGGTGATGTGTGTGCCCATCTCTGGGTGATGTGTGTGCCCGTCTCTGGGTGATGATGTGTGTGCCCGTCTCTGGGTGATGCGTGTGCCCATCTCTGGGTGATGTGTGTGCCCGTCTCTGGGTGATGATGTGTGTGCCCATCTCTGGGTGATGATGTGTGTGCCCATCTCTGGGTGATGATGTGTGTGCCCGTCTCTGGGTGATGATGTGTGTGCCCGTCTCTGGGTGATGATGTGTGTGCCCGTCTCTGGGTGATGTGTGTGCCCATCTCTGGGTGATGTGTGTGCCCGTCTCTGGGTGATGTGTGTGCCCATCTCTGGGTGATGATGTGTGTGCCCGTCTCTGGGTGATGATGTGTGTGCCCATCTCTGGGTGATGTGTGTGCCCATCTCTGGGTGATGATGTGTGTGCCCATCTCTGGGTGATGTGTGTGCCCATCTCTGGGTGATGATGTGTGTGCCCATCTCTGGGTGATGTGTGTGCCCGTCTCTGGGTGATGATGTGTGTGCCCGTCTCTGGGTGATGTGTGTGCCCATCTCTGGGTGATGATGTGTGTGCCCATCTCTGGATGATGTGTGTGCCCATCTCTGGATGATGATGTGTGTGCCCATCTCTGGGTGATGATGTGTGTGCCCGTCTCTGGGTGATGTGTGTGCCCATCTCTGGGTGATGATGTGTGTGCCCATCTCTGGGTGATGATGTGTGTGCCCATCTCTGGGTGATGATGTGTGTGCCCGTCTCTGGGTGATGATGTGTGTGCCCATCTCTGGGTGATGATGTGTGTGCCCATCTCTGGGTGATGATGTGTGTGCCCATCTCTGGGTGATGTGTGTGCCCATCTCTGGGTGATGATGTGTGTGCCCGTCTCTGGGTGATGATGTGTGTGCCCATCTCTGGGTGATGTGTGTGCCCGTCTCTGGGTGATGATGTGTGTGCCCATCTCTGGGTGATGTGTGTGCCCATCTCTGGGTGATGATGTGTGTGCCCGTCTCTGGGTGATGATGTGTGTGCCCGTCTCTGGGTGATGTGTGTGCCCGTCTCTGGGTGATGTGTGTGCCCGTCTCTGGGTGATGATGTGTGTGCCCATCTCTGGGTGATGATGTGTGTGCCCGTCTCTGGGTGATGATGTGTGTGCCCATCTCTGGGTGATGTGTGTGCCCATCTCTGGGTGATGATGTGTGTGCCCATCTCTGGGTGATGATGTGTGTGCCCGTCTCTGGGTGATGATGTGTGTGCCCATCTCTGGGTGATGATGTGTGTGCCCGTCTCTGGGTGATGTGTGTGCCCATCTCTGGGTGATGATGTGTGTGCCCGTCTCTGGGTGATGATGTGTGTGCCCGTCTCTGGGTGATGTGTGTGCCCGTCTCTGGGTGATGTGTGTGCCCATCTCTGGGTGATGATGTGTGTGCCCATCTCTGGGTGATGTGTGTGCCCGTCTCTGGGTGATGTGTGTGCCCATCTCTGGGTGATGTGTGTGCCCGTCTCTGGGTGATGATGTGTGTGCCCGTCTCTGGGTGATGCGTGTGCCCATCTCTGGGTGATGTGTGTGCCCGTCTCTGGGTGATGATGTGTGTGCCCATCTCTGGGTGATGATGTGTGTGCCCATCTCTGGGTGATGATGTGTGTGCCCGTCTCTGGGTGATGATGTGTGTGCCCGTCTCTGGGTGATGATGTGTGTGCCCGTCTCTGGGTGATGTGTGTGCCCATCTCTGGGTGATGTGTGTGCCCGTCTCTGGGTGATGTGTGTGCCCATCTCTGGGTGATGATGTGTGTGCCCGTCTCTGGGTGATGATGTGTGTGCCCATCTCTGGGTGATGTGTGTGCCCATCTCTGGGTGATGATGTGTGTGCCCATCTCTGGGTGATGTGTGTGCCCATCTCTGGGTGATGATGTGTGTGCCCATCTCTGGGTGATGTGTGTGCCCGTCTCTGGGTGATGATGTGTGTGCCCGTCTCTGGGTGATGTGTGTGCCCATCTCTGGGTGATGATGTGTGTGCCCATCTCTGGATGATGTGTGTGCCCATCTCTGGATGATGATGTGTGTGCCCATCTCTGGGTGATGATGTGTGTGCCCGTCTCTGGGTGATGTGTGTGCCCATCTCTGGGTGATGATGTGTGTGCCCATCTCTGGGTGATGATGTGTGTGCCCATCTCTGGGTGATGATGTGTGTGCCCGTCTCTGGGTGATGATGTGTGTGCCCATCTCTGGGTGATGATGTGTGTGCCCATCTCTGGGTGATGATGTGTGTGCCCGTCTCTGGGTGATGTGTGTGCCCGTCTCTGGGTGATGATGTGTGTGCCCATCTCTGGGTGATGTGTGTGCCCGTCTCTGGGTGATGATGTGTGTGCCCATCTCTGGGTGATGTGTGTGCCCATCTCTGGGTGATGATGTGTGTGCCCATCTCTGGGTGATGTGTGTGTGCCCATCTCTGGTGATGATGTGTGTGCCCATCTCTGGGTGATGTGTGTGCCCGTCTCTGGGTGATGTGTGTGCCCGTCTCTGGGTGATGTGCTTATGGTCTGGCTGGAGTCAGGGATTTATTTCCGTGAGAATATCCCAGCAACTTTTCCAGTCTGGGCACCAAAGGAAACGGTGAGGAACCTCATTTGAGTTCTGCCTTTCCCGGGGTGTGTTTTGGGTTTATTTGTGTTTTAAACTCAGCAGAACGTGCAGCCCCGGAGGCTGTTGGCTGTGTGGCTGTGGGGGTGAGGCAGGGCTGTGTCTGTGGTGGTGAAGGGGGTTAGAGGGGTCTGTGGGGGTGAGGCGGGTTGAGCAGGGCTGTTGGCTGTGTGGCTGTGGGGGTGAGGCAGGGCGGTGGGGCTGTGGGAGTGAAGGGGGTTAGAGGGGGTCTGTGGGGGTGAGGCGGGTTGAGCAGGGCCCAGGGAGGCCGTGTCCTGCTCCCGTGCTGCCCCGGGTGCGCGGGGCCGCGGTTGGAGCCGGACCCTCTGCAGCAGCCGCTCTCTGCGCTGGGCCTTGTGCCCAGGGGTCACCTGGGAACAGCGCGTCTGGTTCTGCCAGGGCTCTGTTGCCTTTCTGCCCCTCACCTCGCCAGCTCCTCGGCCCTTGGCCCGGACAGATCCCCGAGTGTCCCCCTGTCCCGTCCTTTCCGCGGATCCTGCCGCACGCTCCCCTCCTCCTCCTGGGGACCAGCGCAACGTGGACAGCTTGTGCTGCTGTCCTGCATACCAGCAGTTTTGGTTCGAGTTTGACCCATATGTTTTGCAGTTGAAGTGCACGTGATTTGGTGTGTAGAGGTGGGAGACGGGAGGCTCCTGGGTAGCGCAGCCGCACCCCGGGCCCGCCCGAGCGGAGGAGCCAGCTGCACGAAGCAGGCGGCTCTTCTGGAGTCACAGGCTGCCTGCCCCCAGCAGAGCAGAGCCAGGTGTCTGTGCAGGCTGTTCTGGAGGAGGGGCCGTGCCTGTGGCTGCCGGGCGCGCAGGGCTGACCCATCGTCTCCCGGCCTTGTGTGGAGTTACACCCCCGGAGCCGTGCATGGAGCCGGGCTGCGGTGTCCACGCTGTCCCTGGTTCTTTGTCCAGTCCCATCCCACCGCTGCTCAGTTTGCTTTGTTGTGGACGTCTCGTTCCATGTGTTCATTACAGGCAAACTGACCCCGGGTCTTGAGGTCCAGCTCAGGACTGCACTGTGCGAAAGGGTTTGTGACTTTGGTCCCCGTGAGGCACACGGGTGTATGAACGGGCAGATTTGGGCAGATAGAGCTTGGACTCTGGTGCTCGCTCTGTGAGCAGCCGTCCCTCGCTCTTCAGGGTGTTCTGGTTGTTGTGGCTGTGCTGACCCGTAACCTGTGTCCCTTTGCTTCCAGCTGACACTGACCATCGTGCGGCAGACGGGGGGTCTGGGCATCAGCATCGCGGGGGGCAAGGGCTCCACCCCCTATAAGGGTGACGACGAGGTAAGACCCCGCGCCGTGTCACCGGTGAAGCGCCCGCCTGCCGGGCTCCATGTCTGTGCACAGCAGAACTGGGCTGGATGTGTGCACAGCAGAACTGGGCTGGATGTGTGCACAGCAGAGTGGGGCTGGATATGTGCACAGCAGAACTGGGCTGGATGTCTGTGCACAGCAGAACTGGGCTGGATGTGTGCACAGCAGAGCGGGGCTGGATGTGTGCACAGCAGAGTGGGGCTGGATGTCTGTGCACAGCAGAGTGGGGCTGGATGTCTGTGCACAGCAGAACTGGGCTGGATGTCTGTGCACAGCAGAACTGGGCTGGATATGTGCACAGCAGAACTGGGCTGGATGTGTGCACAGCAGAACTGGGCTGGATGTGTGCACAGTAGAGCGGGGCTGGATGTGTGCACAGCAGAACTGGGCTGGATGTGTGCACAGCAGAGCTGGGCTGGATGTGTGCACAGCAGAGTGGGGCTGGATGTCTGTGCACAGCAGAGTGGGGCTGGATGTCTGTGCACAGCAGAACTGAGCTGGATGTGTGCACAGCAGAACTGGGCTGGATATGTGCACAGCAGAACTGGGCTGGATGTGTGCACAGTAGAGCAGGGCTGGATGTCTGTGCACAGCAGAACTGGGCTGGATGTCTGTGCACAGCAGAACTGGGCTGGATGTGTGCACAGCAGAACTGGACTGGATGTCTGTGCACAGCAGAACTGGGCTGGATGTGTGCACAGCAGAACTGGGCTGGATGTGTGCACAGTAGAGCGGGGCTGGATGTCTGTGCACAGCAGAACTGGGCTGGATGTGTGCACAGCAGAACTGGGCTGGATGTGTGCACAGTAGAGCGGGGCTGGATGTGTGCACAGCAGAACTGGGCTGGATGTGTGCTCAGCAGAACTGGGCTGGATGTGTGCACAGCAGAACTGGGCTGGATGTCTGTGCACAGCAGAACTGGGCTGGATGTGTGCACAGCAGAACTGGGCTGGATGTGTGCACAGCAGAACTGGGCTGGATGTCTGTGCACAGCAGAACTGGGCTGGATGTGTGCACAGCAGAACTGGGCTGGATGTGTGCACAGCAGAACTGGGCTGGATGTTTGTGCACAGCAGAGCGGGGCTGGATGTGTGCACAGCAGAACTGGGCTGGATGTGTGCACAGCAGAACTGGGCTGGATGTGTGCACAGCAGAGTGGGGCTGGATGTGTGCACAGCAGAGTGGGGCTGGATGTGTGCACAGCAGAGTGGGGCTGGATGTGTGCACAGCAGAACTGGGCTGGATGTGTGCACAGCAGAGCGGGGCTGGATGTCTGTGCACAGCAGAACTGGGCTGGGCTGTCACGGAGCACATGGGACCAGTCTCAGGCAGGGCTGGGCTGGCTCTTGGCCCTGGAGCACAACTCCTTGCACCTCCCGCTGCTGACCGCAGAGAGCAGAGACGAGAGCAGCCGTTCCTTCCCATCCCCATTCCTTCCCATCCCCGTTCCTTCCCATCCCCGTTCCTTCCCATCCCCGTTCCTTCCCATCCGTGTCCTGCTGTACCGGGCTCATGAATCAGAGAGCGCAGGGTTGTTTTGGGCACATGTGGTGACATCCGCTGCGTCATGGTCTCGCCCCCAAGGACCAAAGCGTTATTCCCTTTCCCCTTTTGTCACCTGCAGTGGGATTTCTTTCCCCTTTCTCGCAGCTGCTGTTGGGGAGATGTGGCTGTCCTGTCCTGTCCTGTCCTGTCCCACACCCAGGGTACGGGGTTGGCGAGGGGTTTCCCTCTCCCTGAAGCTGGGTGAGGTGGAGGCGTCTCGCTCCACGCTTCAGAGGGCTGAGGAACGGGCTCCACCTCCTCTAACGAGTGGTTTTGTTTCCAGGGCATCTTTATTTCCCGTGTGTCCGAAGAGGGTCCTGCAGCTCGGGCCGGGGTTCGGATTGGGGACAAGCTTCTGGAGGTAAGAACCTGTGAGGAATTAAACGCTGCTCGTGACTTGAGATGGGAGGGAGAAGTGTGGTCTGGTGTTTGTTTGCATTGCACTCATTTGTAGGCCAAATAAGCATCAGGAGCTGCGTAAGAACAAAGCTGAATTCCACTGGCTCAGAGAGTTAGTTCTTTAATTAACTGCTTTATAAGGAGAGAAATTGCTCCTGTGTTCCCGTTCCCCAGCTCGAAGTGCTGCGCAACCCCAGTGGGCAGAAACCCCATCGGCGCGTTCCTGCCCCCACGGGCTGACCAGACGGCTCTACCTGTGCTCCAGTTCGTGCTTCCCTACCTGGAATAAAGCGGCCCTGGTAGGAGAACGTCCTCACCAGGGACCCAGCCGTGCGCTGTGCGTCTGTCCTCAAGTCCTGTGCAAAAGGGATCAGTCACAGAGCACTGAGGTGCACCAGAAATGCGCAGAGCACTGAGGTGCACCAGGGATGCACAGAGCACTGAGGTGCACCAGAGACACACAGAGCACTGAGGTGCACCAGGGATGCACAGAGCACTGAGGTGCACCAGAGACACACAGAGCACTGAGGTGCACCAGAGACACACAGAGCACTGAGGTGCACCAGAGACACACAGAGCACTGAGGTGCACCAGAGACACACAGAGCACTGAGATGCACCAGAGACACACAGAGCACTGAGGTGCACCAGAGACACACAGAGCACTGAGGTGCACCAGAGACACACAGAGCACTGAGGTGCACTAGAGATGCACAGAGCACTGAGGTGCACTAGAGATCCAGAGAGGATTGAGATGCACCAGGGATGCACAGAGCACTGAGGTGCACCAGGGATGCTCAGAGCACTAAGGTGCACCAGAGATGCACTAGAGAAGCACTGAGGTGCACCAGAGATCCAGAGAGCACTGAGGTGCACCAGAGATGCACAGAGCACTGAGATTGTACTAGAGAAGCACAGAGCACTGAGATGCACCAGAGATGCACTAGAGAAACACTGAGGTGCACCAGAGATGCACAGAGCACTGAGGTACACTAGAGAAGCACAGAGCACTGAGGTGCACCAGAGATGCACTAGAGAAGCACTGAGGTGCACCAGAGATCCAGAGAGCACTGAGGTGCACCAGAGATGCACAGAGCACTGAGATGCACCAGAGAAGCACAGAGCACTGAGGTGCACCAGAGATCCAGAGAGCACTGAGGTGCACCAGAGAAGCCCAGAGCACTGAGGTGCACCAGGGAAGCACAGAGCACTGAGATGCACCAGAGAAGCACAGAGCACTGAGGTGCACCAGAGAAGCACAGAGCACTGAGGTGCACCAGAGAAGCCCAGAGCACTGAGGTGCACCAGGGAAGCACAGAGCACTGAGGTGCACCAGAGAAGCCCAGAGCACTGAGGTGCACCAGAGAAGCACAGAGCACTGAGGTGCACCAGGGAAGCCCAGAGCACTGAGGTGCACAGAGCACTGAGCTGCACCAGAGAAGCCCAGAGCACTGAGGTGCACCAGGGAAGCACAGAGCACTGAGGTGCGCCAGAGAAGCCCAGAGCACTGAGGTGCACCAGGGAAGCCCAGAGCACTGAGGTGCACAGAGCACTGAGCTGCACCGGAGAAGCCCAGAGCACTGGGGTGCACCAGGTGGCTGCGTTGCGGGGCAGAGCTGTCCCCGCAGCGCTGTTGGAGGTCAGAGCGCACGTGGTGGTGGCTGGGGCACTGTTCGTGTCTGTGCCGTCCGCGCTGGTGCCTCCAGGATCGCACTCGCCACGTGTTTGCAGTGCAGGGACGCCTGGGCATGCCCCTGAGATGTTCAGGCTTCCTCACCGCTCGTCTGGCACTGCGCATGGTGGAGTCCAAGCGCTGTGTGGTTCTGTAAGAGAAGGGTTTAAATTGCTCTGTGAGAAGAACGGGATTCTGGAGTTCCAGATGTTTCTTTCTGCAGTTGTCATAGGATCGTCCTGATCATTTCCTGACGTTTCAGTCAGTCCATAACGGGATATGCACTTGATCTGCCCAGGTGTCTTGTGTGTTTTAGGGCCTTGAGTGTCACCAGTCATCCTGCGCTGCGTGCATCGTTCTGTATTTTGCTGCGGAATGACTTCCAAAAGCGTGTCAGGTCTTGAAGATTTTGAGAGATGAATTATCGTTCCCTTTCCTAACAGTTAAATTCGTGACACACGACTGTTCATTGTAGAGTAGACCCCTCTTCAGTTACAGACTTGGGAAAAGACTCTTTTTCCTCTTCTGCTTGGCCTCCCACGCTGCCCGTGGAGCTGCAGCTCCTGCAGAGGCAGAGGTGCCCTCGCAGTGTAACCTGAGGTTTGTCCTGTTCCCTCTACGAGCTGCGTCGTGTCCACGAGCCGTGCCCGAGGCACACCAGGCTCGGGTTCTGTCCTCGCTGACGGCGGGGAAAGCCTCCTCCCCCGGAGCAGGGACGCGGCCGTGGCTCAGTAGTGAGGAGAAGCCACGTGCCGCGAGGTGCAGGAGGTGGGTCGGGACGCCTGGTGTCCAGGCTGACGCTGTGAAATGAGGCAGCTGCCGTGAGAAGAAGATTCTTCAGCTTTGTGAGCCCACCCTTGGCATTTCCTCCGTCTTCTGATGTGGTAGGGCTTTTTTACCGAAACGGGGGAGCAGGAGTGGAGGGAATGAGGCTGCTTCCCTGAGAGCCAGGGAAGCGGTGTCCTCCCCGCGCGTACTTCGCTGGTTTGGCCTGGAGGGGAAGGAGGGGGTGTTTTGGGGTTGGAGGAGGTAGGTGTCCTTCTTGAGGGTGAGCAAGAAGTTGTGTCGTCCCGCGGAGCACTGAGGTTTGCGAGGGGAGGAGTTCAGGGTGAGCGGTTGTCTGTCCAGGAGTTTGTTGCCCGCTGGGATGGTGGAGGTGACAGGGATGGTGGAGCTCCCCGTGGGGATGGAATCCCCCTGAGAGGGTCTTTACTGTGCTGGGCAGGGGCTGCCCTGACCTGGAACCCACAGCAGGTGTTGTGGGAGCTGTGTGAGCACGGGGAACGCCAAGTGTCCCCAGCTCTGGGGGATGAGCTGGGCTGGGACCGGAGCCGCTGTGAAGCTGCTGTGGAGCTGAGGGCCATGCTGTGGAGCTCCCTGTGGAGCTGAGGGCTGTGTTGTGGAGCTGAGGGCTGTGTTGTGGAGCTGAGGACCGTGCCATGGAGCTCCCTGCAGAGCTGAGGGCTGTGTGGTGGAGCTGGGGGCTGTGCCATGGAGCTCCCTGTGGAGCTGAGGGCCGTGCTGTGGAGCTGAGGGCCATGCTGTGGAGCTCCCTATGGAGCTGAGGGCCGTGCTGTGGAGCTCCCTATGGAGCTGAGGGCCGTGCTGTGGAGCCCCTGTGCGGCTGAGGCCCGTGCCCGTGTCCGTCCCCAGGTGAACGGCGTGTCCCTGCACTGCGCGGAGCACCACGTGGCCGTGGAAGCTCTGCGCGGGTCCGGGAGCTCCGTGTCCATGACGGTGCTGCGGGAGCGGATGGTGGAGCCGGAGAACGCCATCACAGTCACCGCGCTGCGCCCTGAAGACGACTACAGCCCCCGGGAGAGGCGGGGGGGCCTGCGCTTCCCCGAGCGCCCCGAGGGGACGCCTCCCACCCAGAGATTCTCCACCTGCCTCATGCGCAACGAGAAGGGCCTGGGCTTCAGCATCACCGGCGGCAAAGGCTCCACGCCCTACCGGGCTGGCGACACGGTCAGTGACCATCCCCTGGGAGGAGGGTGCTCGGTCCCCGAGCCTCGGCACTGCGGTGGGAACAGCGCAGGGTGCTCCGCGCCCATGGGTGCCCAGCAGGACCCTGTGCTGGTGGGCGGGCGGCTCCGGGAGCCAGAATCTGCTCCGAAACCAGGGATAGAAGCTGAGGAGGAGGTGGGGCTGGGGCTCCCGGTCCCTGCCAGTGACACTTAATCCTGCCGCTGTCCTCTTGACACACATGCTGGGCGCTCAGCCACGTTCGGGCTTTGCGGCAGGTGGCTCTGGAAGCAGCAGAGGGTTCGTGTGGAGCGAGGGATAAACGAGAAGTGCCAGGGCGGGGGAGACCTGCCCGGGCTCAGGAGCGGGCTGGGGAACACGGGCCGCCCTGACCCTGCCGTGCCTTTCAGGGGATCTTCATCTCGCGGATTGCAGAGGGCGGCGCGGCCCATCGGGACGGGATCCTGCGCGTGGGAGACCGGGTCATCTCGGTGAGTGCTCGTGCGCAGGGACGGGCTCCGGCTCCGCTCCCTTGTGCAGGGGCTGTGTTTCTGTTGCTGAAGCTGGATTGTGGGGGGTCCTTTTTTCAGTTCCTGAGCCTTCTGGGAGTGCGTTACCCTGGGTGGTTGTGCCCTGCCCGTGGCTGGCGCGGGGTGCAGCCGGTGCCTGCCCTTTCCCCGCGCCGCCCCGCAGGAATGGCGTCTGGCAGCCCGGGCTGTGCTGGAGAGATGGAGCGATGGCGCTGCCCGAGCCGGGGTCCCTCCAGAGCCTGGTGACAGCCTCGGCGGGCTCTGCCGCAGCTCGGCTGAGGAGGAGGAGGCTGCCGGGGCTGAGCTGGGCCCGTGTACCGCAGCTTCCCCTGCTCCCGGCCGGAGCTCCGGCCTCCGTTTCCCTTCCTATTCCTGCTGCTGGTGTGGATCTCACTGCTGCCTCTGACCTCACGTCTCTCTGCCTAACGTGTCCCTCGCTCCCCGTGCCGCGGGGGCCGAGCCCGCGTGCAGCCGCGGCGACAGCTCCGGCCCGGCGTGTGGTGGTGGGTTTCTGGCCCAGCTGCTGCGGTAAGAGCACGTGTTACCGCAGGGCTGGCGCGGTAAACGCGGGTACGGCCTCGTCAGTGCTGGCTTCTGTCTGCGCTATCCCTGGGCTGCGGGCTGTGTTGTATTTGCTCCGGCACAACGTTTCAGTGGAGCTCTGGGCCAGGTCTGGCATTTGTATCTTGGCAGGAGACCTGAACCGTTACAGCATCTCTCTCCTCGCTAATGCTCCCCCCTCCTCCCAAAATCAAACCCTGACCCTGATTGCTGCCAGATAACCTAAACTGGACTGGTTTTGCTCATTTTTTGTGCTCCGGTGGTACGGAGGCATGACTGCGAGGGCTGGCTGCGGGCACGCCATTTGTCGAGTGGTGTTCATTTGCTCTACCTGTGGCAAAAAGGAGACACAAGGTCTCCAAATAGAGTCAGAAGTCAAACCTGCCTCCATCCCCCGGGAGCAGCTCTATTTATATCTGTGGGCAGCTTCGTAGGAAAAGCAGATCTCATTCCCTCGTAATAGCTTGCAGCGTCCTCACACTGCAATGCGTGGGCTCGGGGCCTCCGCTGGATCTGCAGCAGACGCAGCCGCGCTGCCGCTGGTCCCTGCGCAGCCGGTGCGGGTGCAGTGTCCCTGCTCTGACGCCTGTCCCTGCGCGGGAGCCGGTCCTGCGCTCTCAGGGACGTCCCCGGTGCTGAGCGCCAGCCGCAGCTCGAGCCCTGTGCTCAGTTATGATGAAAGCAGGAGCCAATTATTATTCTCCAGGAGAGCACTTCCCTAGCCTGGACTGTTCACACCAGTCCTGTCTGCCCAGCCTGGCAGCAGCTCCCGTCCCACCCGCCCTGCTTGTGGGGTCGGTGCCGAGCACGGCACCCACGTGGTGGTGATGGTGCCACGTCCTCCCGTGGCCTCTCGGTGCCGTTTGTCCCCGAGAACACGTGCCGGCTGTCCCAGCTGTGCGAGCAGCTCTGGAGCTCCATGTCTGGCTCCATCTCCGGTCTGATGGAGCTGCGGGGCTGCCCTGCCCGGCGGTGCTGGGCGGTGAGAGCGCCCGTTCAGCAGAATGGTGCCCACGGAGCACCGCGCGCGGTCCCTGGTCACCACCGCTCCTCTGAAGAGCAGGTGCCCGTTTTACTGGAAAGCCCTTGGGGGCTGTGTCTGCTGGGGCGTGCAGCGCAGGAAAGCGGGAGGGTCCTCGGTGGGACACGGGGGTGTCACAGGCCAGCAGACAGAGGCCCGTTTCCAAAGCCATGCTCTCCTAGTCATGCCTCAGTTCTCACTCTGGAGTTTTTAGGACAGGAAATACAACACAGCTTCGTGCTCTTCTCCTGTGCTCTAAGCCATCCTGGACTTCTCTGCAGGGAAGGACTGGGTCGCTCCTTTCACTTTCTTAAGGGGGCTTTGAGTACACGACTGAAGGGCCCAGCCCAGATCTCTGTTCACAGTCAACACCCACAGAACTCGGCAGTGGTTGAGCGCTAACTGCAGCCTTCCCCTTCTTCTGGTGTGTCCTGAGAGCCATTTTGGCCGTGGGAGACGCGGGGCAGGGAGCTGCAAGGGGCTGCTGGAGGCTTCGGCTCGTGGGATGGGGAGGGCCGGACTGGGAGCAGCTCAGGGCAGCTTCGTTTTTGGGATGGGACCGGGAATGGGCTGAAGAAAACTGATTTTGGGGGAGACCGAGGACAGCAGTGGCACCGGGTGACACGGGGGGTCCCAGCGGAGCAGTGTGATCCGTGGGTCTGCCGGATAGCAGAACAACTCCTGGCACACGGTGCGTGCAGCTGGGGAGGGACAGGTGACGCGTTCCCCTCCTCCGGCGCTTCGAGAGCCCAACCGCGCCGGCCGGGCTTCTGGTCAGCGCAGCCGCGGCACAACGGCCACAGGAACCGGCGCTGCAGGGCCGGGCCGGCCCCGCCGTTGCAGGGCGCGGGGAGGACAGCGAGGAGGGTGCCACGAGGCGGTTCGCGGTGTGCCTGCCTCAGGGTGTTCTGTGTCCACGGTGCTGCTCGGGGAGCTACCGCTGCGTATGTCGGGTCTGTCCAAGTCTGACCGCTCCCATCTTCTCGTCAGTGGCAGAAAAATAAGGAGGGGGAACGTGTGAAGTGAAGCGTGCGCTGCAGCGGGTCTGCCCTGGGGCGCCATGGCCCTGGGCCGCTGCGCAGGGCTCAGGACCAGGTCTCTCCGCGTGTTGTCCTTGTTGAGGCGCCATCCGTGTTAAAAACGGGTGTCTGGCGGGGGGAGCCCCAGCCCGCGGGACACGAGGCTCCTCCCGCCCCCAGGTCCGGCCCTCAGCGCAGATTCCGGAGCTGAACCTGCAGACATGGCTGGACACGGGGTACCGGGCAGAGCGGGCAGGCCCTGCGCTGGCACACACAGAAACAACACAGCGCTCACAGGCACACACACACACACAGAAACACAACACAGCGCTCACAGGCACACACACACACACACAAACACAACACAGTGCTCACAGGCACACACACACACACACACAAACACAACACAGCGCTCACAGGCACACACACACACACACAAACACAACACAGCGCTCACAGGCACACACACACACACACAAACACAACACAGCGCTCACAGGCACACACACACACACACACAAACACAACACAGCGCTCACAGGCACACACACACACACACACAAACACAACACAGCGCTCACAGGCACACACACACACACACAGAAACACAACACAGCGCTCACAGGCACACACACACACACAGAAACACAACACAGCGCTCACAGGCACACACACACACACACAAACACAACACAGCGCTCACAGGCACACACACACACACAAACACACAGAAACACAACACAGCGCTCACAGGCACACACACACACACACAAACACAACACAGCGCTCACAGGCACACACACACACACACAAACACAACACAGCGCTCACAGGCACACACACACACACACAAACACAACACAGCGCTCACAGGCACACACGCACACACACAAACACACAGCGCTCACAGGCACACACACACACACACACACGCAGCGCTCGCAGGCACTCACGCACACACACACACACAGCGCTCGCAGGCACTCACGCACACACACACACGCAGCGCTCGCAGGCACTCACACACGCACACACACGCAGCGCTCACAGGCACTCACGCACACACACACACACAGCGCTCGCAGGCACTCACACACGCACAGAGCGCTCGCAGGGTGGGAACAGCACGCAGAACTTCAGCCTTTCGTGCCCGCTGGCTCGTCCCGTTCAAGGTTCGCTGGTGAACGTGCACATCCCGCTCTCCGCTCCCTTCGATGCTCATGTTTGCAGGGCTCTTCAGTCTCTGGCTGGCTCGTCCCGTTCCAGGTTCCCTGGTGAACGTGCACATCCCGCTCTCCGCTCCCTTCGATGCTCATGTTTGCAGGGCTCTTCAGTCTCTGGCCCAAACGTCGGGCTCCTCAGGGCTCTGTGCTCAGACCCGGAGCCCTGTGTCCGGTTTCTGCGCCTGCTGTTGGGTGTTTCCACGTTCTGGATTCCTGCTTGCTGGCCAGTCCCGCTTGAATCCCGCTGGTAGATCCTGCACACAGACCCAGAACAGAGACAGACCCGCGCAGTGAGCTCAGACAGCGTTTGAGCAATAGACGGAGCGCACTGCGCCGCTCAGCCTTGGCCGGAGCTCAGCGCGACCAGCAGCCCGCGCTCAGCCTCTTGTTCGCCACCTCTCCGTTTTCTTACGCTTGTTCCTCCCCGCTCCCACCTTCGGTGCTTCTGCTGCACATCCCACAGTACGTTTTGGACGTGCCCGCAGTCTCCCATAAAACCTCCTGCAGCAAGTTTGCGCTTTCCCAGGAGAGCTGTCGTGATAACCCGTGATAATCTCGCTTTCCTTTGTGTGTTGATTGCCAAGTTTTGGTCACAGTTCTCTGATGTCACCGCTGGAGTGATTCCCGTAACGATCGTCCGTGAGCGTCTCGACTCCTGTCTCTGTCATCTGCATTTCGTGCAGGTTCATGCACCTGTGTGTTCAGTTTCTGATCTTTCCTGCTTATCGCCTTGTCTCCTGCGCCCATGACCAGGGACCCCCCACCCTCCCTCCCTGCGTGACGTGCAGCTGTGGCTCTTACACCCCATGGCGGGCTCTGCTCCCCAGGAACAAGCGCCAGGAGCAGAGGAAACGGCCTCAAGTTGCCCAGGGGAGGTTGAGGTTGGATGTGGGAACAATTTCTTCCCCAAAGGGCTGTGGGGCATTGGAACAGGCTGCCCAGGGCAGTGCTGGAGTCACCAGCCCTGGAGGGCTGGACAGACGGACAGGAGGTTCTCAGGGACATGGAGCAGGGACAGAGATGGGTTGTGGTTGGACTCGGTGACCCTGAGGGGCTTTTCCAGCCAAGGTGACAGTGACCCTGGCTGTGGGCGGGGTGGGCAGGCCGGGGTTGGTGTCGGGGGCCCTGGGAGGCCCTGGGCACTCAGCTTTGTCCAGATCTGCTTTCCTGGGAAGAGCTGGCGAGTAACTGCAGCATTTCCAGGGATCGGGCAGCGAGGAGCTGGGCTACGAAATCCAGTTGCTGTGTCTGTTACAGAGTCACCTCGTTATTTTAGGATCACACTCCATCTTAACAGCTGCTCCTGTTGTGTCCTCAGTGTCCATTTTTGAAAGCTCTTCTGGAGCCAAAGAGCTAAAACCTTTCAGTTGTCCTGGCGAGTGTTGTTGTTCTGGCAGTGTTCACCCAGCTCAGCTCCCCGCTCGGTGTCCTGTCCTCGTACTGGGCCTGCTCTGTTCATGGAGAACAGTCACATCCTTCATGGTCCTTTGATTTTCCAGGCAAGCTGGTTTAAATCCTGGTTTTGCAGGGAGGGCTCTCTGTTCCCATCTGTCACAGCAGCTTTTCTCTGCACGTCGTTAACTGGGTTAGATGACGGGTTTGTGTGTGAAGAACAGCAACAGCGTACGGTTTTCAGATGAGTTCTCTCCCGTCCTGCCTATGAGCGGCGTTGCTGCTTCCTGGTGCGCACCGGGAGCGCCTCTGTGTCTGAAGCGTTGCATCTTCGCTGGTGTCACAGCAGGACTGGAGCTGGACTCTTGGAACCATTTGGCGTAGCATGTTGGGTAACGTTTCCTTGCCCAGACGAGGTCTCGTTCTCCTTTCGTGTCGGCCGGTCGGTGCTGTGGACCAGCAGGGTCCTTCTCAGCACTCCCCAGTCTCTTTGCACCCTGGTGCGCTTCTCACGGCCTAAACCCGGCGCCTTCCCCGGCTGCCGCGACGCGCCCGCTGCCGCAGGTCCTGTCGCACAGGGGATCGCGCTCCTCGGTGCCCGTGTCTGGGCTTTGGGGGTGGTTTGTGTGCGCAGATAGCCAGTGCAAAGGCAGCCGGTGCCACGGCCTGTTGGTGCGCGGAGGCACCACGCTGGGAATCACCGTTTTGCTTTCTTCCCCTGTTAAGATCTTTGGACTCATCCCTTTGAACGCCCCTCTTGCACTTGCGTTGCTGTGAGCCGGCCGAGAGCTGGTGTGCACAGCCGGGGTGACGGGCTCGGTCCCAGCGGCCACAGCATCGTCCGGACAGGAGCTGCTCTGTGGTGCTCCGGGAGCATCGCGCGTGGTCTTCACGGTCGCTGGGGCATCGCGGGTGCTGCTGGGGCTCGGAGGTGTCCAGAGAGGGTGGGAAAGGGCCAAAAGCTGTCTGTCTGTCTGGGAAGAGGAGTGCGGGGGGCGCGGGCAGGTTCCTGCGTCCCTCTGCCAGGCAGAGTGGGGTCAGACACCACGTGCTTGGGGAACAGGCTTTTGAGGAGCAGCGGGGTCCCTTAGGGTGTGTGGCGAGTGCTTCGAAGTCAGGAGTGCCGGAGCGACGGTCTGACGCTGAGTTTGCGGGTCGTTCTAGATCAATGGGGTAGACATGACAGAAGCCAGGCATGATCAGGCAGTAGCGCTGCTTACCGCGTCCTCCCCCACCATCGTGCTGCTGGTAGAGCGAGAGGCCGCGGAGCAGCCCGGCGAGGGAGACGCGCCGGGGGCGCCGCGGGGGCGCATGCACTCGCCACCGCCCCCCAGCCATGGGGACAGCCCCCCCGAGGAGCCGCCGCCCCGGACGCCCCTGCCCAGAGGCCTGGAGGACCAGTACCCCATCGAGGTGAGTCTGCTGGGGCGGGGGCGCCGGATCCCGGGGGTTCCGCGTTTGGAAACGGGCGGGCTGGGCTGGCCCGCTGCGTTATTGGGGTGTCGAGAAGCGATGGGGAACCCCCTCGTCCTGCGGGTGCTCACCTTGTGCTCACCCGCGCAGGGCACCCTGACCCCTTGGTGTTCAGCCTTTGGTCCTTATGTTTCATCCCTTTTTGCCTTTGCCTCGTGTTCCCTGCAGGAAATCCAGCTGGTGAAGGCGGGCGGGCCCCTGGGGCTCAGCATCGTGGGGGGCAGTGACCACTCCAGCCACCCCTTCGGGATCCACGAGCCAGGTGTCTTCATCTCAAAGGTGCGTCCTGCGTGGGCGCTCCCGGGCGATCGCTCGCTGGGCTTAGGACGAGGGATTTTGATCCAAGAGCCTAAGAAGTGTGTGCAAAACCGTGAAGCTGGTCACGTTCTCTCTTCCAAGAAATGCACTTCAGTGCAACCAGGCCTGGGGTTTTGCATCTGGAAAGAGCGCAGAGCGGTTCCCCTTCTGCAGCATTTTTCTCTGAAGGGCGGTGACTTTGGAAAGGACAAGTTGGTTACGGTAAAGGAACCAGAGTGTGAATTCCTGGTGCAAAACCGTCATCCGTTGCCTGGACGTGTAATACGGGACAAGGAGGGACACAAAACTTGCTTTGGCAGTGCTGGCTAAGCCAGGATCAAAGTCCTTATCCAGTCCAAGGATCTGCAGTTCCAAAAAAAATTAAACGGAGAAGGGGAGAGAAAAGCTACAGCGATTATTCCAAGCTGGAGAGGAAAGTCAAATATTGAAGGACTGTTCTGTTCGTGGGCAGAAATCGTGGAGTACTGAGGAGTGGTTTTTTCCTGCTCAGACAGACCTAAGCTGGGACTGCGAAAAAAAGGGGGGGTAGACAATATTTGGCTTAAAACTGAGGAAAGTGTTGAAGGGGAAGGAGCAGTTGTTCACTGGGAAGCCTCCCAGGCCGGCTGTAGCTCTCGCAGCCCTCGGCACCTTGGGGCTGGGACACTGGTGTGGGAGCTGAGGCTGCAGAGGAGGTGCTGGCTCGGCGCCGGAGCCCGCGGCGCTCAGCGCTCATCCCCCGCGCCGCGCGGGCGATTTCTCCCGGCTCTATAATACGGGTGAAAATGCCAGTTGAACATCGTCCCGTAGCAGATAATCGGTACCGTGAGCAGGACCCGTGGAGTCGGGTTTGTCAGTGACTGAAACGCCTGTTCCCTTCTCGTGCCGCGGCCTCCCTGTCGTGATCTATGGGCAGTTTTAAAGTCATTCCCGCAATCTTTGCAACGTCAGCCCAGCCTTGGTGGCGTTGAGGCAGTTTGTAGCTCTCTGGTCCTGTCTGGCCTCCCGAGGTGCCCATGTTTTCTGTTCTGATGCCTCGGAAGTCTCCCCATGAGAAGGGGTTTGGGCGGGAGTGCGTGTGCCCGCGCACACTGCACTCAGCGGGCAGGATTGTCACTTTACGGTGGCCCTGCACACTGCACTCAGCGGGCAGGATTGTCACTTTACGGTGGCCCTGCACACTGCACTCAGCGGGCAGGATTGTCACTTTACGGTGGCCCTGCACACTGCACTCAGAGGGCAGGATTGTCACTTTACGGTGGCCCTGCACACTGCACTCAGCGGGCAGGATTGTCACTTTACGGTGGCCCTGCACACTGCACTCAGCGGGCAGGATTGTCACTTTACGGTGGCCCTGCACACTGCACTCAGCGGGCAGGGTTGTCACTTTACGGTGGCCCTGCACACTGCACTCAGAGGGCAGGGTTGTCACTTTACGGTGGCCCTGCACACTGCACTCAGCGGGCAGGATTGTCACTTTACGGTGGCCCTGCACACTGCACTCAGCGGGCAGGATTGTCACTTTACGGTGGCCCTGCACACTGCACTCAGAGGACAGGGTTGTCACTTTACGGTGGCCCTGCACACTGCACTCAGAGGACAGGGTTGTCACTTTACGGTGGCCCTGCACACTGCACTCAGAGGGCAGGGTTGTCACTTTACGGTGGCCCTGCACACTGCACTCAGAGGGCAGGGTTGTCACTTTACGGTGGCCCTGCACACTGCACTCAGAGGGCAGGATTGTCACTTTACGGTGGCCCTGCACACTGCACTCAGAGGGCAGGGTTGTCACTTTACGGTGGCCCTGCACACTGCACTCAGAGGGCAGGGTTGTCACTTTACGGTGGCCCTGCACACTGCACTCAGAGGGCAGGATTGTCACTTTACGGTGGCCCTGCACACTGCACTCAGAGGGCAGGATTGTCACTTTACGGTGGCCCTGCACACTGCACTCAGCGGGCAGGATTGTCACTTTACGGTGGCCCTGCACACTGCACTCAGCGGGCAGGATTGTCACTTTACGGTGGCCCTGCACACTGCACTCAGAGGGCAGGATTGTCACTTTACGGTGGCCCTGCACACTGCACTCAGAGGACAGGGTTGTCACTTTACGGTGGCCCTGCACACTGCACTCAGCGGGCAGGATTGTCACTTTACGGTGGCCCTGCACACTGCACTCAGCGGGCAGGATTGTCACTTTACGGTGGCCCTGCACACTGCACTCAGAGGGCAGGATTGTCACTTTACGGTGGCCCTGCACACTGCACTCAGAGGACAGGGTTGTCACTTTACGGTGGCCCTGCACACTGCACTCAGAGGACAGGGTTGTCACTTTACGGTGGCCCTGCACACTGCACTCAGAGGGCAGGATTGTCACTTTACGGTGGCCCTGCACACTGCACTCAGAGGACAGGATTGTCACTTTACGGTGGCCCTGCACACTGCACTCAGAGGACAGGGTTGTCACTTTACGGTGGCCCTGCACACTGCACTCAGAGGACAGGATTGTCACTTTACGGTGGCCCTGCACACTGCACTCAGCGGGCAGGATTGTCACTTTACGGTGGCCCTGCACACTGCACTCAGAGGGCAGGATTGTCACTTTACGGTGGCCCTGCACACTGCACTCAGAGGGCAGGATTGTCACTTTACGGTGGCCCTGCACACTGCACTCAGCGGGCAGGATTGTCACTTTACGGTGGCCCTGCACACTGCACTCAGAGGACAGGATTGTCACTTTACGGTGGCCCTGCACACTGCACTCAGAGGGCAGGGTTGTCACTTTACGGTGGCCCTGCACACTGCACTCAGCGGGCAGGATTGTCACTTTACGGTGGCCCTGCACACTGCACTCAGCGGGCAGGGTTGTCACTTTACGGTGGCCCTGCACACTGCACTCAGCGGGCAGGATTGTCACTTTACGGTGGCCCTGCACACTGCACTCAGCGGGCAGGGTTGTCACTTTACGGTGGCCCTGCACACTGCACTCAGCGGGCAGGATTGTCACTTTACGGTGGCCCTGCACACTGCACTCAGCGGGCAGGATTGTCACTTTACGGTGGCCCTGCACACTGCACTCAGCGGGCAGGATTGTCACTTTACGGTGGCCCTGCACACTGCACTCAGAGGGCAGGATTGTCACTTTACGGTGGCCCTGCACACTGCACTCAGCGGGCAGGGTTGTCACTTTACGGTGGCCCTGCACACTGCACTCAGAGGGCAGGATTGTCACTTTACGGTGGCCCTGCACACTGCACTCAGAGGACAGGGTTGTCACTTTACGGTGGCCCTGCACACTGCACTCAGAGGGCAGGATTGTCACTTTACGGTGGCCCTGCACACTGCACTCAGAGGGCAGGGTTGTCACTTTACGGTGGCCCTGCACACTGCACTCAGAGGGCAGGGTTGTCACTTTACGGTGGCCCTGCACACTGCACTCAGAGGGCAGGATTGTCACTTTACGGTGGCCCTCTACAAGTCCCTAGCACATCAATGCACCAAGCAGCTTCTGCACAGACAGTTACCTCCTGGGGAGCTCTGGTTGCAGAGGGGGCGGTTCAGGCAGCCCAGGAGATGCTGCAGCGCGGCCTGGGCGCGACCGGCGTCCCCGGGGGCGGAGGTGCCACGTTGACGCTCTGTGCAGGTCATTCCGCGCGGGCTGGCGTCCCGCAGCGGGCTGCGCGTGGGGGACCGCATCCTGGAGGTGAACGGCACCGACCTGCGCCACGCCACGCACCAGGAGGCCGTGACCGCGCTGCTGTCCAGCGCGCAGGAGCTCGCCGTGCTGGTGAGGAGGGACCCGCCGCCGCCCGGCATGCAGGTGCGTCCAGCGGGGCTGTTCCCAACCCGCTGCGTCACGGGGGCACCCCAAACGTCGATTTTGGGTGGACAGCAAGTTCCAAACCAGACTTTGTTCTAGCTGGAAAGTGTAGCCAATAAACCCGCTAGGAAAAGGGTTTATACAATTATGTAGCACTCCAACAACATAAATTACAGGTTCGGATATCAGTTGAGGGGATTATTGGGCTACGACAGCGTAAGAACAATGGGGATCCACAGCGTACAGGCGTTCACTCAACAGAAACAGAGCCGGCGGCCTCTCTCTGCGGGGCACCCGCAGGAACCACCCCTCGCCCGGGTCGGGGGGCTCTCACTTGCGTAGGCAAGGACTCATGCTGGGATATACCCAGTTAACAACCCCTCGCCCGGATGAGGAGGTGAGGTGCTCTCGATCCCACAAACTCTCCCTAGTGTCCCAGTCTAAGGGGAGGGCTCCAGTTCACAGACCCGCTGTTCCCAGACCACCCCAAGGGGTCGTTGGCTGGGACCCCCTTTTATAACCTGGTCAGCTCTGGCTGTGGGCACCACAACGTGGTCCAGAAGCTCCTCAGCTGCTCTGGGCGCCTCCTTTGCTGAGGACCCTGTTTATTGACCGAGGGTCCCACCCTGCTGTCCCAGCCGGTGCCGGTGCCGGTGCCGGTGCCGTCGCCCTGCAGGGCAGGGGAGGGTGTGACTGTCAGCACCTTGGGGCCACCCTGCTGCGGTGGGGACAGGCGCAGCGGGGCACAAAAGGAGCTACAGAGCCATCAGTGGCCCCGGTGGAGGCTCCAGATCTCAGGGGAACGTGCAGCTGCCACGAGCTGGAGCTCTGGTGCTGGACACAGCCAGACTTGAGGCTGGGATGTCCTTCTCGGTGGCAGGATCCAGTCTCTGGTAAATACCGTGATGTGTTTCCGGCTGAGGACCATGGAGGGGCTCCTGCCGTGCCCGTGGGCACCTCGGGATCAGAGAACGATCCGATTTCCTGAGAGCCGGACCTCAACGGGAGACAAAAACACGGAGAAGGAGCCCATCAAAACCAGTAAACTGTGCCACACGACCGAAAGCTCTAATTCAGGTCCTTTCAGGGTGTTTAGAACATGGCCACCTACTGGGAGTGTTTCCTTAGCAATTCCTGTCCGAACTTGACCCAGAACCAAGGAGACCTTTTCTGTGTTCGCAGGAAATATGCATTGAAAAGGCCCCAGGGGAAAAACTGGGCATCAGCATCCGCGGTGGCGCCAAGGGTCACGCTGGAAACCCCTTTGATCCCACCGACGAGGGCATCTTCATCTCCAAGGTACAGAGCGCGGCGGGGCGGCTGCGGGGGAGCTGCGGGGCGGCTGTGGGACTGCTGTGGGGCGGCTGCGGGGCAGCTGCAGTGTGGGTGCACGGCGGCTGTGAGGCGGCTGTGGAACTGCTGCGGGGCTGCTGCGGGACTGCTGTGGGGCGACTGTGGGACTGCTGCGAGGCTACTACGGGGTGACTGCGGGGCTGCTGTGGGGCGACTACAGGGTGGCTGCACTGTGGGTGCACGGCGGCTGCTCTGTGGGTGCACAGCGGCTGCACAGAGGCTGCGCTGTGGGTACACGGCAGCTACACTGTGGGTGCACAGCGGCTGTGGTGTGGGTGCACGGTGGCTGCTCTGTGGGTGCACGGTGGCTGCGCTATGGGTGCACGGTGGCTGCGGTGTGGGTGCACGGTGGCTGCTCTGTGGGTGCACGGCGGCTGCGCTGTGGGTGCACGGCGGCTGCGCTGTGGGTGCACGGCGGCTGCGCTGTGGGTGCACGGCGGCTGCGCTGTGGGTGCACGGCGACTGCGCTGTGGGTGCACGGCGGCTGCGCTGTGGGTGCACGGCGGCTGCGCTGTGGGTGCACGGCGGCTGCTCTGTGGGTGCACGGCGGCTGCGCTGTGGGTGCACGGCGGCTGCGCTGTGGGTGCACGGCGGCTGCGCTGTGGGTGCACGGTGGCTGCGCTGTGGGTGCACGGCGGCTGCGCTGTGGGTGCACGGTGGCTGCGCTGTGGGTGCACGGTGGCTGCGCTGTGGGTGCACGGTGGCTGCTCTGTGGGTGCACGGTGGCTGCGCTGTGGGTGCACGGTGGCTGCTCTGTGGGTGCACGGCGGCTGCGCTGTGGGTGCACGGTGGCTGCTCTGTGGGTGCACGGTGACTGCGCTGTGGGTGCACGGCGGCTGCGCTGTGGGTGCACGGCGGCTGCGCTGTGGGTGCACGGTGGCTGCGCTGTGGGTGCACGGTGGCTGTGCTGTGGGTGCACAGTGGCTGCTCTGTGGGTGCACGGTGACTGCTCTGTGGGTGCACGGTGACTGCTCTGTGGGTGCACGGTGGCTGGGGGGCGCAGGGCGATCCCTCCGGGATCTGTTCACGTGCTCTCCGTTTCCCCCGGGTACATCGCTCCTCCTGGACTGTTCTATGATTCTGTAATTTCCATCCGCGGAAGGGGACACATCTATTTCCTCTCATGTTTCCTCTACGACAGCTACACGTTTCTTTTCATTTCCCATGTTTGCTTTTGTTTTGCATTGTGTTTCTTCTCTTCCTCTTTTCCCACAACACGAACCCACACATCTTTCCTTTTCCCCTCCGTTCCTGTTGCGTCCCCGAAGTGCCCGTGACCTTGCTGCTCACTCAGAACCTGAATCCTCTTTCCCCCTTGCATCAAAAGCTTGGGAATTGCTCACCTCTCCTCCTGTGCCACGCGCCGTGTGTGCCGCGCTGCTCCCGTTCCGTCGCAGATCACTGCTGCTCTGCATCCTTGTTTCCCCAGAAGTAATGTGTGTGTTCTTTTCAGCTCTACGCTCCATATAAGGTTGTGCTCCTCCAGACCCTTTCCCTGAGTATTACTTGTGTTTCTTGTTAGCAACAAGGCATCCCGATAAGCGGTGTAATTTTCGGTTGTGCTGCTGCCCAGAGGGTGACCCTGGGTGTTCCCGTTAGTGTCACCACAGCAGGGCTGAAGCTCCGCTCTGGCTCCGGAGGTGTTCCCGTTGGTGTCACCGCAGCAGGGCTGAAGCTCCGCTCTGGCTCCGGAGGTGTTCCCGTTGGTGTCACCGCAGCAGGGCTGAAGCTCCGCTCTGGCTCCGGAGGTGTTCCCGTTAGTGTCACCGCAGCAGGGCTGAAGCTCCGCTCTGGCTCCGGAGGTGTTCCCGTTGGTGTCACCACAGCAGGGCTGAAGCTCCGCTCTGGCTCCGGAGGTGTTCCCGTTAGTGTCACCGCAGCAGGGCTGAAGCTCCGCTCTGGCTCCGGAGGTGTTCCCGTTGGTGTCACCGCAGCAGGGCTGAAGCTCCGCTCTGGCTCCGGAGGTGTTCCCGTTAGTGTCACCGCAGCAGGGCTGAAGCTCCGCTCTGGCTCCGGAGGTGTTCCCGTTGGTGTCACCACAGCAGGGCTGAAGCTCCGCTCTGGCTCCGGAGGTGTTCCCGTTAGTGTCACCGCAGCAGGGCTGAAGCTCCGCTCTGGCTCCGGAGGTGTTCCCGTTGGTGTCACCGCAGCAGGGCTGAAGCTCCGCTCTGGCTCTGGAGGTGTTCCCGTTAGTGTCACCACAGCAGGGCTGAAGCTCCGCTCTGGCTCCGGAGGTGTTCCCGTTAGTGTCACCACAGCAGGGCTCAAACTCCGCTCCGCTCTGGCTCCGAAGGTCTCGGAACCTGCACGGGATGGCGGACGCTCCGTAATTGCGGTTAGCCCTTGGTGACAATTGGCTGCTTTCAAAGAATGCCAACGCTCAGCATTTTCACCCAGATAGCCCTTCTTTATCAGAGTTTTAAAAGAGCAAATTCAGTCTATCAAAATAACAGTTGCACATTCAGCTGCACTATTTGTAATGGTGGTGAAAGAAAACCTAAGATTGTTGTAATCTGCCATAATTTTAATGATGGGCTTTGTTTGGTTTGATCTCCCTCAGTGTTAGAGCACGTGGAGGTTTGGAAGCGTACAGTTGCTTTTTCCCCAAATGCTGGTTGTTTCAGCCCGTGAACTCTTTAGCTCTCTTGTCACTGTGCCCTCCACCTTCACCTCTCCCGTCACTGTGCCCTCCACCTTCACCTCTCCCGTCACTGTGCCCTCCGCCTTCACCTCTCCCGTCACTGTGCCCTCCGCCTTCACCTCTCCCGTCACTGTGCCCTCCACCTTCACCTCTCCCGTCACTGTGCCCTCCGCCTTCACCTCTCCCGTCACTGTGCCCTCCACCTTCACCTCTCCCGTCACTGTGCCCTCCGCCTTCACCTCTCCCGTCACTGTGCCCTCCACCTTCACCTCTCCCGTCACTGTGCCCTCCACCTTCACCTCTCCCGTCACTGTGCCCTCCACCTTCACCTCTCCCGTCACTGTGCCCTCCGCCTTCACCTCTCCCGTCACTGTGCCCTCCGCCTTCACCTCTCCCGTCACTGTGCCCTCCGCCTTCACCTCTCCCGTCACTGTGCCCTCCGCCTTCACCTCTCCCGTCACTGTGCCCTCCACCTTCACCTCTCCCGTCACTGTGCCCTCCGCCTTCACCTCTCCCGTCACTGTGCCCTCCACCTTCACCTCTCCCGTCACTGTGCCCTCCACCTTCACCTCTCCCGTCACTGTGCCCTCCGCCTTCACCTCTCCCGTCACTGTGCCCTCCACCTTCACCTCTCCCGTCACTGTGCCCTCCGCCTTCACCTCTCCCGTCACTGTGCCCTCCACCTTCACCTCTCCCGTCACTGTGCCCTCCGCCTTCACCTCTCCCGTCACTGTGCCCTCCGCCTTCACCTCTCCTGTCACTGTGCCCTCCGCCTTCACCTCTCCTGTCACTGTGCCCTCCGCCTTCACCTCTCGCCCGTCCCAGCCAGCGTGGCTGTCCTGTTTCTCTTGTTTAGTCTGCAGACACAGATTAGTGCCCGTTCTTCCTCCCCTTTGGGTGCCTGGTTACTACCTTCTGTCTCCTTAGTTTGTCTTCATTTGCGTCTCCATTGAGCCCCCTAATTGTTGTTTTTTTGTAAAGCTGTAATCTGGTTCTTCCTTTTTAAGACCTTCTTGATGAAGTGTTACAAGTTGGATACCATGGGGAGTTTGAATGCTACCTACAGTTTGGAATTCAGGATGTGTCTATGGGGATAGCACAGTGTCCCTTGGTGACATTGGCGATACAGATGAGGGTTGGTGTTGAGGATGTTTCTGCATCACCTGCGCCTCCTCCGCAGTTCCTGGGTGCTGCACTGCCACTTGCAGTCTCCGTAGAAGCAGTGCCGTCCCTGGTCCCTGCCGTGCCCGCCCGGCCACGCTGGGCATTGGCAGTCTCCGTAGAAGCAGTGCCGTCCCTGGTCCCTGCCGTGCCCGCCCGGCCACGCTGGGCATTCGCAGTCTCCGTAGAAGCAGTGCCGTCCCTGGTCCCTGCCGTGCCCGCCCTGCCACGCTGGGCATTCGCAGTCTCCGTAGAAGCAGTGCCGTCCCTGGTCCCTGCCGTGCCCGCACTGCCACGCTGGGCATTCGCAGTCTCCGTAGAAGCAGTGCCGTCCCTGGTCCCTGCCGTGCCCGCCCTGCCACGCTGGGCATTTGCAGTCTCCGTAGAAGCAGTGCCGTCCCTGGTCCCTGCCGTGCCCGCCCTGCCACGCTGGGCATTCGCAGTCTCCGTAGAAGCAGTGCCGTCCCTGGTCCCTGCCGTGCCCGCCCTGCCACGCTGGGCATTCGCAGTCTCCGTAGAAGCAGTGCCGTCCCTGGTCCCTGCCGTGCCCGCACTGCCACGCTGGGCATTCGCAGTCTCCGTAGAAGCAGTGCCGTCCCTGGTCCCTGCCGTGCCCGCCCTGCCACGCTGGGCATTCGCAGTCTCCGTAGAAGCAGTGCCGTCCCTGGTCCCTGCCGTGCCCGCACTGCCACGCTGGGCATTCGCAGTCTCCGTAGAAGCAGTGCCGTCCCTGGTCCCTGCCGTGCCCGCACTGCCACGCTGGGCATTCGCAGTCTCCGTAGAAGCAGTGCCGTCCCTGGTCCCTGCCGTGCCCGCCCGGCCACGCTGGGCATTCGCAGTCTCCGTAGAAGCAGTGCCGTCCCTGGTCCCTGCCGTGCCCGCACTGCCACGCTGGGCATTCGCAGTCTCCGTAGAAGCAGTGCCGTCCCTGGTCCCTGCCGTGCCCGCACTGCCACGCTGGGCATTCGCAGTCTCCGTAGAAGCAGTGCCGTCCCTGGTCCCTGCCGTGCCCGCACTGCCACGCTGGGCATTTGCAGTCTCCGTAGAAGCAGTGCCGTCCCTGGTCCCTGCCGTGCCCGCCCTGCCACGCTGGGCATTCGCAGTCTCCGTAGAAGCAGTGCCGTCCCTGGTCCCTGCCGTGCCCGCACTGCACTCACCCGCTGCAGCTTCCCTTTGCAGCCCTGAAGAAATCACTGAATTCCTCTGGGCTTCGTGACTGTTTCCCTCAGCACAGACCTGAAAAGGAAAGCAAGCAGCACATTTTCTTCTCTTTTTACTGGCACTTTATCAAACACGTATCTTGTTTCTTCCCCCAAATACCTCTCACCAATCCAGGGAACACCCGTGCCTCTGGTGTGTCTCGGTGTTTTCGTGCCTCTGACCCCAGTCACACATGACGTGCAGCAGTCCGTCCTTTCCTCTCCTCCTCCTCCCGTGACCGCCGTGTGTCCCCGCGTCCCCCACCCCCGTGTGCCCTGTGCTCTCCGCGGTCTCTTCCTGCAGGTCACAGAACCACAGAACAGTTTGTGCTGAAGGGACGTTTAAAGTCCCCCAGTCCCCCTGCCATGACAGGGACATCGTCACCAGCTCAGGGTGCTCAGAGCCCGTCCAGCCTGGCCTGGGGTGTCTCCAGGGATGGTTCATCCACCACCTCTCTGACCAATTTGGGCCAGGCTCTCACCACCCTCAGGACAAAATTCCTTCCTCATGTCCAGCCTGAACCTCCCTCTTTTAGTTAAAACCATCACTTCTTGCCCTATCGCCACAGGCCCTGCTCAAATCTCTGTCCCCGTCTTTCTTATTGGCCCCTTTTAAGTCTCCCGTAAGATTAATGGTGATCAATATGGAAAGGGGCAGTGTCAGGAGGATGGAGCCAGGCTCTGCTGGGTGACACCCAGTGACAGGACAAGGGGCAATGGGTGCAAACTGGAACACAGGAGGTTCCACTGCAAGAGGAGAAGCAACTTGTTGGGGGTGAGGGTGTCAGAGCCTGGCCCAGGCTGCCCAGGGAGGCTGTGGAGTCTCCTTCTCTGCAGACATTCAAACCCCCTGGACCCCTTCCTGTGGAACCTCAGCTGGGTGTTCCTGCTCCGGGGGGATTGCACTGGATGGGATTTGAGGGCCCGTCAACCCCTGACATCCTGGGATTCTGGGGTTTCTTCCGCGCCTGTTTCCTCTGTCACACTGTACACTTTATTAACTTTCTCCCCTGTTTGTAAGTAAGTACACACGAACACTTCAGACGCCGACGTGGAGCGGCACCTTTCCCCGCTCCCCGCGCTCTGGCTCCTCTCCCGCCGGCCCCGCGCGCCCGTGCGCTGTCCCCAGCCCGGTCTCCGTTGCAGGTGAGCTCGTCGGGCGCGGCGGCGCGGGACGGGCGGCTGCAGGTGGGGATGCGCATCCTGGAGGTGAACCAGCAGAGCCTGCTGGGCATGACGCACACCGAGGCCGTGCAGATCCTGCGCGGCGTGGGCGACGCGCTGCTGGTGCTGGTGTGCGACGGCTTCGACCCCCGCGCCGCGGCCGCCATCGAGGTGAGGCTGCGCGGCACCGCGAGGGCCCGCCTGCTGCTTCCTGAACACTGCTGGGCTTTTCACACCTTTTGCTGTAGATCTCGGTTTTCTGAGGCTCTGGGCTCCCACGTCTGCTCTCCTGCTCCGTGACCGGGAGGCGGCTCCAGCTTGCCGGAGCGGGTCTCTGCAGACCGTCTCTGCTGGCTGCAGAACCGCCCCACGGTGTCAGCGCACTGCTTAGAAATGCCCTTTTCAAACTCGTTTTCTCCAGGCTGTTTGTGCCTGGATTTTCTTGTGCCGATGCTGTCCTGTCTGTTCGCTGGTGTTCGCCTTTCCCCGCAGGGAAACGCTTACCATAGTAATCCTGTGCCTTCTTGGTTTCTTTTTTCAAGACTTAGCGAGTAAGCTTTTTATTCTCCACTGGAGTAAGTGCCCAGTCCCTGGTACCAATGTGTACCCTGTCCCTTTTCTGTACTCGTTTCAACTCAAACCCATCCTCCTTGGCCCTCAAGCTCCTTCAATAGCTGATCGCTGAGCTGAGGTTTGAAGGTGGGAAAGCTCCGACTGGCCCGGGTTCATCTCGGTGCCCTGAACCTGGGAACCCAGGGAATGAATTTTTGTGTAACGCACTGTGTAATGCACCATGTTTTATTGCCTTTTTGCTTTGTAGATGTCTCCAGGGATTATTGCAAACCCTTTTGCTGCTGGCATTGGGCGCAAGAATAGCCTGGAAAGTATCTCTTCTATCGACCGGGACTTAAGCCCTGAAGAACTGGAGATCCTGCAGAAGGTGGGTGCGATGGCTGCGGCTGGGGAGCGACACAGGGTGGACAGAATGGCTCAGATCTCCAGTGTCTCCCTTGGTGCACTGAACCTGTGGCATAACGGGTAGTGGATTTCCTCCTGATGGATCAGCGGTCCCAGCGCTTCGCTCATGACGGGACTCAGATCTTCTGGAGCTCAGAGGTGCTGCGAGAAGGGAGAGAGCATGGGGCGAGCGGCTCTAACTTTGCTCTCTCGTAGGAGGTGGAAATGGTGAGAGAAGCAGTTCAGTGGGAGAGAGAAGAGAGGGAGAAAGTGGTGAGAGATGTTTCACGTAGCAGAACGTGTCCTGCCGGCGGCTCTGCCGCGGCCGAGCCCTGGCGGCGCCGGGTTGTCTCTACCCAGGCGCCGATGCTGCGGGGGCTTCGGGTCTTCGCTGTGGGTAGAGAACGCTGGGTTACTGCAGCTGCTCCTGCCCTGGCCGCGCATCCCTGTGCGCCTCGTGGCGCCTCTCCGTTAGTTACAGCCCTCGCTACCGGCTGCTGCACCCTGGAGAAAAACGACCTTTGGCTCCGGAGTCCCGCGTTTAACCGGTGCTCTGTGCAGCGCTCCGTGAGCGGAGATGGGAACACACGCTCAGAGCTGCCCTGGGTTTGAGGAAGCAGCGCTGTTCACCTCAGGCGCGTGCTCCTCAGCTCACTTTGTCGTTTTTCTGGTTGGTTCTGGGAATTCTGTGCTTCTGCCGCAGTTTCACAGAACCAGGTCAGCAGAGTCACGCCGCTCGAGGACGTGGGGTTTCTGGTTATCCCTCCTCAGACGGTAGCTCGTTCAGCCAGATCCCTTTGGAAGCTGGGGTCAGATTGCGTTCCCCAGGTCAGGAACGCGCTCTGCGGGCGCTGCGGGAGCCTCCTCAGCCTCCCGGCAGACACGGCTGCTGCTCTCCAGGCTCCTTCTGGAGCCGTAATCACTCGGCCTTTTACACCTGCTGCCCCACGTGAGTGTGGGTGTGCGGGCAGTTCTGGATTAAGGTGATCTTTGTAACTCAGTTAACACTTGAGATTGTGTTTGTTTTGGAAGAAGCAGCCGAGGCTTTGAATAACCAATGGCACAGGCTGCGAGAGGGCAGAGCCATGCGCCAGAAAATGGCCTGGTGACCTTTCAGGCACGTGTTATGTGTAATTATTAAATACACATATTTAGTATTTGTATAATCGCACCGTGCCCTGGGTCTGTGGGAGCGGGGGCACGGACGCGGGGCTGCGTGTCCTCGGGCTCCTCGGGCAGCTCCGCTTTGTCCTTGCTCTGCGGCTGCGACACGTGCAGAACAGGACAAGGGTTCTGTGCGAGTGTCGCGAGCTGTTCTCGGGGGTTCGATTCCTCCAGCGGAATGGCCCTAGGGAGTGATTGGGGTAGGAGGGAGCCTCTCCGGGTCGCTTGGTTCAGCCCAGAGCGGAGCCAGTTTAGATCAGACTTAGTGACTTTATCTGTGAAATGTCTCGTTCCTTGCCTAGGAAGGACCTCAGAATGGTTTGCTGTGGCTTCAGAAGAACCCGATGTCATGGCGTTACTGTCACAGCAAAGGGTATTCCTACTAGGTCAATGTCGGTAGCGTATGGACTGGAATACTCTGTAGGAGACCTCGGGTCCGGGGAGTCGTTATCAGCATTTTAACAGCTCTGGATAAACACGGAGCAAGTCCGGCCCCAGAACCACGCTGCGCTGTCTGTGCTGCTTGCATTAATTCAAGCTTGGGTAGGTAAAGGCTTTTCCAAAGCTTATGCTGACGTTACTTAAAAACACCCAGAGACTGTCAAGAAACAGAAAACCCTCTATGATTGCTGATCCAGCCTCGGCCATATCCTCAGCTTTCAGGAGTGCTGATGGTGCTATGGTGGTTTTTCATTGAAAACTGCAATGTAAAATTTTATTTAAATGGTTAATTTAAAGGAAAGAAGTTATCAAAACGTACTCATTCAGCCATCAGCAATACTTCAAAAGGATGATGGGCATCTTATGAGAAGTGCCATTGTTCTTCGTGGAGGCCGAACCGTGCGCAGTGGTCGCGGTTCGTCCTGCTGGGGTTTTACTCTGGGCAGGTTTTTGAAGCGAAGCTCTGAGGCTGCCCTGGCGTGCATCGAGCACTTCTGGGGTCTGTGTTCCGTCTGCTGCCTCTTCCCCGCTCTGCGGTGGCCAGGTGGAATGACTGCTGTGTGCTGCCCCAGGCGCTGGGCACAGGTGACAGCAGGGACAGGACTCCCCAGCCCCGGCTGCCTTACGAGGTTCAGATTCCTGGTGCCCCTGCCCGTGGGTGCCGGGAGGAGCTGGCAGCTCAGAGCCCCGAGACACAGCAGCAGAGGCGCCTTTTCCTGCTGTTGCCTTGGGCGCGACCTCGAAGCTGGGGTTGTCTGGGCGCTGGTTCCGATGGTTGGGTTCGCAGCAGGGTCCACCAGCGCTGCGTGGTGGCCGTTGTGAAGCTGTAGGAGGTTCCCACCTCAGTGCCAGAGCCTCAGTGACGCTGTGTGTGTCACCATTTTTGGACCTGTTCTCTAATACTTTAGGGTTTCATGTTCAGTTTTGCACACGAGTGACACACACCAAATGTTTCTCCTTACAGTAAGGTTGTGGACTGAAGAAATGTGAAGAATTGTGGCTTTGCCGTGCTCACCATCAGTTCTGTAGAGGTTTTCACTCCCTGCATGTATCTCCCAGCTCAGTTCTTTGACAGCTCCGTTTCTAACAGCAACATTAGTAACCCCAGGTCTCCAGGGACCGATTCGTGGTGCATTTCGGTGCCCCAGCTCTGTAGCCGTAGTTATTTTCCTGGCTCCCCAGGTGTTGTCAGGACAGACGTTGAACAGCCCACGGCCCAGCCGGGGCTGCCTGGTGCCCTTGTCTCTTCAGCTTGAGACCCCAGGGAGCAGTCACATACAAGGTTACTTTTACCTTGAACACTCACTGTACGTACAGCACTTGTCCAAAATAAACATCAGCGGATTCAGAATGGACCTCAGCTGAAATATCCCTAAATACCCGTTTGGGTCTTGTGATCCTCCAGAGCACTGCTGTGTTCTCACGTGGCTCATTGTTGTCTGGAGAGCAGGCGTGCGATGTGGGACACTGAGGGTTTGCTGGTGGCAACACACAGAAGCTTTGGGAGAGAAGGGCGGCGGTGCTTATCTGAGTTCTCAGTAGCTCCCTCTGTATTTCTCAGACACCGTCCCCGTCCCGTCCTCCCGGCCGCGGCCCTGCTGCACCATTGGGAGGGTCACACTGCACCATCGGGAGGGTCGCGCTGCACCGTCAGGAAGGGTCGCGCTGCACCGTCAGGAAGGGTCGCGCTGCACCGTCAGGAAGGGTCACGCTGCACCGTCAGGAAGGGTCGCGCTGCACCGTCGGGAGGGTCGCGCTGCACCATCAGGAAGGGTCACACTGCACCGTCAGGAAGGGTCGCACTGCACCGTCAGGAAGGGTCGCGCTGCACCGTCAGGAAGGGTCGCACTGCCCCGTCAGGAAGGGTCGCGCTGCACCGTCAGGAAGGGTCACAGTGCACCGTCAGGAAGGGTCGCACTGCACCGTCAGGAAGGGTCGCACTGCACCGTCGGGAGGGTCGCGCTGCACCGTCGTGAGGGTCGCGCTGCACCGTCAGGAAGGGTCGCGCTGCCCCGTCAGGAAGGGTCGCGCTGCACCGTCAGGAAGGGTCGCGCTGCACCGTCAGGAAGGGTCACACTGCACCGTCGGGAGGGTCGCGCTGCACCGTCAGGAAGGGTCGCACTGCACCGTCAGGAAGGGTCGCACTGCCCCGTCAGGAAGGGTCGCACTGTGCAGCGCGGAGGGAGAGCGACGCTGCTCGTTCCCCGGCCCTGGCGCTGCCGCGGGGTGGATAGTTATAGATGTACCTTCCCCAGTGTCTCCAGATCCCGGCTGTAAGCCTTTCAGGTGCTCTGTGGAGGACACCAGTAGGCGTGTCACGTTCTGTCCCCGCGCCGGGGAGCGGACGTGTGCACGTGTGGCAGGAGCAGGGGGGCCTGTGCACCTGTGGGGACCCAGAGTGATGGCGTGTCTGCACCGCTTCTTGAGCCTCTGCCGTGTTTGTGTCTGGAACAATTCCAGGTTCATTTTCCAGCAGTGGGAGCCTCCCGCAGAGTCTGGAGATAAGCCTCGGTTATTGCTGGGGGTGGTTTCCTTTTCATTGCTGTGTCTGAGGGATGTGGTCGACTCCTGCCCTGATCTCCTGGTGTTGTCTCTCTCCTGCCCTGCCCTCTCCAGAACGCCACGAGCGAGCCGCTGCGCCTGGACTACCGGACCCTGGCCGCCCTGCCCAGCAGCGGCCTGCAGCGCGGGAACCGCTCCGTAAGTGAGGGCTGGGGCCCCCGGGGAGGCGGCGGCGCCCTGCGCCGGGACACGGGGAGCGGAACCGCGGGAGAACCGGGCAGGGTGGAACAGGAGGAAGCCACAAAAGATGAGAACAAGGAACTGGGGAGAGCAGGGAGCCGGGTCACTTGGCGTTTTGGAAAGGGAGGCGGCCCGGGTAGTTGCCGAGACAGACGAGCGCCCTGAGCGCGGCCGAAGGGACAGCCCAGCAGGAGAGGGGGCGTGCGAGGAAGGGGCCGCGGGAAGCGAGCGGAGCGAGGGGAGGTTCTTCCTGACAGAGTTGTGTGCGAATTCATTGCGGATGGTGTTTAGCAAGGAGGAGGGATGCGGGGTGCTGGTACCAGAAGTATTGAATCGAGATCCATCCGGGACTGCCAAGGGCAGAGCATCAGCGGCTGTGCACCGTGGCTCGGTCTGGCACAGCCTGGGGTGCTCCTGCCCCGGGACCTGCGTTTCCGTCCCTGGCACGCGGTGGCAGCTCAGCAAGAGAAGCCCAGATTTCACAAACTTCACAAAGTCGTCTGGCTCTCCTGTGTTTAAAGCCTTACCTCACCTCTCCGCTTCCTTTGGTCGTGTTTTACCTTCCCTGCATCCCGCCCAGTGATGCCTGCTTCCCCACACTCCGGTCTCCACCTCCTGCTGCAGCAAGACCGATCCCTTTGCTCTGATCAGAGGTCCCGCATTCCCGTTCCATCGCTTCAGGATCATCTTTTTACCCTCACTGTCCACCTCGTTCCATCCAGACAGGTCCCTCTCCTGTGCATCTGTCCTCTCGTTGACTTCAGGCTCTCTTGCTTTCTGCTTTCACGCTGATTACAGCCCTGCTTTTCTCCAGCTTTGTCTTGTTTTGTTCCTCCCCACGCTCCCCAGCTTTAGGGTTTTCTCTCCTGGCTGTTCACCCAGAAAGCATTACCAGCCAAAGCTGTAACACATTTTTAGCGTCTCTCGGTGTAACGCGGCAGCTGGCGGGAAGGGCAGGGCCAGCCCACCGCAGCAGCTGCCTGCGTGCGGGGCGCCGGTGCCGCTCGGCAGCTCGTGCCGCAGCCGCCGGTCCGTGCGGAACGCCGGGGCTGGAACGCGGGCTGGCCGCGGAGAACACGGGCTGACCGCGCCGGCGTGCCGGAGAACACGGGCTGGCCGCGCCGGAGAACACAGACTGGGTGTGCCGGAGAACATGGGCTGGCCATGCCGGCGTGCTGGAGAACACGGGCTGGCCGCGCCGGAGAACACGGGCTGGCCATGCCGGAGAACACGGGCTGGCCGTGCCGGCATGCCGGAGAACACGGGCTGGGCATGCCGGAGAACACGAGCTGGCCGCGCCTGCGTGCCGGAGGAACGCGGGCTGGCCGCGCCGGAGAACGCGGGCTGGCCGCGCTGGCGTGCCGGAGAACGCGGGCTGGCCGCGCCGGAGAACATGGGCTGGCTGCGCCGGCGTGCCGGAGAACGCGGGCTGGCCGCGCCGGAGAACGCGGGCTGGCCACACCAGCGTGCCGGAGCGCGCGGGCGGCAGCTAAAAATGTCCCGTTGCAGGGGAAGGGCCAGCGGGGGCCCGCGGTTCCCTTTTTCCAGCTGTCGTTTGCCAGCCCCGTCTGCGCTGTTTGAAGTGGCCGGTCTGCCCGGATGGGGGGGCAGGGAGGTGGCTCCAAGGACGCTCCCTCGGGAGCCGCCGGCCCCGCTGGGGCTGGCAGGCGCGGGTCGGTCCGGCCGACACCGAGCCCGCGGTCCGGTTAACGCGCTGTCTGTCTGCAGGCGCTCCGACTGCGCTCAGCTGACTAACGCCCGGTTCCCACAGTATTTCTCCTCCCGTCTCTCTGCCAGCTTCTTCACCACGTACGTTCTCTAATCGGTGCCTACGAGTCTGGTGTTGCAGGCGCACCGCTGAGCAGGAGCTGCCGACCTCGGTCCTCACCACTGTGGGTTGTGAGTGGAATTTGTCACGAGGATTCCCCAGGAACTGCCCCTGAGGAAGGGGGCACACAGTTGTCTATCTTGCATTAATCTGTATTGCCCTGTACTGGTCCTTTAGTGGGCAAGATTTAACAGGCTTACTGAGGTGTTTGTTTGTATGCTGTTAAAACCCCAGCTGAAAGCTGCATGGGAACGCTCATCTGACGCTCTGGGCTTCCCAGTCGCTTGTCTGCGGGGTACCGGGCACAGCGACGTCCGGGTGCTGCGTGGCAGTCCTTGGAGAGCCGCTACGGTCTGTCTGGGACGCAGAGCGGCCTGGAAAGCGTTCCTGTGAAGGGCGGGCTCTGGCCACGGTACGCGCTGGAAATCCAGGTTTGCTTTCTGGGCTGTAAGAAATGGAGGAGACTTCACATCTCTCGGCAGCGTGTCACTGTGGTTACTTCATTAACAGTCTCTGCTTATCAGTCTAAATGTGTTTCTCTTCAGTTTCCAACCACTGATTCTTTCCCCGTACTTGTTCATTAGATTTAAAATCAGATTTGTTTCAGCTTCTGTGGCAAAGCGATGATTGGAACTGCAGATGTGTTTGTCTTGGGTGCCGGGAGAAGCACGGTTGTCCCGGCTGCTCAACGGGAGCGACAGAGGCAGGGCTGGGAAAAGCACACGGCACTGTCTTTGCTCACCCGAGTAGAAGTGGCTGCGTGTCTGACAGAAACAGCCGCCGGCGCGCAGGGAGGCGCTGGAGCCAGAACTGCGGGTCGTGGCGCTCGGTTCCGGCCCTGCCCGTGGACGAGCAGGACCTGAGCTCCCCGTGGCCCGCTGGACCGCAGGGGTGCCGGGGATGTCCAGCTCCGCTGTGCCCTCCGAGCCTTGGTCAGCCCTCCCTTGGCAAAGCGCAGCAGGTGGTGGTGGTGGTGGTGCAGGGAGCGGCCGGAGCTGCGGGCCGGGGTCCGTGCCCTTTGGCGGGAGGCGCCGGGGCCCCGGTCCGTGCTGCGGGGCGGCTGGCGGCGGCGTCACTGCGTCCCAACGGGCAGATCCTGTCCCGAGAGCTGCTGTCGGCTGGCGTAGCCCCGTGTGCACTGCATGAAGTGCTACAGCTTGCTGGTGTCGTTTGTGGCACTCTGGGGAAAAAAAAGCTTGGTGTGTCTTGTTTTGGGGGTTTTGTTGGTTGGTTTTGTGTTGGTTGGCTGGTTTGGGGTTCTGTAGGTTTTTGTACATTGGAAGGCACATAGCTACAACAGCAGCATTTCTGAGGGCAGCAGGGCTTTGGTGTCCGAAGAAATGCGATAGCAGCCAGGGCTGTGTCAGCCGCCGCTTTGGGCTGGGCTGAGCGCTGGGAAGGGCCTCAGGAATCCGGAGCCTCTCAGCTGCCGCTGCAGCCGCAGCCCACCCGGCCCTCCAGAGCTATTTCTGTGGACGCTGCGTGACGCGGGAGCTGGGGAACGTGCCCTGGGCACAGGGTCTTTCTGCTCCCGGCTGGCGCCTGGAGAGAGGGAGATCGGGTCGCTGCGCTCTGGTGTCCTGGAGAACGCTGTGGCTGGGGTAACCGTGCCTCCTTTGGTGTTGCCCGAGGGAGGGTCGGTGCTTCCTCTGGGACGGGAGCAGCTGAGCGCTGGCAGAACTGGAGCTGGGTTCCTGTCCTGCTTCAGTGGGCGCCCCAAGGGGTCCGTGCGGCTCGCTGCTCCTCAGCCGCCTGTTGCTTGTTGGTGTGTGTTATGGTGAAGTGTGGCTGTAAAAGCATGTGTGCTCCTCAAGGGGTGGTGGGACTGCATGGGATAGATGATGTGGTGATGGCTGTGTGACCGTATGGAAACGCACTCGAGCGAGGTGAGAGGCGTCATCCTGTGTGGCAGTGCTGGAAATACCTGGAAGTGCGCTGGGGTGAGGCAGCTGGTGTTCGGCCGCGTGGTGGTGGCGCTGACTTGAGGATGTGCTGCGGTGGGATGGGGTTGTGCTGGAGAGCAGCCGTGTCTGGAGAGCTGCTGCAGCCAGGCGGGGTGCGCGGGGAGCTGGGGACGCAGGGAGCTGGGGACGCAGGGAGCCGGGTGTGCGGGGAGCTGGGTGTGCAGGGAGCTGGGTGTGCAGGGAGACAGGTGTGCAGGGAGCCGGGTGTGCGGGGAGCTGGGTGTGCGGGGAGCTGGGTGTGCGGGGAGCTGGGTGTGCAGGGAGCCGGGTGTGCGGGGAGCTGGGAGTGCAGGGAGCTGGGTGTGCGGGGAGCTGGGTGTGTGGGGAGCTGGGTGTGCGGGGAGCCGGGTGTGCGGGGAGCCGGGTGTGCGGGGAGCTGGGTGTGCAGGGAGCCGGGTGTGCAGGGAGCTGGGAATGCAGGGAGCCGGGTGTGCGGGGAGCTGGGAATGCAGGGAGCCGGGTGTGCAGGGAGACAGGTGTGTGGGGAGCTGGGTGTGCGGGGAGCTAGGAATGCAGGGAGCCGGGTGTGCGGGGAGCCGGGTGTGCGGGGAGCCGGGTGTGTGGGGAGCTGGGTGTGCGGGGAGCTGGGAATGCAGGGAACTGGGAATGCAGGGAGCCGGGTGTGCAGGGAGCTGGGTGTGCGGGGAGCCGGGTGTGCGAGGAGCTGGGTGTGCGGGGAGCTGGGTGTGCGAGGAGCTGGGTGTGCAGCCAGGCTGGGTGTGTAGGGAGCCGGGTGTGCAGGGAGCCGGGTGTGCGGGGAGCTGGATGTGGAGGAGCCGGGTGTGCGGGGAGCTGGGTGTGCGAGGAGCTGGGTGTGCGGGGAGCCGGGTGTGTGGGGAGCTGGGTGTGCGGGGAGCCGGGTGTGCGGGGAGCTGGGTGTGCGGGGAGCCGGGTGTGCGGGGAGCCGGGTGTGTGAGGAGCTGGGTGTGCGGGGAGCTGGGTGTGTGAGGAGCTGGGTGTGCGGGGAGCTGGGTGTGCAGGGAGCCGGGTGTGTGAGGAGCTGGGTGTGCGGGGAGCTGGGTGTGTGAGGAGCCGGGTGTGCGGGGAGCTGGGTGTGCAGGGAGCCGGGTGTGTGAGGAGCTGGGTGTGCGGGGAGCTGGGTGTGTGAGGAGCTGGGTGTGCGGGGAGCTGGATGTGGAGGAGCTGGGTGTGCGGGGAGCTGGGTGTGTGAGGAGCCAGGTGTGCGGGGAGCTGGGTGTGTGAGGAGCCGGGTGTGCGGGGAGCTGGATGTGGAGGAGCTGGGTGTGCGGGGAGCTGGGTGTGTGAGGAGCTGGGTGTGCGGGGAGCTGGGTGTGCAGGGCGCACTCGTGCCCATCAGCTCAGCGTGTTTCACGTGCTGACAGCCAGGTCCTCAGCTCCGCTCTTGGAGGCGCCATTGGGGATCCCGGGACTGGTGGCGGGGGGGGGGTGGTCATGTGTCCGTCAGCGCTGGCGTTCTTCGCCCCCTGTCCTTCAGCAGCACCAGCTGCTCTGTATTTTCTCCCTCCTCTCCTTGACTCTGTTCTCCATGTTTCTCTCTGATCCTTTTGTTTCCTCTCAGCTCGTTCACTATATTAAGGCCAGGTCCGGCATGGAGGGCGCCGGGGCCGTGCTGCCGCTGCTGGCACAGGACAGCCGGGACTCGGCCGCGGGCCCCGCCGGGAGCGCGCCCGCCCGCCCCCAGGACCCCGCGCCGCCCGACGCGCGCACGAGCGGGGCAGAAAAGCCCCAGCGAGGCAAGCAGGATCCCGCGGGCTGCCCCTTGTCCCAGGACCAGACGCCAGAGGCGCCAGAGCAAGAGTGTCTGATCGACTCCCAGCCCATCCTCTTCAGCGAGAACCCCTTCGTGGTGGCCAACCGCAGGGGCACGGCGCTGGGGGGGCCGCCCCTGGGCTACGGCAAGGGGGGCGTGCTGAAGACCAACCTGTACTCCAAGGCAAGCAGCCTGGCATGCGGTGTGTGGCACGTGGTCACGCCGAGGCGGCCGCCCGCGTCCTGCCGAGCCTGATCCCACCTAACGTGCTTCTCGAGTGTGGTGTGCGGACCATTGTCTCCCAGCACTAACGTTCCCTGTTGTTGCCGAGTGTGCTGCTGAGCTCTGCGGACACGGCGCTGTCAGCAGCCCCGGCTCTCACTGGGGCAGGAGCGGGGCAGGGCACGGTGGTCCCTGTCTGCACCGGTTGTCACCGCGGGGAGCGGGCAGGGCCTGTAGGAGAACGGTGGTGGCACCACACGGGGGTTCCTGGGCCCGAACAAACACGGTGGGTTCTAGACCTCTGACTCCAGGAGGCGGTGCAGCTGGCACAGTTCACCTGCAGCCCAGGGGCTTGCTGTGGGTGACACATTCCGGTGTATCTGGACTTTCAGATTTCAAGGGAGAACTTGGCTTTTTCTGTTGGAAGTCTGTATTTAACTGTCTCACTGTTGCACAGGGTACCTGTGGCAGAGCAAGGACTAGACACAAAGGTGTTATATTCCAGATTAGCACCACACCACTTTCCCCTTTTCCTTTCTCAGCCTTTCAGAAGGTCTGAAAAGCAAGAGAAGCAAAAAGCCACGAACAAACAGCTGCCACACACAGAAGCAAAAGCTCAAACAAGCCACAGCCAGCTGCAGTCCCTTAGGTGTTTGTAGCCCAGTTCCTTGTTGAGAGCGTGTTTTCCACGGGTGCGTAGGCAGAGCGAGGCAGAGCTGAACCGCGGTAGCCTCTCGGTACGTTAGAAGACAGCGGCTGTGGTTTGGACGATACAGACATCCAGCCTCAGAGGACCAGCCAGCAGTGGTCAGAGCGCTGGCCCTGTTGAAGGCAGACGTGGTGCCTCGGTGTTCCCTCCTCGGCCTGGGGGGTGTCACGGTCAGCTGGACGTCGCCCGGTTCCGCGTTGCTGTCCCAGGGGCCCGGTTCCCATCCGCGCGCTCTGTGCCGACGCAGCAGGAGCCGCGTGTCGCGGGCGGGACTGGCAGAGGGCGCCCAAAGCCCCGTCCCCGTGGGCCGTGACCGCGCGTGCTGCACAGGGCAGGGCTGCGGAGCCAGAGGCCCGAGGCGGTCGGCCCATGGTGCCGCATTCTGTCGCGACAGTGCTGACGAGGATCGGGTGCCTGTGCTCCAGTATAAACTTCAGATCCATCTCCTGGCTTGGTCGGTAGAAACACAATTGCCTGAGGCTGAGCTGAATCAAGTTGACATGACTCACTAGTGCATGGAAATGGCATTAACGATTGCAGAGCCCTAGATTTGCTTGAACAGTTCTCTAAATCCCAAATGACCCGTTTCCATCTTTAAGCATCTAGAATACTTCTCGAATTGTGCTCCTTAATGCTGTGGGCAGAGTGCAGGTAGCAACTGGGACTGAGCCGTGGGTGTCTGTGCGCTGGGGCGGGTTCCTGGGGTGGGACAGTTCCTGCAGATGGCCGGTTCCTGGGCATGGTCAGTTCGTGGAGATGGTCGATTCCTGGGGACGGTCGGTTCCTGGAGATGGTTGATTCCTGGAGATGACCGGTTCCTGGGGATGGTCAGTTCGTGGAGATGGTCGGTTCCTGGGGATGGTCAGTTCCTGGAGATGACCAGTTCCTGGGGACAGCCGGTTCCTGGAGAGGATTGGTTCCTGGGGATGGTTGGTTCCTGGGGACGGTCGGTTCCTGGGGACGGTCGGTTCCTAGAGATGACCGGTTCCTGGGGATGACCGGTTCCTGGAGATGGTCGGTTCCTGGGGACAGCCGGTTCCTGGGGTGAGTCGGTTCCTGGAGATGACCGGTTCCTGGGAATGGTCAGTTCCTGGAGATGGTCGGTTCCTGGAGATGACCGGTTCCTGGGGACGGCCGTTTGGTTCCTGGGGATGGTCAGTTCCTGGAGATGGTGGGTTCCTGGAGATGGTCAGTTCCTGGAGATGACCGGTTCCTGGGGACGGCCGGTTCCTGGGGATGGTCGTTTCCTGGAGATGGTCGGTTCCTGGAGATGACCAGTTCCTGGAGATGGTCGGTTCCTGGAGATGACCGGTTCCTGGGGACGGCCGGTTCCTGGGGGGGGACGGGCCCTGTCTTTGCTCTGGGCCTCAGAGAGCTCTAGCCGGTTGGCCAGCGCCAGTGGCCTGGGCTGAGCTTTGTCTCCGTTCAGCTGGGGTGGCTCTTCTGGCTCAGTCCACACAAAGGTTTGCCCAGGCTGGGCCCAGCCTGCTCAGGGCTACGCAGAACCTGGGGCGGGAGGCTTTAACCTGTGCGGTTGGCCCTGCGGGGTCTGTGGCTGTGATCTCAGTTCCGATGTTTGGTGTCATTCCCTCATTGTTTCCAGCACTTTTTGCAAGTTCTTGCTGTGTGGCAGCTGCTGCTGGGCCGGTGCTGGCTCTGCTCCCCGTGGTGAGGTGGCCCGTGGCCTCGGGCCGCACGTCGTGCTCCCCCGTGCTCCTGGTCTCGAAGCTGCTGCTGTGCGGTGACCACCGAGCTTTGTCTTCTCTCTTTCAGGCTCCTGCAGGCGAGTCTGGGGCAGGAAATTCCAGGCGTGAAACCCCCTGCTCTCCTGGAAACCATCAGGTGAGTGTCCCCGGGACAGGCGGGACAGGCGGGGATGCTCGTCCGGGGGAGCTGGGCACGGTGTCCGCCTGCAGAGCGGTGGCTTTGGGGTGGAGAGCTGTCCTTCACTGGGGCACCTGCGGAACCGGGGAGGCTCTGTCCCCCAGATGGCTCAGAGACACAGGAGGTCAAAACCTCAGTGGGAAGTTATTTCTCTGGGGGATGACTTCGTTTGGAGAGCAATGATGGGCAGCAGGGCACCCGGTGGTAGTGCTCTGTCTGGTGTTGAGAATGGCCTCACCGCTGCCTTACGCAGGGTAATTCTGGCAGCTGCTGTGTCAGAGAACGGAGCAGCGGGGATTTGGAGATCCCAGGTCTGTAAACCATCACCGTGCAGTCTCCAGAGAGCCCTGGTGTGTGCGCTGCAGGACCCCCGGCAGCGCGGGTGTCCCTGCCCCGGGGAGCGGTTTCTCAAACGCCGGGTACAGCCCGGCTTTCCCTCTGAGACGGGAACTTCATTCAGTTCTTGTAGCTTGCAGGGTTTTTTGTGGCGAGCGTTACCTGCTCTCAGCAGCTGCTCCTGTTTCTCACATCAGCTCTGACCATTTCTTTCACATCTTGCTAAGTCTCTCATTTCACTCTTACGCTGTGGCACTGGGTTTCACAAGGTAGTTGAGACTTTTGAAGGTAAATACTGTTAAATGGATTTTTGTAAGGTTTCCCCTCACAGTCCGTGCATGTTATTGTTTTTTATATTAGGGGCTGGAATGACCTGGAAATGGTACTTTGCACTTATCCTCAGTCACTCTGTGCCGCAGGTGCGCTCAGGTCCGCGGTCCCGCTGCCCCGGCGCTTGCCCACGTTCTCCGGGCCGTTCGGTTCTCTGAGCTGGGCAGAAGCTGCGCGTTCGCTGCGTTGGCTCAGCTTCGCGGGGTGGACGGCACCGTCTGGGGCGGGTGACAGTGAACGGTGACTGGGGAAGGGCAGCGAACAGGGCGGTGCGTCTGCGCTGGAGCCGCGCTGGAGCCGCGCTGGAGCCGCGCTGCGCAGCGGTCGGGTCCATCTGCTGCCGCCTCCCGGCCCGTCTCACAGCTCCCTCAGCTCGGGCAGCTGTGGAACGGAGTCACCGCCGGGGACACAAAAGGGTTACAAGGGGTACTATTCATGGTAGCGCTACTATTTCAGTGCTTTCTGTTCTAGCTCTGCCTGGTTTCTTATTCGTTTTTCCGACAGCAGCTGCCTTGTTTGGGGCTGTTTCCAGGTTTTCCTTTTACCAAAGCACAAATTTTCTTTGAGATGGGGTTCTTTCTATGTAGAAGGATGTGGTGTGGGTACACCTAATCATTCCACAGTAGAATGATACCAGGGTATTAATTTGCCCCGTCTTTAGAGATCCTCAGCTCTTTCGTGAAGAAGCAGCCCGGATGCCAGAGGGTGGCTGTGGGGCTGCCCCTGGAACGATGCGGGATGGAAGGTCAAAGACCGCGCTTGGAACAGCTCTGGTTAGGTCAGGTTACTCAAGGCCATGTCCAGTCAAATTCCTAAATACTCTAGAGGTGGAAAGTCTGCGTCTTTCTAGATGCCAGCTCCAGTATTTGGCTGCTCTTTCTCACTTTTTTGAACCAGTATTTGATCATAAAATCATAGAATCATTTGTATGGAAGAGACCCTCGAGATCACCAATTCCAACCGTAACCTAAATCTGTCCCTGCCCCCTGTCCTGAGAACCCCATGTCCGTCTGTCCAGCCCTCCAGGGCTGGTGACTCCAGCACTGCCCTGGGCAGCCTGTTCCAATGCCCCACAGCCCTTGGGGGAAGAAATTGTTCCCAGATCCAACCTCAACCTCCCCTGGGCAACTTGAGGCCGTTTCCTCTGCTCCTGGCGCTTGTTCCTGGGGAGCAGAGCCCGACCCCCCTGGCTCCAAGCTCCTTTCAGGCAGTTCAGAGATCAGAAGGTCTCCCCTCAGCTCCTGTTCTCCAGCTGAACCCCCAGCTCCATCAGCCGCTCCCATCACCCTTGTGCTCCAGCCCCTCACCAGCTCCGCTCCCTTCTCTCCACTCGCTCCAGCACCTCAAGGCCTTTCTAGGTGTGAGGGGCCCAGAACTGCCCCCAGGGTTCGGTTTGTCCTCCCCATGCCCAGCACAGGTTCGGTCACTGCGCTGGTCCCCTGGCCACCCCAGTGCTGGTCCCAGCCAGGATGCTGTGGCCTCTTGGCCACCTGGGCACACGCTGGCTCATGTTCAGCTGCTGGCACCAACACCCCCAGCTCCTTTTCTCCAGCCGCTCTTCCCCAGCTGCAGCGTCCATGGGGTTGTTGTGACCCCCGTGCAGGACCTTGCTGATGCAGTGTCCCTCGTTCCAGTTTGCCACAGGCAGCTTTCCTGGTGCCCCGATGTGTGTGTTGATCAGTGTTTCGGCGTGGGAGGCTCAGTGCCCATGTCTGTGCCACCAGCAGCCTCTGGCGGTCACGTCGCTTGCTCTTCTGACCCCGGGTGGGCTTGCTCAAGGGTCCCTTGTCTGTCCGTAGGGTCCCGTGGCTCGTCACCCTCCCCTGCTCTTCTGACCCAGGGTGGGCTTGCTCAAGGGTCCCTTGTCTGTCCGTAGGGTCCCGTGGCTCGTCACCATCCCCTGCTCTTCTGACCCCGGGTGGGCTTGCTCAAGGGTCCCTTGTCTGTCCGTAGGGTCCCGTGGCTCGTCACCCTCCCCTGCTCTTCTGACCCCGGGTGGGCTTGCTCAAGGGTCCCTTGTCTGTCCGTAGGGTCCCGTGGCTCGTCACCATCCCCTGCTCTTCTGACCCCGGGTGGGCTTGCTCAAGGGTCCCTTGTATGTCCGTAGGGTCCCGTGGCTCGTCACCATCCCCTGCTCTTCTGACCCTGGGTGGGCTTGCTCAAGGGTCCTTTGTCTGTCCGTAGGGTCCCGTGGCTCGTCACCATCCCCTGCTCTTCTGACCCAGGGTGGGCTTGCTCAAGGGTCCCTTGTCTGTCCGTAGGGTCCCGTGGCTCGTCACCATCCCCTGCTCTTCTGACCCCGGGTGGGCTTGCTCAAGGGTCCCTTGTCTGTCCGTAGGGTCCCGTGGCTCGTCACCATCCCCTGCTCTTCTGACCCCGGGTGGGCTTGCTCAAGGGTCCCTTGTCTGTCCGTAGGGTCCCGTGGCTCGTCACCATCCCCTGCTCTTCTGACCCCGGGTGGGCTTGCTCAAGGGTCCCTTGTATGTCCGTAGGGTCCCGTGGCTCGTCACCATCCCCTGCTCTTCTGACCCTGGGTGGGCTTGCTCAAGGGTCCTTTGTCTGTCCGTAGGGTCCCGTGGCTCGTCACCATCCCCTGCTCTTCTGACCCAGGGTGGGCTTGCTCAAGGGTCCCTTGTCTGTCCGTAGGGTCCCGTGGCTCGTCACCATCCCCTGCTCTTCTGACCCCGGGTGGGCTTGCTCAAGGGTCCCTTGTCTGTCCGTAGGGTCCCGTGGCTCGTCACCATCCCCTGCTCTTCTGACCCCGGGTGGGCTTGCTCAAGGGTCCCTTGTCTGTCCGTAGGGTCCCGTGGCTCGTCACCATCCCCTGCTCTTCTGACCCCGGGTGGGCTTGCTCAAGGGTCCCTTGTCTGTCCGTAGGGTCCCGTGGCTCGTCACCCTCCCCTGCTCTTCTGACCCCGGGTGGGCTTGCTCAAGGGTCCCTTGTCTGTCCGTAGGGTCCCGTGGCTCGTCACCCTCCCCTGCTCTTCTGACCCCGGGTGGGCTTGCTCAAGGGTCCCTTGTCTGTCCATAGGGTCCCGTGGCTCATCACCCTCCCCTCCTGTGGCAACAGTGTCCCTTTTGTCTTCCCATGGCACTCTGCTCTGGCCGGGGAAGCTCCCGGGTGCAGCCGCTCGCTTTCTTCGCCGTGGCCCTGAGAGCAGTCGGATCTCACCGATGCGTTCAGGGGGAAACAGAGCACCCCAGGAGCCCCTTTCCGATTTACGTTGCAACTCTCAAACTCCATTATGGGGCACTCGCTGTAATTTGTAGTCTGCTCTGTCAATTCAGGTTTATTGTGTCATGAATTCTCTGTAGCTTGAGCCACATATTGAACAATCTATACAGCTTCCTTTTGTTTTTCTGTTTTATCTGTTCAGAGATGCGTATGCCGAGTGATATTCTATCAGATTCTTAAAGCATTTGTAGCCAATTTCATTACTCTATCCTTTATTTTAGCCTTTTAATGTCTTCAGCCGGTTTGCTTGCTGCTTTGATTTCTGAGACCTAGTCCGTGTGTCGCTTCGATAGCCTCTTTCCCTCCTTGGTGTGCGGCCGCTGTGAGTGAGCGACTGGCAGGTGTTCCGGGAGCTGCCCTGTGTCGCGGTGCTGGGCCGCTGCTCCGGCTCCCGTGCTCAAGACCCCGCGCTGGCGCGGGAGCTCCTGCCGCTCGCGGTGACCCGGCGTTCGTGTCAGCGTCCGGCTCGCCGGGGCAGGCGCCGCGCGCAGGCTCAGTGCTCTCTGCACAGCGAACGTTCCGCAAAGTGGAACGGGCCCAGCAGGTGATCCTGAAGGACGCAGGGCAGTCCCTGGCCTTGGGGCTTGTCCTTTTGCTGGGACTCGGGAGACTCGACCTTCAGGTCGTTGCTCCAGCACAGACGTTCCAAGGAACCACATCTCTTAATTCTCTGCTGCCATCTATGTTCGATGGAAAGTCTTCGCTTGCGACATCTCGCAGTGCAGCCAGATTTATGGGCTTATTTCAGAGCTCGGGGGCGGTTGAGTCCGGTGGCGCGGGGCTGTGCGGTGCCTGGGAAGGAGGCGCTGGCGCGGGGCTGTGTGCCCAGGGGGCGCCTCGGGGTGCGGGCGCCGCAGCTCCGGTCACAGCGCTCTGTGGTCACAGCGCTCTGTGGTCACGGCGCTCTGTGCGGGAGCACTGCTCGTCTCAGCCTCTCACGCGGAAAACCTGCTCTCTCCGTTTTCTCTGCCGCTCTCCCCGATGGTCCTCCCTGGCGTGTCCCCGCTCCAGACGCCTGCGGCCCCTCGTCCCGCTCACCTCTCGGGCAGGGAGACCCGCTTTGTAAGTGCTGCTGGTGTGCGGTGTGGCTGCTGCTCCTGCTGTCCCGGCGCCGCTGCCCCCGCCCCGTGTCCCGTGCCCCGTGCCCCGTGTCCCGTGCCCCGTGTCCCGTGTCCCGTGTCCCGTGTCCCGTGTCCCGGTTTGGCTGCGCAGCGCAGCCCCATCCGCTCGCCCGCTGCCGCGGCACCGCTGACGCTGGGCGCTGGTGGCTTCGCTCGAGCTCGGCACCGGCGCAGGGCTGTGAACGGGGCCGGGACCGGCCGGGCTGCAGCGGAGATGGGAGAGGGGAGGGAGGGCGCGGGGCCTGCAGATGAGCAGAGCTGCTTGCGCCTCCTCGCATCGCAGAGCAACCGGGAGCAGCTCCGGTGTGCGGGCCGGGCTGCCCCCCGTGGAGGAGCAGGTTCGGCCGGGGTTGCTGTGGGCTTGGGCGCTTTCCCTCTACACAGCCGGCAGGCTTGGGAGTTTCCTATCTCTCGTTGTATGGAGCAGGGAAAACTAAAGGTCTCCAGGTTGACATGCGTATTTCTGTTTTCAGGCTTCCATTAACTTCATCACATCCCAGGATGACAGTAAATCGGTAAGTGCCCGCGCCGTAAGACCTCATTGCGGTGTCCCTGTGCGTCCTCCAGCACGTGGAGGTGGCCTCGCCTGTGCGCTCGCTCCCAGCTCTGCAAGTCTCTGTCGGTTCCTATTCCATCTCCCGTCCTCCACTCTACCTCAAGTTTGTACAGATGCACTAACTCTAAATGTTGTCAATTTGAAAACTTGATGTGGGTGTTTTTTGCAGCTTTTATTCCCATTTATCTGTGCAGCTTTCACTCAGGTAGCTTTTGCTGGCTTCCTCAATTCCTGCTTCTACGCTCTTTGCTCTTAGAGGTTTTGTGCGGTTCCACACAGCACCCAACGGTGATGGCGTGCAGGGCACATCTCAGGCTCTTCTGTCTGCATTTCTGATTGGAGCCCAGCTGGTCCCAGTTCGTTTTCATCCCCAGCCTTTGCCAGCTCCCGTTCCTGGCTGATGTTTCCCAACGCCATCCTCCCTTCGTGATGCGCACGCTCGCCGAGCTTTGACATTTCCGTACCCCCCTGACCCTTGCAGCGGCTTCTTGTACAGCGAATTCTTCCTCATGTCCCGGCCTCTCTGGAACCCGCTGTCCCTGTCGTGACCCTGGCTGGTTTGCGTGTCTCTGCCTGTCCCAAGTGCTGGCACCAGGGCCGTGTCAGCGTTTGCTGCGGTCGCGCTCCCAGCCTGGGGCTGCAGGCAGCAGCGGAGCTGAGGAGCTGAGCTCCGGTGCACGCGTTTCTCGTTCAGCTGCATGGCAGAGCCGTCTCGCTGCCCTAACCGCTCGTTTCTCTTTCTCTCTCTCCCGCCTCCCCGCCTTTCCCCGCGCGTGGCGCTGACACGAGCAGACCAAGCCGGGCGTCATTCAGCCTCTCGCCCGAGTGCGACAAAATGCTGCCTCACATAATTCGGAGGACGGGGACAGCCCCAACCCCTTCCAGCAGCCTGAGCCGTGCTCCGGTGTCCAGAACTCTGTAAGTGGCCTGCAGTTCCTCCTCGCTGGGCTCTGTCTGCCTGCCCCAGGCTGCTCCAGCGCCGCTTTTCCTGGAGTGTGGGCTGAGCGCACCGCCCGTGGGGATGGTGCAGCCACAGGCCGTGTGCCGTAGCGAAGGCTGGTTTAAGGTTTGAATGCGCCAGCCTGGACGCCCCAGGTGAGAACCCGCGCTGTTGACAAGCAGAGTCACGGTCAGTGCATCCCCCGTAATCAGCAAGCTTCACCTGTTTTACAGCCTCTTCTGATCTCGATGTGCTGTTCTTTAGCCCATGCAGAAGGGAACATCATCACACAACGTGATGTATCTTCAGTCCAGGGCAGAGAACCACAAACACCTGAAACTGAGTTAGTGCAGCCAGAGGGGCTGAGGGAATAGAGCAACTGAAGGGTATTTGCTTTCTGGCTGAAAGGACGGTGGTGTCATTCCCACCCCCACTCCCACTCATTTCTGTGGCGCTTTGAGCAGTTCATCCCAGCCCTTCTCCCTCCCTGGACGTGACAGGAGGGGCCGTGGGGCGGATGGGTGAGGAGGGGACCAGCAAAGACAAGTGACGGGCGATAGGGGGGTCCTCCTGGACCCGATCGGGTGTTTCTGAGTAAGTGGAGCTCTGTGAAGAGGAGGCTGGGGATCAGAGGCAGGTCGTCTCCAGGTCGTAGGTCCCTGGATGGGTTGCCACGCTGATTTAGGAGACCAGAACCGTTAGCCTTGAAGTACATAGGAGTACACACTGGCCATTTTAGAAACAGAAGTGTAATAGCCACTGAAGGAAAAAAAGAGAGACAGTAATAGATCCCTTCCCATTAAGACGGCTCCCTTAGTCACAAAATGCCAGGGCTTGTCTTTAATTTTCTAATGAACTAGAAGTGCCTTATCCAGCCCTGCGTAGGGGTCTCAGTCCTCTGCGTAGCCGTCCTGTTCCAGCCCCAAGCCCCGCTGTCCCAGTGTGCACGTGCAAGTGGAGCTGGGTGGGAATCCTTAGGGACCGACAGCCGTTTCCTCGGCGCAGAGATCTGGCGCAGAGTTCGGTCCCGTCGGTGAGGGTCTGCAGCACCAGAGCTGTCGTTCCCACCACCCGAGAGGCGGAATGGGTGTGATCCATGTGCCGCTGTATATAGCGCGTATACTATAGCGCGTATACTATAGCGCGTATACAGCACGCTGCTCACGGTCCCGCCCGCGGCCGCGGGAGCCGTCCCCGCCGCATTCCACTCCTGAGGTTTGCAGGCCGAGGGCTGCGCTGCGTTTCCCTCGTGTGTGATCTTCTGTAACATCTGTGGTTGTCTCTGCCTCCTGCCCTTGTCCCTGCAGCAGAAGCCGCCCTCACCGCCCTCTCCCGACGAGATCCCCATCAACGTCAAGCAGGCGTACAAGACGTTTGCGGCAGTGCCCTTGTCACACCCTCTGCTGGAGACGCAGGTGAGCGGCGCTGGGCTGGGGATGCGGCTCGGGCGGGACATGGAGCCTTGCGGGCGAGCGAGGGCGGCGTGAGCGGGGAGCGAGGCGTTTGCTCCAGAAGGAGCTGCTGAGAAGCGGCGATGTGCTGAGGTCCCCTCGGGAGCTGAGTCTGTTGGTGCTGCGGATGGGCACCCAGCAGAGCCCGGCCCGTGAGCACAGCGCGTCCTGAAGGGTCGCGGTGTTCCGTGTCACCGTTCTTCTCCCAGGACACTGGGGCGCTGTTGTGGAACCGCGCTGCTGGGACACAAAGAAACTCTCAGAATTTTCAGAGTCAGGCTAAACGTGTTTTGAGGAACTTTTAATTAGATTTTGGTCTTTTAACTTAATTGGAATTATTCCTTGTCCCCTCCATGTATTTGAATCATGGAGCCATTCAGGCTACCTGAGGCCTCTGGAGGTCGTCTCCATCCTCCATGCGAAACAGGGCAACCCTTGTGTCGCAGAATCAGTTAGGCTGGAAAAGACCTTTAATATCGAGTCCAACCGTTAACCCAGCACTGCCCAGTCCAGCACAACCGCCTGTCCTGAGAACCTCCTGTCCGTCTGTCCAGCCCTCCAGGGATGGTGACTCCAGCACTGCCCTGGGCAGCCTGTTCCAATGCCCCACAGCCCTTTGGGGAAGAAATTGTTCCCAGATCCAACCTCAACCTCCCCTGGGCAACTTGAGGCCGTTTCCTCTGCTCCTGGCGCTTGTTCCTGGGGAGCAGAGCCCGACCCCCCTGGCTCCAAGCTCCTTTCAGGCAGTTCAGAGATCAGAAGGTCTCCCCTCAGCTCCTGTTCTCCAGCTGAACCCCCAGCTCCCTCAGCCGCTCCCATCACACTTGTGCTCCAGCCCCTCACCAGCTCCGTTCCCTTCTCTACACTCACTCCAGCACCTCAAGGGTTTCTTGGCGTGAGGGGCCCAGAGCTGCCCCAGGATTCATGGTTTGTCCTCCCCAGGTCCCAGCACAGGTTCGGTCACTGCCCTGATCCCCTGGCCACCCCAGTGCTGGTCCCAGCCAGGATGCTGTGGCCTCTTGGCCACCTGGGCACACTCTGGCTCATGTTCAGCCCATCACCAACACCCCAGGTCCTTTTCCAGCCGCTCTTCCCCAGCTGCAGTGTCCATGGGGTTGTTGTGACCCCAGTGCAGGACCCTGCACTTGGCCTTGGTGACCCTCAGCCCATTGGCCTCAGTCCATCGATGCAGCCGGTCCAGCCCCCTCTGTACGGCCATCCCACCCTCCCGCACATCAGCACTGCACCCAGCTTGGTGTCACCTGCAAACTGAGGGTGCACTCGATCCCCTCGTCCAGACCATTGATTAAGACGTTAAAGTGGCCCCAATCCCGAGCCCTGGGGACACCACTGGTGACCGGCCAACAACTGGTTTCCAAGTCAAACTTGGTGATTAAAATGTTAAGCAAGATTGGTCACAAAACTGACATTTGAAGTCTCACACAAATCCCTGCAGTTCATTTGTTTCAAAAATTTTAGTTCTATCGAAGGAGCGTGTCGGGTTAATCTGCACGGCACCTGTTCCGTGTTAATCTCTTCTGTTTAGGTTTGTCTTGACTGTATTAACCTCTGCATAATGGTCCTGTTCAAACTGAACAGACTGATAGCTCCGCTGCTTAAATGAGTTTTCCTGCTTCTTGGTTTCTTTAAGAACACACCAGTTATTTTGTGGGCCGGCCCGGCCCCCGGTGGACACGTCGGCTGAGACCCGTGCGTGTCGGTCCCGCAGCCGTTGCACTCCGAGCTGCCGCGCGGTGGTTTTCGCGTTCCCGCGGGTGCGCGTGTTTTGCTCCCAGGTTTTCGGAGTTAGCAGCAATTTCTGTCTCCAGACATTCGCTTCTCAGACAGAAGCTTTTTGCTTTTTCCCTTTTCTGTTGTTTTGCCCCTTATACAAAATCAAAACTGTTAGTTTCTGCAGTTTGAAGAACGCTGAGTTGAAGGTGGGTTGTTTGCTCTCCTCTTTTGTTTCCTTTCATCTGTGTAATTAAAGAAACTTCGATGTTTTTAATAACTTTTGGCAGTTCTCATTATCTTGCAGTGGATTTTGTGGAGGTTGCTTTTCCTGCAGTTCCGCTCACCCAGTATTCAGTTATTTAGTTGGTAAAATCTGGTTTCTCTCCTGGCAGCGTTTCCCCTTCTCAGAAGTGAATTTTGGGTAGCCGGCTCTGATTGAAAGGAAGGCTGAGCCGCCCCATCTTCAGCTGAGCCCTGTGCTACTGCTCTTCACACGTTTTTCAGTTCCCCCCTTTTCAGTGTTACCGTCCGTTCCAGTTTCTCCCCCAATTTAAAGTCAACCCTCACGGCTCGCGGTGGCCGAGCCTGCGTGGCGCGTCCTGCGTTGGTTCTGGGGCGGTTCGGTGAACCAGCCCCTCAGCTCGCGGCCGGGGCTGCGCGGGTCTGCGGCACCGGTGACGGTGGCAGCAGGGCGGGAGTGCTGGGAAACCCGATCTCCAGAAAACCCGATCTCCAGAAAACCCGATCTCCAGAAAACCCAATCTCCAGAAAACCCGCTCCTCAGAGCACGCCCGTTTCTTTGTGTCCGTAGGAGCTGCCGGGTCAGACCAGCACGGAGAACGCCAGGGCTGCCCCGGAGGTGAGTTCTGGAGGCCGGGGCTGCAGGTGGGATGGGGCTTGCGGGGATTCAGGCGCCTGAGCCATAGGTGTGGAGCGGGATCTCAGGTGGGCACAGGGTGTGGGGCAGGTGTGGGATGGGTGCAGGAGAGGTGTGGGACAGGTGTGGGACAGGTGCGGGACAGGTGTGGGACAGGTGTGGGATGAGTGTGGGGCAGGTGTGGGATGGGTGCGGGACAGGTGTGGGACGGATGTGGGACAGGTGTGGGACAGGTGTGGGATGGGTGTGGGATGGGTGCGGGACAGGTGTGGGACGGGTGTGGGACAGGTGTGGGACAGATGTGGGATGGGTGCGGGACAGGTGTGGGACGGGTGTGGGACAGGTGTGTGGCTATGCATGGACGCGCTGGCCGCCCTGGCAGTGCCACTGTGGCTCGGACAGGTGTAGGATGGGCGCGGGACAGGCATGGGACAGGTGTGTGGCGATGCAGGACAAGCTGGTGGCCCCAGCAGTGCCACTGTGGCTGGGACAGGTGTGGGACAGCTGTGGGACAGGTGTGTGGCAATGCAGGATTCACTGGCGGTCCCGGCAGTGCCGCTGTGGCTGGGACAGGTGTGGGACAGGTACAGGACAGGTGTGGGACAGGTACAGGACAGGTGTGGGACAGGTACAGGCACAGGGCAGGTACAGGTACGGGACAGGTACAGGTACAGGACAGGTACAGGCACAGGACAGGTACAGGATGGCTGTGTGGCGGTGCAGGACGCGCTGGCCGCCCTGGCAGTGATGCTGTGGCTGGGACAGGTACAGGCACAGGTACAGGACAGGTGTGGGACAGGTACAGGACAGGTACAGGACAGGTACAGGCACAGGTACAGGACAGGTACAGGCACAGGACAGGTACAGGATGGCTGTGTGGCGGTGCAGGACGTGCTGGCCGCCCCGGCAGTGCCACTGTGGCTGGGACAGGTACAGGACAGGTACAGGACAGGTACAGGACAGGTACAGGTACAGGACAGGTACAGGCACAGGTACAGGACAGGTACAGGACAGGTACAGGCGCAGGACAGGTACAGGACGGCTGTGTGGCGGTGCAGGACGCGCTGGCCGCCCCGCAGTGCCGCTGTGGCTCTGGCAGGTGGCCCCGCACAGCCCCGAGCAGCGATCCTTCCGCGAGAGGCAGAAGTATTTCGAAATGGAGGTGAAGCAGCAGCAGACGGACAAACCTCCCAAGCGCGTCTCCTTGGTCGGAGAGGATGACCTGAAGAAAATGAAAGAAGAGGAAGGTACGTTGGAGTTTTGCGAGGACATTGGGCCCGTTAAGTGAATCGTTTCTCTGAGGGAGGCACGAGGGAGCACACACCAGAAATCCAGCACTTCTAAAGCCTCGGCCCTGGGGATGGCCCGAAGCGACCGTTCAGGCGGTTCGTGGGTGCTCCCCGTTCCGGGTGTGCTGGTGAAGCGCTGGGTTTCCTGTGGTTGGCGAGCGCTTCAAGAAGTTTTGCGAAGCCGCACAAATGGCGGTGTTTCCGCATCAGCCGCGCAGGCCGGGGTGCAGCGGCCCGGGGCCGTCCGCGGCACCCCGTGTGGTACCCGCAGCAGAGCTCCTGTGGCTCCTGCGCTGCCCCGAGGTTGCACGGGGCTTGCGGCAGCGGGGGAGGTACTGCCACAGTGTTCTGATGCCGTTTCCCCCTGCTTGAGAGCTGCTTTAAGAGGCGATGTGGAACGATACTAAGTGCCCTTTCTGCAGGGCTGCTCTCCGGCCGCTCCTCTCCCGATTTATACCTGTGTCCAGAGTTACTGTGTCCCCCGTGGAGCACCTGGCATTTGTGCTTCCTGAATTCCATGCCGTTAATGATCACCCAGTGTTCCGACCTCTCCAGATCCCTCTGCCAGGCCTCATGTCCCTTGAGAGAGTCAGCACCCCCTCCCAGTTCAGGGTTATCAGCAAACTTGCTAATGGTGCATTCAGCTCCTGCATCCAGATCATTGATAAGACACTGAGCAGCACCGGCCCTGGGATTGAGCCCTAGAACACCAGAGCAGCCTGCTCTCCCGTCCCTTTCGTCCCCGCTGCTCTGGTGACCCCTGTGTCTGGTGCCACCGCCACCTGTGGGCGCCCGTCACCAGCACTTGGGTGGCTCCCGGGCAAGCGGGACGATCAGACCCGGCACCGTGCGCGGGTTCCTGGGGACAGAAGATTGAGCACACACGGCGTGACCCGCTCGGCAGAGTGTTCAGGGGTGGACGTTCGGTCAGTAAGGAAGGGGCACCGAGGTTACGGTGCAGAGCTTGTTACCTCTGACGCATTAGTGGAGGGGACGAGAGACGGTGGCGTGTTTCCCGTGGACGGGGTACGGACTCAAACCAGCATGAACTTGCAGGGATAATAAGCGCAAGGGCTGCCCGGAGGTTGCGTCCTTGTGGGGGCTTAGCGAGCGCTTTGTGCTGAGTCTGTCTTGTCTTGGCAGCCCGAAAACTGCAGCAGAAACGTGCTCTGCTGTTGGAGGAGGAGCCGGAGGAGGATGAGATGGTGAAACAGGTGCCCGAGGTGAGCGTGCAGTCCAGTGTCGTCATCGAAGGAGTCGAGTACAAGATCGAGAGACTGAATGGAAGGAGCACCCAGGCTCCAGCGACTCGGTAAGACACGGCTGGCAGCTCAGCACCACCCACGTGTGTCAGACGTGTCCCATTATCAACAGTTTCAGGGAGGCGGGCTGGGCAGAATTTCTGCAGCACAGAAATGGGCAGGTTTTGCAGCTCTTCCTTTTCGGCAGAATCGCTCCTCGGCTGCTGCGCACCCGCCGTGTAGAGGTGTTGGCTTTGGAGACAGCTGGTTCAAGACGAGCCCTGATGCTGACCCTAGGCTTGGGGCGGCTTTTCAGACCTTTGTGTCCATGTTCTCCTGGACTTGTCCTCTAGGTTGCCTTGATGTTATTTTTCTAGTTGTTGGGCGTACAGCCGGGGAATGAGGAAGAGTCTCATTAGACTTCGGATAGAAATAGGGGTGCACTAGGATGAAGCTGAAGCTGTCCTTGCCTGACTCTCTTCTGAGTCTGTGCTGCATTCCTCTCTTCACAAACGCTTTTTCTGTCAGTCTTAGAAAACACTTACCTGACATTTTGAACCTCACATCTCTGCATCGTGTCCGTCAGTCTCTGCCGAGGAGCTTCTCCCATAACAAGTGCACTGAGCGGCTCTGAGCGAGGACAGCAGCCGGGCAGCCGTGGAGGGCCCTCTGTGCCTGCTGCTCTCATACTGACACATGGGGACAGCGAATGGTGGAACCCGGCTGCCTGTTTGCTGTGGAGGGCCCTCTGTGCCTGCTGTGTTCATACTGACACGTGGGAACAGCGAACGGTGGAACCCGGCTGCCTGTTTGCTGTGGAGGGCCCTCTGTGCCTGCTGTGTTCATACTGACACGTGGGGACAGCGAACGGTGGAACACGGCTGCCTGTTTGCTGTGGAGGGCCCTCTGTGCCTGCTGTGTTCATACTGACACGTGGGAACAGCGAACGGTGGAACCCGGCTGCCTGTTTGCTGTGGAGGGCCCTCTGTGCCTGCTGTGTTCATACTGACACGTGGGGACAGCGAACGGTGGAACACGGCTGCCTGTTTGCTGTGGAGGGCCCTCTGTGCCTGCTGTGTTCATACTGACACGTGGGGACAGCGAACGGTGGAACACGGCTGCCTGTTTGCTGTGGAGGGCCCTCTGTGCCTGCTGTTCTCATACTGACACATGGGGACAGCAAACGGTGGAACCCGGCTGCCTGTTTGCTGTGGAGGGCCCTCTGTGCCTGCTGCTCTCATACTGACGTGGGGACAGCAAACGGTGGAACACGGCTGCCTGTTTGCTGTGGAGGGCCCTCTGTGCCTGCTGTGTTCATACTGACACGTGGGGACAGCGAACGGTGGAACCCGGCTGCCTGTTTGCTGTGGAGGGCCTTCTGTGCCTGCTGCTCTCATACTGACGTGGGGAGTTAGGGAACAGTGAGGCTGAAGCCACCAGATGACTTCCAGCTTCTTATTGCTTACGCTTGAACAGAGGCAAGGCAGTAGAATGGACTGAATTTGTGTTTCTTGAAATATTTCTTTTTCATGCTAGAACAGAAACTGAAATTTAATCAAAGTAAACTTCAGCAGTAGCAATCAGAGCTCAGAGTCACGGTGAACCTTCTGACTGCCGCCCGAGCCACAGGGACCGTGTGCGTTTCCTGACCTGCGGAGCACGGGCTCGTGTGACCTCCTTTCACTACGGATCAAACTGAGCAGCGCCGGCCTGTGCGCGGCTCGGAGCGCAGGCGGTAACGGCAGCTCAGACGGTAACGGCAGCTCAGACGGTAACAGCAGCTCAGACAGTAACGGCAGTGCAGGCGGTAGCGGCAGCTCAGATGGTAACGGCAGCTCAGACGGTAACGGCAGCTCAGACGGTAACAGCAGCTCAGACAGTGACGACAGTGCAGACGGTAGCGGCAGCTCAGATGGTAATGGCAGCTCAGACGGTAGCGGCAGCGCAGACGGTAGCGGCAGCTCAGGCGGTAGCGGCAGCGCAGACGGTAACGGCAGCTCAGACGGTAGCGGCAGCTCAGACGGTAACGGCAGTGCAGGCGGTAGCGGCAGCTCAGGCAGTAGCGGCAGCGCAGACGGTAACGGCAGCTCAGACGGTAGCGGCAGCTCAGACGGTAGCGGCAGCGCAGACGGTAACGGCAGCTCAGACGGTAACGGCAGCTCAGACGGTAACGGCAGTGCAGGCGGTAGCGGCAGCTCAGACGGTAATGGCAGCTCAGACGGTAACAGCAGCTCAGACAGTAACGGCAGTGCAGGCGGTAGCGGCAGTGCAGACGGTAGCGGCAGTGCAGACGGTAGCGGCAGCTCAGCCGGTAGCGGCAGTGCAGACGGTAGCGGCAGCTCAGGCAGTAGCGGCAGCTCAGCCGAAGTTTGCAGTGCTTTGGTGAGGAGCGCAAGCCCTCAGCGCGTGCCGCGGCTGCGCGTGGGGTGGCTGCCTGGAGCGTCGCTGTTCCGAGGCCGCCGGGACGCGTCCCTGGCCCCCCGTGCGCTCACGCGTGTCCCGGGGGTCATCCCCACGCGGGTCTGACACCAGCACACAGCCGCTGGAGCAAGCCAGGCCCGTCACGCGGTGGCAGCTGCAGTCGGGCTGGAGCTGTACGGGAGCTGGTCAGCACACACCGTGTGTCACACCCGCAGAGCCTGCGTTAGCGGAGGGGACGCGGTTCACCTCCAGACAAAGAGTGAGTTCTGCTGTTAGGGAGCGTGAACACTGATGAAAGCAACTAGGAGGTGTTTGCAGCAATGGACAAGGAGCTGTTGAGCAAAATCGTGAAGGGCTGTGTGTTCAGACTGAACTAACTGTTGCCTCCTGGGGCTTGGATCTGTCCCAAACCTTTCCTGGGTGCGTGCTGCTTCGGCTGACACGCTTGTTTTGCTCTAGGCCCTCCGAGGTCACGGAGAACAGCAGCTCGCAGAGGAATTCGCTGGAGGAGGGAATGAAGCCCGAGCAGAGAACCGGCTCCATGTCTGGGTAAGTGCATCAGCGGTGCCCTGCGCCCAGGAGCTGCCGCGGTGGAGCAGATGGCTCCTGCTTTTTAGCAGACATAGCGTGTACGAGGAACGATTTTGTGCAGAAAGAGAAACTGTGATCAGAAGAGAAACTCGCCTCTGTTAGGGGTCCTGCCACCTCCCAAGATGGTGGCTTCGCATGCGGTACTAACCAGTTGATTGGGGCTGTTGGTCCTTAACTTTCATCTCGAGAACAGGCAGATGGGAGCTGTGGGGGACCAGGCCCGCCCACCTCTCCTTGCTTCTCTCCCAGGTTGAGTCCGTTGTACCTTGGAGCGGGGGAGCCGGTGGCGCCGGTGCGGACGGCGAAAGCCGAGCGGAGGCACCAGGAGCGGCTGCGCATGCAGAGCCCCGAGCTGCTGAGCGGCCAGGAGAAGGAGCTGTCTCCGGCAGAACGGCGCGCTCTGGAGGCGGAGAAGCGAGCGATGTGGAGGGCGGCACGGTGAGACAAAGAGCCCTCCCTGTTCTCTTCACTGGGCAGTTCAGGAGAGGAGCACCGGCTGCATGTCTTGGGTTTTGTGGTGTTAAAACCAGGGAATGAACAAGCCCTCCTAGGTCAGGTGTCGGGGAGGTTGTGTAGTGTCCGTGTAAGCGGTGCAAAGCGTGGCCGCTTGGCCGAGCTCATCTGCTGCTGCTGCTCCACGGTGGGGCGCCTCTGATTGCAGCACTGCTGCACCATCAGCGGAGTTTCATCGCAAACATAACTTAAACACCTTTATGTGATGGTGAATGCGTTCCTTCCCTCTCAGCAGACAGCTTCCCGCCCCTTTGTAGCACGTGGAAATAGATGGTGTCTGTTCAAGCAGCGAGGTGACACGTCCAAAGGGAAAGACCGAAAGAGCGTTTCTGATATCGAGCGTTGCTGGACTGGAGCACTGCTGGAGCCAAGAAATGAGCAGAGGAGGGCGCTCTGTCCACACAGCTGGTTCACCAGCTGGGGAGGAGTGGTCAAGAACTGGTTTGGGAGAAAGGGAACTTCCTGCCCCAGAACTGGAGACCCGAAGCCAGTCCAGGCATTCACTGCATCACAGAATTCCTTTCAAAATCAGTCAGGCTGCTCCTGTAGTTACAGTTTCTTTGCCGTGATGTTCCTGTAGGAGGCGTTCAAAGGACACTGAAACAGCCTCTTTTGGGTTGGCACAGGAGCTTTCAGAGGAACGGGGCTGCGGGCGACTCGGCCTTGCCAGCCGGCTGGATGAGGTGCTGGAGCCATCGCCTCGAGCTGCGGTGCCGCTTGGCAGTCCCAGCGCTTGTGCTTGGCCGTGGTGACAGTGGTGCTGTCACCTTCTGGGGGGCTCAGAGGAGCGAGAAATGCATAGTGGAATCCTCAGCAAGAACCGACTGATTGTGGAGGGCTTCGAAGGGCACAAAGCTTCCCAGCACTCCCCGATCCTGTAACGGATCTGCTTGTGGTCTGTGCGGAGCTGGACTCCTGTTCCTGGCGCCAGGGCTTTAGCCCTTCAGGAAGAGTCCCTCCGTGTGCCCCGCTCTCCGCCGCGCCCGAGTCCTGCGCCCTGCCTCGGGGACGTTTTCTGAATCGCGGCCTCAGTGTCACCGTCCTGCAAGGTCAGGACGCGGAGCAGGGCACGGGGAGGCCTGTTTGTCACACGGAGCCTCGGCTTGGCTCCCGTCATCTTGTGGCACGTTCGTTAGACCTTTGCCGTTGCCCTGCTTTGGGCAGCTCTGGGGTCAGAGGACTCGAGGTCCCTGGGGTGTGTAATTAGCGGTGTCCCCGCTAACGGGGCTCGTGCGTGGGTCAGGGGTCCGGGGCTGCTCCCCGTCCCGCGGATCCTGTCTGCCCGGATCCACCGAGTGCGCTGCTGTGTTGGGCGTCTCGCGCCTGTTCCCCTTGGTGCTGTTCCCATGGGTTCCGCATCACAGCTTTTCAGGTGGCGTCATTTGCAGAGGGAAGTTTTGTATTTTCACATTAAGCCAAGAACAACTCTGTTACAAAATATAAGAGGAACAGAAGGTGTGAACAACGCCTGCCAGGACGGCGGCGCTGCCCTGGTGTGTGGGACTGGAGCCCGTGTGGCTGCTGTGGAGCCAAATGGTGTTTGAAACGCTGGCTCGGAGAGGCCAAGTGGGACCAGGGTGACCGAGTCTGGGCTGGTCCCCGAGGCCCCTGTGCTGCAGGTGCACAGAGACGACCGTACCAGCGCTTCGTGTGTCCCAGGAAGGCTGTGAGCACTGAGTGCATTAAAACCGCCCCAGTACGATGCTGTGTAAGCAGCGTGGTGCCGTCAGTCGACATCCCGCACAGGGTTCCTGCTCCATCTTTGCACCTAGGAAAACAACCTCCGCTGTTGTATTCGATCCAGCAAAACAGGAGTTGTCTGTCGGGCTTGTCCTGAAAATCAGCATCGCTGTGCTTGGAGAGGTGGTGGAGACTGATCTGTCATCCCCTCCCAATTAGACACGCAGGGTTTTCTCGCCCTTGCACCTCCACTTCCCATGCAGGTTTCCTCACATGATGGGGCAGATTTTATGGGGTAACGTCAGCTCCCATTCCTCCTGAGCATGAACTTATCTAAGGAACGCTGTAATAAAAGCTTTGTTTCAGGTGGGTGTAGAGAGGAGAAACATGACGTTGCCTGCGCAAACCTTTGAAAGCAAAGCCGTTGCGAGGACACGGCTCACGGTGCAGAATTCGCAGCGGGTCTGTTCTGCCGTGAACTTGGTGCAGGTGCCAGCAGACGCAATCTGGGACGTGCTGGGGAGGTTGCAGGATGTTTTTTGGGCGATGGCGTTATTTGCTCCTGGAACATCGCTGTGCATCTGACCACGCCTTTGGATCAGCGAGGGTCTCGCTGAGATGCTCAGGGCACAGTAAACGCGTTAATGACACTGCGGGAGGGGTAATGAGTGTGGAGGTCTGGCCACCGCGGGCAGGAGCGAGGTGACTGCGTTCCAAACCTCCCGTCTCTTCTCTCCCAAGCACGTTTTGTTCATGGAAAATTAACGAGTGACGAGCGAGGTTTTTAGAGGGAGGAATACATGACAAGGAGAAGCTACTGCAGCTGTCTGGCTTCTCGTTTACCAGATCCAGTGCTATTCAGTTCTGCAGACCAGGTCCTTAGCTCCGTTCTGCTTCTGACGCCAAGGTGCAGGTTTTATTCAGTTCTCAGGGAAGCGTTGGCTGATTCCTCGGGTCAGTTCAGGCCTTGCTTGCGGCATTGGCAGGAATCAGTTGGTCATAACGCGTCCCTTCTCGCACCACGAGGACGGGCTGTCCCTGCTGCCGCAGGTCTCCCAGGTGACCTGGTCCCGTTGGATCCGTGTCCGCTGGCGCTGGAGCAGCTGGGTACCCGGGGCAGCCAGGGCTGGGGTCCGGTGTCCGGAGGGAACACGAGCCCTGCGCATGGTGCTGCAGCCTCACTAACCTGTGTTTTCTTTAAGTGCATGCCGCTGATTTTATTACTTTCTTTCTAATTTTCTATCTTCTGCTTCTTTCCAGTTCTCTGGTCTGTGTGCTGTCACTCGTGACCCCATCAGTTTGCACCTTCTTGGGCTTTCCCTTTTCTCCCTGTGTCATCAGTGCTGTGCCAGGACGTGCGATGTGTCCCCTCCCCACCCACACCCCCTGCCCTATGGGACAGACGCCCGGGGACCCCGCTAGAGCAGTGTTGTGGGCACACGGCGCTGGCGCTCCTGCCCGGAGGGCTCGCACACCAGGGCAGGTGGCCAGCACGGGCGAGACGCAGCGTGGCAGTTTTCCTACACACGCACGCTGTTCCACGGGCGCACGCACCTCTTGAGTTGCTCGTGTTCCAGGGCCTGTGGCAAACACAGCTTTGGGAGCGTGCTTGTCCATTTTGCTCCCCGTTTTTGGTGGCCAGACAAAGGTGCGTGCCAGCAGGGGCTCAGACACGCGTCCGCAAGTGTGCCCAGGAGACCATGCAGTGTCTGCACCGCCCGCACACACTCACGCCCCGTGCGCCCTCGGTCTGTGTCACACACACACACACACACACACACACACACACACACGTGCTGTAAGTACCTCCTGGGCTGTTCCCCGCTGTTCTGTGGGTGTTCAGTGCCCTCCAGCTGTTCTGTGGGTGTTCAGTGCCCTCCAGCTGTTCTCTGGGTGTTCAATGCCCTCCAGCTGTTCTGTGGGTGTTCAGTGCCCTCCAGCTGTTCTGTGGATGTTCAGTGCCCTCCAGCTGTTCTCTGGGTGTTCAGTGCCCTCCAGCTGTTCTGTGGGTGTTCCAGGGCCCTCCAGCTGTTCTGTGGGTGTTCCAGTGCCCTCCAGCTGTTCTGTGGGTGTTCCAGTGCCCTCCAGCTGTTCTGTGGGTGTTCCAGGGCCCTCCCGGTGAGGCAGCTGAGGCTCTGCAGGCCGGTGCCTCCGCACACGTCAGCCCAGGTTGCCCTCTGGAGGCTCCTGCCCCTGCAGCAGCTGCCGCTGGGCAGGATCAGATAGAGGAGCCTGTTTGATCCAGGCAGCCCCTACATCAGACCCGTATTTGTCCTTGCCAGGGTATGTTCCTGTATCTGTTTCTTTCTTTCCCTGCGCTTGTCCGCTGCGATGTTCATCACCATCATTTCCTCTTCCTCCTCTTCCTTCTCCTCTTCCTCCTCCTCCTCCTCAGATCCTCAGCTCTTGAAGACAGTATTAAACAGTACGAGCAGGATCTGGCCAGGAAGCTGTACCAGTCCCGGCAGCGGGCACCTGCTCGCGGGGCCAGGCCAGCTCAGATGAGCAGCCCCGAGCAGAGTCGCGCCTCCAGCGCCCCCGGGTCAGGAACCCAATCCAGGTGTGCACGGCCCCCCCGCAGCTGCATGCTCGGCGCTCGCCCCTCGTCCTGACGCGGTGCTCCCGGCGCCGGGGTAGGGAGGAAACGTCCGTGTTGCTGGTTTCGCTTCCCTGGGGTCCCCCCGACTGCCCGCTTCGTCCCAGTGAGAACGGGGGGATGCGGGGCTGTTTGAGTGGGAGAAGGGCGCAGACGCTCCTGGGGGCCCAGCCCGCCTTTCGTGGCTGTCTCGTGCTCGCGTGGTGGCTGAAGAGGGTTAAGAGGCAACACACTGAGAGTGCAGAGGAGAGTAAAGCGGAGAACTGGTCCTCCTCGTTCCAGCCCCTGCAGTTCCTTTCCAGTTCGGGTTGCTCTCCCATCGCGTGCGGCCCCTCTGGAAAGTCCTGCAGCGTCTCAGTGCGTTGATCTTGGCTCCAGGCTCTGCTCTTCAGCACATACGGCGGCACACGTTTCAGGATGACAGCAAACCAAGCTGCTCTGGTTCTGCTTTGGCAGTCTGTCTGCCGCAGGGAGCCGGGCCTGAACTCTGCCTCTCTGCGCTCAGCCTGCTGGCCGCGCTCTGGGCGCAGAAGGCGTTATCTGGGATGCAGGAGGCAGCGGCTGATGGGTTTTCTCCCTCGTTTCTGAGGCAGGATGAAGTCACTTGAACAGGATGCTCTCAAAGCCCAGATGGTGATCGCCAAGTCCAAGGAGGGGAAAAAGCGCAGCACGCTGGAGCAGCTGGCGGAGTCGCCCTCGCCGGTTCCCACCCCGTCGCCAACGCCGCTGGAAGGTAGCGCCTGCCTCGGGAGAACGCCAGCGCTCCGCCGGCGCTGGAGCAGCTCCCTCCCTCAGCCTGGCGGGACGGTCCCCTGGGCCCTACGGCCTCAGCGTGGGGGACGGGACCGACCTAGGAACGTGACAGATCATCTGGGGGTGGCTCTAGGGAACCAGAGCAGAGATAAAACCGGTGTCATGACTGGAAAGGAGGAGAGAGGCGTTTGTTGTAGGAAGGCAGTGTCGTTCTGAGCGTCTGTCACGCTGAAATTCTGCTGAATGGAAGGGGCAGGTGCGGGGAGGTGTCGCGCTCAATACAGCCGTTCACTAAACAGTGCTTTTCTGTCGTTTGCAGATTGCAGTCCCAGAAACGTCACTTCCCCGGGCCGGCTGGTATGACGTTCTCTGCTTGCTGTTATCTCTCCTGTGATCCTGGGGTTTCTCGGTTGCTCAGCGTGGGTGTGCGCGGCGCATCGGGCCAGGGGAGCCCTACTTGAACGCTCAAGCCAGGTCCGCCTGCGTGATCCACAGAGCTGTGAGGAGGGCGCGGTGGACGAGCTCCGTCGTACCCATTGCTAGAGGCAGCCCCCTTTTTTACAGCTACCATGTAGCTCCTGTTTCTGTGTTTGTTTTATTATGTCATCCGTTTCTTGGTTCGTTTATTCCATCTCTGTGTTCAGAAAGCGTTTCAGTTCAGAGACTTTGGCCCTTTTCTCCTCAGCAGCATAAAACTGAGAACTTGCGCTGAAATCAGCGTCTCCTGTCTCTAAGCGCTGTATGAATACAGCAGGACGTCGCTGCAGGGAACGGCCAGGGCGGTAGGGCCAACGAGAGGACCGGGTCTTGCCCAAGGTCACACAGTACAGCCCATGCTGATTGAAGTCCTGACTGTCACAGAACATCGGGCACCTCACCACAGATGTTCCCGTGTGAACAGGTTTCCTGCCTAACTTGGGTGTGTGTGCAGGGAGCATCACGTGCTGCAGGAAAGCACGACTTGGAAGCCCCGTCCTGGCACCAGAGCAGCTCAGAGGCCCTGTCCGGAGCTGCCCCAGCTCCAGAGGCGGTGTCCGGGCTCTGGCTCGGGGATGACGCTCTCCTGCTGCCCTGTCCCTGCACAGGTGGCTCCGCTCAGCGCTGGTTTTCCATCCATTTCTCTCCCCTTACTCTCTCTTCTCTGTTTCTTCTCTTTTGCTGTCCCTTCTAGTCCATGTCTGAAAAGAAGTTTGACTACCGGGAGTTTGCTGCTATTCCTTCCTCCAAACCTGTTTACGAGATGCAGGTATCCGGTGCATGCTGGGCGCCGCGCTGGGCTCGCTTGCGGGTGCGGGCGCCGGTGGTTGGAGCAGAGTCCGAGCGCCCGGGTGCATCCTCCCCACGGGCCCCGTGGTGCCGGCACCAGCTGCACGGGCCCTGCACCCCAGGGCTTCGCAGGGCTGTGGAACAGTTGGTCCAGATGGCTTCAAAATTCATTACAAAACCTTTGCAAACATAAAGCAGCCACATCTTCACCGTAATTGATCCTGAAACACTTGTAAGTGAAAGATGAGAACTAAAAGGGAAGAAAAGACAATAGAAATGATTGCCAGCAAATTGCAAATTGGAGCAGACGTGAACTTCAAACGGGAGCGTAGCCGGTGTCCTGCCCAGGCAGCAGCTGTGCTGACATTCTCAGGTTGTAGCTGCTGCAGGTGAACTGTGAAGTAATCGGCGGTAAGAGAACAGCAGCTTTCCGGGGCGAGCACCATGGTTCTCCATCCCAAAAGAACCTCACTTCGTCGAAGCTGCTTTGCCACAGAACCACAGAGCAGCTGCGGTTGGCGGGACCTGTGGGGTGACCGTGTGTGGCCCCCGCGCCCGCTCGGGGCTGAGCCGCCTTCCTGCTGTTCTCTGGGCCACTCGTTCACCGATCTGAGCGGATATTGTGTGTGTGTAATGGTTTATTTAGGCTGGCTGTGTTACACAGCCGGGGGGCAGGTGGCTGCCGCCAGGTGTGTTGTGTGTGCAGAACTAGAAGGCACTGACAAAAGGTCCCAGCTCCAAGGGGTCGAGCCCAAGGCAGAGCTGCAGTTGGCGGATTCTCGGGCAGTTCGATGCGTATTGCTGGCTGACTCCTTTCACTAACGGAGCCACCCAGCCCGTGGTGCTCGCACACGTTTTCCTCCGCGAGTCGCTCTCTTTTGGGCCGTGCCCCGTCTGGGTTCTGCACACAGGAAGTGCGAGGAGCGGCCGCTCGCGCTCCGGAGCACCAGGTGTCCCCAGGTTCTGCCGCGGTGCCCCGCGGGCTCTCCGCAGCCGAGAAGGCGCCTCTGGAGGAGGCTGCGTCTCCAGGCGCTGCGGCGGTTCCTCCCCGCTGGGCAGTGACCGGAGCCGTGTTCCTGGGCACAGCGTGCCGCTCGCTCTGGGTGGCGCAGGGCAGCGCGCGCAGCGGCACCGCAGCCCATGTTCCGCTCTTCGTGGAGAGCGTCTCTTCTACCAAACGTGCCTTTCTAAAGCGCTGAACGGGCTCAGACCATCTCCCCCTCTCTCCTGCCTCCTCCGGTTTTGCTGTTGGCACAAACCAGGCAGTTTATCTGGGAATTAGGGCTTCGTGCTCTCACAGCCGTGAAACGTCCCTGACGCTTTCCATAGGTGTCTGCAGAGCTGCCGTTCTCTATCCTGCCGCTGAAGGGGAGTTCCAGCGAGCCCTCGCTTGTGCTCTTGAGCTGAGCAAGGCGACCCCTTAAAGACAGATACTGCTCAGCAGTGACCAGAACTTTCGGACGAGCTGGGCATCGTTAAACCTGCTGAATGCTGAGCTCTCCTGAAGCCCTGTCCGTACGTTTGTGTAGCTCAGCAAGCGCTGAGCTCAGTGTGTTGTGTACGGGACTAGAAGAACAGCAGAAGTAATAAATGCAGCCACTTTTGAGGTTACCAGAGTACTCAACAGAATACTCTGACCTTTCTATCCTTGCAGCACTATGTACAGCGAGATTAAATTCTCTATTTCAGCTGAATAGGTAGACGTGTCTGCAGAGCAGTGCTGATTCTCAGGCCACCTCAGGTTCATGACTGTGAACAAAGTTGTTCTCTCCTGGTCTGATGAGCTGCACACGGCGCTGGTTGTGGGAGCGGTGTTCGTTTGGTGAAGGCTGTAAGATGAGCAGGAGCTGGTGGAGGCTCCTGGTTGTCCCTTGTCCACATCTCCAAGCCGTCCCTGCCGTCTGCCGGGATGTGGCCGCTTGAGTCACCATCCTGGGGGGCGTTAAGAGACGCGCAGTGCCCTGAGGGACATGGCTTAGTGGTGGACTTGGCAGTGCTGGGTTAACGGTTGGACTTGATGATCTTAGAGGTCTTTTCCAACCAAAGCGATTCTATGGTTTTGTGCTTGCTGCCCTGTGTCGGTCCCGTGCACACAGCTGAACACAAGGAAGTGGATTTGGTGTGAGGAGCTGGGTCTGGGAACAGAGCAGCTGCAGAATTAGGGTCTGGGACTCAAGCAGCTCTTGTCTGCTCTCCTCCGTGTTTCTGCTCATTTTCTGTAGTCTTTACGCTTTCTGCCTGCCCTGTCACTTCTGATCTCCCCACGCACAGTGCGAGGAGCGCTCCGCCGGGCCGGGCCGCGCTTGGGCACCGGGCTGTGCTGCGGTTGGGCGCCGAGCTGTGCCGCGCTTGGGCACCGGGCCGTGCCGCGCTTGGGCACCGGCTGTGCCGCGGTTGGGCACCGGGCTGTGCTGCGGTTGGGCGCCAAGCTGTGCCGCGCTTGGGCACCGGGCTGTGCCGCGCTTGGGCACCGGGCCGTGCCGCGGTCGGGCGCTGGGCCGTGCTGCGGTTGGGCACCGGCTGTGCCGCGCTTGGGCACCGGCTGTGCTGCGGTTGGGCACCGGCTGTGCCGCAGTTGGGCACCGGGCTGTGCCGCGCTTGGGCACCGGCTGTGCCGCGCTTGGGCACCGGCCGTGCCGCGCTTGGGCACCGGCTGTGCCGCGCTTGGGCACCGGCTGTGCCGCGCTTGGGCACCGGCTGTGCCGCGCTTGGGCACCGGCTGTGCCGCGCTTGGGCGCCGGGCCGTGCCGCGGTTGTGCACCGGGCCGTGCCGCGGTTGGGCACCGGCTGTGCCGTGGTTGGGCGCCGGCTGTGCCGTGGTTGGGTGCCGAGCCGTGCCACGGTCGGGTGCCGGGCCGTGCCGTGGTTGGGCGCCGGGCCGTGCCGCGGTTGGGCGCCGGGCCGTGTGAGCTGGCAGGCGGTTAGCTCCGTGTCCCGGGCAGCGCCGGGGGCCGTGCCCCAGCTCCGCGGGACCAGCGCTCGAGCGCAGGCCGTCCTCGTGCTGTGCTGGACACGGGTGGGCGGCACGGGCGGGTGCTCACGTCTCCTGTTCTCTTCCAGTCACCCGATGCAGCTGACGACCTCAGATACGCAGATGACAGAAACAGCTCAGGTAAGCTCGTGGCCAAGGGACTTGTCTTTGTCCTCCTTGCTTCCCAGCACGGTTCTCGAGGGTTCCCCTTTGCCTCCTTGTGAGTCAGCCCTGAGGACTTCAGCTTCTTGCTGCTTGAAGCCATGTCCTATTTTGTCTGTTCTAGAATGAAACCTCCAAACTCGCCACGTTCAGTTTTGGGTAGGATGTTTGCATGGTGCTGTAGTGATGGCTGATTTGCTGGGCATGGTGTGTGACAAGCATGCCTGGGTTTCCTCCAGTTTTGTGCTCTGGAGTAGAACGGTGGTAGAACGTGGGTGGACGTTCTGGCCTCAGTCACCCGCTGTAAGGGGGTGACATCCATTGTTCGGGGTCTGCCTCGCACCGCGTTTGCTGGAGCAAAGAATTGCAGCTGCAGATAACTCAGCCTGGGTTAAGACTGAGAGTGCTGGGGTGCTTGAGCACCCAGGTGACCGTCCAAGTCTACACTTGTGTGTCTGTGTCTGCATCACCTCAGTAACAGGAGTTGAAGCCCTGGGCGCTGTGCCTCCCCGGCTGTCCTGGCTCTGGGGTGCGTGTCCCCAGCTGACAGCTCGGACCGTCCCCCACGTTCAGGTGCAGAGCTCAGCAGGGGTGCGAAGCTCAGGGCGGGGTGCGGAGCTCAGGGCGGGGTGCAGAGCTCAGGGCGGGGTGCGGAGCTCAGGGCGGGGTGCGGAGCTCAGGGCGGGGTGCGGAGCTCAGGGCGGGCTGCAGAGCTCAGGGCGGGGTGCGGAGCTCAGGGCGGGGTGCGGAGCTCAGGGCGGGGTGCGGAGCTCAGGGCGGGGTGCAGAGCTCAGGGCGGGGTGCGGAGCTCAGGGCGGGGTGCGGAGCTCAGGGCGGGGTGCGGAGCTCAGGGCGGGCTGCAGAGCTCAGGGCGGGGTGCGGAGCTCAGGGCGGGGTGCGGAGCTCAGGGCAGGTGCGGAGCTCAGCGGAGCTCTGAGGGGGTGCGGAGCTCGGTGGGGGTGTGGAGCTCAGGGGGGGTGTGGAGCTCGGGGGGATGCGGAGCTCAGGGGCCATGCGGAGCTCAGTGGGGGTGCAGAGCTCAGGGGGATGCAGAGCTCAGGAGGGGTGCGGAGCTCAGGGGGAGTGCGGAGCTCAGTGGGGATGTGGAGCTCAGCGGGGATGTGGAGCTCAGGGGGGGTGCAGAGCTCAGGGGGCGTGTGGAGCTCAGGGGGCGTGCGGAGCTCAGCGGGAGTGCGGAGCTCAGTGAGGGTGCGGAGCTCAGTGAGGGTGCGGAGCTCAGGGGGAGTGCGGAGCTCAGGAGGGGTGCGGAGCTCAGGGGGAGTGCGGAGCTCAGCGGGGATGTGGAGCTCAGGGGGAGTGCGGAGCTCAGGGGGGGTGCGGAGCTCAGGGGGCGTGCGGAGCTCAGGGGGCGTGCGGAGCTCAGCGGGGATGTGGAGCTCAAGGGGGGTGCGGAGCTCAGGGGGAGTGCGGAGCTCAGTGGGGATGTGGAGCTCAGTGGGGGTGCGGAGCTCAGTGAGGGTGCGGAGCTCAGGGGGAGTGCGGAGCTCAGGGGGAGTGCGGAGCTCAGGAGGGGTGCAGAGCTCAGGGGCTGTGCGGAGCTCAGGGGGAGTGCGGAGCTCAGGGCGGGTGCGGAGCTCAGGAGGGGTGCGGAGCTCAGGGGCTGTGCGGAGCTCAGGGGGAGTGCGGAGCTCAGGAGGGGTGCGGAGCTCAGTGGGGATGTGGAGCTCAGTGGGGATGTGGAGCTCAGGGGGCGTGCGGAGCTCAGGGGGAGTGGGGAGCTCAGTGGGGGTGTGGAGCTCGGCAGGGCTGCTGGTCCTGGCTGGTCCCTCCGTTTGCTCCCGCCCTGGACGCTGGTTTCCTTCTGCCTGTGTCACAGCTGGTTTTCCTGCTTTGTTTTGCACAAGGGCCAGTTTCTCGTCGTTTCCCTTGGCCAGTGTGGGCGCAGGCCGTGCCGACAGAGCTGAGCCACACACGGGCCCTTTCCAAGCGCCGTTCTGTTGCAGAGATGCTCACGGAAAACTCGCTTTCCCGAGAACAGCGTGTGTTCCTCATCTCTCGGGGTGAAGCCCTCGGGTTCTGTCCCAAGGCGGCTCAGTCAGCGTACGTGACGAGGAGGTCGCGACGGTCTGGAAATGACCAGCGGTGGTGTAGGGGCTTCAGACCTCACCGCTGCCTGCCACTGGTTCTCAGGGAGAATAAAGAGGTGAAGAAGAGAGCGTGGTGCTCTGTTCAGGGCTGCTAACCCAGTCCTTCGGTCGTTCTTGCGTCCTCACCGTGTGAGGCTGTGAGTGCTGTGAGGCACCGAGCAGACGCGGGCTCTCGGAGCGAGAGGAGGCAGCGGATGATGCAGCTGCACTGGGACGGGACGGAGCTCCCGGAGCTCTCGGGTTCGTCCCCTCTCGTTCTTCCGGGCAGCGCAACATTCCAGCCAGCACATATAGAAAAAGATATAGAAATCTATATAGATTTGTTAACATTATTTTTAGGTAGATTTTTGGTAAGTTACAACATCTGTACGTGGAATTAAAAAAGTACCCATTTTCTGCCTGGGCTCAAGCCGCCCGCTCGGCCTGCCTTGGTCTGTCTCCAGACCCTGCTCAGAATATGTAGAGAAATCGTTTGGAATTAAATCTTTCTCTGGGAAAACACTTGAGAATTAGAGTGACTTTTCCTGGCATTTTTGTTCACCGTAAGAGGGAAAGGAACGGAAGCCAGGTCCCGAAGGTCAAAGCAGCATCTGTGACCCAAGCAACACCGTGTGTTCTGCCCCTGCCCCACCAGCTTCCCTGGCAGCCTCCAGCACCGCAGGCACCGCTCTGACACGTCCTGTCGGGCCTGGCGCTCCTGTCTGTGTTGGGTACGGCTTTGCAGGGGTCTGATTACTGCATTAATGATGCTTGTTCTCTGTGCCCCTCTACACACATCGGGGTTTAAATCAGCGTTATCCTTGGTCGCGGGGTTACGGCTTTGTGACCGTGTGGAGAGCTCCTGAGCAGCTCCTGCGCTCCGTGCTGTGACATGGGCTCATCGCTGCTCCAGTTTTAGTTTTGCCTCGGGCTCAGCAGCTCGGACGCACCTGGGGACAGAAGATGGTGTCTCCACCTTCCTTTGTTGTTCATTTACCCCATCCAGCCTTTGTAGCCACATCTCCATTCCAGAGAGGTGCAGCCACCCTTTTGTTCCCCAGACTTCCCTCTTACAGACTCTTTCCCACCAGCTCTCCACAAAAGCGGGGTCTCGGGATCCGCACCGCGCGGTACCTGTGCTCTCCTCCGCTCTTTTCCAGTTCCTCTCATCTGGAGCAGGCAAAGGAGGCTCCCGCTGCTCCCAAATGCACCAGCGTCCTGATTGCCCAGAAGGGAGGTCTTAGGGAAGAAATACGAGAAGCAGGGAGAACGAGCGTGCACAGATGCACTCGTTGAGTTTTCTGTGATCGCCTGTTAGGTAGGGACGTCTGAGCCAGGTGCTGTGTCTTGATCATCAATGGAACCATCCTCTGTAAAACTGTCTAGATCGGCTCTTCTAATCTTCCGTGGCAGCACTGAGTTCCATAACGAGGTTTTTCCTTTAATTCTGTTTCTTGATGATTACTCTGGGTCCCGTGGGCTGCAGTGAGTAGCTGTCCGATTCACCGTTTCCGAGCCGTTCCCATGGCCGGTGTCACGTCTGCCGCCAGTTTCCGCCCCCCAGGCCGAGGCATCCTCATTCCTCCCTGCGGGGATCGCTCCTGCACCCCTCTGGACCTTTATTTGCTCTGCTGAGGTGGAGAAGGGCACTGCACGCGGCATCGCGAGTGTGGGGGAGCTCTGAGCCGCAGAACCCATTCGTGTGCTTTCCCGTCTCCTCTGGTGTCTCGGGAGTGAGGTGGGGCTGCCGAGACGTGACGATGTTTTCCGAGAGCTCCTGCAGTTCTAACCGCGTGTTTACCACTGTGAGCCGTGCCGTGCCGAGCCAAGCCGTGCCGTGCCGTGCCGAGCCGTGCCGAGCCGTGCCGTGCCGAGCCGTGCCGAGCCGTGCCGTGCCGTGCCGTGCCGAGCCGTGCCGAGCCGTGCCGTGCCGTGCCGAGCCGTGCCGTGCCGTGCCGTGCCGAGCCGTGCCGTGCCGTGCCGTGCCGAGCCAAGCCGTGCTGTGCCGTGCCGTGCCGTGCCGTGCCGTGCCGTGCCGTGCCGTGCCGAGCCGTGCCGAGCCGTGCCGTGCCGTGCCGTGCCGAGCCGTGCCGTGCCGTGCCGAGCCGTGCCGTGCCGTGCCGTGCCGTGCCGTGCCGTGCCGAGCCGTCCCGGGGCAGCGCATTTTCATGACAGCTTTGGCTGAGGAACCACCAGGAGTTCTTTGGAAGTTCAGGGTGCTGTGTAAGATCACTTAACTTGCATGCTGGATGGCTCCTTGGGCAAATTCCAGCCCACGAGCTGGAAGGAGTGACTCCCATTTCCTCTCCCTCCCCATCTGGAGTTTTGTCTGCATGTGCCTGTGCCTTTCTTTGTACCTGCTTGCCTGGTTTAGAAGTCAATGCTCTGCTCCCCAGTCCCAGTGTCCCCTCACCGCCTACATTTGTTTCTGGGGCCTTTTCAGCCAGCAGGCTGGTGGTTCGGGAGGGTCCTGAGCTGCAGCAGCTCCACACTCGAGAGCTGTAATGGGAGATGTCACAGGAGCTGTACCCAGAGCCGTAACCAGGAGCTGTACCCAGAGCTGTACCCACAGCTGTACTCAGAGCTGTAACTGGGAGCTGCACCCAGAACTGTACCCAGAGCTGTACCCAGAGCTGTACTCAGAGCTGTACCCAGAGTTGTACCCAGAGCCGCAACCGGGAGCTGTAACCAGGAGCTGTACCTGGGAGCTGTAACCGGGGCCGCTGCGCCTGGGCTGGCTCTGGAGCAGCGGCTGCAGCCCCGCAGGGCTTGGGGCTGATTTACTTTCACAGGTTTCTGTATCTGAGGTTCTCTACTACGTTCACAGACCTCAGAGAAGCTTCCCAGGAGCCAGTTTGCACTTGAGGGGAAAAATCTGTGGGTTTGTGGAACCTTTTCCTTTTTACACAAGCGTCTCGTGGTAGTTGCTCAGGCCGAGTTGTGCAAAGGGCGGACGCTCCGGTGCGCGTCAGAGCACGTCAGGACAGGAAGGAGCCACGGGATCAGCTCCAGGTGCAGAGCACCCGCGAGGGCCCGAGCGCCGTTAACTGCGCCTGCCCTGCCCGCGCCCTTCGGCGGGGCCCGGGAGCACCCACAGAGCCCGGCGCGCGCCAGCATCCCGCGGGGGCACACGCGGCCCTGCTGCGGCCCTGAGGCGCCCGGAGCGCGGGCGCACACCCGAGCCCTCCCGGCGGCCTCCGTCGTTCCTTCCGCTGGCACTTCCAGTGGTGTTCGGTGATCGCGGGTGCTGGGCAGGTGTCTTATTGCGAGTGTGGCTTTCTTCCCAGAACCCACAGGAGTCAGCACCTGAGCTGCCGTCACCTGAAAGTTCTGGGCACGGGGTTACTTTAAATCAGTGAGACTTCAGTGCTGCCCCAAATTCCGCACCTGGGTGTACCCTTACATCTGTATCTGTGCACTTAACCTCGCACTTCTCTTAAAACCTTCGCTTTTTTTGTCTACGCAGTTCCCCAGGAGCAGGACGGGCAGCCAGAGGAAGAGACGTTAGTGACGCGGGACTCGTCGACACCCCCTGCACCGGCGCTGGAGGAGATGGCCCTGTACAGCAGCAAACGCAAACTGCGGCACGGCCGGCGCAGCCTGGAGGCGGCCGTGCCCACGTAGGGGCGACAGCCCCGGGCGACGAGCGGCCCGGCGCGGCCGGCACAGCGCGGCTGCCGCGGCACCAGAGCCCCTGCCCAGCCAGCTCCGTCCGGGCTTGAACCGCCCTCGTTCCTCCCCGACAGCGCCGGCGCGAGTCCTGAACAGAACGGGGCAGCACCGGGTGTATTGGTGGCAGACGAGAGGAGGAGCGGGTAGGACGGTGGGCAGCTTGTTAGCCTGTAAATATTGTGTGCGGGACAGGGAGGACAGGGGGGACACACGAGTGTGAGAGTGCGTCGGGCTCCAGCTGTTATTGCCTCAACTTGGATTTCTGTAGTGGTTTATATGGGAGCTTCTACTCCGGTATGGATTACAGGGAAGGTCCAGCCTGCCTTTGCTCCTATTTAATTTCCACTCTTTTGCCAAAAAGCGTCTTCTCCAGCTCCCTCACTGTGTCCCCTCACTTTCCTTTGGGAGTGCGTGGGAATGGGCAGCTTGGAGGCAAAAGGAAACAAAAAAGGAGTTTCAGTGAAGTGCCTCTGACACCAACACCCGTGTGCTCGAGCGCGGCTGGCAGCAGGAGCCGGGCCAGCGCCGCCGCCTGCCCTGCGGGCGCAGCCGTCTGTCCTCAGGGGCCTCTCCGTCTGTCCCGCTCGGGAGATGCTCTGTCTGTCCTCAGGGGCTGCTCCATCTGTCCCGCTCGGGAGCCGCTCCGTCTGTCCCACTCAGGAGCCGCTCCGTCTGTCCCACTCAGGGGCCACTCCGTCTGTCCCACTCAGGGGCCGCTCCGTCTGTCCCGCTCGGGAGCTGCTCCGTCTGTCCTGCTCAGGAGCTGCTCCGCGGGCGGTCGGTGCTGTTCGGGACACAGGCGCCTGCCTGGGTGTGAACCCCGCAGACGGCGCGGATCCCGCGTGTGGGAGGAGGAGGGACCTGCGCGCTGCCAGCGCCGGTGAGCGGGGCCGGAGCAGCAGCCGCAACCGCGCGCGACCGCCATAGAGAGCAGAGTAGTTGGGGATTAGGATACGGTGCGGAGGTGGGAGGTGTAAACAGCAGTAAGGTAGCGGGTTAGGATTTAGGAAGTGGCGTTGGGGGTCAGGGTAGGAGTAACGGAGTCTCACAGGAGGACGCTGGTGGGTGAAGTGACGGGTGGCACTGGGGTGCCCAGCGCGGGGCTCTCGGGATGCAGTGAAGGGCGGCGGGATAACTCACAGTTCTCCTCTGCCAGCTGGGCTCCGGGCCTCTGTCCATGCAGAACAGGGAACATGCGTGCTCGCCCGTGCAAGAGGAAAAGAAAATGAAAAGAGAGCGGGGTGCGACTCCTGGTTTCCGTGAGTGGAACGAGGGCTGTGAGCAGACTGTGTCACGGGGGCTCTGCAGATGTGGGGGAGGCGGGTGCTGCCGATAGCTCTGAGATCAGCCTCTGCTGCTCCAGTGCCCAGTGCGGAGTGAAACATCCCTTTTCTATTTATTTTTAATGCCTCTGACAGGGAGGAGCTGGTGGTGCCTGAGCTGGCGGTGCCTGAGCTGGCACTGCCTGAGCTGGCACTGCCTGAGCTGGTTGTGACTGAGCTGGTGGTGCCTGAGCTGGCAGTGCCTGAGCTGGCGGTGCCTGAGCTGGCGGTGCCTGAGCTGGCACTGCCTGAGCTGGCACTGCCTGAGCTGGCGGTGCCTGAGCTGGCACTGCCTGAGCTGGCACTGCCTGAGCTGGTTGTGACTGAGCTGGCGGTGCCTGAGCTGGCGGTGCCTGAGCTGGCACTGCCTGAGCTGGCAGCGCCTGAGCTGGCGGTGCCTGATCTGGCAGCTCCTGATCCGGCAGTTCCCGAGCTGGCAGCGCCTGAGCTGGCGGTTCCCGAGCTGGTGGCGCCCGGCCGCCCGCCCGGCACTGCTCCCTGACCCCGCAGCAGCCCCGGTGACGCGGAGCGACAGGCGCTTCTGCTTGTTTGTGTGCCGAGTGAAAGGTCTGGATGCAGGCTCCTGTAGCTGAGAATCTCCCTTCACGCCAAGCGCAGTGGAGCGTTTTAACTGACCGCGTACGTTTAGTTTGTTTAATTTTGTAGAGCTTCGAAGGGGGAACTCTGATAATCGACTCAAACCGCAGCCACGGCTGCTTCCATCATCAGCAATCTGAGCTTTTCCTTTTTAAATCTAATTTTAGCATTTGCTTTTTAACAACAGCGATTTGGAAACAATCCTGGATTGGTTTTGGTGACTAACTCGTGATTCTTGGTTCTCTTCGCGGTACCTGGTGCCAGGCTCTGGGTTCTCTCCCGTTCTCTCCTGAGAGACTCTGAGGGAAAATTAGCGCATCAAGACTGTAACTAGTGACATTTGTACAACCAAAGAAATCTATTTTGTGGTTCAAGGATAATAAAGTTTACTTTACATTTTAGAGCCTTTAGTTAACGTGGTTTGCCCCGTGTGAAGTCTGCATTTCTATACCAACACTTTGATTATTAGTCACCTGTAACACAGCAAACATAGTAGAGATTCTTCTGCTTCTGTGTATAAATTAACAATAACCTAATCAATGCCCGCTGCAGGGGTACCAAGGGGCGCGGGGCAGGGAGAGGAGCAGAGGATGATCGTGTCCACAGGGTAGTAGTGGCTCGATGTCCAGATGGAGCCCCCTCAGAGGGTCGACTGGGACCAGCACTGTTTAACATCTTCACCAGTGACACGGAGGCATTGAGCACACCTGCAGGTTTGCAGGTGACCCCAGGGTGAGTGGTGCGGGTGACACGACTGAGGGACGGGATCCAGCCAGAGGGACCTGGACAAGCTCAAGAAGTGGTTCTGTGCGAATCTCGTGGGGTTCAACAAGGGCAAGGCCCAGGTCCTGCAGGTGGGCCAGGACACCCCCGGTACCCATCCAGCTGGGGTGCAGGGATGGGGAGCAGCCCCAGGAGAAGGACTTGGGGTGCTGGGGATGAAGACCTGGACATGGGCCAGCGATGTGTGCTGGCAGACAGAGCCAAACCGCAGCCTGGGCTGCAGCAGGAGCAGCGTGTCCAGCACTGGAGGGACGTGACTGTCCCCTCTGCTCTGCTGTGACCCCTGAGCTCTGTGTCCAGCACTGGAGGGACGTGACTGTCCCCTCTGCTCTGCTGTGACCCCTGAGCTCTGTGTCCGGCACTGGAGGGACGTGACTGTCCCCTCTGCTCTGCTGTGACCCCTGAGCTCTGTGTCCAGCACTGGAGGGACGTGACTGTCCCCTCTGCTCTGCTGTGACCCCTGAGCTCTGTGTCCAGCACTGGAGGGACGTGACTGTCCCCTCTGCTCTGCTGTGACCCCTGAGCTCTGTGTCCAGCACTGGAGGGACGTGACTGTCCCCTCTGCTCTGCTGTGACCCCTGAGCTCTGTGTCCAGCACTGGAGGGACGTGACTGTCCCCTCTGCTCTGCTGTGACCCCTGAGCTCTGTGTCCAGCACTGGAGGGACGTGACTGTCCCCTCTGCTCTGCTGTGACCCCTGAGCTCTGTGTCCAGCACTGGAGGGACGTGACTGTCCCCTCTGCTCTGCTGTGACCCCTGAGCTCTGTGTCCAGCACTGGAGGGACGTGACTGTCCCCTCTGCTCTGCTGTGACCCCTGAGCTCTGTGCCCAGCACTGGAGGGACGTGACTGTCCCCTCTGCTCTGCTGTGACCCCTGAGCTCTGTGTCCAGCACTGGAGGGACGTGACTGTCCCCTCTGCTCTGCTGTGACCCCTGAGCTCTGTGTCCAGCACTGGAGGGACGTGACTGTCCCCTCTGCTCTGCTGTGACCCCTGAGCTCTGTGTCCAGCACTGGAGGGACGTGACTGTCCCCTCTGCTCTGCTGTGACCCCTGAGCTCTGTGTCCAGCCCTGGGGTCCAGCACCAGGCAGACATGGAGCTGCTGGAGCGGGACAGAGCAGGGACACGGGAATGGGCCGAGGCTGAACAGCCCTGGGGAGAAAGGCTGAGCCAGCTGGGGGTTCAGCCTGGGGAGAAGCTCCGCGGAGACCTTAGTGCGGCCTTTCAGTAACAGGGGCTTGTACAAAAGATGGAGAGAGGCTTTCTACCAAGGCCCATAGTGGCGGAACGAGCGGCAATGGTTTCACACGGAGCGAGGGCGGGTTTGCAGTGGACACAGGGAGCGTTCCTGGGGCTCAGGGCGGTGGGGCCCCGGCACAGCCCCGGGAGCTGCGGTGCCCGGTGCTGGGGCGCTGGGGGCGGGTGGACGGGGCGCTGAGCAGCCCGGGCGGGGGGACGGGGCGGTCTCTGAAGGTCCCATCCAACACAAACCGTCCTGTGAAAACCTCTTTAAAAAACAAGAGAGGGAGGTAAATTCAGAAATGAGAAAAAACGCTATAGTGCCTTCAGTGTCACAGCCTGTAGGACAAGTACCGGTGCCAACTGCAGGCGGATGCTTTCTGAACAAGACGGGAAAATGGACAGAAGGGACATGAAAAGGGCTGGTGGTGTGTGGTCGGGCCCTTTGCATGGTTCCTGCCCGTGCGCCCCTGCCCGTGCTCTCCCTGCGCTGGAGGAGCCAGATCCTCAGCCCCTGGTCACCAAAGAACCCCCATTCTGATATTATGTGGTATTTATACGGTGACTTCAAACGTAACCTCCTGCTAGTTCACCACCCAAGCAACCTGGGGCTGCTGGAACATTAACCCTCCATAGGTGACGTGTTCAGATGGAACCTGAGTGACACGGGGACCGGGGCTGCTCGCTGGGCGAGCGCCGGGTAATCCAGCGCCGGCCCCGTCTGACCTCCCGTGGGCACGACAGCTCCCCTGGGATCTGTATCCGAGCGCTCCAACCCCACCCCACCTGCGTGCACAGACACTAAGGAGCACTGATTTCAAAACGCTTTATTTGTGACAAACACTTTGCTTTAAGGACAAGTGGGTGCGGGGGTTTTTGAGAAGCTGCGGCCTGCCCTGAGGAGCACTCCTGCCCCGTGAGACTGAGCAGCAAGACGACGAACGGCGCCTGGGAGGCGGCGCAAGGACTGCACTCACGGGCTTTGAGGGTTTGGGACATCAGAGGATGATGCGACTCAAACAGCAGACGTTGCACAACATGCTGAGTGTGATGAGCGAGACAGATGCTCAGGAGCTTACAGAACCAAATGAAGAGTTGCGGGAAACCTGATCAGAGCGACCTGCAAAGAGCAGCAAGTGCAGGAGCCCTGAGGAGCACCAGCAGCGGCCACAGACTCATCACGTACGAACGGCAGAGGTTCGGTGCGGGAAGCTGGAAAACACACTCATCCTCCATTCAAACCGTTCCCAGAAGCAATTTGAGTGAATTTACAAACGTGCTTAAGAACACCCCTGTCGGTTTTACAGGGAAACGACCGCGGTAACACTGGAACAAGCAGAAGGGTGAAATGATCATGAATGGAAACAGGCAGAAGGTTTTCTGTCCAGCTCTGTACCCATATGGTGAATCTTTCCCTGGACTCGAAAGCTGTCCCTGGACACCACGGCTGAGAATGGCCCGGGTGGCAGACAGACGGACCGTGCGGGCGGGACGGACGCAGCACAGCGGGAGGACGGGGAGCGTGTTCAGGTTTAAATGCGGATCAGCCCCGCCTCAGCGGCTCTCGGGTCTGGTCCAGTGCGGAAATGTGGCTGGGACAGACACACAGCTCAGCCGGACCTTTTCGGGTGGAAGGGTCTCTAGTTCAGAAACGTTTTGCACAACACACACAAACGTTTAATTACTTGGAAGAAATGTCTCTGTGGGAGAAACTCCTTGTCATGAAGGGAAAGTGCACACAGAGGGGAAAAGAGAATGGCAGCGGTGAGCTCTTCAGAACAATTTATGTGATGCCTTCAGATATGTTACAGAAAACCTGCTGGATTAACACCACACCAAACCAAACCAAAACCAAATCCTGCTTGAGAGAAGACTCGGAAAAACCACAGAGATCTCCCTGCGTACCCACATAAAGTGATCGGTATCAGTGGGCAGCGTCACAGAGAGGCTGGAAAGGAACAGCTGCTACAAGGCAACCACCAACACTTACAGATCAGGAGTCTGAAAACCAACCAAACCAACCACAGCACACGCGAGCAGCTCTCTCGGCTCCCCACGTGTCACCCGACTCTGTTCACCGAGCAGCGCCCGCCGCCTCCAGCCCATTCCTGGCCCCACCGACCGTCCGTCCGTCTGTCCGACACCCCGACAGCGCCCGAGGCCGCGCTGGGGCCCAGCGGGTAACACTGCACACCGCACACTGCACACTGCACACCGCGCTCACACTGCACACCGTGCTGACACCGCACACTGCACACCGCACACTGTGCTGACACCGCACACGGCACACCGCACACCGTGCTCACACCGCACACCACACACTGCACACCGTGCTCACACCGCACACCGTGCTGACACCACACACCGCACACCGCACACCGTGCTCACACCGCACACCACACACTGCACACCGTGCTCACACCGCACACCATGCTGACACCACACACCGCACACGGCACACCGCACACCGTGCTCACACCGCACACCACACACTGCACACCGTGCTCACACCGCACACCATGCTGACACCACACACCGCACACCGCACACCGCACACCGTGCTGACACCACACACCGCACACCGCACACCGTGCTGACACCACACACCGTGCTGACACCGCACACCGTGCTGACACCACACACCGCACACCGCACACCGCACACTGTGCTGACACCACACACCGCACACCGCACACCGTGCTGACACCACACACCGCACACCGCACACCGCACACTGTGCTGACACCACACACCGCACACCGCACACCGTGCTGACACCACACACCGTGCTGACACCGCACACCGTGCTGACACCACACACTGCACACCACACACTGCACACCGCACACCACACACCGCACTGACACCGCACGCTGCGCTGACACCGCGGACACGGCACCGCGGCTGGTACAGCAGCTGGCCAGAGAAAGCAAAACTGGCGGCTGGCATGCCAGTGTGCCAGCATGCCAGTGTGCCACCGTGTCAGCGTGCCAGTGGGCCACCATGCCAGTGTGCCAGTGGGCCAGCGTGGCAGCAGAACGATCAGAAGTCCAAGCAGGATTCAGTTAGAGATTATGACTCCAAAAATCGATGCCCCGTGCACTGGCTGCAAACTGCTCTAGAACACAGCAGCAGACACCTGTGTCACCTGGCGATCCCTGGGTTTGTGTCTCTAGGCTGCAATCACTATGACTGTAAAGTGCTCTAGAACACAGACACCTGTGTCACCTGGCGATCCCTGAGTTTGTGTCTCTAGGCTGCAATCATTATGACTGTAAAGTGCTCTAGAACACGGTAGCAGACACCCGTGTCACTTGGCGATCCCTGAGCTTGTGTCTCTAGGCTGCAATCATTATGACTGTAAAGTGCTCTAGAACACAGACACCTGTGTCACCTGGCGATCCCTGAGTTTGTGTCTCTAGGCTGCAATCACTATGACTGTAAAGTGCTCTAGAACACAGACACCTGTGTCACCTGGCGATCCCTGAGTTTGTGTCTCTAGGCTGCAATCATTCCGCGTCGCGCAGCCCCCAGACGGGGGGTTGTGAGCTCCCCCAGGACGTTACCCGGCGTCGGGGACACGGTGACCATCGCCCCGGTTGCGGCCGCGGGACGGGACGGCCCTGGTGCCTCTGCCAGGAGCCTTTCCCAAGTTCTGTTAACGCAACGGCCTCTCACAGTCACCACGGTCGGGGTGTCTAAAGACACCAGGCACACAAGCTCCTTCGATACTGCAGAGTTTTCCACAGTGAGCAATGTTATAACAGAGCTGCACTTTATTTCTACAAAAGCCTGGGTAACAAACCCCCCCTTGGCACACACCCCATTCTGGGGCTCAAAGACTCTCAGCTGCGTTATCCGCTTGGCTTTTGCTTTATGAGCGATTCTTGCACTCCATGATATGCAGCTGAGAATAACTTATTTGTTGGTATGATAAAGGTGGTTTTCGGCGCCCCACTGTGATGCCAGCACAAACAAGCATGGTCTGGCACGGCCTTGCATTCTTTTTTCCTATTAACCATTTTCCACAGGCAGACGCAAGCGAACGTGCCTTGGCCGGTTCCCAGAGAAACGACTTCTACAAGAGTCAAAGTTATTTCATTTCAGTTGGTTTGGAAGGGAAAAAAAGCCATTAAACAAATGCAACCACCACACCACCCAACCACCACACCACCAACCACCACACCACCCAACCACCACACCATCCAACCACCACACCACCCAACCACCACACCACCCAACCACCACACCACCCAACCACCACACCACCAACCACCACACCACCCAACCACCACACCATCCAACCACCACACCACCCAACCACCACACCACCCAACCACCACACCACCCAACCACCACACCACCCAACCACCACACCACCAACCACCACACCACCCAACCACCACACCACCAACCACCACACCACCCAACCACCACACCACCAACCACCACACCACCAACCACCACACCACCCAACCACCACACCACCCAACCACCACACCACCAACCACCACACCACCCAACCACCACACCACCAACCACCACACCACCCAACCACCACACCACCCAATCACCACACCACCCAACCACCACACCACCCACCACCACACCACCCAACCACCACACCACCCAACCACCACACCACCAACCACCACACCACCCAACCACCACACCACCCAACCACCACACCACCCAACCACCACACCACCAACCACCACACCACCCAACCACCACACCACCCAACCACCACACCACCCAACCACCACACCACCAACCACCACACCACCCAACCACCACACCACCCAACCACCACACCACCCAACCACCACACCACCCAACCACCACACCACCAACCACCACACCACCCAACCACCACACCACCAACCACCACACCACCCAACCACCACACCACCAACCACCACACCACCCAACCACCACACCACCCAACCAGCACACCACCAACCACCACACCACCAACCACCACACCACCAACCACCACACCACCAACCACCACACCACCCAACCACCACACCACCCAACCACCACACCACCCAACCACCACACCACCCAACCACCACACCACCCAACCACCACACCACCAACCACCACACCACCCACCACCACACCACCCAACCACCACACCACCCAACCACCACACCACCAACCACCACACCACCCAACCACCACACCACCAACCACCACACCACCCAACCACCACACCACCCAACCACCACACCACCAACCACCACACCACCCAACCACCACACCACCAACCACCACACCACCCAACCACCACACCACCCAACCACCACACCACCCAACCACCACACCACCAACCACCACACCACCAACCACCACACCACCCAACCACCACACCACCCAACCACCACACCACCCACCACCACACCACCCAACCACCACACCACCCAACCACCACACCACCAACCACCACACCACCCAACCACCACACCACCCACCACCACACCACCCAACCACCACACCACCCAACCACCACACCACCCAACCACCACACCACCCACCACCACACCACCCAACCACCACACCACCCAACCACCACACCACCCAACCACCACACCACCCACCACCACACCACCCAACCACCACACCACCCAACCACCACACCACCCAACCACCACACCATCCAACCACCACACCACCCAACCACCACACCACCCACCACCACACCATCCAACCACCACACCACCCAACCACCACACCACCCAACCACAACAGGCGTTTCAGAAGGTCCGGAGCGGGCACCGGAGCTCCCGCGGCCCGAGCCACGGGCGGGGTGACCAGGACCCTCTGCACAGACGGTGTGTGTGCGATCCCTGCGCCAGCAGCTCTGCAGCGCTACGGATCCACCATCACAACCACGGGAACGCAACGTCTCACTAACTTTGCAGGAACTGGAGTAAAAGGGCGATCACGACCTGGCCAGAGCAGCTACAGAACCCCCTTTGGGACACGCGGGACAGGAGGGGACGGCGACGTCCCCATTCCCTGCTCCTGCCACCAGCGCCCACGGGGACACGGCACAGGCGGCCAGGGACAGGAACCTGCAGTGCATTCGCATGAAGAAACGAGGACAGACGACAAAAGCAGGGGTTAACACGGAGCTTTGGAGGCCGTGTGTGCCACTCTTTCGGTCACGTTTCTTCTGACACCGTTTGATTTCGCCGTGCACACAGGAGTGACCGGGCGCAGCGCCCGTCCCAGCACAGCCTCAGGGCTGCACGCTCCGCTCACATCAGCACCGCTTTCCTTTGAGCTTCCCAGCGATGCTGAACCAGAAACCACGGCAAAACCGAGGAGAAACGGGACAGCGGGGGAGGAGGAACAGATCCGCAGCATCACGGAGAAAAGGTTTCCTCTCTAATCCATCTGCCGCAGTCAAACGGGCATTAAATCTGGGATATACACACAGAATCTAGAGGACAAATTCTGAGTCCATCCATCCCAGTTCAGGGTGGGGAACTGCAAGTGTAGTAACTACTTCAGAGCTCACTCAACGTCTCCAGTCACCCTTTCTATTGGTTTGTCTAATAAGTGGTAGGACCTCTACCTACAAACCTCTGTAATTTCTAATAGGAAAATTCTAGTTATTATAAATCAAATTACTCAATATAAATTAAATGAAGTCATAAACTTTGCAAACGTATAAATAACCCCCTAAGGAAGTGACGCACTTTGTCTCCAAGTCCCTCAGTCCGGCTGATCTGAGTATCAAAGGAGCTCTTTGTTAAAACAGAAATGCTAAAACTACCACAAATCCGCAGCCCAATCAAACAATAAAACTGCGCAAAGTGAATTTCTAGATGCAGCTACATGAATGTTTCTCAGGAAGGCTACTGGGAAACAGCAGGATTTACAAGGAATTGAAAGAATGCTCCAAGCAAGCTGTGCGTACAGAAGGTGAAAAAGAGCGACCTGTGAAACCCCCCAGAATCAAAGTTACTGTGCGCTGCAAAGCCTGACTCCAGAAATCAGCTACAGGGAGCGGGTACGTGGAGGGAACGGAGCCGCCTCGCTGGAGGCGAGAGGCGCTCGGAGTCCCGCGGTCCCCAGGACGACTCGGTGCAGCGCGGGCTGAGCACCCAGCATGGAACGGCCTGATCCAGAGCGTTCTGATCCACAGACCGGCCTGATCCACAGACCGGCCTGATCCACAGACCGGCCTGATCCAGAGCGTTCTGATCCACAGACCAGCCTGATCCACAGACCGGCCTGATCCAGAGCGTTCTGATCCACAGACCAGCCTGATCCATAGATCGGCCTGGTCCAGAGCGTTCTGATCCACAGACCAGCCTGATCCATAGACCAGCCTGGTCCAGAGCGTTCTGATCCACGGACCGCTCTGATCCACAGACCGGCCTGATCCATAGACTGGCCTGATCCAGAGAATTCTGATCCACAGACCGCTCTGATCCACAGACCGGCCTGATCCACAGACTGGCCTGATCCAGAGTGTTCTGATCCATAGACCGCTCTGATCCATAGACCAGCCTGGTCCAGAGTGTTCTGATCCACAGACCGTTCTGATCCACAGACCAGCCTGATCCAGAGTGTTCTGATCTGTGAACCGTTCTGATCCACAGACCGGCCTGATCCAGAGCGTTCTGATCCATAGACCGCTCTGATCCACAGACCGGCCTGATCCAGAACATTCTGATCCACGGACCGTTCTGATCCATAGACCGCTCTGATCCACAGACCAGTCTGATGCACAGAACATCCTGATCCACGGAACATTGTGATCCATGGAACATTGTGATCCATGGACCATTCTGATCCATAGACCACTCTGATCCATGGAACATCCTGATCCACAGACCATTCTGATCCACGGAACATCCTGATCCATGGACCGTTCTGATCCACGGAACATCCTGATCCACTGACCACTCTGATCCATGGAACATCCTGATCCATGGAACATCCTGATCCACAGACCACTCTGATCCATGGAACATCCTGATCCATGGAACATCCTGATCCACAGACCACTCTGATCCATGGACCGCTCTGACCCACGTCCTCTGTGATCATCTCGTCGTCTTGTCCGTGTCCAGCCGCTCCACCTGACCCACTCACCCAGTGTCTGACCTCTGCAGAACGCTGGGCTCGTTCCACTCCTTTATTCCATCTTGCATACAAAGCTCAGTTAAAGTGAATAAAAGTACAGAAACTGAGATGAGAGGAAACCTCGTCCCGCCCTCCCAGCTCTAACTATGAGACATCTATGCTTGCTTTTGTCAGCTAAACAATCGCTTTTTCTGTTGACCGTTACTGTTTTCAGCAAGGATGCTGAACGAGGCCATCTGGCCTGGTTTATACAGAGAAAACTGCAGTGGTGCAGGAAACTGGCTGATGGAGCAGCACCGAAGTAGGAACAGAGCTGCTAAATCCCACACTAGCTCCTATAGCTGTTCTCCCTTCATTTACATCTATAACATCCCTTCTTATTCTCAATATCCCTTTTTATTTCTCTGCTGAATTTTAATTGCATGCTAGAAAAAAAAAATACGGCTTCTATTCAGAATAGAATACATCTTCTAGAAGTCTCCTGCGTGAAAACTTAGTAGCCCACTGAGAGCACCAGAAACAACGCGCTTCTCAGAGACGGCTGAAGAAGTGTAAGAGCCTCGAATTCTAACAGGATTTCTGTCGTGTTCTATGCCTGGCGCGTTCTGCTCCTCACACTGTAGTCCGAGCCGTGCTCGTGTTCCACAGAACCCAGGCCAGTGTGACACGGTGGAAACCTCGCGCTCCGTATCCCACTGAACCAAAGGGCCTGCGCGGCTCTGCGATCCCCGGGTCCCGCGCCACAGGCGCCTCACGCAGAGAACGAGACAACATGTTGCCAATAGGAGAGAATTAATGAGAAGAAATACAAGCACGGGATCCTAGGGGAAACCGTATTACAGCCTGGAGAGGACAGAAAAAGCTGCCAAGGTCCCCGGTCTAAGAAAAACTCTTTCCAAGTCCAAATCTAGTGATGAGTTTAAGCACGAGCATTTTAGCAAAACGCGCTCTCCAGGCCCCTGGGAACACGGGTCCCTGCACCCCGGGGTGTATGTCCATACACCACCAGCCTTCGACGTACGGAAACGCAAAGGCAAAATCCACCCGAGGCAGCGTCTGTGCCGCTGTGCACCAGCGAAAGCGGTCTGAAACACTTCCGATGGTCCAAGTGGCTGGGGTAGATCAGGTACCTCATAGCGCTGGTTTCCGTGGCAAACACCGCCCGAGCACGGACCAGCTCTGCGAAACAAGCGCCCCCTCCCGCTGTGCGGGACCCCGAGCGCAGAGCGGACAGACGAGGGACACGGGGTGACGGCGCGGAACGGGTCAGAGCCGAGCCCGTGAGACCTGCGCACCGCCGGGCGCTGGGGAGGGCGCAGGGCCGGCGGGGCCGCCCAGCCACGGAGCCGCCCCCGGCCGCGCACCGGAGCCGTCCCCGGCCGCGCACCGGAGCCGCCCCCGGCCGCGCACCGGAGCCGCCCCGGCCGCGCAGCGGAGCCGCCCCCGGCCGTGCACCGGAGCCGCCCCCGGCCGCGCAGCGCCGCGGGGCACCGGCTGAGCCTGGGAACCGCTCGCGGGCTCGGGCCGGGACCGCACTGCACCGGGACGGGACCGGCCCCAGCGCGGGAACGGGCCGCCGACACCACCACGTGACGCGCAGCCCCGCCCCGCCCCAGGCTCCGCCCACCGCCAAGCCCCGCCCACCCCGGGCCGGCCGCAGCCGCGCTCCGCGCCCCGGCGCTGCGGGGACGCCGGTGGCAGCTGGGCAGCGCTCGGTGAACATCGCTGACAAACCGGGGAGCCCGGGTTACGGACGGGGTGCAGAACCGAGGTCGGGGCACCGGGACCCCGGTGACGGGTCTGCAACAGGGCCCGATGGGCTGCACCCCTGGAAGCTGCAGTCAAACAATCGGACAACACAAAGGTTCAGTTCTTCAATTACAGAAACCACTTACCTGCAATCTCTCTGAATTACCAATTACTTAATTGCTGTAAACCAACATTCTGAAATGTGTATGCACTGCTAAGTGATGCTGTTTCCTCTTTTCAGGGAAAGACACTCTGTGCATCTTTACATTCTACAATATTGGTTTATACAAATGAAGTCCTGATTAGAAATTAAAATGCGACTTCTGTAAGTGAAATAGAGACTCCGGCACACGGAGCGAGGAGCCGGGGCACAGAGCTGCTCCCCCCACAGAGGCCAGGCCAGCAGCCGAGTTTAACCAGGCCATGGGGCTGTGCAGCGCCCCACGGGCGCGGGGACTTACCGGTTTGTGACAGGCTGAGGACGCCTATCGATCAGGAACCTGCGCTCCTCCGGCCACCTCCTGCATTGTTCCCAGAACGAAGGGACAGCAGAACACGCTGGTAAGAAAATAAATAACACAACCAAATAAACCCCCGTTCTGGTACCCAAAAAGTGCTGCTATACAGAAGATACTGACAATAGTGACTCTTCCTCTTCTATTCCCCATCTAGCCCATTAATTTAAGGCAGTTTTCATAAAAGCAAACTAACAAACAAAAGCAAATTACAAGCATAACAGTGAAACTACGTGAGACTACATTCGTGTTCCCACTCCCTAACCCTGTTCAGATGTCGGCACAGCTCCTTACAGTCGTGCTGGATTTCTGCAGTCACACTTGGGGAAAAAGCTCTTTACAGTAGAAAATCACCTTGCAGAACTGTGAGGGGAATGAACCGGACAATTCCCAGTGAGGCTTCTTCAACGTCTGTCAGCAAAGAAAGGCTGAGCCATCACAGACCAGAGACTTACAGATTCTTCAGTGATGTACAAAGCACGCATTCATTCACCACATAAAACAGCTTCACTGCTGATGCCAGTGACTGCCTGTGAATTCTTGATACTGAGCTGAAATAAACCCAGGACGATCTTGTTAAACAGCTTCAGACTACAAAGACAGAAGGGAGAAAGTGAGGCTGCACTGAACCCCGAGAATGTAATAGACACAAATAAAGTGTCCAGAACAGACCAAAACCAGAAGTGGCAGAAATGATAGGCACAGATGTTAAGTCAAAAGGAGCATTCGCTGTCCTCTCTTCCCTTATAAGAGAGTCCAGGGGATCCGAAATGCCAACATAAGGGTCTCAAAGGACAGGACGAGTGACTGTTCTGCGGGTCCCGGGTCACCTGGGCTTGTCTCCTCTTTGGGGTAGATAACGTACCTCTGTGTGCCGTGGGTGATCACAGTGGGACAGCTGCTCTCGGACGGCTGGGAACCAGCGGCCAAGCACCACGACACGGCCCCACCAGCCAGGGCTGGCACCACAACGCCCAGGCAATGGGACCAGGGCAGCTGCGGTGACAGTGGCAGACAGGCCAGATGAGGTCCAGAGCACCACACAGGCTGTGGTGACAGGGCAGGTCTGAGGTGACACCGGGACGTCAGTCCAGTGGTCAGGGTCAGGTCCAGTGGTGGGGACCAGGCTCAGACACAGGGCAGGTCCATGGTGACCAGGTCCGAGGTGACACCGGGTCGTCGGACACAGGGCAGGTCCATGGTGACCAGGTCCGAGGTGACACCGGGTTGTCGGACACAGGGCAGGTCCATGGTGACCAGGTCCGAGGTGACACCGGGTTGTCGGACACAGGACAGGTCCATGGTGACCAGGTCCGAGGTGACACCGGGTTGTCGGACACAGGACAGGTCCATGGTGACCAGGTCTGAGGTGACACTGGGTTGTCGGACACAGGACAGGTCCATGGTGACCAGGTCCGAGGTGACACCGGGTTGTCGGACACAGGACAGGTCCATGGTGACCAGGTCCGAGGTGACACCGAGTCGTCGGACACAGGACAGGTCCATGGTGACCAGGTCCGAGGTGACACCGGGTTGTCGGACACAGGACAGGTCCATGGTGACCAGGTCCGAGGTGACACCGGGTTGTCGGACACAGGACAGGTCCATGGTGACCAGGTCCGAGGTGACACCGGGTTGTCGGACACAGGACAGGTCCATGGTGACCAGGTCCGAGGTGACACCGGGTTGTCGGACACAGGACAGGTCCATGGTGACCAGGTCCGAGGTGACACCGGGTTGTCGGACACAGGGCAGGTCCATGGTGACCAGGTCCGAGGTGACACCGGGTTGTCGGACACAGGACAGGTCCATGGTGACCAGGTCCGAGGTGACACCGGGTTGTCGGACACAGGACAGGTCCATGGTGACCAGGTCCGAGGTGACACCGGGTTGTTGGACACAGGACAGGTCCATGGTGACCAGGTCCGAGGTGACACCGGGTCGTGGGCCACGGGCTGGCCCGGGTCTGTGGGCCATGGCAGGGACAGGCCTGGCTGTGCTGGGCTGGACACCAGGGCTCCAGTGCAGCTCAAGCAGGACAGAAGGCCCAGGTTTGAGATGAAATGCAGATCCGTGGCCCATGGGTTAAGATACGGGTTGAGGCCACAGGAGAGGCTGGTGAGGGCCATTGGGGCCCACCTGTGCACTCACAGCCCTGGTATCTACCTGGATGTTCAGTAGCCCACTATTCTCCTGTGTTGCTCCTTTGGATAGTGTATCAAAAATGTCCTTCCCATCTGAGAATTATTCCATTGTCATTGCTCTCCATTTATAAAACAATGAGATCTGTGAGGTTCTGATTTTAACTCTGATACGGATAGGGTTAAATAGTTTTAGAGAAATGAAAAGGATTTGAAGGCAGGGAACCAAGCATGATGCAGCTTGCAGGGCAGAATCACACGCCATCTAGAAATACAAACTGGTGAATTCATTCTGTCCATGGCCAAACACAAGTCCCTCCTACAGGTCACCTTGAGTCGGTGTTCAGGAACAAAGATCTTCTCGGCTCGTCCAAAATCACAGAACAGCAGGGCCTGTGCTGTCCCAGGCTCTAAAACACCGAAAATCTCCAGACTTTCCTTCTTTCCAGGAAAACTGTTCGTTCCCCACAGCTGGAAACCCCCTACCAGCAGCCTCTTGCTGCTCCGCTGGTCCGAGCAGTGGCACAGACAACACCTCCAAAGAACCCAAAGACAACTCGATTACAAAGTGAAACACTGAGTAAGTTAATGACAGTAGTACTACGAATAAAACTAACGCCTTTCCAGTTTCTCCCGCCCTTCCAACCGGCTACCGACAGCTTTCAGCCAGGACCGGCAGCGGACAAAGCAGAGGTAGAGCGGGGACAGCACAGACCAGCTCCGGTCAGGACGGGTCTCCCCGAGGCGATCCAGCCGCACAAGTCGCGGGTGAGCGGGGTTCTGGGCCAGGCCGGGCAGCAGCGCCCCAAGCACAGCCCCCGCTGTCCTCCCGTCCCCTGTGCTGTCCGGGGGAGGAGGCGAACGCTGACACCCCGAGGCAGGCGTTGATGTCTCCCTCACCCACCTCGGCCAGATTCATCCACGTGGTGCGCCAACAAAAACCTACAACTGGCCTGAGGACAAGGCAGCCTTGGACGTGCATTCCCGCGCCATGGTTTGTCTCTTTCCTCCCCTGCCCGGTGTGGCGATGCACGAGTTGTTATCTGAACTGGATCAGGAAAGAACCCCGAGGTTTAAAAGGTTTTACATCAAAATTGTATTTACGTGGTCTGAGGTCAAGAGGCAGATGCACAGGTGCAGGCGTTAGGAACAAACGACTCCAGTGAAATACAAGATGCCATCCAGTGCACAGCGGTGCGGAGCCTTTTATCACTGTGGAGGCCTCAAGGAAAACCAGTAGCATTTCTCATGGAATAATCATACTTCAAGCAGCCTTTTCAAACTCTGAATGAGCCATTTCTGTCTCTCCACCAGTCACCCTGCCCGGCTCTCCCACACTGATTTACAGTGGAACGTTGGCATCTCGGCCACTCAAACTGCTCATGATTTCCAGCATCCTCCGCCTCCGGCCGGCCTGTGAGCTGCCGCGATGACCAGAAATGAAGCTCTGTGGCTCCACGGACTCTTTAACTGCCTTATTTGCATAAGACAGCGGAATGTTTTTATATATGTTCACTTTACAATTGCAAAGAAATAACATCATGTCACTTCACGACGTGACTTGAGGCCTCGGCATCACGTTTTGTTCATGCATTCCGCCACTGCTGCCGTTAACTCAGGAAGGTGAGCGTGTGTGAATTTACCAGACATACTTATTCCTTTGCAGAGCAGAAGCCTGAACATCCCTGGGCAAAAAGGAAAACAGACTCACTTTACCAAATAAGCACAAACTTTAAAGGTCCAAGTGTCCATTTGGTGGCACTTCAACACACAACCTTGTGCACGACCCTCCTAAAAGCTGCCAGGATCCCCAATAGCACCTCAGTTCAGGCTGTTGCCAAAACAGAGCTCACATCCGCACTCCAGCACGCACCTGATCAACAGCTCTGTGCGCTGTGTTGCCTCCTTCAGAGAGCGGCGCAGCGAAGCTCGCCGGCTGTTCCACAGCGGCTTCGACCCGTCCTTGAGTTTGCCATCACAGAGACGCTGCCGGCGCCGCTGATGGGCCCGGCTTTGGCCAGCGCTGGCTCCAGCTGGAACTGGCTCCATCGCACGCGGGCAGCACCTGGTGTCCTCCCGGAGGAGCACCCAGCAGCCCCAGATGCCAAAACCTGACGGGTAAACCCAGCACAACGTCACTGATCACAGTTTGTGCTACACGTTGGGCTCAGCCTGTGCACCATTACTGATCACACACAGGTTTTGTTACACATTGGGCTCAGCCCAGTGCACTGTTACTGGTCACACACAGGTTTTGTTACATGTTAAGCTCAGCCTGTGCACCAGGCAGCCATGCAGCCCCAGACACAGCGATGCAGCCCCAGACACAGCGATGCAGCCCCAGACACAGCGATGCAGCCCCAGACACAGCGATGCAGCCCCACACACAGCGATGCAGCCCCACACACAGCGATGCAGGTTTGGTTACCTGTTAGGCTCAGCCCGTGCACCAGACACAGCTCTGCAGGTTTGGTTGTGCTTTAGGCTCAGTCTGTGCACCAGGCAGCAATGCAGCCCCACACTCAGCGATGCAGCCCCACACACAGCGATGCAGCCCCAGACACAGCGATGCAGCCCCACACACAGCGATGCAGCCCCACACTCAGCTCTGCAGCCCCACACACAGCGATGCAGCCCCACACACTGCTCTGCAGCCCCACACACTGCTCTGCAGCCCCACACACAGCGATGCAGCCCCACACTCAGCTCTGCAGCCCCACACACAGCGATGCAGCCCCAGACACAGCGATGCAGCCCCAGACACAGCGATGCAGCCCCACACTCAGCTCTGCAGCCCCACACACAGCGATGCAGCCCCACACACTGCTCTGCAGCCCCACACACTGCTCTGCAGCCCCACACACAGCTCTGCAGCCCCACACACAGCGATGCAGCCCCACACACAGCGATGCAGCCCCACACACTGCTCTGCAGCCCCACACACAGCTCTGCAGCCCCACACACAGCGATGCAGCCCCACACTCAGCTCTGCAGCCCCACACTCAGCTCTGCAGCCCCACACACTGCGATGCAGCCCCACACACTGCGATGCAGCCCCACACTCAGCGATGCAGCCCCACACACTGCTCTGCAGCCCCACACTCAGCTCTGCAGCCCCACACACAGCGATGCAGCCCCACACTCAGCGATGCAGCCCCACACACAGCGATGCAGCCCCACACTCAGCGATGCAGCCCCACACACAGCGATGCAGCCCCACACTCAGCGATGCAGCCCCACACACAGCGATGCAGCCCCACACACTGCTCTGCAGCCCCACACACAGCTCTGCAGCCCCACACACAGCGATGCAGCCCCACACACTGCCATGCAGCCCCACACTGCCATGCAGCCCCACACACAGCGATGCAGCCCCACACACAGCGATGCAGCCCCACACACAGCTCTGCAGCCCCACACACAGCGATGCAGCCCCACACACAGCTCTGCAGCCCCACACACTGCGATGCAGCCCCACACTGCCATGCAGCCCCACACACAGTGATGCAGCCCCACACACTGCTCTGCAGCCCCACACACTGCCATGCAGCCCCACACTGCTCTGCAGCCCCAGGCACAGCGATGCAGGAGCACACGGAGCCCTGCGGCTGGTGTGACGAACGCGGTGGCCCGGCGCCTTGCCCCGCCGTCCCGTGCCGGTGCCGCCGCTGCTCTCCCGCCGTGCTGCCGAGCCTGGCGGCTGCCGCAGCGCTGCCGTCTGAACCGGCTCACCCATTCCCGATCCCCTTTGCTCTGTCCCCGGCACATCGTGTCATTAACCCAGATTATAAGCAATCTGGGGCAGCAAACGTCTCTTCGCCACCGTCTCTTTGTTCGAAGGCAGTGAGCATAAAAGAGCCCTGGTAAGGCCATTAGTTACAAATAGTAATTATCTAGATGCATTACTAAACTAATCCGGTATAGGAATGCATACGTACATTATAATTAGTAAAAAAAAGCAAACAAAATTTACAAATTAATGCAATGGCTGAGGATTCTTTAAAAATAACCAGTGTTACATTGGAAATAATGAAGAAAAATAAGCAAAACAAACCTTCATAATAAGAAAGCAACAAAACTTCATTACTGATTATGGCCTGGAAAGACGTGGGTGATACCATCGTGGCACAGCATGGTCACGAGGGCCTTTCCAGACCACGCGAACACCGCTCTCGGCATCGCCATCTGGGCAGTTTTCACCTGAGAGTGCAATGGAACCTGGCTCTGGAAACGTAAACGTGCTGGAGCTCACGGCCCTCGGGGCAGCTCCGCAGTGCTGGTGACGAGTTTGTCCATACAGCGGGGGGGAACCCCAGAGCGAAAATAAGATGGATGATCAGGTTTTTAAGTTTGTTGAAAAGCTGGAGCAAAAAAGGTTCACAAATACAGTTTAAAGGATGGGGGAAACAGAAAATACGATTTTAAAATGTTTGCTTTATAAGTTAAAGAGAAGATAGAAAAGTGATCTGTTTATTCTAGTTACATTACTGAAATACTTCAGTGCAATACAGGTTATCAGGCTCGATTAGCTGGATTAAACTCTCTGTACGGAGCGACACAGACGGCTGAAGCGCCGCAGCGACCGCTTGTCCTGACCGCCAACCCGCGCGGGCGAGCTCCGTTACACCCGCCTTCTCCTCAGGTCAGAGCATCCAAGAATAATTCAAACAGGACCTTGCTTGCTGACAGAACCTAGAGCCAGAGTTCACGTGGATTTCAAGTTCATTTACAGAACACTTTAGGGTATTATTTAAGGAATAAAAGGCTAGATTTGGCCTTCTGAGGGCTTCAGAGTCACAGAGGGAAAAGCTCCGGGCTGAAACCTGCTTTCCTTACCGCCACCCTCAGTCGGGACCGGCGCCAGCCGCGCGGCGCTATCGGCCCGTCCGACTGAGCCCGCTGCCTGACGCGGCGGCTCGGCCCCTCTGCACCAGCGCCGTTCGGCTGCGGCTCATCTCTCTGGTCCAGGTCTGAACTGCACCCAGGGACACCCGGACAAGCCCTCCAAGCCTACGGAGCGAGCGGGGAGGACTCGTCACCAGCGCTCGGTCTGATAAATTCCGCCTTAACCACCCATATCATAACCAAGACACCACCAGGAATATAATCACTTATTCAGGCCTCAAAACAGATCCCTTGCAGTTTTGTGACCCCACAAAGATACATAATCTCAAAGATTTAAATAATCAAATAGAAAACTTTGTTCTATTAGAGATCAAAAATCCTCTGTTCACAGGAAGAGAAGCCAAAAGAACCGATGAATCGTTACCTCAGCAGAACCACCTCATAGAGTCACAAATCATTAGGTGGGAAAAGACCTTAAGATCGTGAAGTCCAACCATTAACACTGCCCAGTCCAGCACAACCCCATGTCCTGAGAACCTCCTGTCCGTCTGTCCAGCCCTCCAGGGCTGGTGACTCCAGCACTGCCCTGGGCAGCCTGTTCCAATGCCCCACAGCCCTTTGGGGAAGAAATTGTTCCCAGATCCAACCTCAACCTCCCCTGGGCAACTTGAGGCCGGTTCCTCTGCTCCTGGCGCTTGTTCCTGGGGAGCAGAGCCCGACCCCCCTGGCTCCAAGCTCCTTTCAGGCAGTTCAGAGATCAGAAGGTCTCCCCTCAGCTCCTGTTCTCCAGCTGAACCCCCAGCTCCCTCAGCCGCTCCCATCACACTTGTGCTCCAGCCCCTCACCAGCTCCGGTCCCTTCTCTCCACTCGCTCCAGCACCTCAAGGGTTTCTTGGCGTGAGGGGCCCAGAACTGCCCCAGGATTCATGGTTTGTCCTCCCCAGGTCCCAGCACAGGTTCGGTCACTGCCCTGGTCCCCTGGCCACCCCAGTGCTGGTCCCAGCCAGGATGCTGTGGCCTCTTGGCCCCTGGGCACACGCTGGCTCATGTTCAGCCACGGGCACCAACACCCCCAGGGCCTTTTCCAGCTGCTTTTCCCCAGCTGCAGCGTCCATGGGGTTGTTGTGACCCCAGTGCAGGGCCCAGCACTTGGCCTTGGTGACCCTCAGCCCATTGGCCTCAGCCCATCGATGCAGCCGGTCCAGCCCCCTCTGTACGGCCATCCCACCCTCCCGCACATCAGCACTGCACCCAGCTTGGTGTCACCTGCAAACTGAGGGTGCACTCGATCCCCTTGTTCAGACCACCGGTAGATTAAACCGGCCCCAGTACCGAGCCCTGGGGCCACCACTCCTGACCGCTGCCGACTGGACTGGACTCGCTCACCATGGCCACCCAGCCCGCTCCTCACCCAGCGAAGCGCACACTCATCCAAGCCATGGGCAGGCAGCTCCTCCGGGAGAACGCTGCGGGGAGCGGTGCCGAGGGTTCACCAGCGCCCAGGGAGACAGCAGCCCCGGCCCTTCCCTCCCGCACTAAGCAGGTCACCTTGTCACAGAAGGAGATCAGGTCGGTCGAGCAGGACCTGCCTCTCACAAACCCGTGCTGGCGGGGCCTGATCGCCTGGCCGTCCTGCACGTGCCGTGACCCCACCCAAGGTGATCCGCTCCACGGCCTCCCCCAGCACTGGGGTCAGGCTGGCAGGCCCGAGATTCCCCCGATCCTCCTTCCGCCCTTTCCGCAGATGGGCAGCGCATTCACCGACCTCCAGCCACCGGGGACCTCCTCAGCGAGCCAGGACTGCTGATCAACGACTGAACGCGGCTCGGCGATCGCCTCCCCCAGCACCCCGGTGGATCCCCTCTGGCCCCATACACCCCTGTGCGTGGGGGCACAGTAGCAGGCTGTTAACCACCCCACCCTGGAAGCCTCGTTCTGCTCCCCGTCCCCTCTTCCAGCTCAGAGGGCTGGGCACCCAGAGCACAGCTGCTCTTACTGTTGAAGACTGAGGCTAAGAAGCCATTAGATACCTCAGCGTGTCCCTCGGCACCCAATAAAGGATGGAGATGCTCCTCAGCCCTCCTCTTGTCGCTCATGTGTTTATAGAACATTTTTATTGTCTTATACGGCAGTACCAGATTAAGTTCTAGCTGGGTTTTGGCCCTGCTCGTTTTCCCCCTGCACAACCTCACGACACCCTTGCAGTTCCCCGAGTCGTCTGCCCCTTCTTCCCAAGGTCAAAGCTTCTCTTTCTGTCCTGAGCTGCAGACAAAGCTCCGTGTTCAGCCAGGCTGGTCTGGGCACGGGACGCCTGCTCCTGTGAACGCGTTACCCTCAGGCAGCCCCTCCTGCCCCGCTCCCTCTGCATCTCCGATTTCTAGCATCCTGCAGCAGATCAACACAAAGGAGAAGAAATCGAATACACAGTGGCTGAATAAAACAAAATGAATCTATGCAGAAGCTGGATTGCAGCCCTGAAGCCTTCCAGTCAGCCTTCGAGCGCTCTGAAACCAAACTGGGACCCCAGTATCCAAAACCCAAGTGCAGTCACCTGTTCAGTCACCCAGGGGACCTGAGTGCCACAAAAACGAGCCAAAGGCCAAGCTTTAAGCACAAAACTCTGCATTTTAAGAATGGCAAAAAATCCCCAACATAATAGTCAGAATAATCATGGAGCATGACTTTGAAAGATATTTTCTGCATAGGAAAGATGGAAATGAAGGTAAAGAACACAGGGCAGGAATTATATGTACAAGTGCGTGATGTAAAGAAATCAAATAATAGATAAAGCCATCTCTTCAGGTGCATGTAATGTGAGGAAAAAACGTTACCAGGAGCTTGCAAACAGCATCAAGAGGAGGAATCGTGCTACTGAGAGTCATGGAAATGTTTGACTTCCCAGACACACACAGCAGCCCCAGACCAGCACACAGATCCACTGGACAACTTCGTTCCGCCAGGTACGGGAGATTTTCTTGCAGCTCTTACCGCACAAAAGCACACACCTGCATCTGCACGTCGGTTCAGTTCAAGTTAAATGGAAGGACGAATAAAAACAGGCCTGTATCGAAGCTGCTCGCGTATCACAGGGAGAAATTCTGACAGATTAAGAGACAAGTGTAACTAGTCAGACTCAACAAGTTTCATATGAAAGACCCTTGAAGGTGCTAACTCTGCTGCTTCAGCACTGGCAGCAGAGAAGCGGGTCGCCCGGGCCGTGTGTCCGTGCTCCTGTCCGTGAGTCCGACTCGCACCGTCTGTCACTCCAGAGCTGCCGCGCTGGACCTGCGGAGCCAGCTGGGACCGAACCGCCAGGCCCTGCCGGGGAGGCAGCACCGGCGCCGGCGCTCACCTCGCGCTCCCCGCCCGCGTCTCTGTGCGCTCGGACGCCACGAGGCCGAGCGCATGCGGTGGCACACGCAGCCCTGCCTGCCTTTTGCCGCCACCTGGCACACGTCAGGACAGCACAGGAGGCTCAGGTCAGCTCGCGGAGGAAACACTGTTAGTCACAGCACAACCGGAGCAAGAAGGCGCCTATAATGTCAGGTAAACTATTTTGAAAAGCTTTCTATCACGTGTACACTTCTCTGGCTGAAGTTACACACAACTGGAGCAGTCAGAGTGTAGTTTACAGGTATTATTAGGCTCTCAGACATAAGCAGCTTTAAAGAAAACTCCCATTGAATATTAGGCAAAAACATCACTGTGAGGGTGTTGAGCACGGGCACAGGAGCCCACGGGGCTGCGGGACCTCTGTCCCTGGACATACTCACAAAACAAACACGCAATGCAGAGCAGGACTGTTGGCTCAGATGGCTCCTAAGAGACCCCTCCGACAAAAACTATTCTGGCTTTATTCTGCTACTTCTTTCTTAAGGTGTGCTCTCAGATAACAGCAACAATGGATAACATTCTCCTAGAGGGTTCAGTCCTGTGCCAGTGGATGATGACTTGGATTAAGCAATAACTGTACAGAATACTGCAGAGCCTTTCCTCAGCTGCGTTCTCACCACCCGGACATCAAACCGACCAAGTACTCTTTGCACTGGCTTCTCTTTGGATAAACACCCAATTCAAAGTTGTGTGCACACAAAGATCGTCTGATGTTCTGACCTGTGACGCTCTCACCATCACCCCAATGGCACAACAGACCTCTCTATCAGTGCGAATTTGCTAACGCTTACTTGTATTTCAAAACACACTACTTTGATCTTGCCTTTTCTAACACAGATAGCAACCTGCACATTAAAAATAAGGACAGAACATAAAAGCTCTATCAAAGAAAAATACTCCAGCACAAACACAATTATATGCGAGAGGAAGATAAAAGAACAAGGCAGACAGGACATTAGTCACACCACAATGTGCTACTGGAAAGCAGGTACTCGAGGCTGAAAGCACTGAAAAATATAAGAAACTACAGAATTAAGATTGTCTTATGTGTGTAGATGGCCATCCAACCTGCATTCCTTACATCCCTGCCTGCCAGAGACCCTAAAAGGTGTGACTCTTGAAACCCTGAACTAATTACAGTGACTGGAGCATTTTAAATGTAATATTGCTGTGCTAGTTCCTTCCCTGCAAAATGGGGGTAATCACACCATCACAGGCCAATTGAGCACTGAGCAGTTAATTGATGTTTGCGAGGCATTCCGGTAGGATACTGATGAACAGCATGGCGACACCTACGTGGAAGTTAATAACTCCATTCAATGTGGTGTTTAAGTGGCATGTGGTGGTGAATAATGCCCAGGGCAACACAGCGAGGCACGATTAAAGCAATATTGACTGGTTACCTCCTCACTTGCTACTCTACATCCTTCACACCGAGTGAAGTAAGTTCTCCTAGAAAAAAAATAGCCCACAAATAGGTGATTGGAGTCTGTACCATCAAATTTATTTCCAAATTCTGAGGACGCCCCGTCTCATCTTGGCACCTTAATATTAAACTACCTTTTTACAACGCAGTAAATTATCACACACGGCCGCACGGAAGGCAGCGGCACCGGGAGCGGAGCCCGGGCTGCGTGGACACACCAGCTGCGCCCCGAGCGGCCCCCGCACCCCGACCTGAGCGGCCCCCGCACCCCGAGCGGCCCCCGCACCCCGACCTGAGCGGCCTCGGCACCCCGAGCGGCCCCCGCACCCCGAGCGGACCCGGCACCCCGAGCGGCCCCCGCACCCCGACCTGAGCGGCCCCGGCACCCCGAGCGGCCCCCGCACCCCGAGCGGACCCGGCACCCCGAGCGGCCCCCGCACCCCGACCTGAGCGGCCCCGGCACCCCGAGCGGCCCCCGCACCCCGAGCGGACCCGGCACCCCGAGCGGCCCCCGCACCCCGACCTGAGCGGCCCCGGCACCCCGAGCGGCCCTCGCACCCCGAGCGGACCCGGCACCCCGAGCGGCCCCCGCACCCCGACCTGAGCGGACCCGGCACCCCGAGCGGCCCCCGCACCCCGAGCGGACCCGGCACCCCGAGCTGCGCGGACCCGCGGCCCGACCTGAGCGGAGCCGGCACCCAGAGCTGCGCGGCCCCGGCACCTCAGGGCTGCGTGGACCCGCAGCCCAAGCGGCCCCGGCACCTCAGCGCTGCGCGGCCCCGCGGCCCGAGCGTCAGCGGAGCCGGCACCCCGACCTGAGCGGAGCCGGCACCCAGAGCTGCGCGGCCCCGGCACCTCAGCGCTGCGCGGCCCCGCGGCCTGCGCGGCCCCGCCGCCCCAGCGCTGCCGCGCCGCCGTCCGGCCCCGCTGCCGCCGTCCGGCCCCGCTGCCGCCGTCCGGCCCCGCTGCCGCCCGGGTGGGCCGCGCCCCGCGAGCGCCGAGCGGCCCCGCTTCCCCCCCGCTGCCGTAACATGGCGCCCGTGGCGTCCCGGCCCCGCCAGAACCGGGCGGCCAGGCCTGAGTCACCGCCGCCTCCCGCGGAGCCGCCTCCGCCGCGCCCTCCCGCCGCCCGGGCACCGCCCGGCACACGGCAGCGCGGCGGTTGCCAGGCTGAATAAGATAGAACATGAAAGGCGAAATAACTGGAGCTGCCACGCCCGGGGCTGCGGGGAATCTCGCTTAACCCTTCTCTGCCTGTGCCCGCAGCCGGGCCCGGCTGCTGGAGAGGCCCGGTCAGCGGGGTCGGGGGTGACGGTTTGTGGGGCAGCAGGGAGGCGGGGGACAGCCTCAGGTACCCTTTGCATGGCACCCCGGGTCTCTGTGTTCTCAGGTACGGCTCAGGTACCCTTTGCATGGCACCCCGGGTCTCTGTGTTCTCAGGTATGGCTCAGGTACCCTTTGCACAACACCCAGGGACATGGGGGCACAGGTACAGCTCAGGTACCCTTTACATGGCACCCGGGGACATGGGGGCACAGGTACGGCTCAGGTACCCTTTACATGGCACCCAGGGACATGGGGACACAGATATGGCTCAGGTACCCTTTATATGGCACCCAGGGACATGGGGACACAGATATGGCTCAGGTACCCTTTATATGGCACCCGGGGACATGGGGGCACAGGTATGGCTCAGGTACCCTTTACATGGCACCCGGGGACATGGGGGCACAGGTACGGCTCAGGTACCCTTTACATGGCACCCAGGGACATGGGGACACAGATATGGCTCAGGTACCCTTTATATGGCACCCAGGGACATGGGGACACAGATATGGCTCAGGTACCCTTTATATGGCACCCGGGGACATGGGGGCACAGGTATGGCTCAGGTACCCTTTACATGGCACCCGGGGACATGGGGGCACAGGTATGGCTCAGGTACCCTTTACATGGCACCCAGGGACATGGGGACACAGATATGGCTCAGGTACCCTTTACATGGCACCCAGGGACATGGGGGCACAGGTACGGCTCAGGTACCCTTTACATGGCACCCAGGGACATGGGGGCACAGGTACGGCTCAGGTACCCTTTACATGGCACCCGGGGACATGGGGGCACAGGTACGGCTCAGGTACCCTTTACATGGCACCCAGGGACATGGGGGCACAGGTACGGCTCAGGTACCCTTTACATGGCACCCGGGGACATGGGGGCACAGGTACGGCTCAGGTACCCTTTACATGGCACCCGGGGACATGGGGGCACAGGTAGGGCTCAGGTACCCTTTGCACAGCACCCAGGGACATGGGAGCACAGGTACGGCTCAGGTACCCTTTGCACGGCACCCAGGGACATGGGAGCACAGGTACGGCTCAGGTACCCTTCGCACAGCACCCAGGGACATGGGGGCACAGGTACGGCTCAGGTACCCTTCGCACAGCACCCAGGGACATGGGGGCACAGGTACGGCTCAGGTACCCTTCGCACAGCACCCAGGGACATGGGGGCACAGGTTCCCTTCGCCAGCACGCTCTGCGGAAGAGGAAGGCCCGGGGCCCTGCACCCAGAGCGCTCCTGCTGCCATGGTCCGTGGCCCAGGAGCTCCTGCCGCAGCACGCCGCTGTCTCCCCGGAGCGGACCCCAGAGCAGAGCAGTCCCTGGGGAGCCCGAGCCCTCTGCCCCGGGTGGCGGCTGGGCCGGAGCGCTGGGCCAGCCCGGAGCAGCGGCTGGGGCCCCGCCAGCGCTGCGCCTGCTGACGGGCCTGCTGGCAGCCAGGCCCGAGCTGGTCTGACAGGCTCCGGGCAGACGGGAAGGGAGAGGCCGCCTGAGGCTCAGGAATGTGCAGCCCTTATCTCTGGCTCCCCTGCAATCCTGGGGAGGGAATAACTCTCCGGAGTTTGCCTTTCTCTCGCTCTTACTCACCCTCTGCCCTGGGTGGAGCTTTGTTCTGGCTGGCTCGGAGGTGCCCGTGAATCAGGCTGCAGGCACGTCCAGGGGAGCGGAGAGCCGGAGAGCGCGACCCACCACCTGCCCTGGCTCACCTGGGAAGGTAGGAGAAGCTCGGGCCCCTCCTGGGGTACCCGAATGGCTGCGTGAGGTGGCGGGCAGGGGCTGGGAGGTCCTGTCCCGCTCCTCTGCACGGGGCTGGGTGCTCGGGATCTGGGGCAGGGACTTTGAGGGCAGTCACGGGCAGGAGATGGCTGCTCCGACACAGAAGGGCTCCGGTAGCAGGAGCTCCCAGCCGCACCGTGACTGCCCCATGGGCCGGGGGAGCGTGCCAGCAGGAGACGGGCGGCAGAGGCGAGGAGAGAGGGAGAGCGTCCCGGCGCAGACATTGTGGCTGGTGAGGGAACAGACCTGTCAGTCCTCGGGTAGCCTGATCAAAACTGCTGAGTGAACGCTTCCCCGAGCTTGTGTCCCGTCTCCTTGAGAAAGCCCCAAGGAGCGGGTATTTCCAGACTTATCCCTGTCTTCAGAAGAGATCCGTCAGCCTATCAACTTCCCACAGTAAGCCTGAGCCGGCCTTCCTGGCCAGGAGACGCTGTGTGCGTGTGGTCAAGAGGCCGGGACAGAGCGGACCTGGGCGGTGGCAGCGCGGAAAGGCCGAGGTCTGCAGCCCCAGAGCAGCTCCCGCGGCCCCGTGCGCCTTCCCTGCTCTGCCCCGGCTCCGCCATGGGCGTGCGCGCCCGTCTGCCGACTCGGCCGCGAGCAGCGACACGGACGGTCGTGCACGTACATGCAGAGGCAGACGGGTGCATGCGGACACATGCGTGCACAGGCAGACGTGCGAGCGCTCGGCGTTGTTTTCCGCCGATGTGAGCCTGTCTGGCGGACCTCAGGTTTGGTGTGCGAGCAGAGTGGAAGGGGAAGGTCTCGAGTTCCTGTCCCACTACACTGACTAAGGTCAGTAGGGGTCAATTATGGCTTTTGTCTGGCCTGAGGACCTAGGTTCTCCATCTTCTAAAACAGTTAGAGGGGGAGGAGACACTTGTAAGAGGACAGAAGTGCCTATAGCATCCTTCTTGTGCTAAAAACATGTAATTCATGAACGTTGCAGTAAGCTCAGCTGTGACGGAAGCCGAACGCGCCTCAGTAACAGCTCCAGACAATGACCCAGCCCCCAGACAGCGGTGGCAGATACAGCCGCACGGGACAGCGGTGGCAGATACAGCCGCACGGGACAGCGGTGGCCCGGGCTCAGCCCTCGTTCGCACGCGACTGCGCTGCGTGAAGGGGCAGGCAGACAGCGCACCAGCGCTGCCTTCGCCCTGCCGTGGGCCCGCGGGAGGGCCAGCGTTTGCGGAGAGAAATCTGTCTCATTTCGGCCTAACTCACATTTTCTGAGGGGCCTTAGAGTTGTGTTTGGGGAACTGAGAGTTGAATTTGCTGTCCCCTGGCAGTGGAAGTAGCAGTGTTCCGAGGACGAGAAAAGACACGTTCTTTTTGTGGTTTTAGGGAAAACTGCGTGTCAGGAAGGAGTGCGGCTGTCGTGCACCGCGGTCCGGCGTGGTTTGCCCAGCCGTGTCCTGGCTGAGCGCAAACGTCTGTGTTTTATACTCCATTTTGTCAGGAAATCACAGCTTTCCAAACAGCTGAAATTCACCTCCAAACCTTGCAGGATTGGACTTCTTTGTATTTAATGGTTAAATGGGACACTTTTGGACTGCTTATTAGGTCCCATTTGGGTGGATTTTTGTAGCCCTGATGAGGAAGAGGAGTTTCATGAATGCATTTCTAAAATCAGAATGTGGGGGAAGGTGAAAGTCAAGGCCAGTGTGCAGCAGCTTCTCCAGGTTATACCTTACTCTGTTGGACCTTTTCTTGAAGTTCTGTGTGTTAGGCTTCCTTATACCCGTTACCTAGTCAATAAAAATCCAAGGAAAGGGATTGATGGAGAGTAAGCGTGGCATGGGCATTGCTGTCGTCGACGCGGTGCCCAGGGACGTGGTTTGGCGGTGGACTTGGCAGTGTTTGCTCACAGCTGGACTTGGTTGCCTGAACAGTCTTTTCCAACCTAAATGGTCCTGTGATTCTGTCTCTTCGGGTAATCTGCTCTCTGTAAGAGGCCCCTTTTGCACACAGGATCACATTCCATTTTTCGGTAGCTGTAGTGTGGGGTTTTGCCCTAGTGCCTCCCGACAGATTGGATTTAGTCGTGTCCGTCCATACCTTTTATTGCACAGGACGGGTGAGACTGCCGTGCTGACGTGCTGTCTCAACAACCACTTCCCCAGGAAAATTACGACATGCAGTTTTTCTGCTACTTTTCCTTTCCCCTGCCGGTAGGAAGATCCCCGGACGTTCCGAATGTCTGGCCGGTTTGCTGCTCTCCAGCAGAGACCTGAGCGGGGCCCGTGGCGCTGGCTGGCGAGCAGGGCTGAGCGGGCGCCAGCAGCTGTGCCGGGCTGGCCCGGCTCCCCGTCCCACGGCTCCGCACGCCCGTGGCGCTCAGGACATTGACACCTCAGCTTGGAGGCAGATTTCGTTGTGCCAGTTCGCGGGTCAGCTGACAACGGTTTGTAACGTGTAAGATCTCCGAAAGCTCAGTGAATGGATTGATTAGATTAATTGAAGCAATTTCTCATCGGCAGGCAGACATAACATTTTTTTTAATGATGACTGAGATGCGTGCAAGAGCACCCAGGATAAAGAGTGGGATCACGCTCGCTCGGGTGCGTTAACGTAGGGTGACAGACCGGCAGAGGCTGGCCAGGGGACCAGACGGAAAGGCCTGGGCGTTGGGTGCATGGCATTTTAACAGGAATAGCAGATTCCGTGTGTTCATCTTCCAAACAGAAATTCTAACAGTAACGCAGGCTTTGAGCCCACGGCCGGACACTGGGGGAGCACAGAGAATGGGACACACAGGCTTTGACAGGAAACGCAGAGAAGGGAAAAGAACTGCTGCGAGGACCGGGCAGGCACAGCCGTGGCTGAGAGCGGCTCTCGTTCGGTGTTGCCCGCGTTCCACCGCACTGTTCTGGGGACACAGCCGAGCCTTGCCGGCTGAGAGGAGCAGTTGTCAGGGACGTGTCCAGCATCCTTCGCCGTAGCGCTTGTGAAATTTCCACGCCGAAGCGCGATAGCTAAACCAGGAAACTCTGGAGTGCGCTCAGAAACGAAAAGCACTCCAGGCACAGGACTGCGAGACTGGCGAGTCACAGAGTCACAGAACCGCGGACCGAGAGACCCTTCCCCACGGGCAGCGCGGGCACCGGAGCAGCGTCCGCAGGGCCCTGCGTGTCGGCCGCGGCAGTGGACGTTGTTCGGTCTGGTGCAGCAGGACCCGGAGTCACGAGCTGTCCCTCGATCACACGGTGCAGAGTTAAAAACGCATCACACCTCACACCGCACTCCAGGAGGCAGGCCCCGCAAAGTCATTTACCTGGTACAACGTTTTATCGAGAGCAGCCCGACATTTTCCATGCCTTATTGTCCCAATGTCTGCTCAGGTAGTCCTGCCTTAGGCATTACTGTCTTCTCACACAACTGTCCCTTCCAGAATCTTAGCAACCTGTTTTCACATAATGTTTTCTATTTTATCAGGCCAAATAGATACTTCTAAATAATTGATTTCAAAACTTCGGGGGTTCTGGACAGTTTGGAAACCTGAACCTTTTTCACAGTCCACCGTAAGGGACGTGAGTGGTGCCACTGAACGTGGTGCCTGGGCGAGCTGCTGGACCACGGCTTGGGCATCGCTGCTTATGTTTTTCTCTGGGATGCACCATTTGCTGCTTCTCTGACCCTCACAAACGCCTTGGTTCACTTCTCGGCCGGGGTTTGGAAGTTCTTTGGAGGTCCGTCGCACCGAGGGGCTGCGGCGTCTGTGCAGCCCAGCGGGCTGAAGCGATTGTCCCGCGGTGCCGCTGTCGTTGCCGGCAGCCAGGGCCATGCGGAGCGGAGGCGCCTCAGCCCAGCCAGCCGTGTGTGCCGTGGCCGCGGGTCCCGGCAGGGGTGGCACCGGGGTCGCTGCCGCGCTGGGACGGCCGGGCTGGGAGTGTCCCGAAGCGGAGGAGCAGGTCCAGCGGGGCAGCATCGCTGCCAGAGGCCGCCTGGGAACCTGCTGTGCAGGCAGAACGCGTCACAACAAGCACTGGAGTCAGCATGGGAAGGGAGATAGAGCCAGCCCCGGGTGCTGAGGCATCAGCAGCAGATGAGAGAGAAAGGAAACACGGAGCCGGTTTCCTTTGCTCAGACTGGGTACATACAGCCCATCGCTCTCGGTTCACACCTGGCACAAAGAGTCAGGAAAAGCGCGGGCCCTTTTATTTATCTCTTTGTTTTAATCTTTGTGGTGATCTTCTAGTCAGCGTGGCTGGAACCAGAATTTCCTGCCACTCTTGTAGAAAAGAAACAGTTAAAGTCCATTGAAAAGGAAGATAATATGGACAGGCAGTAAATGATGCACAAGCCAACAGTTCTATGTTTTATCCAATTTCTGCTTTTACTGTTAATCTAGAGGCAAAGGGAGAATATTCCACCTGGCTTCGTCTCTCAGGTGCTTTTCCCTGCTGTGCCTACATGGAATATTTCCTTATGCTGAACATTTTCTGTGCAGAGAGTTGCAGAGTGTGATCCCGTCACTGCTGCTCTTGCCAGTGTAAGAGGGTCTGATGGTTTTTGCGGATCACAAAAGCTGAATGGTTGTGAAGTCACTCCGGATTAGTCACTCCGGATTACAGCAGCGCGAACAGCAGCAGACTGCAGGCTGAGCCGCGGGGCAAGTTCTGTTGGGGGTTCCCTTCCCGAAGAAGGCTCTGGTAACTGCGCAGGGACGGCTGCGTCTCCTCCCTCTCCTCGCTCTCCCGGCCGATGCGCTGTGGGCTGAGGAGGCAGCGATTGCGCAGAGGGCTCGGCAGCAGCCGGCCCAGCGTGCTGGAGGAGCCGAGTCCTGCCCCGTCAGCCCATTAGATCAGCATCCAGCTCCCACTTGTGCAGCTTGCAACAAGCTCCTTCGTGCTTTATCCGCTGCCCCTGAGCGCAGGAGGAGCTCCGCACACCCACAAAGCCGCCCTTCTTCGTCTGCCTCAGCTTCCTGCTGGAAACCCAGCTACCCCACGTTAGCGTGCCAGGAGGTGAGTTCTGGAGAGCCCGTGCGCTGAATGCCTGTTTGGTTGTGCAGCCTCGCCGTGCCGGGCTGTGTCCGTCCTCGTCCCGTCTGCTACACTGGCAGGAAGGTTTTCTTGGGATAGGGGCTGAGTTTTGCGGGCTGGTTCACTCTTTGTGATGTGGTGAGGTTCTCATGATCACTGCTGGTGTCAAAACTCCTAAATTCATGAACGTGATTTTATGAAATTATTGCTTAGGATACCAGGAAACCACATGAAATGCCAAATAACGATAATAGCCTTCTAGAACACATGGAGAGAAGACACCGTGCCAGTGCTTTTTTTCCTGACCGATTCCGAGCGACCGCGGCGCCGGAGGAACCGCAAATGTACAGCACCGCGGGGCTCGTGTGGAGCTGGAGGCGGCGTGGGACTCGTGAACCGACAGGTGACGGCGGCATCGCGGGCCGCGGACCCGGCCCCCAGCAGACATCGTCCTTTGGGCACAGCCATGGTTCTCCCACACTTCTCCTTATCTTAAGAAACTGCATCAAAAATCCGTTTGTGAAATGTCCCTGTAGAAGCTGTCTGTGGTGCAATGCCTACAGACCACTCAATTCCACAGCTGATTGTATGTACAGCATGAAATTTGCACATCTCCCGGTTGTTCCTTTGTACCTCTGGGCTCGTTTTTCTCTTTCACCTGGTTATCACGTCTAATCAGGCCCAGATTATAAGACCTTCTTACACAATAACCAATGTAATATTGCTGGTGCAATGGGATTCTGGCTCTTCATCAGACCGTAAGTTCAACCGAACCAGCAGGGCTGTTTGCCTGTAGCCTCTTGGGATTCAGGAAGATCAACTGGTGGTCACTGGGGCAGTTCAGCAACAGCAGAACCAAAGAAAAAACCACATCCTGCGAATCAGCAGGACTCAAAAAGCCAACAGCAAATTGAGGAAGGAACAGCAGGTAACGCTGTCTATAAAGCCATAGTTCACGTTCACCTTGCAGCTCCAGCGCCGCCATCTCAGCAAATAATACAGGAGAGTGAAACAGTCAAGGGAAGAGAATAGACCAGGGGTGTCAGGGACAGAGAACAGTTTCCATATAGGGAATGGTTTCCATACAGGGAATGGTTTCCATATAGGGAACGGTTTCCATACAGGGAACAGTTTCCATACAGGGAACAGTTTCCATATAGGGAACAGTTTCCGTAGAGGGTACAGCTGAAGAAGTTCGGTCTCTCCATCTCGAAAGGTGCTGAGCGGCGCGGGGGCTGCCCTGTGTACAACTGGAGTGGCACGACAGGGACAATAGATGTTGATTTTCCTGACCAAAGCAAAAAACAGAATCAAGCAGCAGATTCAGAAGAGGAAGAGCCTGTTGGTGACTGTACTGCTGAGCTGTAGAACTTGCCTCTGGCTGTTGTAATGTTGAACTTTATATGGGTTTAGGGAACTCTGTGATAGCAAAACCCTTTGACGCTCTCCACAGTCATTAAAGTGTATCCAGGTGAGGAGCTTCTTGAGCCTCAGTGGCCAAACTTGGCCTGGAGAACCTGGTGAAACCTCATAAGTACTTGGCCTGTCCCTACGTGTTTTCCACATCATCAGCTCTTAGTCCCGTGGGGGTTGGTGTTTCCTCGGCTGGGACCTTTGAGCCAGCCCCATACACCCGATTCCGTGTTCTCCAGAAACATACGGTGAAGAGGCACAGCGAGAATGAGGCCTGGAGAGACCGAGCATCCGGTCACTGCCCAGAGAGACTGGGAGGAGAACACAGGTATCGAGAGGAGTGACTGCGGGGGGCGTGCAAAGGCACCCAGAGGGGCTTTACATGGCAGACAGGTAGTGCCAAAGGAGCCAACACACGGAGCACGGAGTGCGGTACACCGCGCGGGACTGGGGAGAGCTGCAGTGCTTGTGGAGGACTGCAGCCTGAACAACGGGCATTTGTGAGAGGAGAAGCCGTCTCAGTAGCTTCGCAGAGAAAACTCGTGCCAGTGTGTTATTCCGGATACAGTTTCACACCAGCCCACGGTTCACTCAGGTGTGTCAGACACAGCGAGGGCTCTCACGGCTGTACGTGTCACCCTGGTGTTCAACACCTGCGGGAGACACAGGCGCTCCAGCTCACTCGTGACTGCACATGGCGGGCTCTGTGCGTCCTGCTCTCTGTGCATCCCGTTCTCTGTGCGTCCCACTCTGTGCGTCCTGCTCTCTGTGGGTCCCGCTCTCTGTGCGTCCCACTCTGTGCATCCCACTCTGTGGGTCCCGCTCTCTGTGGGTCCCGCTCTCTGTGCATCCCGCTCTCTGTGCATCCCTCTCTCTCTGCATCCCGCTCTCTGTGCATCCCGCTCTCTGTGGGTTCTGCTTTCTGTGCCTCCTGCTCTCTGTGCATCCTTCTCTCCTGCTCTCTGTGCATCCCGCTGTCTGTGGGTCCCGCTGTCTGTGGGTCCCGCTTTCTGTGAGTCTCACTCTCTGTGCATCCTGCTCTCTTGCTCTCTGTGCCTCCTGCTCTCTGTGCATCCTTCTCTCCTGCTCTCTGTGGGTCCCGCTCTCAGTGGGTCTCACTCTCTGTGCCTCCCACTCTGTGCATCCTGCTCTCTGTGGGTCCCGCTCTCTGTGCAAACTCACTTTACTTTGTGGTAATTGATCACTAATCCATACCCTATAAACATGCTAAAATTGTTTCAGGGAATAAAAGTGCATTACGATCAAAAGATTAATACGGCCTCTCACAAAGTTTACTGAAATTAAGTAGTAATAAGCACTGAAATTATTAAATCCAGAGATAATTGCAGGGAACTTTGGAGAAAAACCAACACAAGTGAGCGGAAAGGCCAGGACAGTGTAAAACCAACGTGTGCTGCTGGTGCACGGCAGTTTGCACAGAGCAAGGACCCGGCCTCACCGGGTGCCCTCGGGGCTCCAGTCAATACGTGGGTTTGGGTGGTGGAGGTGTAATATACTTATTATAATAAACCTGGGCTTCTCCAGATCATCTACATAAATGCTTTCTGAAATGTGATTAAAATCCTGCATTATTCTAAATTAACAGGTCTTGCATTAGGTAGTTGATGAAATAGCAATTTATTAGCATCAGTCATTAGAGGTTATTGATGATGTTCATTTCTATCAGGCTTTCCAGTAATTCAGTGTTTCTGCAGCGCTGCTCAGGAGTTCAGTACAATACCATCAGTAAATAGTCTGGTGGAGTTCAAGGGTAACGTAAAGTTTGAGGAAATTGTAGGTATCACATTCATAAATATCGTATTTACTAAATATCGGTAAAAATCACAAAACGACACCCTGATTAAATGTATTTTAATACAGTCAGATATAAAACATATACGGAAATGCAGAGTGAAGGTTGCGGTGGCAGGATTGAAGGTTCGGTGATGTGAGGGTGGTTTGAATCACCAGAGAAAGCTCAGAGGGTTGTTAAGGAAACCCAGCACCGCTCTCCAGCCCGCCCAGCAGCCCGTTCTGTCCGTCTGTCCGTCCGTCCGTCCGTCACGGGGAAGCTGAGGGGTGATTTACACAGGCTCCAGCAGACAAAGCACCTGCTGGGAGGTGACAGAGGCGTGGAAATGCAGTTAAAATCTGCAGTTAAAGGTTACTTTGTGAAAAAGGTGCTTTTTCACTACAGTAAAAGTAAATGAATGCTGAAGTAGCTTGCTAAGGAAGTGGTTGGTGCACACGTATTTGGTATTTAAGAACATGTTTGCAGTGCATGTTTCAGGCTGGTTGCTGTGTAACGTTAGCGGGCGTGTGCGGGTGAGCGGGGTGCTCAGGCTGGGGAGGGTCTGGCTCTCGCTGGCCCGCTGTGTCTGCCCGTTCTGCTCCGCTCTGCCGCTGCGGCCGCGGCGCTGCCGCTCGTCTGCGCACACGGCGGCCGCGGCACAGGGCCCGGGACGTGGGTTTGCTCATTGCACAACTCCACACACCTCTTCAGGCTCTTCCTCTTCCTCTGGCCGCGCTGACCCGAGCTGCGGTGAGCGGGTCGCTGACGTGCGCTGATGCATGGGGACCGACCTGCGGTGCTCAGGGCTGAGCTAATGGGTTGCGGTGTTACACCGGGGGGTTTCATAATCCCCTTCACGTACTCCTGGTCTTTTGAAAAGCAGCTGTGATATACACTAGGCAACACGCAGTTCAAAATTAAAATAGGCACTTTAAATTATTAAGAAGTCTTGTTTAAAAAATAGTCATCGTTAGATAGACTTGTTTTTAACAGGTTTGCATTAAGTTTGGTGTTATGTTTTGTCTTTAATATCTTGATCAATGAAGTGAAAACACCTGCGATAAAGGTTTTAGGTACATGATTATTGGGAAAGTCAATAAAAACAGAGGATAGGGCAGGTACGCGGAGCACCCTGCATCCCTTGGCAAACTGGCGCATCACAGTTATGACGGGCACCAAGAACCCGTTCTGTAAGGACAGCAGGACCCGTGTCCGCACAGCCGTGGCAGGAGCTGACGGTACCGGAGTCACTGCGATCTCAGCGCGACGCCGCGGCCGCGTCCCGGCGGCGCCAGCAGGACGGGACACAGCCATCCCAAATACAGCCGGAACCGCTGGAATGCACCTGAGAACGGAACAGGGTACGAAGGAACTACCAGTGCGCCTCGATGGCTCACAAAACGTTGTAGGATCCATCAGCCTTGATGGGGGTGTCTCGTTTAGGGTGACACAGTCACTGGCTGCGCTGTATTGACTGGAGCTTGGTGGCTGGTAACAGCCATATGGACACCAGCTGTCCATGGAGAGGTCCTGCAGTGAGGATGCCTGGAACTGAGACTGATTGCCCTGCTGTAGGAGTTGTGTTTGAAAATACAACTGAAAAGGTAAAAAACTGCTCCAGTTCCATTATTAGCCATTTAAAGACTTAAATTCTGGAACCACCCGTCTCCTAGGCACATTCTGGCATTGGGTATAGGATGGATTGTATGACACGATCAAGGTGCTCTCGGAGTTAAAAAAGCTGAAGACAGCACTGAAGCTTTGGAAGTCTGATTTGTTAATGGCTCTGGGAGAAAGATTAAGAGAAGACCTGGCCCAATGTAAGGATCTGTATTAGAAGATTAATCTCGTCCCATGCGGCTTTCATTTGTTCCCTTATTCTCCAACAGCTATGAAGGGGAACAGAAGGCAGTCAGCTTGTATGTAGGGGTGTTAGATACCTGCATTTAATTAGTGAATCTGACACTTGAGGAGCGATCCTGGTTCCTAAACGTAGGCGTTTGGTGTCGTTTGAGGTGCCGTGGGGTACCTAGAACACGGCAGATGTGGCACGAGCACCGAGACTCGCAGCCTCTGGAGCAGCAGCCGGAGCGCGGGCGGGAGCCATCGGGCGCGCGGTGCCCTCAAGCAGCGCTGCGCAGACACCGGGGTCGCTGCCCCGGTCGCAGGGCGCACTTTTGTTTGTGCTTCGTTTACCCAAGGCTCAAGGACTAATTGCTGGGAGGAAAGTGGGAATTTTCCTTGATACCTAAGTTGGCTTGTGGAATCTTTCTTTCAGCTTCCCCTAACAGCACGATGAGCAGTGGCATACGCCAGCACACCCAGTGGCCTCAAAGAGCTTCCCAGGTCCCATACTGGTGCGTTCTGCTCATGCAATCAAGCCTAAAACAGTTAGTGTTTTTCCCAGGCGGTATGGGCGGGGTGCAATAGGAGTCTTGTCTGTCTGTCCGATGCAGGGGTGTCCCCCCGGGGTGCTTCCCCATAACGCGGCGGCTCTGCGGGTGTGAAGGGCCGGGTGATGTGCCTGAGCGTTCCTGGTCCCTTCTGCAGGTGCACTGGAGGTTTACGGCTCTGGGGCTTGTGCACCGAGAGCCTTCAGGGTCCTGCTTCTCGGTACTTGTAAACGGGCGGGAGGATGTTCGGCGGTGCCGTTCGCACTGGTCCTGTGTCATATGGCCGCTCACAGTGGCAGGTCTGCATTTATGTGATCTCATACAATTCAGTTCCTGAACTATACCTGGGCTACAGAATATCTTATTACCCTTTACATGGACCCTGAAGGGCAGTGGGGTGCTGCCACATATTATTCTTTTTAGCATCTTCATTTTTCACCAGCATCTTTCATTTTCCCCACGGCTCGTGCCATAAAAATCTGTAATCTGGGACTAGCAATTAAAATAAAATTCCTGATTAAATACAATAAACAAGCATATAAAGAAGTGAAATTCCATATTAACCAGTAGTTACAGGCTTCCGTATACATTAGGTACATTTTCAGTTTGTGATCCAGTTACTTTGCCAGTTGTAGTGGTTTGGATTTCTAGAAATAAGACATCTGTCTTTTTCTGGGGTGGATGAAGCAGCAGAAAACAGGTTTGCAGGTGAATTTCCAGCGGCGAGCAACCCTCCGAGGAGCTGCTCTGCTGCTTTAGATGCCACCAGTCCAGGCAAATCCAGCAAATCTCACAAATCACGTGTGCCCGATCCGTCTGAACCCAGCAAACCTGGCAAGGCCTCTGGTGTGTTCTGGTAATGGAGCCAGGCAGGAGAGCAAGAGTGCTGGTGAGCACCGCTGGCAGTCGCTCCAGGGAACACGCGGGCCACACGGACCGCACGGGCCACACGAACCACACGGACCGCACGGGCCACACGGGCCGCACGGGCCACACGGGCTGCATGGGCCACATGGGCCACATGGGCTGCATGGGCCGCATGGGCCACATGGGCTGCATGGGCCACACAGACCGGACAGCCCACATGGGCCGCATGGACCCACACGGACCCACACGGGCCACACGGACCGCATGGGCCACATGGCTGTGCACGTCACGGGGCTCTCACCCAAACCTTGCTGCTTCTGCCAAATATTTCCCTCATCTTGCTCTTCCAGGCCTCCTACATAACAGCTGTCACAGGCTTGAGAGGGAATGAGAAGGTACCTGCCTTCTCCACCCAGCATTACACGTTCTGAGCACTCTACAGAATACACAGAACACACAGTTCTAGCCAAACAACAGGGCAGCACGGCATGTTTAGTAATGTATTGCATCTTCTCTAGGGCACGTGAATTGGTACTCCACAAAATTCAGCATTCACTGTGATAACTGGCACATTTGGGCTGGTACTCCACAAAATTCAGCATTCACTGTGATAACTGGCACATTTGGTTTGGTACTCCACAAAATTCAGCATTTCCCTGTGGTAACTGGCACATTTGGGTTGGTACTCCACAAAATTCAGCATTTCACTGTGGTAACTGGCACATTTGGGTTGGTACTCCACAAAATTCAGCATTCACTGTGGTAACTGGCACATCTGAATGGATCAAAACCAGATAAACTACTGTCTCTTAACATTTATGTTAAAAAAAACCCATTACATCTTAGAAACCTCACAGTGGCAAGTAACTACTCGCCATAAACAGTGTGCTGTAATTTTCATTGGATTTGTAGGGGAATTGCGTATCAAATAGTGCACAGAGACACAGCCGTGCAGCAGGCAGCTCAACCACGTCCCGCTCGCACCAGCGCCTCAGGCTGCCAGCTGCAGACAGCTGTGAATCTGCAAAAATAAACCCAAAACAAACCGCACACTGAGCCCCAAAACAAAGCAAAATAAGAAAACAAAAGGAAAACAAACAAACAAAATCAACAACAACAACACCACCACCCAAACCAAACCCAAGCCAGGCAGGCCCAGCACCAGCCCGGCGCAGGACGCGGGTGGTTCACAGTGGCAGGATGGCCCTGCAGAGCCCACGGCGCCGGGGCCCGGGAGCTGGCAGTGAGCGGCATTGCCAGCGCCGAATGGCCAGGAGCCGCCTCCAGCACCTGTCACGTTTTATTCATTCACGGACCTGAGATCAGCTCACACGCACAGTAGTGACAAAAGATAACGACAGGAGGCTTCAGTTAACTCCTCCCTTTGTGCTTACAGTGGTGGAGCAGCAGTGTGGAAGCCTGCTGAAACAATACTGACCAGTCTGTGCATCTTTGTCACGCAAGGTGTGCAATACGGTCATGGTAGACAGCAGCACGGGAGGAGCTGCAGGGAGGTTATTGGGGTGGTGCCAATGCACCATGTTCCTGAGAGATTTCTTCACAGAAATTGCCCATACTTTTTAGGGCATACAAATGGTGTAATGTGAATACACCGTATCAATTATATATATATAAATAGACACCTATATAAAATAACATTCTTCATGCCAGCCAAGAATTCATCAACCTAGTATTGTTCTTGTTGCAGATCAGAGAATTAAGCGTGCCAAACAATTAATAGAATCAGAGTCACAGGACGGTTTGTGTTGGACAGGACCTTCACAGAGGATCTCGTGCAGCCCCCCGGCCTGTCCGGGCGTCTCCCCCAGCCTGGGCTGCTCAGAGCCCCATCCACCCGCCCGGAGCGCCCAGCACCGGGGCACCCGCAGCTCCCGGGGCTGTGCCCGGAGCAGCACGGAGCCGTTCCCAGGGACGAGAGTCCCCTCAGGGCGCCGCAGAGCGGGAGGTCGTCCTGCAGCCCTTTTCTCCGAGCAAGACAGACCCAGGGTCCTCAGCTGCCCCTCCCAGCACATGCCATCCAGCCCTTCACCAGTTCTGTTCCCCTCCCCTGGATGCATTTGAGTCCCTGAACACCCTTCTTACATTGTGGGGCACAGATCTGCATCCAGTACTGAAGGTGAGGCCACACCAGCACCGAATACAAGGGGACAGTCCCCTCTTGTGTCCGGCTGGTCGTGCTGTGTTTGACGGCCCAGGGTGGGTTTGCCCCTTGGTGCCCAGGTCACTGCCAGCTCCTCTGGAGCTGCTGCCCCCAGCACCCGGACCCCTCTGCAGGGCTGTTACTCTGTCCCACGTGGAGCATCTGGCATTTGTGCCTCTTGAATTTCATGCCATTCATGATCACCCAGTGTTCGATCTCTCTAGATCCCTCTGCCAGGCCTCATGTCCCTTGAGAGAGTCAACATCCCAGTTCAGGGTTATCAGCAAACTTGCTAATGGTGCATTCAGCTCCTGCATCCAGATCATTGATAAGATACTGAGCAGCACTGGCCCTGGGACTGAGCCCTGGGAACACGGCTGGTGACCGGTCACCAGTCAGATGTAGCCTCGTTCACTGTGACCCTTCGAGCCCTGCTGTCCAGCCAGTGCTCCACCCAGCGCACCGTGTACCTGCTCATCCCACAACTGGACAGCTTCTCCAGAGGATGCTGTGAGGGACAGTATCTAAATTAGCCTGATTAAAACCCAAAAAAGCTACATCTGTTGCCTTCCCCTCATCAACTGGGGCATGACCTTAGAAGGATATTAGTTAAAATATTAGTTAAGTATTGAAAGCCTCTGCTGAGCCTTCTCCAGGCTGAACCCCCAGCTGTCTCAGCCTGTCTCCCCAGGGCTGTTCAGCCTCGGCCCATTCCCGTGTCCCTGCTCTGTCCCGCTCCAACAGCTCCATGTCCGGCTGGTGCTGGACCCCAGAGCTGGACACAGAGCTCAGGGGTCACAGCAGAGCAGAGGGGACAGTCACGTCCCTCCAGTGCTGGACACAGAGCTCAGGGGTCACAGCAGAGCAGAGGGGACAGTCACGTCCCTCCAGTGCTGGACACAGAGCTCAGGGGTCACAGCAGAGCAGAGGGGACAGTCACGTCCCTCCAGTGCTGGACACAGAGCTCAGGGGTCACAGCAGAGCAGAGGGGACAGTCACGTCCCTCCAGTGCTGGACATAGAGCTCAGGGGTCACAGCAGAGCAGAGGGGACAGTCACGTCCCTCCAGTGCTGGACGCAGAGCTCAGGGGTCACAGCAGAGCAGAGGGGACAGTCACGTCCCTCCAGTGCTGGACGCAGAGCTCAGGGGTCACAGCAGAGCAGAGGGGACAGTCACGTCCCTCCAGTGCTGGACGCAGAGCTCAGGGGTCACAGCAGAGCAGAGGGGACAGTCACGTCCCTCCAGTGCTGGACGCAGAGCTCAGGGGTCACAGCAGAGCAGAGGGGACAGTCACGTCCCTCCAGTGCTGGACACAGAGCTCAGGGGTCACAGCAGAGCAGAGGGGACAGTCACGTCCCTCCAGTGCTGGACACAGAGCTCAGGGGTCACAGCAGAGCAGAGGGGACAGTCACGTCCCTTCAGTGCTGGACACAGAGCTCAGGGGTCACAGCAGAGCAGAGGGGACAGTCACGTCCCTCCAGTGCTGGACACAGAGCTCAGGGGTCACAGCAGAGCAGAGGGGACAGTCACGTCCCTCCAGTGCTGGACACAGAGCTCAGGGGTCACAGCAGAGCAGAGGGGACAGTCACGTCCCTCCAGTGCTGGACACAGAGCTCAGGGGTCACAGCAGAGCAGAGGGGACAGTCACGTCCCTCCAGTGCTGGACACAGAGCTCAGGGGTCACAGCAGAGCAGAGGGGACAGTCACGTCCCTCCAGTGCTGGACACAGAGCTCAGGGGTCACAGCAGAGCAGAGGGGACAGTCACGTCCCTCCAGTGCTGGACACAGAGCTCAGGGGTCACAGCAGAGCAGAGGGGACAGTCACGTCCCTCCAGTGCTGGACACAGAGCTCAGGGGTCACAGCAGAGCAGAGGGGACAGTCACGTCCCTCCAGTGCTGGACACGCTGCTCCTGCTGCAGCCCAGGCTGCGGTTTGGCTCTGTCTGCCAGCACACATCGCCGGCCCATGTCCAGGTCTTCATCTCCCTGCAGATGTTCTCCAGTGTGCACAAAAAGTGCAGCCTGCGTAGGCGGTTGGAACTGCTGCTCGTGCTTACCTGTGCTGCCCACGCAGCTGTGACAAGTGTCACGCGTGTGTCACCCTTGTTGCAGACACAGGATTTCTGCCCAGCGCTGGGGCTGCTGCTCTGGCACTGCCCGGGGACATGGAGCTCCTGGGGACCCTCTGTGGGGTTCTCGTGGCCGCAGCGTCCGCTCGGGTGACAACTGCTGCTGCAAGTCCAGACAAAGCTGTGACATCTCCAAATCCTTCCTGAGCTTCATTTCTGAAATAAAAATGAGGATCTCTTCAGGGGAATCAGAGCACATGGCAGCTAGACTTTAAAAGTGAGCAAAGGGTAGATAATGTCCTTACACTTAGGCTCAGCCTAATCTAGGGTCTTCGCAGGGGAAAAGGATACTTTTTTACAGTTTTTGTGCCTTTCCATGGAAACAGTGTAACTGTCAAACACCCTTCTTGTAGCTGCTCATGTTGGGCACTTGTTCTGTTCCCTATTTCGCTGTCCTCAGATTTCTGCATCTATTTTGGAAGGAATTAAAACCACCTGCAGGAAGTGAGGAGGATTAACGAGCAGAGCCTGCCCGGAGCCGCTCGGCTCGCACGAACCCGGCCGGGCTGGCCGCGGCGCGTCCCGCGCGGTTCCGTGCGCGGGGCGGGTGACGATGCGCGTCCGGCGCGGCTCCGTGCGCGGGGCGGGTGACGATGCGCGTCCGGCGCGGTTCCGTGTGCGGGGCGGGTGACGATGCGCGTCCGGCGCGGTTCCGTGTGCGGGGCGGGTAACGATGCGCGTCCCGCGCGGCTCCGTGCGCGGAGCGGGTGACAACGCGCACCTGCAGCGCCGGCGACCGGAGCTCTGCTGAGATCCAGCTCAGGTGTTCGCGGCAGCCCCGGGACCTGCTCTGGCAGGTGACGGTGACGGTGACGGTGACGAGGCCGCCCCGCCCCGGTTGCTCCCGGAGCACCCGGCCCAGGGCCCGGGCCCGGCGCTGGTCCAGGCTCCTCAGGCGGCTCCGGGGGAGCTGGGCCGAGCCGAGCAGTCCCCGGGACGGTGACCCGACAGACACCCCGGGCCGGGGGCTGGCAGGCCAACCCCCCGGCCGAGCCGCCACCCGCACAGCGGAATGGCGGCGGCGGGGCCGCGTCCCTGAGGGGCCCCGTACCTGGGGCCGCGTCCTTGAGGGGCCGTTGTTGTTCGCGTCCGCGGCGCCCCGGGCGGTGTCCGCAGGTCCCGGCGCCCTGGGCGGTGTCCGCGGGTCCCGGCGCCCCGGGCAGTCTCTGCGGGTCCCGGCGCCCTGGGCGGTGTCCGCGGGTCCCGGCGCCCTGGGCGGTGTCCGCGGGTCCCGGCGCCCCGGGCGGTGTCCGCGGGTCCCGGCGCCCCGGGCGGTGTCCGCGGGTCCCGGCGCCCCGGGCGGTGTCCGCGGGTCCCGGCGCCCCGGGCAGTCTCTGCGGGTCCCGGCGCCCCGGGCAGTCTCTGCGGGTCCCGGCGCCCTGGGCGGTGTCCGCGGGTCCCGGCGCCCCGGGCGGTGTCCGCGGGTCCCGGCGCCCCGGGCGGTGTCCGCGGGTCCCGGCGCCCCGGGCAGTCTCTGCGGGTCCCGGCGCCCTGGGCGGTGTCCGCGGGTCCCGGCGCCCCGGGCAGTCTCTGCGGGTCCCGGCGCCCTGGGCGGTGTCCGCGGGTCCCGGCGCCCCGGGCGGTGTCCGCGGGTCCCGGCGCCCCGGGCAGTCTCTGCGGGTCCCGGCGCCCGGGGCGGTGTCCGCGGGTCCCGGTGCCCCTGAAGCCTCCCCGGCAGAGCAGTGACCCCCCGGGCCCGGCTGTCCCACCACACCCGTGGCCACAGTGCTCGGTCACCCTGGGGTCCCTCCAGGTCTTTGGTTCTTCTCAGTGGCTTTGAGAAAACCACGAGTCTCATTTTGCTTTTGCATTAAATGTATTTCTTCACTGGTACCATTTTTCCTGCTTATTCATTAATCTGTTGATTATCACAAATCATTAGGGAACTAAAGAGACTCCTTACTGAACAGAGCCCCGCTTGTAGCGCTCCCCCCTTCCCGGACCCCCACAAGCCATGGGGCGGTGGCCGGGTGTTCGCCAAGGTGCTGTGTGCCTGTCCTGCGGGGACACATGCCTGACCGTCCCAAACATCCTGCGGGGACACACGCCTGACTGTCCCAAACATCCTGCGGGAGCTCTGCAGAGTGAGTACAAACAGAAGTATTTCCTGGCGTTGGATCTGAGCCTGCGGGTTTGATCTCGGGCACTGTCAGGTCCTGAGCGGAGGAGGAAACGGACAGCTGTCCCTGGTCAGTTTGTAGGTGTCTTCTCCAGGCTAAAGGGTCACGGTTCAAATTTAGAACAGGTTTTTTCAAGATGTCAGGAGTGAGACTTCCATATTCACAACATATTCAGGTTTTAAGTTCCCTCTGAACCTGTGTAGAGGCATTATTTTCTCTGTTTCTTATCTAATAACGCTTAGCATTAGCTGGCACTTGAAAGATGTGTGTTCTCCTAGATTTAAAACAGCAATGAAACACTTATATTAATCAATAAAATATAAAATTCAGGTTGTTTCACCACTTCATCACAGTTATATTCCCTCTGACATTTTGATTGTCCAGTCAGTGTCATAAGGTTCTGCTGCTGCTTTGCTTTTTGTTTCTGTAGCTGGCTCCCATCATCGCTGTTCTGAGTAAGCACCATGAGCAGTTTGCTGTCTGCATGGCCATTTGTCGAGGGTTTTGATTGTGGGGTGACAATAAACCCCTGGCAACTCTACTAGGAGTTAGTTTGAAGCAGGAGTGACACAGGTACTGATGGTGCTATGCAGGTAGTCAGATAAGAAAGTCCACTCAGGCTTGATCTGGAAACGATTCTAGCTTATATGTAGAGCAATTAAGGAGAGCAATAGTGCGTGTCAGAGGTCCCTACGTGCGCGGCAGCCCTGGCCCGTGGGAGCAGACGTGCTGGGGCAGTGCCACCCGCTCTGTCCCCTGCGCTCCTGTAACATCGCTGTGGGCGTCGAGCGCGGCCGTGCTGGCTCCTGGTGCCGACTTGCGCTCCTGTAACGTCGCTGTGGGTGTCGGGCACGGCCGCGCCGGCTCCTGGTGCCGACTTGCGCTCCTGTAACGTCGCTGTGGGTGTCGGGCACAGCCGCGCCGGCTCCTGGTGCCGACTTGCGCTCCTGTAACGTCGCTGTGGGTGTCGGGCACGGCCGCGCCGGCTCCTGGTGCCGACTTGCGCTCCTGTAACGTCGCTGTGGGTGTCGGGCACGGCCGCGCCGGCTCCTGGTGCCGCGGAGCCTCTGCCAGAGCTGGCCCGGGACACACGGCCAGGCGTCCGTGTTAACTGCGGGTCAGGAGCCACAGTGTTTGGAGCTCTTTGCAGATCAGTAGGATATTATTTATTGAGTTGTATTTGTGCCACAACAAGCTTTGCTTCCGAGTATCAGTTAGAATCAAGTGTGTCTTTAGTCTCAAATAACAGGTTCCCTACAGACAATTGTCAAATACTGAATATGAGCCCCTTCAACTCACATTTTTCCGAACATCAAGAGACTGAAGAAGGAATCTCACGTCCCTTGTTTTTTATTTCTTCACAGGTCTCACTAAGACCTGTCTGACTTTCAACCGTGTTAAAACAGCAGGATAGCCTTATACTTGCCTGCGTTCCACTGCTTCTATTCATATGCTCGACTTATAAGGATTTAGAGGGCATTTATAAGGATTCAGAGGGTGCATTTGCATACATGCGTATGCTTTTTGGTTTAGTGCCGTATTCCACACACTAAATTTTGCAGCATTTGCAGATAATAACCAGCGGCACTATTCTCGGGGGGACGGGGGTGGAAAGGTAGCTTTAAAACCAAAGACAAAATTAACCTTAGCAACCGGCCGGCTAAAAAGAGAAAGGTGGGCATTCTGTCTGATGCATCATCCTTGTTCATCACAAGGCTACCCAGTTTCGTTTGCTCCTTACTTTGCCCAAAACCGTTCAACTGTTAATGCTTTAAGTGACTACCACGTTTTCCTAATTTCAGGTTCCCCATGTACTCAGAATGACCTTTCTCCAGCATTACTCTGTGCTTTGAATCTCCTCCCGTCCGATGTTGCCGTCGTGAACCCCCGCTGTCCCATGCTGACAATGGACGTGCTGCTGCAGGGAACTGCTCTCACTGTCGATTGTTCTTTCCTTACAGCTCCCCATCCCCTCATGGCTCGTCGGTCTCAAAGCTCCTCACAGGGGGACAACCCCCTTGACCCGAACTATCTCCCCCCCCACTACAAGGAGTATTACCGCTTGGCTCTGGATGTGCTTACCGAGGAGGGCAAAGAAAGTTACCAGCGCTTCCTGGCCGAGGAAGCAGCCCCCGATTTCCTGTGCGGCTCAGAGGTGGATCACATCATTCAGAACCTCCAGAAACCCCAGTACGCCAACCAGGAGGGCAGCACAGACACCAGTGGTGACAATGACATGGATGGGTCCTCTGGGACTTACTGGCCCATGAACTCAGACCTCGCTGTTCCTGAGCTTGACCTGGGCTGGCCAATGGTCTTTGGGTTCAGGGGGACAGAGGTGACAACCCTGGTGCAACCACCGCCCCCGGACAATCCCAGCATCAAGGAGGAGGCTCGCAGAATGATTCGAGCAGCTCAGCAGGTAAGATACTGAAGAGCCTCGTTTGTGTGTGAAAGATGAGTCAGAATGCACCAGGTCCTCTGCTAATTCCATTAATTTTGCTCCCCGGACCTGAGAGGGGAAGGATGGTTCTAAAACTGCCATTTACACATCTCAGCTTGCCTCTGCTCTCTGCTTGCATGCACAAGTGTGTAAGGCCAGGCTGAAATACACCAGCAGTTCACAGAACAGCTGAGCATGAAAGGGGTTTCTGCAGAGGTCCAGTCCAGCCCCCCACTCAAAGCAGGGTGGATTAGAGAAGGTCACTTAGGACATGTCCTCCAGTATCCCCAAGGATGGAGATTCCACAAGCTTTGTGCGCAACCTATTCCAGTGTTCAGTTACACTCACTGTAAAAGAGGTTTTTATGTTTAACCGGAATTTCCTGTATTTCAATTTGTGTCTTGTGTCTTGTCCTTTCACTGGGTACCGCCGAGAAGAGTTTGGCTCCATCTTCCTTACACCCTTCCATCAGGTATTTGTACTCACTGATAAAATAGTAGTTGTGAAGGACAGGGAGATGGAGCTTTGAAGCTGCTCCCCATACTGTCAGTATGTGGGTGCAGTTACATAGTGGCTGCCTGCACGCCGGCCAGGACGTTAAAGATGGCCCGGGTGTGGCAGTGAAGTTCAGATAGCAATTCTTTTTCCAGTTCTGGGGTCCACAGTGTTTACAGGAACCTTTGCTTGGGAAGGCTCCTGTTTAAAAAGGAAGTTGCAATGGCAGCAGCGCAGCAGCGCGGCTGGAGTGCGAGGTGCTGGGGAACGTGGGCACACACGGGCACACGCGGGCACACGCAGGCACACACGGGCACACGTGGGCACACGCGGGCACACACGGGCACACATCGCCGGTGTCTCTCTTGCGTTCTTTTCCCAGGTGGTCGCCATAGTGATGGACATTTTCACCGACGTGGACCTGCTGTTCGAGGTGCTGGATGCTGCTGCCCGCAGAGTGCCCGTGTACATCTTGCTGGATGAAATGAACTCGCAGCTTTTCCTCGATACAGCTGCTAAATGCAGAGTCAATCTTAACTATGTGGAGGTGAGCAAAGCAACCCCTGCCCTGCCCCTGGCCCCCATCCCGGGGGGGTGCAGGGACACAGAGGGCTGTTATGGCACAAAACACCTGCGAGAGAGGAAAGTGGGCCAGAGCCTCGTGAAAGACGGGTGTGAAGAGAGCTAGGAGAGCCGGCACAGCCAAACCGGGCCGAAGGCTGAGGACACACTGTAAAGGGGTTTATCCACCCGTTGTGTATGCAGACAGGATGGAAGCTGAAAGAGCAAGGGGAAGGACGAGGGGCAGGGGAGGGAGGTACCAGCGCCCAGCTGAGTCCGTGCCTTGTCTGCTTTGCAGTTCCTGAGGGTGAGGACAGTTTCGGGCCCAACCTACTACTGCCGCACAGGGATGTCCTTCAAAGGCCACGTGAAAGAGAAGTTCCTCCTGGTGGACTGCATGGTGGTGCTGAGCGGCAACTACAGGTGAGAAGCCCTGCAATGTTACCTGTCCCGGTTTCAGTGGCGCAGAGGCTGGTTGACTGATAGAGCAGTGCTTTGGCACTTCCCAGTCAACATCAGTGACAAAAGGTTTTCTCACTGAAGGATGCTGAGCAGCAGTTTTCAGAACAATGCACATTTGGCAACTGAGGTGGACACGTCAGTTAAACAAGGCCTCACCTAGTCAAGCCTCCTTCACATCAACGGTGCAGATGATCTGTAGAAAAGGCAGAGTAATTATAAGGGGTTGACTCCAGCAGGCAGATAAGCCCCACAAAGATGTTTGCTCACAACTCTCAGCAATATCTGAGAAAGAAGCACAAATGTGAGAAAACTAGCGTTTTGATAAAGGCAGAGGGAAGAAAAATGCCTCTTCTTGGGAAGAAAAACGCCGTAGCGCTGAATGTCTTCTCCTTCCTGCACGGAATCACAGACCGGTTGAAAGGGTCTCCGGTGGGCATCTGGTCCAAGCCCTGCTCCAGCAGACGGAGACTCCACAGTCCCTGAGAACCTGTTCGGTGCTCAGTCACCTGCACAGTGAAAACGTGTTTCCTTCTGTCCAAACAGAAACTGCCGTGTTTCAGTTTGTGCCCATTGCCTCTGGTCCTGAATCTCGTGAGGTTGCTGTCAGCGTATTTTCCCAGCATGTTGCTGTCCCCCGACTGGCACACAACTGCACCGCCCCGCATTGCGGTGCCATCTGAAGGCTTGCTGAGGTGCACCCTGTCCTGTTGTCCGGGTGATTAACAGCAGTGTTGAAGACGGCTTCCCCAAGCCCAGACTCCCCAGGAACCCCACTTACCCCTGTCCACCCGTCAGACTCCAAATCACTGACCACCACTCATTAAGTCCGACAGTCCACCCCGTTTCCTGTTTACCGTGTGGGACACTCATGGAGTCCACAGGCTCCACTCTGACTGCAAGAGTACCTGTGTGAAGGCCACGTGGAAACCCTTGCTAAGGTCAAGACAACCTTGTCTTTGCTGCCCCGTGTCCTCTCTCTGCGGAAGGCAAGCGGATGGGGTCGGGCACGGTCTGTCCTGGTAAATCCCCGCTGTCTGGTCCCAGTTGTCTTTGTTTTCCCCGTGCCTGGAAGTGGCTGTCAGGAAGCTTTGCTTCACAGTTTTGGCTCAGACCGGGGGAACGCTGACTTGCTGTAGCTCCCTAGTTGGTCATTGTGCTCTTTTTATAAAGATGGGCACAACATTTCAGTTATAAAAAACAATTACAACCTGAAGTAATTGCAGGAACATCTGCTTCATGTAGGGATTATCATCAGCTTGCTCTCTTGCCATTGTTACTACTGACTGGTCTTCTTAGGAGCCACTTATTCCCTTGTAAAATCCTCTGCAAAGACGTGATGCCAAAACAATTAGTAACTGAGGCTTGAGAACAACGGTGTGTAAGGAATGTCTTCCTGACCAGTAAATAATATCGGGACAATTTTCTTCAGGCAAGCAAACGGTTTGATGTAAAGTGGATCACTCGAGTTACTTGATGCTGATACCCTGTCGTTACTTCTGTTTCTCTCTGCAGCTTCATGTGGTCCTTCGAGAAGATCCACAGGAGCATCGCGCACATCTTCCAGGGGGAGCTGGTGGCCAGCTTCGACGAGGAGTTCCGCATCCTGTTCGCGCAGTCGGAGCCGCTCGTTCCTCCAGCCAACGTCTTGGCCAAGGCAGAGAGCGCGTTCGCCATGGCCCCCTTTGGCAATAACATGCCTTTCTTCCCCAAGAAAGCACCCCTGATGTTCCAGAGGGATGACGCTCTCTTCCCCTCCTTCATGGACAGGGTTGATCCGGACAGGTACTTCCTGTCCAACTTCCGGCGGGACGACATGCTGCGCCACACCGTGGAGGGGTCGGCCATGCGCATGTACAAAAAGGTGGAGATGGAGAACTCTCAGATGGACCCCGTCAGGGGTTTTCTCCGCTCCAAGCAGCTGGAGTTGGATGCTTTTAAGAGACACAGTTTTGCAGAAGGAACATTTGAGAACTTTGCTTCTTCCAAGCAGTACGCCAGGCAGATGTTCATGAACAACATGGACGAGTTTAAAATCCAGTCCAGTCATTTTCAGAAGGACCAGTTCTACCAGTACCAGTTCGAGCATCCTCATCTTTCTGGGAGACCTCAGGGACTCTTTGAGAGGATCCGGGGCGGTCGGCCAGGATTCAATGAGCTGGAGGACTATGGAGAGGGACCCAGGTACCCCGAGCTCGAGTCCGGTTTTGCACAGGAGGGTTTCCCCTTAAGGCTGGACTACGTACCTTCAAACTCCTCCAGGGAAGTAAGGCACGGCTCCGATCAGCTGAACCCGGCAGGCAACGGCCCCATGGGAATGATGTTAAGGCGACAGAATATAGGACAGAAATTTATTTGCCAGACTTCTCCTACACAGAAACAAAGCCTGGAGCAACGCCTGTTCTTACAAGACAAAGATGAGGACCAGGATGAAGACAAGAACACCCAGGAGAACAGGACAGGTTTACGTAACTGGAGGATTTCCTCGTACCTGAGTGCATACCAGTCCGAACCAGAAGAAGGTCTCCCAATGCCCATGGAATCAGAGGCATACAACGATGTTCTTGGGGACTCCCTCACAAAGCACCCCACCGACCTCATCCCAACATTCAAGTCTCCAATGTCTTTTAATAGCAAGTCACTGGGAATTGAAAGTGCCAAAGAATTTGCAGAACCTGACAGAATAGGTGACGAAACTCCTCTAATGAAACAAGACGCGTTTAGGACCAGAATAAATCCTTTGATCCAGCGGAGCTCGAGGCTCAGGTCCTCTCTGATTTTCAGTGCTGCCAAGTTAGATCAGCCCAACACCACAATAGAAAAGGTCCAGATGATCCAGAAAGAACAAATGTCCAGTGAGCTGACAAAAGACAATGAAACTGTCAAGACAGCCACCTCATCTAAAGTGGCAGAACTTCTAGAGAAGTACAAAGCTGTGGGCAAAGACCCAGAGCGAGCTACGGTCACTCACACCAAAGCCGTCTCCAGCTTTCTGCAGGAGGAGTCCCAGAGCACGGAGAAGAAATGCACCAAGTCCGTGCAGTACAAGATTCTGGAGAGCAGGGTGCTGGACTCCAAGGACTCCTGCAGCACTTACAAAGTGCACGGAGAGGTGGACAGAGCGTTCGGAATGGCCTCCTCAAGCCCCCAGCTCGTCGACACGTTGAGTAAAGATCCCCTAGCACATATTGGCACTAAAGTGGACAAATTATCATCGCGGTTTTACCCCATTGAGAGTAAACCTGCTCTTCCAGAGAAGGAGAGTCTAATATTTGTAGGAGAGACTCAGAAACTGACTCTTCCAGAGAAGAAGGACAGAGTGACGTTCAAGGAAGACACTCAAAAATTGGTCAACACAGAACTGAAGAAACCACAGATTAGGACAAGTACCACATCCACTCTTGAGAATGTATCTATGAGCCAGGGATCCGACAGCTCTCTCAATAAATCCGAGGAAGACTGTTCAAAACAAGAGCAAAATCCAATGGAATTTTTAAGAAAAGGGTCGCTGCGGCTGAAGCAGCTTTTGAACCCGAAAGGTGAAAAGAAATTGGAGGAGGAGCCCCCTTCTGAGAGCGGGAAACCTGAGAAGCCGGCTGTGGTTCTCAAACGATCTTCCATAGGGGACTGTCAGGAAACGATGGAGGAAGAAAAGACCCATAAGTTTTCAGCAGCAGGTGCTCCCAAAAGCAGCCAGGCAGCACAGGGCAGGTTCCCCTCGTCCACGACCAACATCCTGTACAGCAGCAACCTCCGCGACGACACCAAGGTGATTCTGGAGCAGATCTCGGCCAACAGCCAGAAGAACAGGGCTGAGCTGGCCAAGCAGCTGCCGTCCACCAGCAACCCCGACCTCTCGAGATCAACCACCAGCCTGGAGAGGAAGGGCGAGAAGGAGAAGAGCTGCAGCATCCACAGGTCAGAGAGCTTCGGGAGCCAGAAACGAAACCTGCAGCGGCAGCCGTCAGAGGACAGAGACACCCTCCTGAAGAAGATGGAGAACATGCGCAAGGAGAAGCGAGTCTACAGCAGATTCGAGGTCTTCTGCAAAAAGGATGAGCACACGAGTCAGAGTGAGGAGGAGTACGACACAGATGCCAAAGACAAGAAGATGGGAAAATTCATGCCCAAAATCCTGGGGACCTTCAAGACCAAAAAATGATCATAGAAACACTATTTAATTCCATCTAATCACTGACTGTCGAAGGGGAATGAGAAGTGACCTGTTTGTGGTGGCTGTAAGCACCACAGGCAAATTCTCTGCGTGGTTAGTGAGCGGAAACGTGTTCAGCATTCGACTCCCACGGCACCATTCGCCCGATAAAGTCATGAGCTACCAGGCAACCTTATCACGGTGTGTTTCAAATAAAGTATTCGATTACCAACATGCTTAAAACAAACCAATAGAGTCTCTTTGTGTTATGCTCAGGGAATGTTTTCAGCAGACAAAATAATTCCACTTTCAGAATGAAAGGATAAAAAATAGAAAATCCAATACTTGAGTTCAGTCCAGGAAGGAAAAACACACACAGGCATACGCGTTAGACGGGAAAAGTGCTAGAAACCCAATGCTTTCACAGGTACTGATATCTTCTCATTGTATCTAATAACGAACTCAATATGGGAGGCGCATTTTGAACGTTTACAGGAGAAAAAAACCCTGTGAACAACTTTCTGCCCGTATCTGTGGTTATGGTCTGGTCTAGGAGAACATGCTCAGCTTTCATATCTACCAGTTCCTCGGCCTATGGGTTCTGTTTTGTTGCTGGTTTGTTTCCCCATGAGTGATGGAGCGCTGCCTCGGGGGTGGGCTGAAAGCTGCGGCTCAAGTGCCACCAGCCGACAAAGGCCTCGGTTTAGGACCCCTTTCCAGCCCAGCTGGGGACAAAGGTCTCGGTTTAGGACCCCTTTCCAGCCCAGCTGGGGACAAAGGTCTCGGTTTAGGACCCCTTTCCAGCCCAGCTGGGGACAAAGGCCTCGGTTTAGGACCCCTTTCCAGCCCAGCTGGGGACAAAGGCCTCGGTTTAGGACCCCTTTCCAGCCCAGCTGGGGACAAAGGTCTCGGTTTAGGACCCCTTTCCAGCCCAGCTGGGGACAAAGGCCGCGGTTTAGGACCCCTTTCCAGCCCAGCTGGGGACAAAGGCCTCGGTTTAGGACCCCTTTCCAGCCCAGCTGGGGACAAAGGCCTCGGTTTAGGACCCCTTTCCAGCCCAGCTGCAGTTTAATTAAGCATCTGAAATGCTGTCTTAGCCAAGCGGTAACTTCCTTGGCACTGTAACTCATCAAGTGGCCGTAGGCAGGAGGCGGCATCCATTCGGTAGCACATCTTCCCCTGTGAAGACGAGGCAGGAAGGCCGCTGGGATTTTCAAGCTCAGAAGTGTTTTCTTGTGGTGGTTTGGTGCCAGGCTTAGCCAGGCAGCTCTGAACAGTCCGGGTTGGCCTGCACGTCCACGCTGGTGTGCCAGCGTCTTGCGGGACAGAGGCAGCGACGGGAGCCCTCGGAACCCGTGCACAGCGCTCAGTGACGGCGGTCGGCACTTCCCTGGCTGGACCGGCTCTGCTGGCGCCCAGCGGGGCTGCCACACTGGGGTGGTTATGTTTCTGATCTGTACGCTACGGTCAGATGAGAGGGCACAGTGTCCTCACACGAACCCAGCTGTGATTCCCACCCACCCCGGTCAGATGAGAGGGCACAGTGTCCTCACACGAACCCAGCTGTGATTCCCACCCACCCCGGTCAGATGAGAGGGCACGGTGTCCTCACACGAACCCAGCTGTGATTCCCACCCACCCCGGTCAGATGAGAGGGCACAGTGTCCTCACACGAACCCAGCTGTGATTCCCACCCACCCCGGTCAGATGAGAGGGGACAGTGTCCTCACACGAACCCAGCTGTGATTCCCGCCCACCCCGGTCAGATGAGAGGGCACAGTGTCCTCACACGAACCCAGCTGTGATTCCCACCCACCCCGGTCAGATGAGAGGGGACAGTGTCCTCACACGAACCCAGCTGTGATTCCCACCCCGGTCAGATGAGAGGGGACAGTGTCCTCACACGAACCCAGCTGTGATTCCCACCCACCCCGGTCAGATGAGAGGGCACAGTGTCCTCACATGAACCCAGCTGTGATTCCCACCCCGGTCAGATGAGAGGGGACAGTGTCCTCACACGAACCCAGCTGTGATTCCCACCCACCCCGGTCAGATGAGAGGGCACGGTGTCCTCACATGAACCCAGCTGTGATTCCCACCCCGGTCAGATGAGAGGGGACGGTGTCCTCACACGAACCCAGCTGTGATTCCCACTCACCCCGGTCAGATGAGAGGGCACGGTGTCCTCACACGAACCCAGCTGTGATTCCCGCCCACCCCGGTCAGATGAGAGGGCACGGTGTCCTCACACGAACCCAGCTGTGATTCCCGCCCACCCCGGTCAGATGAGAGGGCACGGTGTCCTCACACGAACCCAGCTGTGATTCCCGCCCACCCCGGTCAGATGAGAGGGCACGGTGTCCTCACACGAACCCAGCTGTGATTCCCGCCCACCCCGGTCAGATGAGAGGGCACGGTGTCCTCACACGAACCCAGCTGTGATTCCCGCCCACCCCGGTCAGATGAGAGGGCACGGTGTCCTCACACGAACCCAGCTGTGATTCCCGCCCACCCCGGTCAGATGAGAGGGCACGGTGTCCTCACACGAACCCAGCTGTGATTCCCGCCCACCCCGGTCAGATGAGAGGGCACGGTGTCCTCACACGAACCCAGCTGTGATTCCCGCCCACCCCGGTCAGATGAGAGGGCACGGTGTCCTCACACGAACCCAGCTGTGATTCCCGCCCACCCCGGTCAGATGAGAGGGCACGGTGTCCTCACACGAACCCAGCTGTGATTCCCGCCCACCCCGGTCAGATGAGAGGGCACGGTGTCCTCACACGAACCCAGCTGTGATTCCCGCCCACCCCGGTCAGATGAGAGGGCACGGTGTCCTCACACGAACCCAGCTGTGATTCCCGCCCACCCCGGTCAGATGAGAGGGCACGGTGTCCTCACACGAACCCAGCTGTGATTCCCGCCCACCCCGGTCAGATGAGAGGGCACGGTGTCCTCACACGAACCCAGCTGTGATTCCCGCCCACCCCGGTCAGATGAGAGGGCACGGTGTCCTCACACGAACCCAGCTGTGATTCCCGCCCACCCCGGTCAGATGAGAGGGCACGGTGTCCTCACACGAACCCAGCTGTGATTCCCGCCCACCCCGGTCAGATGAGAGGGCACGGTGTCCTCACACGAACCCAGCTGTGATTCCCGCCCACCCCGGTCAGATGAGAGGGCACGGTGTCCTCACACGAACCCAGCTGTGATTCCCGCCCACCCCGGTCAGATGAGAGGGCACGGTGTCCTCACACGAACCCAGCTGTGACTCCCGCCCACCCCGGTCAGATGAGAGGGCACGGTGTCCTCACACGAACCCAGCTGTGACTCCCGCCCACCCCGGTCAGATGAGAGGGCACGGTGTCCTCACACGAACCCAGCTGTGACTCCCACCCACCCCGGTCAGATGAGAGGGCACGGTGTCCTCACACGAACCCAGCTGTGACTCCCACCCACCCCGGTCAGATGAGAGGGCACGGTGTCCTCACACGAACCCAGCTGTGACTCCCACCCACCCCGGTCAGATGAGAGGGCACGGTGTCCTCACACGAACCCAGCTGTGACTCCCACCCACCCCGGTCAGATGAGAGGGCACGGTGTCCTCACACGAACCCAGCTGTGACTCCCACCCACCCCGGTCAGATGAGAGGGCACGGTGTCCTCACACGAACCCAGCTGTGACTCCCACCCACCCCGGTCAGATGAGAGGGCACGGTGTCCTCACACGAACCCAGCTGTGACTCCCACCCACCCCGGTCAGATGAGAGGGCACGGTGTCCTCACACGAACCCAGCTGTGACTCCCACCCACCCCGGTCAGATGAGAGGGCACGGTGTCCTCACACGAACCCAGCTGTGACTCCCACCCACCCCGGTCAGATGAGAGGGCACGGTGTCCTCACACGAACCCAGCTGTGACTCCCACCCACCCCGGTCAGATGAGAGGGCACGGTGTCCTCACACGAACCCAGCTGTGACTCCCACCCACCCCGGTCAGATGAGAGGGCACGGTGTCCTCACACGAACCCAGCTGTGACTCCCACCCACCCCGGTCAGATGAGAGGGCACGGTGTCCTCACACGAACCCAGCTGTGACTCCCACCCACCCCGGTCAGATGAGAGGGCACGGTGTCCTCACACGAACCCAGCTGTGACTCCCACCCACCCCGGTCAGATGAGAGGGCACGGTGTCCTCACACGAACCCAGCTGTGACTCCCACCCACCCCGGTCAGATGAGAGGGCACGGTGTCCTCACACGAACCCAGCTGTGATTCCCACCCACCCCGGTCAGATGAGAGGGCACGGTGCCCTCACACGAACCCAGCTGTGATTCCCACCCACCCCGGTCAGATGAGAGGGCACGGTGCCCTCACACGAACCCAGCTGTGATTCCCACCCACCCCGGTCAGATGAGAGGGCACGGTGCCCTCACACGAACCCAGCTGTGATTCCCACCCACCCCGGTCAGATGAGAGGGCACGGTGCCCTCACACGAACCCAGCTGTGATTCCCACCCACCCCGGTCAGATGAGAGGGCACGGTGCCCTCACACGAACCCAGCTGTGATTCCCACCCACCCCGGTCAGATGAGAGGGCACGGTGTCCTCACACGAACCCAGCTGTGATTCCCACCCACCCCGGTCAGATGAGAGGGCACAGTGTCCTCACACGAACCCAGCTGTGATTCCCACCCACCCCGGTCAGATGAGAGGGCACAGTGTCCTCACACGAACCCAGCTGTGATTCCCACCCACCCCGGTCAGATGAGAGGGCACAGTGTCCTCACACGAACCCAGCTGTGATTCCCACCCACCCCGGTCAGATGAGAGGGCACAGTGTCCTCACACGAACCCAGCTGTGATTCCCACCCACCCCGGTCAGATGAGAGGGCACAGTGTCCTCACACGAACCCAGCTGTGACTCCCACCCCGGTGTCACGGTGACCGCTGTGACGCTGCCCACCCAGCACACCAGGCCTGGAGGGGCCGGGGGCCATACTGGGCCTGACGGTAACTGCAGCGGCTCTTTAAAGCTTTACGTTTGGTTTTTGGCTCTAAATCACTTAGCGGGCTTTGCATAACCTACATATCTGTAACGATGATTGTTTTCTATTTGTTGAAAACCTTGGGAAATGAATGTGCGGATAAATAGACTGATCTGAAAAAAACCAAAGCAAAAGCTGACCTCCATATGGATACAAATGGTGGTAAAAATCTGCAGGAATCAACAGGAATTATCATTTTAATATGAGGTAAACCTAGAAATAGAGGAAAAAGAAGAAAAAAGAAGGGAAGAAGCAGACAAAATTGGAAAAAAACCCTGAAATTAATTTCTTATGCTTATTCCATACTGTATAAATATACACAATTTGAGATACAACACATAATCTGTTACATCTGTACAAAGTCATAAATGAATGCTGCATGTATACTCATTTTGTTTGCTCTTAGTAATGAATCAGATCCAGTTATTGGTGGGTCCCAAAATAAACCCTAATGATCAATACAGTCATTCTCTGCCAGAGGATACAGATAGAGATGATTTTACTCTAGAGAAGACAGGATATCTAGGTATATATCCTGCTGTATATGTAAATCCTGCTTGCAGGATTCCGTAGCTCCCAGCCTCCGCACACCCACCTGCGCCAGCACCGCCCTCTGTCAGACAAGTGAGCAGTTTAATGATCTCTACAGTAACAGACTACATCAACCTTCTAGAATTCTGCTGTATTTCAGACCTTTGGTACTGCGTCTTGCTCAGCACCATGTAGAGGTGAGCTTCTGAGCAGAACTAGCGTGACCCACCTCCTTCAGGGATCTGACCACCGGCTCACGTAGGTGTATGTGAACACCGCAGAGCAGCGTTCACTCGGCAAAGCCGTTCCAAGAACAGAGGGGGTGTTTCAGCCCATCGGGCCCAGAGAGGGTCCCGGGGCTGTGCTGTGTTGAATTGCCGGGTGTTCGGCTTTCAGCCACGGCACAGCGTGAATTAAGCAGTGGGCGCCTGTTCCGCAGGTGAGTACCGGTGTGGGACTCACCCGCGCCACACGGCGTGTGCACCCGTCACTGCCGCTTCCCGCGTCCCCTGTGCCTCAGACACACAGCAAATGCCTGTTCATGGAGGATAAACCAGGGCTTCCTGCGAGGCGCATTCCGGCTCCCGGCGGCACCAGACCAGACAGCGCACCCGGTCCCGGGAGGTGCCGCTTTCCCTCAGCTGGCCCTTGGTGCACAGGCACTGAAGGGTGACGTGGGTGTTCCGCCAGCGGCAGCGGGGCTCACGGGCTGGAACGCAGCGCCTGGATCCCCTCCGTAACCGCAGTCCCAGCGTTCTGCAATAACCACCATTTACCAGGGGTGAAGCAAAACTTCAGGAACAGGAACTTCTTACAAGAACTTCAAGTTCATGTATCAAAAACCAGCATTAAGTCAGGTATATAGTTTTAAAGTTCACTGTAGTCCCACTGTTGCCTGACAACAACTTCATGGTATTTCAGCGATGGTATCTCCTGGAACATGGCTTTCTGAAAGGAAAAAAAAGGTATTACTAATTGAAAGAGATAGCCCTGTATTTTCCCCCTTTCACACACAGCAAACATTGACTGAAAGACAAAGATTTTCTGTACTGCAATATAAAGTATTTGTTATTACAGTATTTACAATGTCACATGGTAGGTGAGCTATTAAATATTGTAGCAGAATCTATCCATATTTATAATGCTTTTCTACTTGATTTCAATGAAAATAAGTCACTATTGATTATGTTCATGTACACCAGAAGAGTCATTAGTGGAACACAAAATGAGGGGCTTTAGGATTATCAGTGAAGAGTTTAGTCGTCTTGGTCTTCAGGGAACAGTTCATTACCCGCTCTGCTCCTAATTAAAAATAAACAAATCTGCCTTGAGGCAGCACAGCCGGAGCTGCTGAAGAACCACGGAACGGGCTGGGAGAGGAGGTCAGAGACCGCCCCGTCCCCCCGCCCGGGCTGCTCAGCGCCCCGTCCACCCGCCCCCAGCGCCCCAGCACCGGGCACCGCAGCTCCCGGGGCTGTGCCGGGGCCCCACCGCCCTGAGCCCCAGGAACGCTCCCTGTGGCCACTGCAAACCCGCCCTCACTCCGTGTGAAACCATTGCCGCTCGTTCCGCCACTATGGGCCTTGGTAGAAAGCCTCTCTCCATCTTTTGTACAAATCCCCTTTACTGAAAGGCCGCACTAAGGTCTCCCCGGAGCTTCTCCCCAGGCTGAACCCCCAGCTGGCTCAGCCTTTCTCCCCAGGGCTGTTCAGCCTTGGCCCATTCCCGTGTCCCTGCTCTGTCCCGCTCCAGCAGCTCCATGTCTGGCTGGTGCTGGACCCCCAGTGCTGGACACAGAGCTCAGGGGTCACAGCAGAGCAGAGGGGACAGTCACGTCCCTCCAGTGCTGGACACAGAGCTCAGGGGTCACAGCAGAGCAGAGGGGACAGTCACGTCCCTCCAGTGCTGGACACAGAGCTCAGGGGTCACAGCAGAGCAGAGGGGACAGTCACGTCCCTCCAGTGCTGGACACAGAGCTCAGGGGTCACAGCAGAGCAGAGGGGACAGTCACGTCCCTCCAGTGCTGGACACAGAGCTCAGGGGTCACAGCAGAGCAGAGGGGACAGTCACGTCCCTCCAGTGCTGGACACAGAGCTCAGGGGTCACAGCAGAGCAGAGGGGACAGTCACGTCCCTCCAGTGCTGGACACAGAGCTCAGGGGTCACAGCAGAGCAGAGGGGACAGTCACGTCCCTCCAGTGCTGGACACAGAGCTCAGGGGTCACAGCAGAGCAGAGGGGACAGTCACGTCCCTCCAGTGCTGGACACAGATCTCAGGGGTCACAGCAGAGCAGAGGGGACAGTCACGTCCCTCCAGTGCTGGACACGCTGCTCCTGCTGCAGCCCGGGCTGCGGTTTGGCTCTGTCTGCCAGCACACATCGCTGGCCCATGTCCAGGTCTTCATCCCCAGCACCCCAAGTCCTTCTCCTGGGGCTGCTCCCCATCCCTGCACCCCAGCTGGATGGGTACCGGGGGTGTCCCGGCCCACCTGCAGGACCTGGGCCTTGTTGAACCCCGTGAGGTTCATGTGGGCCCTGAATATGTCTTTGTATGTCTAAAGGTCCTGAATAGTCTGAATATGTCTAAACAGACTCAAGTATCAGAAGATCGCAGTCTGCTGTATCTTTTTGCAATAATTCAGAGGAGGAATATGAGCTGACAGTGTTCATTTTTATCACGGTGTGGGAGCAAATAGCGCACTGCCCTTGTCAGGTAAGACTGGAAGGGCTCAGATTTTCTCTCCTGTTGGTTTGTCCAGAGGAAAGTGGCACATTGCTCAATGAATAAAGCACGTCCCTTCAGCCGGGCCGTTAAATGCCTGTCATGTTTTGCTCTCATTTGTGTCACCGGCTCGGTTAGGGACTGGTGGGATGAGCCGTACTCACCTCGTTGGAACACGGCCATGGTCACTGCTCCTGGCTTTGGGAGGACTTCAGGATTGGCAGACTCTGCAGTGCAGATTTACATATGGTTCCATAGGCCTGGGAGTAACTGCCCATCGATGCTTTCGGGTCACCAGCAGCTCCCACGTTCGCAGTAACCTGGAACATCTTTTTACCAGGCTTCAGAACGGGACAAACATCTTTGTTGTGAAACTGAGTATTTCTTGGATTCTGTGCAAGAAAGAAAAGCCGAGATAGTAACTTGTAACCAGTTTTCTAAAACACAAACAAGGAACAACATATTTTGCTCCAGCTCAGGAGTAGGACAGATCACGAACGTTACATAAATAAGCAATCCAGACTGCTTTGTAAGATCTAGAATAGGATGGTGAGAACCGTGTGAGAGAGGAGGTGTTAAGGACGAGTGTTTCAAAAATGAACTAGTGGCACTGGAGTGAAAGTCTGGCTACGATCTTGTTTTCAACAATAGTGGATGCTCTAAATAAAGGTACAAAAGACAGATCATCATCATCATCATCATCACCATCCCCATCCCCCAGTATGTCCTCCTGCCTTCTGCCAGACAAAGAGCTTGGTGACTTTCTGAGTTGGAAGCTGCATGCGGGTACTGTGCTTATCAGCCCCCGTGAGGAACGTTAATAATACATCAACACATTACAACACATGATACACCACAACACATCCGAATCTGCGGTTCTAGAGGAGAGCGGGTGCACTGCAGCGCATGCTTTGTGAACCTCTACAGTTATCTGGAAGGCACGGGTTTCCATTCACTGCTGCAGCACTGGCTGCGTCGCTCCAGCCGCTCCAGGAGCCTCCTGGTCCAACGGCTGAGGACGGGAGCTCGCGGCAGGACAGTGACAACGGAACACAGACCGAGCGCAGAGCGGCTCCTCAGCCCCTGCTCGGGGTGAACGACAAAGATGGACAAGCCGACACTCACTTAACGCGAGATCAGCCCGAATGCTGGTGACCTCCTGCCACAGTGTCCTTCCTGTCTCTGACACCCAGCAGCACTGGCCTCTCACGGAGCAAATACAGAGCACGGGGCATGTGTAGGGTGATCTTCTCCCTGTTATGCTCTTCCAGTAACAGAAAGTTGGCCACAACTACCTAAAGATTCCTCAAAATGCATTGCTCATATGTACATCTGCACATGCGGCATCTCCACAATCTCATGTTGTGGAACAAATGTTTCCATACTTGCTCCACACTTGTGGAATAAATGGTTTCTCTCACTCCCAAAACATTTTGAATGAGATTCCAAAGCAGAGGGGCTGAAAGACGGGTTGCGAGTGTGCACGTGGACATATTCAAAGTTGTGGCAATCCTGTCTCCTTCCAGCAGTTATTCGGATGTATTTCTGTGTCAATCACAACAGCAGGAACAGCTACAGCAATAAGCAGCTCGACAGTGTCTGCAGATCCTGCAGGGTGACCCAGAGCGGGTGGGTCTGCCCGGCCCATCCTGGACAGCGGTGTCACCAGACGCCCCCTCACACACCTGCAGATCCTGCAGGGTGACCCGGAGCGGGTGGGTCCGCCCGGCCCATCCTGGACAGCGGTGTCACCAGATGCCCCCTCACACTCCTGCAGATCCTGCAGGGTGACCCGGAGCGGGTGGGTCCGCCCGGCCCATCCTGGACAGCGGTGTCACCAGATGCCCCCTCACACTCCTGCAGATCCTGCAGGGTGACCCGGAGCGGGTGGGTCCGCCCGGCCCACCCTGGACAGCGGTGTCACCAGATGCCCCCTCACACTCCTGCAGATCCTGCAGGGTGACCCGGAGCAGGTGGGTCTGCCCGGCCCATCCTGGACAGCGGTGTCACCAGATGCCCCCTCACACTCCTGCAGATCCTGCAGGGTGACCCGGAGCGGGTGGGTCCGCCCGGCCCACCCTGGACAGCGGTGTCGCCAGACGCCCCCTCACACACCTGCGCTCAGAGCGCACTGTGAACGGTCCGGGGCTCCTCAGAAACTCAGGTGTCCCTTTGTGGATATGAGCAAGTCCCACGACAAACAGGAGAATCTTCAGTGTCACAAAAAGGGGGATCTGTGGTGCCTCTTTCCATATTCCTCCTCTGCCATAGTCTTCCTCTGATCACCCTCCGTTGGGAAGAATCTCCTTGAGCCTGTGAGCAGACAAGGAGCTCGGGAAACACAAACCCTTCCCGTGAGGGCAGAGGCCCCGCGCGGGCTGCGGAGCAGCTCTGGACGCTCCGTCCATGGAGGCGCCCGGGCGGGCTGGACGGGCTCTGGCTGCGGGAAGGTGTCCATGGCAGCCGGTGGAACCGGGCGGTCTCTGCGGTCCCCTCCAACCCAAGCTGTTCTGTGATTCTGTGGAAAAGCAGGGGCAAGGAAGAACCCCATGAGGATACCAACTTTACAAGGAAGTTCGGGCAGGAACATGGAAGAGGGAGGAGCAGAGCGGAGAGGACTAAAGCCTGCGCTGTTCAGCAGCAGCAATCCATTAGGCTGGCTCAAGAAGAGCCAGAGCAGATCTCCAGCTAAGTTTGGAATACCCGACAGTCTGAACCTGGGTAAAAAGGAATTCGCTGCCTTTGGACTGGACACACCGTCACTGAAGATGATGTAAAAGAACTGATCCGTGATTCTCAAAGGGAGTTTTTGGTGCTGCTGACAATGTGAACAGTGTGATCATCTGAAATGGTGTTCAAATCCTCACTTGTCTGAAGTGATACAATTGACAGTAGAATGGAGTCCAAAATTAGCCTAGATTTACAAAATGTCTGTGTTCCTTCATGTTCTCTAAGGCACCTAATTGCCATACAACAGCAATCCACAGAACTCCTGCAGGAACCCAGAGGCGCAAAAATACTCGTGCTGCTCAAGTCACAGATGATCGGGTGTTTTGAAAGACTGGGGTTAGACTTAAAATCCCACAAGAAAGTCAGTGTTTGTAAACCCAGGCTAGCTGAAGATCAGCGTTACATATGCTGGAGATGCGTGATTTAAGCCACGTCTGTGCCTTTGGCATTTCCTGGTGATCCTGGTCTTCCTCCCAACACTGCCTTGTGCACTGAACGCAAACTTCATGAGTAGCCAAAATACCTGAAATGCAGGTATAGCAAGACTGAAGCCTGCAATGCGCGTTTCTATATGAATCTGCCCCGTGTTAGAGGCAAGTTATGTCTCGTTATTTCCCCTACCAGCAAAAACTCTTCAGTTAGCGCACTGTTCCGCTCTCTAGTAAAGGGAACATGCTCTGTCCAAGCCCAAGTGCCTTATCAAACTAGGTCACTGGTGCCATTTGACTGACACCACGTACACGCAACAAAATTGCAGCATATCTTCGTCATAACTAATTTTAACTGATAAAAAGCTATTAACTAGTCACTCACAGAGCAGTAGGTCTTGCCTCTCATTAAGTATCCTCACATTGCATGTTAAGTTATTCCGTGTCTGTATCATTCTGGCCCCTGAAAAGTGAAGGGTGCTGTTTTCTGGCAGCACTGCTACTCACGTTAGGAAGGCTCTGAACACCTGCAGGAGGCAGCCGAGCGTTTGCGCTTGTCCGTGTGATTTGTCTCTCCAGTTTCCTATGGTTGGAGATTCTGGTCTGTTGAGAAGGTGGTGCCGAACAGTTCCTGATCACAGCACCAGGATTCACATCACCTACACAAGAAAAAACACGAGGGAAAGCAGGAAAGCCGTGAGGACACCGAACACCCCGACCGGGGCAGGGACAGAACATAAAACCAAGTCAGCCCCGCCGCCTCGCTCCATCTCACAATATGGGAACACAATCAAAATGTAGTGGCAAACAAAACCAGCTCAAAAGGGCCTGGGAAAAGATAACAGCAAAGAGAACACAGAAAGGAACAGAGTAAAAACTGAGGCAGGAAAAGGCTAAAGAGAATGTCATATGCTCAAAACTCATCTAACAGTGTTTTGTTCTTAGGTCATTTTCCTCCCGCACTTTCACCTTCTTGTTTTCACAGCATCACAGGATGTTTGGGATTGGAAGGGACCTGGAAAGCTCATCCAGTGCAATCCCCCCATGGAGCAGGAACACCCAGCTGAGGTTCCACAGGAAGGGGTCCAGGCGGGTTTGAATGTCTGCAGAGAAGGAGACTCCACAGCCTCCCTGGGCAGCCTGGGCCAGGCTCTGACACCCTCACTGAGAAGAAGTTTTTTCTCAAATTTAAGTGGAACCTCTTGTGTCCCAGCTTGATCCCATTACTCCTTGTCCTATCATTGTTTGCCACCGAGAAGAGCCTGGCTCCATCCTCGTGGCACTCACCCTTTATATATTTATAAACATCAATAAGGTCACCCCTCAGTCTCCTCCAAACTGAAGAGCCCCAGCTCCCTCAGCCTTTCTTCGTAAGGGAGGTGCTCCACTCCCTTGATCATCTTTGTTGCCCTACGCTGGACCCTCTCCAGCAGTTCCCTGTCCTTCTGGAGCTGAGGGGCCACAACTGGACACAATATTCCAGGTGTGGTCTCCCCAGGGCAGAGCAGAGGGGCAGGAGAACCTCTCTGACCTACTGACCACCCCCTTCTGACCCACCCCAGGTCCCATTGGCTTCCTGGCCACAAGGGCCCAGTGCTGGCTCATGCTCACCCTGCTGTCCCCAGGACCCCCAGCTCCCTTTCCCCTACACTGCTCTCTAATAGCTCATTCCCCAACTTACACTGGAACCTGGGGTTGTTCCTGCCCAGATGCGGGACTCTACACTTTCCCTTGTTAAATTTCATCAGGTCATTCCCCGCCCAACTCTCCAGCCTGTCCAGGTCTCTGATGGCAGCACAGCTTCCAGTGTCACCACTGCTCCCAGCTTGGTGTCACCAACAAACTTGCTGATAGTGCACTCAGTTCCCTCGTCCAAATCATTGATGAATATATTGAATAATATTGGCCCCAGCACTGCCCCCTGAGCACTGCACTGGATCCAGGCCTCAACTGGACTCTGCCCCATTGAGCACCACTCTCTGGCTTCTCTCCTTAAGCCAGTGTGCACCCCAGCTCACTGCTCTATTGTCCAGACCGCACCTCCTCAACTTGGCAACCAGGATGCTGTGCAGACTGTGTCAAACGCTTTGCTGAAGTCCAGGTAGCCCACATCCACCGCTCTGCCATCACCCATTTTGCCATGTAAGTTCCCCTAATTCCTTTTCCCCGCTCTGTCTCCTCTTCCTTCCCCGCAATCGCCCCCGCGGTGGGTCACATCCTGCTGCGGGAGGGCGGTACGTACTCCGAGCAGCGTGTGTTATGGGGTTGTACGTCACACCCATCCCTGATCTCCGACACAACGCTCCTGCCGCCCCCTCCCCCGGGCCGGACGCCCCCGGCCGGGCGGCTGCAGCCCCAGCGCGCACAGGGGGAGGTGTCGGAGGAGGCGCTGGGTCCCTCTGCCCGCTCCCGCTGGGCGCAGTCACGGAACCGGAATCAGGAGGACGTGGTCTGGATTCACACTGGATCAGTCGAGCGTCTTCTCTCGGCACCCGCTCCTCTGGACGGCTACTGGGTTTCTTCTCAAGGATCATCTGCAGGAGGGAGGAGGGGGTCAGATGTAACAGCTACGCAGCAGAGGAACAGAGCATAAAACCAAAGAGAAGCACTTGCAAGTAACTGCCATTTGTTTCACAGAATAGCTAAAAAGTGTAATTTTAAAATTAATTTAGGGTTGGAAAGAAAATAGAAATAATATTATCAGTGGAAAGAAAGAACAGGCTGAAGCATTAGGGAAAAAAAGATGGGATGAACACGCAATTTCCATATATCCTGAGGGAGAACACCACTAAATAAAATGTGCATGAGCCTTGGAAAAGACAGAATCTATATGCCCAAAAGGTTAACACCATGTTGTTTCTTAGCATCTCTTTCTAGAACTTCGCAAAGCTTATTTTTCAATGGTCAAACAACACTCATTCCAGTTAGTTCACAATTATTTCTCATCAACCTCTCCACGCCATTATCAGCAACAGAACCCTTGCCGCGGCTCGGGGTGCTGGTGCACACAGTCGGTAACCACAGCCGTCCCGAACCGGACACCCCCTCCGTGAGATCACTCAAACTATTCACCTGTTTCCTACCCTTGCTCCTAGGTTATCTGAGACCAGTCTGGTGACATTTAGAACACCTTTTCTACCTGTGCAAGTACCCACTTCACTAACTGATCTGCGCTCTCACAGTTGTTTGTTTGTTTCCTTCGATTAAAGACCTTAAAAGAAATTCTAAGTTTTTAAATTCAATTTTATTTTTTCTTTCTTCAATTTTAATGGCTGTTAATAGAAGGTGGAGGTTGCTGCCTAGGGGTTAGACACATTATGGGATGCAGGGAAAAGCCACTGGGATAACACAGGACTTATGTGATGTTTAGGGTAGGAACTAAAAGCAGGAAAAGAAAGGGGTTTACGTGATTTGGGGAGGAACGAGTGTGGGAAATAGGGGGTAAGAGGAATAAAACCGGTCAGTTGCATAAATAGCTGGCTGGTCAATTGTCTGCCCATGCCCTGCACCTGATCAGTGCAGTCTGATCTATCTTCCCACTGTTTCCCGGAAGGGAGGCTGTCTGTCCGGTCCGCGTGTGCGCATGCAGGTGTGAGCGCCAGCACCGCAGCCAGGCCACGGGCCAGAGGACGGCGTGTGCACGGTGCCGGCAGGCGAGGGCAGGCGAGCCCGGGAGCACCGGCAAAGACCAGGTCGGACTGGCACCGGGTGAACAGATCAGTGCCCCGGAGCGAGGGGGTGAGCGGGTCTGGACACCAGCTCCGGCTGTGAGGCACCTGTGTCACCCTGGCGGTGCGGCTGGGACGGGCAGAGCTTGGCTACGGGTCCTGGAAGGTCCTGGCCAGCCGTCTGCCTGCATGCGCCCACGATGGCCTGTACAGCAACGGGAGCGGGGCTGCGGCCCTGGGGCTGTGCGCCCAGTGAGGAGAGCGGGCTCAGCCCGCGGCCCGGCAGGCCGGGCGCCCGAGACCAGCCCCGCGGGATCCACCCTGTGTACGCACACAGTCCACGGGCGGACGGCCCTCCCGCTCAGCCAGAGAGGGAGCAGGATGAGGCTGCCGTGCTGTCTGTGTTTGTGTGAGTGCCCTGAGTGCCTGTGGTGATCCACGCGGCCAGCCGTGTATATATGTGCACACAGGGAGCACGTGTCCTGTGTGCCTGCTAGGAACGCACACATCTCCAGCCTTGCTCCTGGCGGGACCCGGGGACAGGAGCGGCAGCAGCGTCACCTCTCTCAGACTGTTGGATTCAGCCTAACACGTTTCCCTCCAACAGTCTGCCTCCGACACCACGCTTTGCAGGCTTCTCCCAGTGGGAATCCAGATATAAAGACAGCTCAAAAATTACGACAGTGTGGAACTGACCGACAGAAGCACCAAGATGTAACTGTAGGACAGGGATGGGAAGCCTAGGGGAATGCAAATAGAAGAAAATGACAGAATTCAGTAAGTGTGTGCAAGAACAGCAGGTTACCTGGAGGATCAGGATTTTGGAAAACAGGATAAGAGAAAGTACCTCATACAATTTATTTCGATATTCTGCCACGGACAGCTGGATATCGTCACCTAAAGGAAGAACCACATCATGATCCAGAGAGGGCTCCCTGGCAGGACAGTGAAACCTAAAAGATGATAACACATAATGCAATTCACTGAGACTGAAAACAGCACTACAGATTAATACGATGTTAAAAAGGATCGTCAAATCATCTAGTGTGACCTCCAGCGTAAAAAAGGGGTTCGAGGAAATTAAGAATTAGCTTTGCCTTTTTTTTTCTGTCAGGCATATAAAGAAAAGTTGTGCCAAGAGCGGGTCTGTAACATCTCAGAAGACCCTGGGGAAACTGCACATCGGTATTGCACTCACCTTTCCACGTACGGATGCTGCAGAGCCTCCTCTGCCGTGAGTCGTTTATCAGGGTTAAATACTAAGAGTTTCTTCAGAAGATCCAAGGCTGGCAATGGAGTAGAGGATGGTAAAATCTCCTCCAATGTTACTCGCTGCCTAGAAGTCAGAGAACAGGGGTAACTAGTATGAATTCCTGTCTAGTACACTCCAATCAAACCTGTTGTGACGTTGAGCCCCGCTGTCCCCATGCTGGGTGACGAAAAGGACTCTGGGGGGTTGACCCCAGCTGGCAGCTGAGACCCCATCCAGTCACTCCCTCTCTCCCCTCAGTGGGATGGGGAGCGAACTGGAAGGGCAAAAGCAAGAAAACCTCAGGGTTAATACGGACGGTTCAGTACGTGGACAGGGGAAAATAGCGAAAAATGGGAAAAAAAAGAAAAAAGGTGCAAAAGCAATGATTTCTGCCCAGCCCAGTTCTATTGCTGAGCGTGACACCACATCGCATGGAACTCCTCTCTGGTCCCAGCTGTGCCCTCCGGTCTCTCAGCGGCCCCCAGCGAGAGGCAGGGACACTCCTGACGGCTGCTCCGCGGGCCCCGCGAGCAGCTCTGCCAGGTTAGCAACGCCGTGCTGGTCACAGGTGTCCAACGGCAGCGCACGGGCTGCTGTGCAGGAAACCAACTCCCTTCCAACCGACAAAGGACAAGAAGAAGCATCCTCAAGTTGCACCACTCCTCTGGGATATTGTGGCCATGCACTTCCCCTAGAAAAAGCCAAACGCGCTGTGCTGACAGCCGGACCGGCGGGGACAGAAGGGTCTCGGTTCCTCAGCTACCTGGCACAGATTGATACTGGAATCCTGGCACCCCTGAATGAAAGGGAAAAATGCCCCAGGATGCCAGCTGAAGAAGATGTCAAAAGATAGCATGAAAACACATACGGTGTTCAGGTGAACAGCAAGGGACCTGCTAAAGCCTATGGTTCGAGCCACACTAATCTAAGCCTATAAAAACACAGCGGTACACGTTCAGAGAACTCGTACCACACACAGCGGGGCTGTATGTATGGCGGACTCCCCCATGGGAACAGATGCCCACTAGTATGACAGATACGAGCAGAGAATACTTAGAGTAATTACTGCTGAGTAATCTGCTATGGCCATAAGACAGTGTAAAAACATTAAGTTTACTAATGTTTAATAATTAGGTATGTAATAAATGCCGGATTATGTGGTAGTGTGTGTACACAACTGGGGGATCCAAAAGAACCATGACAGGTATATGGAAAACCCCATCACAGTAAGCATTGTTAAGCAGCTGAAATGAGGCTGTCAGACTGAACCAATGACACCAGAGACCCAAATGACTCACGACAGGAAAACGCTCTAATTCTGAGAAAGCACACATGACAACAGCTTGGAACGCAGGCCCAACCTAATTTAGTTTTGTTATTCCCAGATTATGTCATTGCTCTTCTTATCTTTTTTTCTCCTCTTTAAACTGCACGTCTCTTCCCTGGGGTGGGGAATGTGCAGGGAGCAGAAACCATCTCCAGCCCTGGACACCAGAGGTGATCTCCAGGGGAACATTCCGTCACCACCGCACAGTGAGCTGCTGACCTGAGACGCCGCACGCACGAGGCTTACCCGCAGCTCCAGCAGTTAATAACCGAGGCGCCGTAATCCGACTGCAGAGCCAAAATATCTGCAATCATGAAAAGATACTGTTAAGATCAGCATTACCAGACCTACACAGCGTATGAAGGAAAGCAAATATTTGATATTAACATAGGAAATCATCCTAATAAAACTCAATAGAAGATCTTGTAGAGCGGGATGGAATAATGACTTACGAATTTCCTAAGCTGACTTTCTCAGTTCCTGTTTGCTCTATCACAGATTTCATAGACTCACACTCTTACACTCACACATGCAGAAGCACCAAGATACCCGAGGCCAGATGATCTGGTCAGGATCACTTGTGTGGGACACAAAGAACACGGGACACCAGCTACTGATCTCGTCACACCCTCAGGGGCTCTTCTTGGTTGGTGACAATGACCTGTTTTCTGAACAGACCTGTCACACTCTCAGAGAGTCAACAGTTGCTATGGAATGGATCTTATTTCTCTGATCCCCATCAATCCTACGCAGAGTTGCTGCTCATAGGCTCGTTTTCCTTGTTTAATGTTTTGAACAGGGTCTGTTTTCACTTGTTCGGCTGAACGAGAACCACCCCGGGATTCGCCGCAGCGCTGCAGGCGCTGTCCTGCGGGGGGACGCGGGAGCCCCTGCTCACGCGCCGCTTGTGTCGGCGTGCGGACCTGGTCACCGCACCATCGGCGAGCTCCTCGATTCTCTTGCTGAGAACAGAACAGCAGCTCTGTTACTGGTGCCGGCTGTTCTGACACCTGTGTTGGTGTTTCCACACACACATTTTCATTCAGACCTCATTCACACCAACCCAGTCTCTAATAAATCTATTAATAAACGTAAGCTTGAATGGAATCCTCCAAACTGCAACGTCCTTAAACTGAAGGTAGTTATTTTTCTAAAACCTATTGGCTAGCTCAGTTAGAACACATCAACCTGTTGTAAAAGTGCGTGGGTTGTTAGATTGGAAACCACAGAAGACAATAATAATAATGATAATAATCCCTTTTGGATTGAACATGTATTTACTCCAGCTTTCACCTCTGTGTTTACATTTCCAGACCAAAAAACCCACAAAAAAGTCCAATTTACCTTCACTGTGCAAGTCCCACTGAAGTATGATACTCTGTTCTAAACTGTTATGCTCTTATAAAGGTCAGAAACGTTTTGACGACCTGGTTCTTGTTGCCCATCTAATCAAGTACGGGTTTACCTTCCCCCGGCACTAACATTTCACAACTCAGTCTTTAATTCGCTGGAGTGACGCCAGAGGGACCCACAGGAGACCTCCCCGGCCCAGCCCAGCGGGGCTGCTTCCTTGGCTCCTCAGCCTCCCCCCGGACACCCCGTGGAAGGGCCCTAGGGCCCTACCTTCTGGGGACGGGGCGGGAAGGACCCTCAGGACCCGCTCTAACTGATCCACCGTCGACGTGCCAGGAAAAAGCGGCTTCCCCAGCAGCAGCTCCCCCAGAATGCAGCCGATGCTCCACATGTCCACACCTTTGGTGTAACTACAGATAACAATACAGACAGAGTCGGGACTGAATCAAGCAAACACTTTTCCGTACCCAGCATTCACATCGTCTGCATTAGCTTATTTTGCTAGAAAAACTAGCTTGGTGACTCCCTCAATAAGGATGCTCACAGGTTTTAACTACGAAGTGAATGAGATTTGGGAATCGTGAAACTGGCAAGAAAGGAGATTTATCCTACTGAAACTCCACAGTAGGAAACCATAAAAGGAAATGTATCACAGGTAAATGACAGGACACAGTAATATATACTTTTCATATGACCAAGAGCAAAGACACAAGTTGCTCTTTGGAAACCAGTGACTTTTCGGGCCATAATGCAGAGACAAAGTAGCTGCAATTGCCTGCGCAAAGTAAATGCCAAACAGTGGGTAAACGACAATCTGCAAGACATCCACGTTTCAAATCCGGGATACTAACCAAACCATGCTGAATTTCCTTCATGATCAATAAGATCTTGTGTATTTAACTGAACAAAAGGACTAAGCCTAACTAACATGCAGCTCATTTAACATTTGATTTCAGAATATTTTCTGAAGGTCTATCAAAAAACTCTTCTTAAATTTGGAGAAGACGACTAAGGCACTCAACCAAATTCCATAAAGATGCAGATCTAAGGTTAGAAAGAATAAGTGTAGTGGAAGAAAGGGTGACAAACACATGAGCTGATTGATAATGTGTGTAAATGGACAGTGTAAGGAGCCAGAAAGGAAATAAACACGTAATGAGATGTTTTTATGCTGCAGAACTGAATTTTCAACGTATATTGAGCAGCCGGACTGCTGACATGACGCTGCATCCGGTCACGTCTCAATGAAACGACCCAGACTTCCAGAGGACAGATTCCCGGGGGTGAGGAACCGGAGCACCCGCGCCGCGTTACCTGCGCGAGGACAGCAGCACCTCGGGGGCGCGGTACCAGCGCGTGGCCACGTACTCGGTCAGAGCGGCGCCGCAGTCCTGGTCCTGGCGCAGAGCACGAGCCAGCCCGAAATCACACAGCTTCACAGAGCACTCCGCGTCCAGCAGGACGTTTGACGGCTGAGTCGGACAACGGAGAACAAATCAGCTTTTTACTCTCTGAATGGCGCATTAGTACCGAGGTTCTTTTACTACTTTCATTCTTTTCATACTCCTCCTTTTAGTGTTTAGCAGAAAACCTGAGTGAAAGATAAAGACTGTGCCTGAAATATACCTTCTGATCCCTGTGGATAACATTTCCTGAGTGGATGAACTTAGTTGCCTTCAGGAGCTGGTAGAGAATGTAACACTTGTGGATGTCTTTCAGCAAATTCCCCTTCTTAATCACAGCATGTAAATCCGTCTCTGTAACACATTACATCAGTAACACATTTACAACAGCTAAGGATGACCAAGTCGTCAACGCAGGTTCCTCAAAGCAAGGCCAGAACAAACCACTGTCCAAACTGCAGTCTCGCAGGTGCACCCTCAGCAGACGTTAGCACTGTGATCACTAACAGTGCTGCAGTCCTCTGTGTTATCAGGCTGACGTGCAGCTCATGCTACAGCAGCCCTTCTATTATTGCACACTTCTGTTATAATAAAATCACACAGTCTTTTCCATTTGCAACTCTCTGTCTCTACGAGCCTTCAGTTTGCCGCTCACTGTTGTCTTTCCTTGATCTCAACCAGACCGTTCTCATTACTCTCCTTAAAGCTTCATTGCTATTCCCACCTAATCAGAACCCCACGTGCTCTGCTCCTCCTTACGTCTGCTTCACGTGAACATTCACGAAAGCCATCAACACGAGTACCAAAGCAGGGAGCAGGGCCAGCTCATACGCGAGGCTGAAGCGGCGCAGGCTCACCCATGGACTCGAAGACGAGGTAGATGTCCCTGTCGTTCTGCGCCCGGATGACATCGAGCAGCTTGATGATATTGGGATGTTCTCCGAACTCCTGCAGAGGCAAGAGACCCGGCTGTCAAAATCGGGTGTCTTGCTTCTGAATCATGAAAGAAGACAGGAACCTATTTCATTTTGTATTATTGGCTAGAACAAATATTAACATGCTATTTCCTTTGTTACATTTCTACTGGAATAAATAAAAAGGATTTAAGCCTGTTCTACAGTGTGAAAAAAAAAGTGTACTGCCTGAGACGTTATTTCTGAAAACCCCTCTACAGCATTTGTGGATAAAGTCAGTTTGAGTACGTTGTATTTCCTACTGAAGGCAAAGAATTATTGTGGCACTGAAAACAGAACAAAGTTGCCATCAACATTCATGATTAAAAACCCCAGTGAACCAGAAAGTGTCTGTTTGAGGGGAGGGTGCAACTCCGCACAGGCTGCTCTGATCGCCCTGTGATGGGACACCAGACAGCACCGAGGTACCAACACAGAGCCCTCAAACCGGGGCGAGCTCTGTCCTCGCGTGCACTGCAATAGCGCCAGGACTGTTCGCTGCGTGCTCAGCTGACGCTCCTGTGCCGCTGAGGACACTGTGAACGTTCACAACGCACCAGCACCTTCACGAGCCCTGAGCACGGAATTATAAACAGCTGTGCTATAAAATCTGTGCTGCCGTATAAAATACATACATTATTTTTTTGTTATTTGAACCAGTAATATAGACTCTTCGTCAAGTTCCATCACAAATTCAGTTACAAAAAGCATCAAAATCATCATATGAAGCTATGTCCAGCACTCTTACAACAGCATCACCTTCCCAGACCCCGAGGCCAAGACAAAAATCGGCTGCAATGTACAACATCTAGAAAATGCAGAAAGCGGCGCACTCGCCCGCAGCAGCCGTGAGAACACCCTTACAGAGCAGGAACACCCGGCAGGCCATCGAACGCCTTCGAAACCGTTCTGAGGACAGTATTCACAATACCTACCCAAGTAATCTAAATCAGGTTTTCACCCAAAAGGGCTATTTTTCCAGAGATGCAGATCAGTGCTGGCAGTGTCACTTGAGTATTGTTTAAGAACTCCCTCCACACTGGAGGAAAACCCCTTGTCTCACACTGTGTTGCACTGGAACTGGTATCAGGAAGTTATAAAAACGTTTCATTCTCTCCAAAAATACAACCTGCATTTAAACAATCTTGTCAGAGCCAGCCCTGCTTATCTTTGCTCTCGCTAAAGCAACTACCAAAACAGACCTTCTGAAATGTGGCCCAAAATGCACCAAATGGTTCTACGGCTCTAGAGAATAAACACGAAACCTCCAAGCAGCGTAACCACCAGCACTCGACATATCCAGATGTCACCAAAACGCCCCAGTTCTACATCAGCACCTCTCGGTCACAATGAACTTCATCTACTCCATCAAACGCCCTTACGATGGACAGACCGACCAAACTGAGCAATCACGCACAGAAAGGAGTTTGCTCAGTCAAGCAAATTAAGACAAACATTGAAAGAATATTTCTTGTGTTTTTCCCTTTCTGATCTCAGTCCTGAACCTCCAGGAAGAGCTATAGAACGTGTTCAAAAAAAGAGGGAGAACTAAAATTCTTAAGTCTATTCAGCACCAAAAGTCATGGAAGTGAGGGCTTAATGGCGCACTAACCACCCTCCCCCAAAATGACTCAATATCCTTTCCTTCTCCCAGCTCCTCCTCCACCCATCTACTCCAAAGTGCTTTAATTTCAGAGATGATCTAACTTACCCGTATAATTAACTTCTAAGGAACCGCTCTCATGTTTTAGCTGTTAAGTTTGCGGCTTCTATTTCAGGCTTAAAGAATGATCAAAAAGTAAAAAATCCTCATCTCTTTACTACATAAACTTGACAGTCTTAATAACTCCTCCTATGAGCCCTGGCTTATGTCCTTAGGAGGTCACAGCTACAACGACACTGTCACTATTCAAAAACACTGATGTCTCTACATGGTAAGCCTGTGGAGGAACGGACAGATGAATTCAGTGCCACCGACGAGGTAATTCGGTGTGGTGTGCGGTCAGTCATAACAAAACACGAGCAGCCTTACGTGATTCCATACAGAACTTCCTTTTAGTGTTGCTTTGATTATTTCAGGTGGTCAAGTCGCTTCCCACACGACAGAGGAAAAACCTTTTGGCGTGTAAACCTCTTCCACACCCCAGCCCCACTCTGAATCGCTGCGTTTAAACCTAACAAAACACTTTCTGTCCACAAAACAGTCAGAAGTGGCACAAAGTGCAAGTCCCTGTGGTGATCCCAGAGCAGACACGCTGCTAGGAACGGTGACAGAACCAGGCCTGTCCCAGAGGAAAAACAACACCAGCTCCGCATTGCATGCGGGTGCTCCTGCCCGCCGCGGACAGACCGCCCGCCAGATGGCGCAGACACCAAACGCACAGAGCTGTCGACACTGATCCGTGCATTTTGGGAAAGAATGGGGAGAAAACATGTGAGCAACTTCACAGATAATTACACATCAGAGAGGAGGTGAGAAAATGGACTTTACCTGCAGGAACATAATCTCTCGAAACGTTCTCTGGAAATAAACAGACAAAAGTTTATGATCACCTCAGCAAAATGACAGAACAGGGTATGAACCGCAATGTGGCGGCGGAACCCATTGTAATGACTAAGGCAGAGGAAACGCGACAGGGCAGGCAGGCTGGGGAAAAGGCAGCAGCTCACCGACAAGTGACACGTGTGCTCTGTGCTCACACACGCAGCACTCACTGACAAGTGACACGTGTGCTCTGTGCTCACACACGGCAGCACTCACTGACAAGTGACACGTGTGCTCTGTGCTCACACACGCAGCACTCACTGACAAGTGACACGTGTGCTCTGTGCTCACACACGCAGCACTCACTGACAAGTGACACGTGTGCTCTGTGCTCACACACGCAGCACTCACTGACAAGTGACACGTGTGCTCTGTGCTCACACACGCAGCACTCACTGACAAGTGACACGTGTGCTCTGTGCTCACACACGCAGCACTCACTGACAAGTGACACGTGTGCTCTGTGCTCACACACGCAGCACTCACTGACAAGTGACACGTGTGCTCTGTGCTCACACACGGCAGCACTCACTGACAAGTGACACGTGTGCTCTGTGCTCACACACGCAGCACTCACTGACAAGTGACACGTGTGCTCTGTGCTCACACACCGCAGCACTCACTGACAAGTGACACGTGTGCTCTGTGCTCACACACGGCAGCACTCACTGACAAGTGACACGTGTGCTCTGTGCTCACACACGGCAGCACTCACTGACAAGTGACACGTGTGCTCTGTGCTCACACACGCAGCACTCACTGACAAGTGACACGTGTGCTCTGTGCTCACACACGCAGCACTCACTGACAAGTGACACGTGTGCTCTGTGCTCACACACGCAGCACTCACTGACAAGTGACACGTGTGCTCTGTGCTCACACACGCAGCACTCACTGACAAGTGACACGTGTGCTCTGTGCTCACACACCGCAGCACTCACTGACAAGTGACACGTGTGCTCTGTGCTCACACACGGCAGCACTCACTGACAAGTGACACGTGTGCTCTGTGCTCACACACGGCAGCACTCACTGACAAGTGACACGTGTGCTCTGTGCTCACACACGCAGCACTCACTGACAAGTGACACGTGTGCTCTGTGCTCACACACGCAGCACTCACTGACAAGTGACACGTGTGCTCTGTGCTCACACACCGCAGCACTCACTGACAAGTGACACGTGTGCTCTGTGCTCACACACGCAGCACTCACCGACAAGTGACACGTGTGCTCTGTGCTCACACACGCAGCACTCACTGACAAGTGACACGTGTGCTCTGTGCTCACACACGCAGCACTCACTGACAAGTGACACGTGTGCTCTGTGCTCACACACGCAGCACTCACTGACAAGTGACACGTGTGCTCTGTGCTCACACACGCAGCACTCACTGACAAGTGACACGTGTGCTCTGTGCTCACACACGCAGCACTCACTGACAAGTGACACGTGTGCTCTGTGCTCACACACGCAGCACTCACTGACAAGTGACACGTGTGCTCTGTGCTCACACACGGCAGCACTCACTGACAAGTGACACGTGTGCTCTGTGCTCACACACGCAGCACTCACTGACAAGTGACACGTGTGCTCTGTGCTCACACACGCAGCACTCACTGACAAGTGACACGTGTACTCTGTGCTCACACACGCAGCACTCACCGACAAGTGACACGTGTGCTCTGTGCTCACACACGCAGCACTCACCGACAAGTGACACGTGTGCTCTGTGCTCACACACGCAGCACTCACTGACAAGTGACACGTGTGCTCTGTGCTCACACACGCAGCACTCACCGACAAGTGACACGTGTGCTCTGTGCTCACACACGGCAGCACTCACCGACAAGTGACACGTGTGCTCTGTGCTCACACACGCAGCACTCACCGACAAGTGACACGTGTGCTCTGTGCTCACACACCGCAGCACCCACCGACAAGTGACACGTGTGCTCTGTGCTCACACACGCAGCACTCACTGACAAGTGACACGTGTGCTCTGTGCTCACACACCGCAGCACTCACCGACAAGTGACACGTGTGCTCTGTACTCACACACGCAGCACTCACTGACAAGTGACACGTGTGCTCTGTGCTCACACACGCAGCACTCACTGACAAGTGACACGTGTGCTCTGTGCTCACACACGCAGCACTCACTGACAAGTGACACGTGTGCTCTGTGCTCACACACGGCAGCACTCACTGACAAGTGACACGTGTGCTCTGTGCTCACACACCGCAGCACTCACCGACAAGTGACACGTGTGCTCTGTGCTCACACACCGCAGCACTCACCGACAAGTGACACGTGTGCTCTGTGCTCACACACCCAGCACTCACTGACAAGTGACACGTGTGCTCTGTGCTCACACACGCAGCACTCACTGACAAGTGACACGTGTGCTCTGTGCTCACACACGCAGCACTCACTGACAAGTGACACGTGTGCTCTGTGCTCACACACGCAGCACTCACTGACAAGTGACACGTGTGCTCTGTGCTCACACACGCAGCACTCACCGACAAGTGACACGTGTGCTCTGTGCTCACACACGCAGCACTCACCGACAAGTGACACGTGTGCTCTGTGCTCACACACGCAGCACTCACCGACAAGTGACACGTGTGCTCTGTGCTCACACACGCAGCACTCACTGACAAGTGACACGTGTGCTCTGTGCTCACACACCGCAGCACTCACTGACAAGTGACACGTGTGCTCTGTGCTCACACACGCAGCACTCACTGACAAGTGACACGTGTGCTCTGTGCTCACACACGCAGCACTCACGGACAAGTGACACGTGTGCTCTGTGCTCACACACCGCAGCACTCACTGACAAGTGACACGTGTGCTCTGTGCTCACACACCGCAGCACTCACTGACAAGTGACACGTGTGCTCTGTGCTCACACACGCAGCACTCACTGACAAGTGACACGTGTGCTCTGTGCTCACACACGGCAGCACTCACCGACAAGTGACACGTGTGCTCTGTGCTCACACACGCAGCACTCACTGACAAGTGACACGTGTGCTCTGTGCTCACACACGCAGCATTCACCGACAAGTGACACGTGTGCTCTGTGCTCACACACGCAGCACTCACCGACAAGTGACACGTGTGCTCTGTGCTCACACACGCAGCACTCACTGACAAGTGACACGTGTGCTCTGTGCTCACACACGCAGCACTCACTGACAAGTGACACGTGTGCTCTGTGCTCACACACGGCAGCACTCACTGACAAGTGACACGTGTGCTCTGTGCTCACACACGGCAGCACTCACTGACAAGTGACACGTGTGCTCTGTGCTCACACACGCAGCACTCACCGACAAGTGACACGTGTGCTCTGTGCTCACACACGCAGCACTCACCGACAAGTGACACGTGTGCTCTGTGCTCACACACGCAGCACTCACTGACAAGTGACACGTGTGCTCTGTGCTCACACACGGCAGCACTCACTGACAAGTGACACGTGTGCTCTGTGCTCACACACGCAGCACTCACCGACAAGTGACACGTGTGCTCTGTGCTCACACACGCAGCACTCACCGACAAGTGACACGTGTGCTCTGTGCTCACACACGCAGCACTCACCGACAAGTGACACGTGTGCTCTGTGCTCACACACGCAGCACTCACCGACAAGTGACACGTGTGCTCTGTGCTCACACACTGCAGCACTCACTGACAAGTGACACGTGTGCTCTGTGCTCACACACGCAGCATTCACCGACAAGTGACACGTGTGCTCTGTGCTCACACACGCAGCATTCACCGACAAGTGACACGTGTGCTCTGTGCTCACACACGCAGCACTCACTGACAAGTGACACGTGTGCTCTGTGCTCACACACGGCAGCACTCACTGACAAGTGACACGTGTGCTCTGTGCTCACACACGCAGCACTCACTGACAAGTGACACGTGTGCTCTGTGCTCACACACGCAGCACTCACCGACAAGTGACACGTGTGCTCTGTGCTCACACACGCAGCACTCACTGACAAGTGACACGTGTGCTCTGTGCTCACACACCGCAGCACTCACTGACAAGTGACACGTGTGCTCTGTGCTCACACACGCAGCACTCACTGACAAGTGACACGTGTGCTCTGTGCTCACACACGCAGCACTCACGGACAAGTGACACGTGTGCTCTGTGCTCACACACCGCAGCACTCACTGACAAGTGACACGTGTGCTCTGTGCTCACACACCGCAGCACTCACTGACAAGTGACACGTGTGCTCTGTGCTCACACACGCAGCACTCACTGACAAGTGACACGTGTGCTCTGTGCTCACACACGGCAGCACTCACCGACAAGTGACACGTGTGCTCTGTGCTCACACACGCAGCATTCACCGACAAGTGACACGTGTGCTCTGTGCTCACACACGCAGCACTCACCGACAAGTGACACGTGTGCTCTGTGCTCACACACGCAGCACTCACTGACAAGTGACACGTGTGCTCTGTGCTCACACACGCAGCACTCACTGACAAGTGACACGTGTGCTCTGTGCTCACACACGGCAGCACTCACTGACAAGTGACACGTGTGCTCTGTGCTCACACACGGCAGCACTCACTGACAAGTGACACGTGTGCTCTGTGCTCACACACGCAGCACTCACCGACAAGTGACACGTGTGCTCTGTGCTCACACACGCAGCACTCACCGACAAGTGACACGTGTGCTCTGTGCTCACACACGCAGCACTCACTGACAAGTGACACGTGTGCTCTGTGCTCACACACGGCAGCACTCACTGACAAGTGACACGTGTGCTCTGTGCTCACACACGCAGCACTCACCGACAAGTGACACGTGTGCTCTGTGCTCACACACGCAGCACTCACCGACAAGTGACACGTGTGCTCTGTGCTCACACACGCAGCATTCACCGACAAGTGACACGTGTGCTCTGTGCTCACACACGCAGCATTCACCGACAAGTGACACGTGTGCTCTGTGCTCACACACGCAGCATTCACCGACAAGTGACACGTGTGCTCTGTGCTCACACACGCAGCACTCACTGACAAGTGACACGTGTGCTCTGTGCTCACACACGGCAGCACTCACTGACAAGTGACACGTGTGCTCTGTGCTCACACACGCAGCACTCACTGACAAGTGACACGTGTGCTCTGTGCTCACACACGCAGCACTCACTGACAAGTGACACGTGTGCTCTGTGCTCACACACGCAGCACTCACTGACAAGTGACACGTGTGCTCTGTGCTCACACACGGCAGCACTCACCGACAAGTGACACGTGTGCTCTGTGCTCACACACGCAGCATTCACCGACAAGTGACACGTGTGCTCTGTGCTCACACACGGCAGCACTCACGGACAAGTGACACGTGTGCTCTGTGCTCACACACAGCAGCACTCACTGACAAGTGACACGTGTGCTCTGTGCTCACACACGCAGCACTCACCGACAAGTGACACGTGTGCTCTGTGCTCACACACGGCAGCACTCACGGACAAGTGACACGTGTGCTCTGTGCTCACACACAGCAGCACTCACTGACAAGTGACACGTGTGCTCTGTGCTCACACACCGCAGCACTCACTGACAAGTGACACGTGTGCTCTGTGCTCACACACGCAGCACTCACTGACAAGTGACACGTGTGCTCTGTGCTCACACACGGCAGCACTCACCGACAAGTGACACGTGTGCTCTGTGCTCACACACGCAGCATTCACCGACAAGTGACACGTGTGCTCTGTGCTCACACACGCAGCACTCACCGACAAGTGACACGTGTGCTCTGTGCTCACACACGCAGCACTCACTGACAAGTGACACGTGTGCTCTGTGCTCACACACGCAGCACTCACTGACAAGTGACACGTGTGCTCTGTGCTCACACACGGCAGCACTCACTGACAAGTGACACGTGTGCTCTGTGCTCACACACGCAGCACTCACTGACAAGTGACACGTGTGCTCTGTGCTCACACACGCAGCACTCACCGACAAGTGACACGTGTGCTCTGTGCTCACACACGCAGCACTCACCGACAAGTGACACGTGTGCTCTGTGCTCACACACGCAGCACTCACCGACAAGTGACACGTGTGCTCTGTGCTCACACACGCAGCACTCACCGACAAGTGACACGTGTGCTCTGTGCTCACACACGCAGCACTCACCGACAAGTGACACGTGTGCTCTGTGCTCACACACGCAGCATTCACCGACAAGTGACACGTGTGCTCTGTGCTCACACACGCAGCATTCACCGACAAGTGACACGTGTGCTCTGTGCTCACACACGCAGCATTCACCGACAAGTGACACGTGTGCTCTGTGCTCACACACGCAGCACTCACCGACAAGTGACACGTGTGCTCTGTGCTCACACACGGCAGCACTCACGGACAAGTGACACGTGTGCTCTGTGCTCACACACGCAGCACTCACTGACAAGTGACACGTGTGCTCTGTGCTCACACACGCAGCACTCACTGACAAGTGACACGTGTGCTCTGTGCTCACACACCGCAGCACTCACTGACAAGTGACACGTGTGCTCTGTGCTCACACACCGCAGCACTCACTGACAAGTGACACGTGTGCTCTGTGCTCACACACCGCAGCACTCACTGACAAGTGACACGTGTGCTCTGTGCTCACACACGCAGCACTCACTGACAAGTGACACGTGTGCTCTGTGCTCACACACCGCAGCACTCACTGACAAGTGACACGTGTGCTCTGTGCTCACACACGCAGCATTCACCGACAAGTGACACGTGTGCTCTGTACTCACACACGCAGCACTCACTGACAAGTGACACGTGTGCTCTGTGCTCACACACGCAGCACTCACTGACAAGTGACACGTGTGCTCTGTGCTCACACACGCAGCACTCACTGACAAGTGACACGTGTGCTCTGTGCTCACACACGCAGCACTCACTGACAAGTGACACGTGTGCTCTGTGCGCACACACGCAGCACTCACTGACAAGTGACACGTGTGCTCTGTGCTCACACACGCAGCATTCACCGACAAGTGACACGTGTGCTCTGTGCTCACACACGCAGCATTCACCGACAAGTGACACGTGTGCTCTGTGCTCACACACGCAGCACTCACCGACAAGTGACACGTGTGCTCTGTGCTCACACACGGCAGCACTCACTGACAAGTGACACGTGTGCTCTGTGCTCACACACGCAGCACTCACTGACAAGTGACACGTGTGCTCTGTGCTCACACACCGCAGCACTCACTGACAAGTGACACGTGTGCTCTGTGCTCACACACCGCAGCACTCACTGACAAGTGACACGTGTGCTCTGTGCTCACACACGCAGCACTCAGTGACAAGTGACACGTGTGCTCTGTGCTCACACACGCAGCACTCACTGACAAGTGACACGTGTGCTCTGTGCTCACACACCGCAGCACTCACTGACAAGTGACACGTGTGCTCTGTGCTCACACACGCAGCACTCACTGACAAGTGACACGTGTGCTCTGTGCTCACATACGGCAGCACTCACTGACAAGTGACACGTGTGCTCTGTGCTCACACACCGCAGCACTCACTGACAAGTGACACGTGTGCTCTGTGCTCACACACGCAGCACTCACTGACAAGTGACACGTGTGCTCTGTGCTCACACACGGCAGCACTCACTGACAAGTGACACGTGTGCTCTGTGCTCACACACGGCAGCACTCACTGACAAGTGACACGTGTGCTCTGTGCTCACACACCGCAGCACTCACTGACAAGTGACACGTGTGCTCTGTGCTCACACACGCAGCACTCACTGACAAGTGACACGTGTGCTCTGTGCTCACACACGCAGCACTCACCGACAAGTGACACGTGTGCTCTGTGCTCACACACCGCAGCACTCACTGACAAGTGACACGTGTGCTCTGTGCTCACACACCGCAGCACTCACTGACAAGTGACACGTGTGCTCTGTGCTCACACACGCAGCACTCAGTGACAAGTGACACGTGTGCTCTGTGCTCACACACGCAGCACTCACTGACAAGTGACACGTGTGCTCTGTGCTCACACACCGCAGCACTCACTGACAAGTGACACGTGTGCTCTGTGCTCACACACGCAGCACTCACTGACAAGTGACACGTGTGCTCTGTGCTCACATACGGCAGCACTCACTGACAAGTGACACGTGTGCTCTGTGCTCACACACCGCAGCACTCACTGACAAGTGACACGTGTGCTCTGTGCTCACACACGCAGCACTCACTGACAAGTGACACGTGTGCTCTGTGCTCACACACGGCAGCACTCACTGACAAGTGACACGTGTGCTCTGTGCTCACACACGGCAGCACTCACTGACAAGTGACACGTGTGCTCTGTGCTCACACACGCAGCACTCACTGACAAGTGACACGTGTGCTCTGTGCTCACACACCGCAGCACTCACTGACAAGTGACACGTGTGCTCTGTGCTCACACACGCAGCACTCACTGACAAGTGACACGTGTGCTCTGTGCTCACACACTGCAGCACTCACTGACAAGTGACACGTGTGCTCTGTGTTCACACACGCAGCACTCACTGACAAGTGACACGTGTGCTCTGTGCTCACACACGCAGCACTCACTGACAAGTGACACGTGTGCTCTGTGCTCACACACTGCAGCACTCACTGACAAGTGACACGTGTGCTCTGTGTTCACACACGCAGCACTCACTGACAAGTGACACGTGTGCTCTGTGCTCACACACGCAGCACTCACTGACAAGTGACACGTGTGCTCTGTGCTCACACACGGCAGCACTCACTGACAAGTGACACGTGTGCTCTGTGCTCACACACGCAGCACTCACTGACAAGTGACATGTGTGCTCTGTGCTCACACACGGCAGCGCTCACTGACAAGTGACACGTGTGCTCTGTGCTCACACACGGCAGCACTCACTGACAAGTGACACGTGTGCTCTGTGATCACACACGCAGCACTCACTGACAAGTGACACGTGTGCTCTGTGCTCACACACGCAGCACTCACCGACAAGTGACACGTGTGCTCTGTGCTCACACACGCAGCACTCACTGACAAGTGACACGTGTGCTCTGTGCTCACACACGCAGCACTCACTGACAAGTGACACGTGTGCTCTGTGCTCACACACGCAGCACTCACTGACAAGTGACACGTGTGCTCTGTGCTCACACACGCAGCACTCACTGACAAGTGACACGTGTGCTCTGTGCTCACACACCGCAGCACTCACTGACAAGTGACACGTGTGCTCTGTGCTCACACACGCAGCACTCACTGACAAGTGACACGTGTGCTCTGTGCTCACACACCGCAGCACTCACCGACAAGTGACACGTGTGCTCTGTGCTCACACACGCAGCACTCACCGACAAGTGACACGTGTGCTCTGTGCTCACACACGGCAGCACTCACTGACAAGTGACACGTGTGCTCTGTGCTCACACACGCAGCACTCACCGACAAGTGACACGTGTGCTCTGTGCTCACACACTCAGCACTCACTGACAAGTGACACGTGTGCTCTGTGCTCACACACTCAGCACTCACCGACAAGTGACACGTGTGCTCTGTGCTCACACACGCAGCACTCACTGACAAGTGACACGTGTGCTCTGTGCTCACACACGCAGCACTCACTGACAAGTGACACGTGTGCTCTGTGCTCACACACGGCAGCACTCACTGACAAGTGACACGTGTGCTCTGTGCTCACACACGGCAGCACTCACTGACAAGTGACACGTGTGCTCTGTGCTCACACACGCAGCACTCACTGACAAGTGACACGTGTGCTCTGTGCTCACACACGCAGCACTCACTGACAAGTGACACGTGTGCTCTGTGCTCACACACGGCAGCACTCACCGACAAGTGACACGTGTGCTCTGTGCTCACACACGCAGCACTCACTGACAAGTGACACGTGTGCTCTGTGCTCACACACGCAGCACTCACCGACAAGTGACACGTGTGCTCTGTGCTCACACACGCAGCACTCACCGACAAGTGACACGTGTGCTCTGTGCTCACACACGCAGCACTCACTGACAAGTGACACGTGTGCTCTGTGCTCACACACGGCAGCACTCACCGACAAGTGACACGTGTGCTCTGTGCTCACACACGGCAGCACTCACTGACAAGTGACACGTGTGCTCTGTGCTCACACACGCAGCACTCACTGACAAGTGACACGTGTGCTCTGTGCTCACACACCGCAGCACTCACTGACAAGTGACACGTGTGCTCTGTGCTCACACACGCAGCACTCACTGACAAGTGACACGTGTGCTCTGTGCTCACACACGCAGCACTCACCGACAAGTGACACGTGTGCTCTGTGCTCACACACGCAGCACTCACCGACAAGTGACACGTGTGCTCTGTGCTCACACACGCAGCACTCACTGACAAGTGACACGTGTGCTCTGTGCTCACACACGCAGCACTCACCGACAAGTGACACGTGTGCTCTGTGCTCACACACGGCAGCACTCACTGACAAGTGACACGTGTGCTCTGTGCTCACACACGCAGCACTCACCGACAAGTGACACGTGTGCTCTGTGCTCACACACGGCAGCACTCACTGACAAGTGACACGTGTGCTATGTGCTCACACACGCAGCACTCACTGACAAGTGACACGTGTGCTCTGTGCTCACACACGCAGCACTCACTGACAAGTGACACGTGTGCTCTGTGCTCACACACGGCAGCACTCACTGACAAGTGACACGTGTGCTCTGTGCTCACACACCGCAGCACTCACTGACAAGTGACACGTGTGCTCTGTGCTCACACACCGCAGCACTCACTGACAAGTGACACGTGTGCTCTGTGCTCACACACGCAGCACTCACTGACAAGTGACACGTGTGCTCTGTGCTCACACACGCAGCACTCACTGACAAGTGACACGTGTACTCTGTGCTCACACACGCAGCACTCACTGACAAGTGACACGTGTGCTCTGTGCTCACACACGGCAGCACTCACTGACAAGTGACACGTGTGCTCTGTGCTCACACACGCAGCACTCACTGACAAGTGACACGTGTGCTCTGTGCTCACACACGGCAGCACTCACTGACAAGTGACACGTGTGCTCTGTGTTCACACACGCAGCACTCACTGACAAGTGACACGTGTGCTCTGTGCTCACACACGCAGCACTCACTGACAAGTGACACGTGTGCTCTGTGCTCACACACGCAGCACTCACTGACAAGTGACACGTGTGCTCTGTGCTCACACACGGCAGCACTCACTGACAAGTGACACGTGTGCTCTGTGCTCACACACGCAGCACTCACTGACAAGTGACACGTGTGCTCTGTGCTCACACACGCAGCACTCACTGACAAGTGACACGTGTGCTCTGTGCTCACACACGGCAGCACTCACCGACAAGTGACACGTGTGCTCTGTGCTCACACACGCAGCACTCACGGACAAGTGACACGTGTGCTCTGTGCTCACACACGCAGCACTCACTGACAAGTGACACGTGTGCTCTGTGCTCACACACGGCAGCACTCACTGACAAGTGACACGTGTGCTCTGTGCTCACACGCCGCAGCACTCACTGACAAGTGACACGTGTGCTCTGTGCTCACACACGCAGCACTCACTGACAAGTGACACGTGTGCTCTGTGCTCACACACCGCAGCACTCACTGACAAGTGACACGTGTGCTCTGTGCTCACACACGCAGCACTCACTGACAAGTGACACGTGTGCTCTGTGCTCACACACGGCAGCACTCACTGACAAGTGACACGTGTGCTCTGTGCTCACACACGCAGCACTCACTGACAAGTGACACGTGTGCTCTGTGCTCACACACGGCAGTGTGACAGCAGGAATCAAACTGTGCGTGCCAATGAAGGGACTTGTTTCTCAGGAACATTTTGGAGATGCCATGATATGCACGGCTTGACATTCATTGCTTTGTTCTACCCTAATATATGTGCAGTCGTATTATTACATGCATAATTGTTAAACGTCTTTCAGAGACATAAATCCTGAAAGTATCTATGAATTCCCCCCACACATTCCAAGACACGTTAGAACGATTTCTCACCTGAGCATCTGTTCTGTTCCTGAAAGCATCAAAAATCTTCTTAACAGCGACTATTTCTCCTGTCCTGCGGTCAATGGCTTTCCATACAATGCCATAAGCCTAGTGAGACAAAAAGACAGATGAACAGGTTCAGACCTTCCTTGTGGAAGCAGAATGTACTGAAGGAAGATACAATCACCACTAGCTAGAGCAAAGAGAGATTAGGTCAGCGAGCAATACTTGGTAGAGTCAAGGACTAGGAACATCAAGACAGAGTCCGACCAAAGGTCCACAGGCCAAGCATCTTGGCCCCCAAAGCAGCCAGTAACAGATGTGCATGATCATGAAGATCAGCAAGGTGCAGGCCCTGCAGATGGGCCAGGACACCCCTGGTACCCATCCAGCTGGGGTGCAGGGATGGGGAGCAGCCCCAGGAGAAGGACTTGGGGTGCTGGGGATGAAGACCTGGACATGGGCCGGCGATGTGTGCTGGCAGACAGAGCCAAACCGCAGCCTGGGCTGCAGCAGGAGCAGCGTGTCCAGCGCTGGAGGGACGTGACTGTCCCCTCTGCTCTGCTGTGACCCCTGAGCTCTGTGTCCAGCACTGGAGGGACGTGACTGTCCCCTCTGCTCTGCTGTGACCCCTGAGCTCTGTGTCCAGCACTGGAGGGACGTGACTGTCCCCTCTGCTCTGCTGTGACCCCTGAGCTCTGTGTCCAGCACTGGAGGGACGTGACTGTCCCCTCTGCTCTGCTGTGACCCCTGAGCTCTGTGTCCAGCACTGGGGTCCAGCACCAGCCAGACATGGAGCTGCTGGAGCGGGACAGAGCAGGGACACGGGAATGGGCCGAGGCTGAACAGCCCTGGGGAGAAAGGCTGAGACAGCTGGGGGTTCAGCCTGGGGAGAAGCTCCGCGGAGACCTTAGTGCGGCCTTTCAGTAAAGGGGGCTTGTACAGAAGATGGAGAGAGGCTTTTTACCAAGGCCCATAGTGACATATCACAGAATCATAGAATAATTTGAGCTGGAAAAGACCCTTAAGATCATTGAATCCAACTGTAAACCTGACACTGCCAGCTCCACCACTAAACCATGTCCCTAAGCGCCACATCTACGCGTCTTTTAAACACTCCAGGGACGGTGACTCAACCAGTTCCCTGGGCAGCCTGTTCCAGTGCCCCACCGCCCTCTGGGGAAGAAATTGTTCCTAATATCCAATCTAAATCTCCACTGGCACAATCTGAGGCCACTTCCTCTCGTCCTATCACTTGTTAATTGGGAAAAAAGGAAAGAGACCAACAATGTACTATTATAGTACTTATCTGAGCCACTTTATACTCTGTACTTCCTGATGCACAGCAAAGGATCTGAACCCATACCCCAGGACATGCATGTTCTTGGGCAGTCTGCCTCAATGCTGCTGTCTGAGTATTTAAGCATGAACATCACTTAGTATCACATATTTCAAATGTTTTACTTTGGATGAGTATTTCATAGAATCACAGGTGGTTTGGGTTGGAGGGACATTCCCAGCGTCCCAGTCCCCCTGCCATGACAGGGACATCTTCACCAGCTCAGGGTGCTCAGAGCCCGTCCAGCCTGGCCTGGGGTGTCTCAGGGGTGGTTCATCCACCACCTCTATGGGCACCCAGAGATGTTTAAAACAGGTGATTAATCACAGATGTTAATGTTTAAACATTAACTGCATTTCTGGGTGAGAAATGACCCAGTTGTGCAGATAAAAGGAATATCCTAGAATGTGGAAAGTTAAGATTCAAATCTATGTACCCTATAAATAAGAAAACTGCATCTGTACCTCAAGGGAGACTGAGAAATCACCATTGGCAAGAATCACACATCCAGAACAGAGAAAACGCGAGTAGAAGTTCTTGTGCCCTTAACAGACAACAGGGCTTTAATGAAACAAAAACAAAACCAAACCAAGACAAAAAAAGCCACAAACAACAAAAACCCAAACCCAACTCTTTGAGTTGCCTCCCTGTAGAGGAATAGCTTATTTCCTTTACTGCCGCACTTCTCAGCTCTATTCTTTGGGCAGTCCTCACCTGTTTCAGAGACTCCAGCAGTCTTTTAAGTGCTCAGGTAAGTACATCAGCTGTGTACATACAAGATACATCCAGAACTTTCTGCATACAAGAGGCAGAAACACCGATATTTAGGAGACTGGACCTGCTGGAGTCAGGAGCTCAGCCAGTAGTTTTGGTAATGTCAGGGATGCCCAGGTGACGGCCTGCAGCCGCTATTAAAGACTGAATGTGGTGGTAAAACAGCCTCCAAAGAGAACTCTCCAACACTTTGATTCCTCAGATGAAACATTAATGTCATTCTGTTTGAAGAACCCAGCAGTCCGAGATGTAATGTACTGCATTCAGTCAGAGGGAGAAAGCCGATAACAAGTAACAGGATGTCAGAAAACACAAGCAAACACCGGCAAACAGCTGCCAAACAGAACCGCGGACAACCCGGAGGGTTCAGACTCTGCCTGGGGAGAAGGGGCTTAGAAAGCAACGTGGCCTCACCTGCAAAAACACGGAAGTTTAGGTGGAAAAAAATACTCGATGTGGCATAATACTTGAAGCAATGGGGTTATAGTACATGTGAAAGAATTGGGCAAGCACATACAGAATATACTTTGACACTGGGATTAATTTCACTACAAACCAGGTGTACATGCGAGGTCAGTGCTTTGTGTGGCAGTTCTCCTGTAATTCACAGGGAAAAATAAAAAAAAAGATGGGGAATTGAAAGGTATTTTCAGTTTCACATACTACAACGTAACGTTTTCCTCTGAAATTTAATTGTGAAACAACTGTATGAAGTCACAGAAAGTTATCAGGCTATGACTTATGACTTTTTTTCCCTCTATCCAGCATCATAAACATCTCAAAGTGCAGTTTTCCTCCAGCTCTGTAAACTCCCAGACCTCCCGCGGCTCACACAGGCGGCAGCGCCGCCCCCGCCGCCGGGCTGCCCGCGCTCCCCGGGCCCGCCGAGGACTCACCCCCTTGCCCAGCCGCCTCTTGATCTCGTACTTCTGGGAAACCAGCGCCTCCACCTCCGGCTCGATCATGGCGGGCGGGCCCCGGGCAGGCCCCGCACGGCCCCGCACCGCACCGCACGGCCCGGCCCGCCAGGCCCCGCACGGGCCCGCACCGCACGGCCCGGCCCGCCAGGCCCCGCACCGCACCGCACCGCACGGCCCAGCCCGCCAGGCCCCGCACCGCACGGCCCGCCCCGCTAGGCCTCGCGCCCCGTTGGCGTCTGCTGCTATGGAAACGGCCGCGCGGCACGGCGCATGCGCACAGCCTGGTGTGCGGCGGCGTGGAATCGGCCGGTCCGTCCGTCCGTCTGTCCGTCCTTCCTGCCTCTGTTCCGCGCCGGCCGCGCTCGCTGGTGGAGGGGGCGGCGCTGGGGCCCGCGGGGCCGCTCTCCGCTCCCGGCAGCGGCGCAGCGAGAGGTGGAACTTGTCCGGCGCAGCGCGCCCGGTGCCTCCCCCTGAGCAGCTGTAACGCGCGCTGGTGTCGGCGCAGGGTGCCAGACGTGGCTCTCAGCACCCGCTGTCACCCGAGTGCGCTGCGAAAACGAAGAAAATAGCTGCTTTTCTTTTTTAATCTAGCAACTCGTGTTGCTAATGCCCGCAATGCAAACCTTCCCCTGCCAGCCCCGTATTCCATCAGACTCTGACTCCTACAACATCCTTATTGTCCGAGGGAGAAAGTGCAGACTGATGAAGAGTCTGGAGACAGTCTGAAAACCCAGCGTTTGCCACTGGTGCCATGGGGTCCAGCTGGAGGTCCCTCACAACTGGCACCCCGGAGTCAGTTTGGGTATCAGAACTGTTCAGCTTCTTCATTGATCAGCGGGATAGCAGGCTGGAGTGCAGCCTTGGCAAGTTTGCAGATGGTACAGCACACGGAGGAGTGTGGTTAATACAGCAGCTGGTTCTGCTGCTGTTCAGAGGGACCCTGACGGGCTGGAGAACTGGGGCAACAGAAACCCTGTGAACTTATCGCTGGAAAATGCCCAGTCCTGCCCCTGGGGAGGAATAACCCGTGCAGCAGCCAGGCTGGCAGCTACCCCGCTGGAAGACAGCTGGTCAGGAGAGGAGCTGCAGGTCCCGGCGGGCACCAGTGGGCTGTGAGCCGGCAATGCGGGGACAGCCGAGGTGGCAAACACCGCCTGGGGCGGCACGGGGTAGAGCCTTGGCCGCTGCTCGCGGCAATCCTTCCCTTCCACTCGGCGCTGAGACACCGTGTCTGGGCACCTCGTACGGCAGGGGGCTCCCCAGGGCAGGGCGGACATGGGCATACGGGATCGTGTCCGGCCAAGGGAGCATCTGTGGTGCAGGGAGAGGCTGAGAGCTGGCGGTGTTTAGCCTGGAGAAGGCTCAGGGGATCTCACTGATGAGCTTAAAGATCAGATGGAGCAGGAAGAAGATGGAGCCACTGTTTGGAAATTGAAATTCCATTTCAATGTAAGAAAATACTTTTTTTTTTTTTTTACTGTGAGTGTGGCCAAACACTGGAACACACTGCACAGAGAGGCTGTGGAGTCTCTGTTATTGAGGATACTCAAAAGCCATTGAAAGCGGCCATTCAGCGTTTCTTCCAACCTCAGCTAAGCCCTGCTCGGTGTAAAATATCCCTGCATGAATGCTGACGCTTAAGAGCAAGGGTGACCTCTGGTGTCATTGCTGATGAAGTGATCAAAATCCAAAAGTGTTCAACTACAGAGACAGAACTCTTCACCTCTTGCTTCTCAAGAGAAACAGTAGAGTGAGAAAAGAATGAGAAGTAAAAATGTATATTAATATAGTCAGTGAATATATTTTGTTGGTATTTATGATCAAGGGTCAAATACTTCAACTGCTTCTATTATTTAAAGGATTTGGTTGCTTCATATTTATTTTCTCTCCTTTGGAAACTAGCAGAGGGTAAGATAAATCAAAGTCTTTGGCACACAGAAGATTTGGGAAAATAAATGTTGCTGAAATGTTGGCCTACATGGGTTCACACTACGGTGTCAGCAGATGTAGTTTGCAGTGAAAAGTAACATGGAGATTGCCTCACTAAGAATACAAACATCAAAGTCTGATCTCAAAGAGAAAATGTCGTTGTTTATTTTGGGATGTGAAGGGATTGCAGTTTCAGATGTCCTAATACAGATGTAATGAAAGTTAAAGCTGAGGTTACTTTTAAGATCTTTGCCTGGGCTGCATGCTGAGCGTGAGCTGTGTGCATCAATCCCCTCATCGCTGGCAGAACGTTCACTTGTGTGCGCTGGTACCTGACTGACGGCGGCAGCAGCCGGCCGTGCCCTTACATCTACGGGTCTATTGGCAGGAGGGAGGAGTGGAGACGCGGTTTTCGGGTTACTGGGCGCACCTGGAGGAGCGGCGGGGGCCGCGGGGGCCGCGGGAGGCGCTGTTCGCGCCGTGCACCCCGCGCAGCCAGCGGCGCGCCTGGGCCACCCCCTGCAGGTACTGCTGCTCCCGGAGCAGCTGCTCCTGCTGGTCTAGCAGCTCAGCTTTGGTTTCTTTAAGGATTGTTGAATACTGGATGAGGCTGAGCAGTTCCTGGCGCAGACGGCAATTCTCTGCTTTCACCTGTTGGATGTGCTGAATTAGAGACAGTATTGCTGCTTCTTCTGCTCTCTTGGTGAGAAACTGCATCTTCTGTTGAAAGTCCAGCTCGCAGTCAGCCTTGGCCTTCAGAAATCTGCTCTTGATTGTGTGCATTTGGTCTGCATACCATACCTTTGTGACCAACAGTTCCTTCTCCAGCTCTTTAATCCTTTTCCTCTGCTCCAGCTGAAGAGATGGAGCTCTGAAAGGCTGCAGGTCTTCAAGCTCCTTGCTCATAACAGAGTACTTTGTCTCCACATTCGTCAGACGGCTCCTCACCTCCTTCTCTTTTTCCGTATACTGTGAGATTAGCTCCTCTTTCTCCTTCTGGACTTGAGACAGATCAGTGTGATTCTGATCATTTAATGTTATTATCATGTTCTGGCACTTTTGGCTGTGTTTTGTTATGTAGGAGAGATAAGCGTTGCTCTCTTCCTCATTCTGTTTGGCCTCCTTTTCTAGGAATTTATTTTCCTGGAGGAAATGCTCCACTGTTCCCATGTATGCATTCACATGGTCAGTGAGAGTCTTGTATTCCTTCTGCAGGTACAATTTCCTCTCACTGACAAGTGCTTCCATGTCACTTATTTCTTGGGATACATCTCCATTCTTGGTTGTTACTCCTTGCTTGTTTTTCCCAGCACTCGTGTCTTGTTTCATCGACTTGGTCTTGGCTGCCATATTCCACACTGAAGGTGTCAAGCTCTGCCAAACTGTAACAGAATGAAAAACCACAAATTCTAAGTGAGCATTTGTGACCGCTGCTTTTTCCCCATCGTGCCCTCCTATGTTCTTATGTTTTCGACTGCTTATTCTGGCAGCTGAAATATTTGACCTAAAACTTCCCGTGTCTGGCCCAAGTCTTGAGTTGAAGCACATGTGCACATATGTGTATCTGCATTTTTACTTTCCGAGATAACTGAGTAGTAGTTCTGCTAATCTAAAAATACACACATTTTTAATATTTCTCTTTTGTCATATAACCTTGTTTCTGTAGCTCAGAGTATGTAGTCAAGTGCCACTGGTGAATTATTACGGCTGTGCATTGTGTACTGTCTCTCTGTAGGCTGTAGATCTTGTCCATAAAGCAGGTAAGCATGGAAGTGCTAATGGAGACACGCCTGACACTAAAAAGTCCATACAGCACATTCCACTATGTGAGTGCTGAGCCACCACGCTGCACTGGAAGCCAGCCGTAGGAAATATTAGCAGTATACCTTAAGCCCCGTCCATCAAAGTTAGATTCCTGTATTTGTATTCATATTTGAAGAAAGAGCTGCATCCTTTTCCTGGATTGAGAAAGTTAAGTCAGCGTGGTCCTACAAAACAAGAGCAGAAAAGGAAATATTGCAACCACCTTTAACCCAGGGCTTCAATGATCAGTCGAGGGATTTACTTTGTGCAGTGAGCACCTTTGTATCCTTCAACTGCCTGGGCCAACATGAACCGGTACCTGCTGGGACATAATCTTTACTGCAGTGTCACCTGAGATATGACACAGGAAACTAAATATTTAGGAACACAGAGAAAGTGAAAGAATGATGATAAAGGGGATAATGGCTGAAGAAACATCCCCCTTGATGTGGCTGTGGAATGTGTGCCGTGGATTTGATGGGATGTGGGAAGCGCCACGCACGTGTGATCCTCCCAATGCCCACGGCCGCGATTCCTCCTCTGGAGATGGCGGGTGGGGGACACAGCACTGCGGGTGGGGGACACGCACCGAGCGCTGCGGGTGGGGGACACAGCACTGCGGGTGGGGGACACAGCACTGGGGGTGGGGGACACGCACCGAGCACTGCGGGTGGGGGACACAGCACTGCGAGTGGGGGACACGCACTGAGCACTGCGGGTGGGGGACACAGCACTGTGGGTGGGGGACACAGCACTGCGGGTGGGGGACACGCACCGAGCGCTGCGGGTGGGGGACACAGCACTGGGGGTGGGGGACACAGCACTGCGGGTGGGGGACACGCACCGAGCGCTGCGGGTGGGGGACACAGCACTGCGGGTGGGGGACACAGCACTGCGAGTGGGGGACACGCACCGAGCGCTGAGGGTGGGGGACACAGCACTGCGGGTGGGGGACACGCACCGAGCGCTGAGGGTGGGGGACACAGCACTGCGGGTGGGGGACACAGCACTGCGGGTGGGGGACGCGCACCGAGCGCTGCGGGTGGGGGACACAGCACTGGGGGTGGGGGACACGCACCGAGCGCTGCGGGTGGACCGCGACGCGTCTGCTGAGACCGCCCGGGTTACCCATATGAGTTCCGTCCTCTGGGCTGGTTTATCTGTGTTATGTGCTGGTTTTGTTAAAGGTGAGAGACCTGAAATTTGCTTTGGTGTTTTGGCAGATTGAGGCAAAATGTTTTACTCTATGGTGAGAAAGATGTCGTGGCTCTATGGGAGCACACTGGTATCCAAGCCAATGCCTTGGTTTTCTGTGCTGTTAGAAGTTGTTCTCTCGGGGTCCTCTGTTGCTGCAGAGATGACGGTGCTTTAGTAAGAACAGCTAATTAAGGCAGAATGAGAGGGTTCTGTCCAGGTGTAGGCACCTGACTGGAAAGCTGGTCACAGAGGATTCCCTTGGATCTATCCACACTATGCCTACAATCCTATATTAAGATTTTACTATTTTTTAAAGAAGCCATTTCAGAAGAGGATCCAAGATTTTTTAACATGCAACATTATGTTTTAAAACTGCTGAGACACCTGCAACATAAGAGGCACAAAGCCCACAACAGATTCTGAAGAAACTACATCAGTATTACCGATTCTTGTAGACGTAATCGGAAACTAAAGGGGTGAATTTGCATGCTGAATTTCTAAACTGCTTGTTCAAAAGAGGAACAGTGCGATCAAGGGTTTAGAACTGGAGAGAAGTTTGATAAGTCTAACAGTTTTAACGAACATTGATAACTAAAACGTACTGTATCCTAATACAACTGGTGACCCTTTTGAAAGAAAATATTCTAAATTCAAGTAGATAGGTGAACAAACTAGAATAAATATACTAAAATCGCCTGTCGCAGTAATCGCAGAACAGGTTCCAAGCCGGGAGTGTGGTAGCTGCATCACCAGTGGGGTGGGTACGAGGAGACCAGAATCTGCACAGAAACCAGTGCAGCCGTGCCCGGGAGACGGACGCGCGGAGCTGCGCGGGTGTCACGACAGAGGCAGCAGAACCGCGTTAACAGGAAGTGTGCGGTTTTGAGGGAAAGGGAAATGCAGAGCTGGGGAAAACAGGCCTTGCTAAAGCTGGTACTATATGAAATGTGGTGTTCTTAAAACAAAACCAAACCAAAACAAAAACAGGAGCTGACCTTTCTGGCTCCTGTGGTCTTCACAGATGTTCCAAAGAGCTGCTTCTGCTTCACTGTTCCCTGCTGATGGGGCAGCGTTTGCTGCAGCTGAGCTGGGGTCAGGATGGCGTTTGGTGGAGCCGGGCTGTGGTCAGGATGGCGTTTGCCGGAGCCGGGCTGTGGTTGGGGCAGCGTTTGCTGGAGCCGGGCTGGGGTCAGGATGGCGTTTGGTGGAGCCGGGCTGGGGTCGGGGCAGCGTTTGCTGTAGCGGGGCTGTGGTCGGGGCAGAGTTTGCTGGAGCCGGGCTGGGGTCAGGATGGCGTTTGCCGGAGCCGGGCTGGGGTCAGGATGGCGTTTGCTGTAGCGGGGCTGTGGTCGGGGCAGCGTTTGCTGGAGCCGGGCTGGGGTCGGGGCAGCGTTTGCTGGAGCAGGGCTGTGGTGCGGAGGAGGGTGGTGTTTGTGGTGTCCATGGTGATGAGACAGCGGAGTCACAAGAGCAGCTCTGCGGGACTCTCGGGGCCGTTCCCGTTCCCTGCGGTTCTGAGCCCAGACTGTGATGTGCTGTGTTACTTTTGGCGTCAGTTCAGCAGAAACACAATGGCAGTTTGTGCTGATAAGAATATGATTTATAGTGGCCACTGTATTACTAGGGAAACAGCCTCAGCTACCTAATAAGATGTGCTGAAGGAAAAGGTATGACTTAAGACAGGGTCCTCCTGGAAAATTAGGTGCCAGTATCTACTCAAGCGTTTCTGGTCCATATAGCTGGGTTTTCTTTCCAAGAGGGTGGCGAGCAGTCCAAGTTAGGAAGGGGGGTGTGTGTGTATGGGAATGTTTGCAACATTTGAAAGGCAGATGCTAGAAAGGATTTTTGCAAATGCAGTCCTTATTTATGGAGGGGTATCTTGTTTTGGAAAGGAAATGAGTAGTTTGGGAGGCACTTCCTGCATTTTATAGGGAAAATTAGCTGATCCTCATACATGAGAAATTTTGTTTCTGTAGATGTATAAATTTGTATAAATTGGGCATCTCTGTGTCATCGGGTGTGGAATTTCACTGGTTTAATTATTCATCTAACCTGGCTATTTGTGTGGGAAGTTATGAAATGGAAGAAATGGAAGAAATGAAATTATGAAACTTTATCCCAGCAAACTGGGATAAAAAGAGGGGAAAGGTCTGGTGGGGGAGGGAACTGGGCAGACTGGTGACACTGGAAGGGATTTTTTCCCCCTTGCAGGCACTGCGTTGAGGTGGAAAATCCCCGTTTCCCAGCACACTGGGGAAAATGTCCCAAACGGGACAAACCTCCCCAAAACCAGAGGATTAAAAGCCACGACACCGTCCCTCCCCTCCACCCCACCCCCCCGCCGGACCCCGTTTGCGCTGGAGCTGTATTTTGGGGCAAAATACGCCCACATCAGTGTCCTTTCGGTATAACGAGCTGGTGATTAAAAAAGAGCCTTCAGAGCCCACAGACACCCTCCAATTTTTTACCCGCATAACTGCAAACCCACCCCCAACTCCGCCTTTCTCCCCTTCAAATGCACCGCAGGGAGGAGCGGGGGAGGCTGGGGGGTCCCGGCCTCCGAGGAGAACCGCAGTCCTCACTCAGGTCCGCACTCTGCGCGGCTTGCACCCGTTTGGCCGGCTGCACAGTCCTCAATCAGGTCCGCCGCTGGGAACATTGGTGGGGGCTGTGTGGGAAGGAGCAGCCAATAGGACGCGGCGGTGGGGGGGAAGCAGCCAATCAGAGCGCTCTAGGCGCTTAAAGGAGGCGAGGCAGGGGGTTGGCAGGAACAGCAGAGATGGCGCGGGTGAAGCAGGTGGCCGGTAAGAGGCGCTCTGGAAAGGCTCCTTCTGTAGCGCTGATTCCCCCCAAAACCCGCCTGCGTTGTCCCCGCTCACCAGGGCTGTGGAAGAAGCTCCGTTGCTTGCAGAAAAAGCCTCTTAAATTACTTCCGGCAGCCTTTTGTCACGGGCTGGTGCAGCTGTTCTCCGACACCTGGAAGGGCTTTCAGGTCCATGGGGCAGCTGTGGTGGCTCTGCAGGAGGGGTGCGAGGCGCATCTGCTGGTTCTGTTGGAGGAATGGAGGCTCTGCGCCCTCCATGCTAAGCGATCCACCATCCAAACCCCTGATGTGAATCTCGTACGGTGTCTTCAAATGAGAAGAAACTGAATTTCCACCCCAGCTCTGGAGAGCTGGCTCTGGGCCTGCTGAGCTACGCAGAAAGGTGGTTTTTGTTGTTTAGGTTGTATTTTTTTTGCCTGGACTTTCAAATTAAACCTTTATCAAGCTTTTTCAGAGGAAAATCAGAAGAAACAGAACGTTAGGAACTTCTTTGTTGAAGCAGGGTGCTGCGACGAAGCACTTTGATTTACACTCGGGGACTCACTGGACCTTGTGCTGTAATGAGCTCTTGAGTTTTGAGGGTGATTTCACTCATGATCCGCCTCACTGTGAGTCAAGTGGGAAAACGACTCATTCCACAAGCAAGCCAGGCTGTAATTTGGGTTTAGTGGCAATCTGCGAGTTTGTCAGGGACTTTGTTTAAAATTAGGGCCCTGAAGATTAAAGCAGCTGCCCTTTCTGTTGCTTCTTGCTGGTGGTTTCTCCTTTTCCTCAGGCTGATGCCACAAGTGTTTGCGGACAAGAGGAAGCGAGTCTGGCAGCAGAGCCAGCAGGGTTTGGGCTCCAGAAGACACAGACCTGCCTGGTAACAATGCTTTATTGTGCGGTTTAACCCTAATAACGACTTTCTGCTGACTCGATGTGCTGGTTTTATTTTTCTACCTTTGGTCACTTGTAGGTGGTGAAATGGGGGAGAAAATCCCACCTGTGGCCCATCTCCCCACTTGCATCCTGGCATTGATCACAAAACCATGGAGGGGTCGCAGCCCAAGCAATCCCAGTAGGCGCAAGAAGTGATTTTGTCCCATTTTCCCCCAATATCTTTGCAAATCTTAAGCAGTGACTTGCAAACCCTTCCTACGAGATGCCCACCAGCAGCAGCAAACACCCCCCCCCTTTTTTTTTTTCCCTCAAATTGAGTGGGTTTGGGTTTTTTTTTGTTTGTTTTTTTGTTTGGTTGGGGGGGGGGGAGGGCTGTGTTCTCCCTGTTTTTCTGAATCTTGTTTCTGTTGATAAACAGCCAGTGAAACAAATTTCCCAGTTCTCCTATTGGAAGTATTTTCTTGTGGAGAAACACAGTGTGATGGGGAGGGGAAAAACGAGCAAAAAACACTAAATTGGCAAAAAAATAGCCCTCAAGTGCAGCCCCCCTCCCCAGCATTCAAAATCCTGCTCTGCTCTGGGTCTGTGTGGAATTTTCTCTCCTTTCAATTTTTTTCCCTCTTCGAAGAAAAATAATTAAATGTGTGAAAAAATGTGCATTCAAGGTGAGTTTTGCTTTGGAAGAGGGATCTGGGATGAGCACTGCAAAGCTGTGGTGGAAAACAAGATATTCCATTGGGTTTTTCCCATTTCAAGGCAGAGCTGCAAAAATGGCATTGAAGGGGAATTTTCAGTCTATGAAAACCTGGTGAGGAACAAGAGGATGAAATTTGATTCATTTTGCTAAAAATTAAAAGGGAAAGCAAACGGGGCTGCAGTGGGAGGATTAGGGCTGGTGTCTGAGTGGGGCTTTGGTGGAAGAGTCTGGTTTTGAAGGGCTCAGGGTGGGGTTTTGTGTGATTTAGGGGCACAGGGTGAGCAGAGCTGGCCCCTCGCCCACCCAGAGGAGCAGCCAGCGTCGTTCCCGGTGGAGGGAGCTGGGGGAAGGTGAAGATTTTGGCCTTGCTGTCGACACTGTTGAAATCCACCTGCCCATTGGCACAGTCTAAGTCCACCTCGAGGTGTTGGGGCACGTGGCTGTGGGGCAGAGATGTGGGGCTGGGACAGGTGGGTACCTGAAGCTGCTCCAACCACTGGCCCACAGCCCAAGCCCCTCGTTCAGGGCTGAGACTGAAGTGAACTTTATGGAACACGAATTCTGGGCTGCACCCAGCAGGCACCGGGACAAACCTCCGTGGCCCAGCAGTGCCAGCCCCGGTGAAGCTGTGCGGCTCCAAAACGCAACAGAGAGACTCAAAATGTTTGGTTCCTGGGGGTTTCCCGGTGTCCCACAGTCCAACCGTCTTCTGACACCAGGATTTGGGGGTGAGCTGCGGCTGGGCCCAGTATTAGTGGGGTTTGGTGCACCTGGGTGTCAGCCCTGGGTGTTGCACTGGAGCAGCAGCTCCAAATCTTGCTCCTAGTTATCAGCTCTAAATGTTGTACTGGAGCATCAGTCCTGGATGCTGCACCCAATTATTAGATCTAAATCCTGCACCAAAGCATCAGCCAGGGATTTGCAATGGAGCACCAGCTCCAAATATTGCACCTGAGCTTCAACCCTGGGCTTTGCGCTGTGTTACCAGCTCCCAAAGTTGCACGTGATTGTCAGCTGTAAATATTGCATCGGAGCATCAGCCCTGAGTGTGGTACCTGGATGTCGCACTGAAGCACCAGCCTTGCATGTTGTGCCTGATTATCAGCTCTGAATGTTGCGCTGGAGCATCAACTCCAGATTTTGCAGCTCAAAATGCTGAATCTGGGCATCAGCCACAGGCAATTAACCCGAACCTTGGCCCTGAAGCCCAATTCACCTCTCTGGTGTCCCCCCAAGTCTTTCTCCAGCAAGAACCTCAAGATGTCTGGAAAGAGGAGCCCAGAGGTTTGTCCCCCTGGGGCTGCCCTATGTCCCCCCCACTCCCCATTGCATGGAGAGGGTGAAGCTGCAAGAGGGGGGGGACTCAAACTACTTCCACAGCTAATTAATGTCGTAATTAACAGCCAGCAGCCCTCTGCATCTGCATCTGCTATAAAGGGGCTGAATTCCTGTTGTTTTTTGTGTGATGTGGGGTTGGTTTTAAACTAAAGGGGCATGAATGATGCTTGGACCTACCAGCCAACCCTGGGGTGTCTCTGCCCTTCCCAAACCCCACAACAGATTCCCATTTCAGCTCTAGCTTTTAACGGATGTATTGTACTTCAGGCTGACCTGTTTACCTGGGATCCTCTGTTAGCTCAGCTGCTCTCCTGTCCCTTACTCTGACAGAATTCCTCTACTTTCTTCTGCACTAGTTGTTTAATGTGGTTTTCAGATGAGCTGTTGTGAGCGCCTGATGCTGAGCAGACCCCCAGCGCAGGAGGGGGATCGTGGCGGAGCAGAGCTTGAGCAAGGGACGCGGCACCATCCTCTGTCCCCCCCGTGGAGCAGCTGCCGGTCTGTGGGACGGGGGCTGGGGGGGCTGCAACCATTTGGGGCACTGCCCCCCCTTTATATTCCAAGGGGAGCCCCCCCTTCTGGGGGCTGTGGTATGTACTTATGCAAATGGCACTATTAAAGTAATGAGCTGCCATTTGGGGCTGCTTCCCTTGTTTCCTGCCTTTCTGCAGTGAATACATATGGGAGGTTGTGGGGGTCTGCAGGGTGTGATGTGGTCATTTGGGGCACTCTAGTGTGACTGGGGGTGACGATGCAGGGGGGGGAGCAGGTGACTGGGGCATGTGGGAGTCACAAAGGCAGCACCCTGAAAAAGGGGGGGTCACAGTCCAAAGACACCTGAAAAAACATGGGGGAGGATAAAAAGATATCATAACCTGTAAATATGAGACATCCAAATAGAGAAAAATCTCATTTGCGTTTAGTATTAAAAATGGTATCATTTGCATAGAAAATGGTTTTAAAATAAAAACCTTTATCTGCCATATTACATAAAGGGCTTTAGAATATATAAAAAATGCAATGTAGGGTTTTAAAATACAATCATAACTCATCTATGTGTAAATTAGAAAATTAAGGACTTGCGAATGAAAAAGATTATTTATTTGATATAGGAAGGAAAGTAAAAGAGAAAAACATCTGAATAGAAGAGCTAGGTACAATAACTGTTACAGAAGAAATCTAAATAGATATGTAATCTATGTTTATATATACCTATATATACTTATGTATATATATCTTCTCTATAAGTGTAAGTAGATATCTCAGTCTAAATAAAAATAATTGTAAATATGTCAACATATTTAAGTCTATAAAGATATTTGTGTCAAAATAGAAGTCTAAACATACTTAAGTGTAAATAGATGTTCTACAACTAACCAGATATAGAAGTATAAATAGATATCTATGTGAATGTGTAGATATCTGAGGAGATACATATTGAAGTGGGACTCTGTAACATATAGACAACAAATATATTCCCTAAATTAATATATAGATGTAGTAAGATACGTAAGAATAAATGTTGGTAACATATGAGCTTTTAACTGCAAAGAAATCCTCTTGAAGGAAAGGATTTTAAAAATCAACCTGACTTGATATAATTCTGAAGAAAAAACGATACAAAAACGCTTACAAAAGCTGCCACTTCCCGTTCTCCCTTTTCCACTTTTCTCACCCCCATCAGGGGTGAATCAGCCCCAAACGGGGACTCGTGTGTGCGGGGCCGCGCACACAGAGCGGAGCCTCCGCCAGAGCGCAGGAGTAGCCCCAGCACCCTGGATCTGGGTCTGCGACGGCGCGGGGGGGAACAAACAGCCCAAGCAACCGCCCCCCAAAGCCGAGGTTGGGAAGAAGCCCCGAGCGCTTCCCGGCGGGTGCTCGCTGCTGCCCCCTGCTGGCGAGCCCGCGCCCTGCCCCGCGAAAGCTGCGCATGCGCAGTGGCGCTGTGTGACCAGGCTCCGCGGGGCCGCTGAGGGCGGGGACATGCAAATCAGAAGATCGGCGGTCGAACGGACCGCCGGGAATAAGAAACATTATCGGCAAGGAAAAGCAAAGGAGGAACTCGAAATGGAAAGAGAAACGCTACAGAAATGAGTGAGGCCGAATGGAGCCGAACAGCAGGAACAGTCGTGGCGAAGATGCGAATCGTGGCGGGGTTCGGGCAGGGAGGCGAGTGGGCGGGGAGAATGCGAATTGCGATGCGGATGGTGCCGAGGAGACGGCGGAGAGGAAGGAGAAGGGGCGGGGCGCAGGGAGCGAGGGGCGGGGCGCAAGCAAATCGGAGGCGTGGCTACGCAAATAGCGCAGCCGAGGGATCGAGCGGGCCGCCGGGAGGCCCCGGCGCGGGGGGTCCGGGGTTCGGGGGTCAGCGGCCGCGGAGCCCGTGGGAGGGAGCGAGGGGAGCGGAGCGGGGAAAGAGGAGCGGGGAAAGAGGCGGGAGGCGGGAGGCGGGTGCGGGCGCGGGGAGTGTGACCGTGAGGTAAGAGCGTGTGGGTAGCGGGCGGGGCTGGGCGGCGCGGGGGTGAGGGTATCGCTTCTCGGCCTTTTGGCTAAGATCAAGTGTAGTATCTGTTCTTATCAGTTTAATATCTGATACGTCCTCGATGAGAGGACTTTATATTAAACGGGTTTTTGGGCCTGGGAGTTGGATCCGGAGCTTGCTCCCTCCGCTCCGCGCATCGTCCCGGTATTGCAGTGCCTCCGGGAACGGTGCACCCCCTGGGGGGACCTTGTGCTGGTGAAAGGCAGAGCTGATATCTTTCTATCTCACTCTTTCCCTTTTGCGGGGGGAAGTGTTCGGACTGGGATCGCGGTGATGGTTCAGTGTTTCCTACCCAAAACAGAGCCCCTCCGCGGCGCTCTCTCTTCCTCTCTCTCTGTCTCGCTCCGCAGGACGCGCAGAGGCACCACTGGGGATTCTCTGCCGTGGGCCGGTTCTCCGGGGCACGTTCTCCGGTGCGGTGCGCCTTGTCCCGGGTGAATGCCCCGCTGCAGGGCACCCCCGCACACGTCCCACACATCGCCTCGTGCACCTTTCTACTTCTCATCCCGTCAAATCGGCAAACTAACAGACTCTTTAAAAACACCCCCTTGGCTTTTAAATGTAGCGTTTCTTAAGCAGCGCCGGGGCCGGACCGGGGGTGTCCCTCCATGGGTCCGCCGCTGACCAGTTGCTCAGACGTGCCGTATAGTGACAGAAAAATTGCATCGTCGTTACTAACACAACCTATCTGTTTAAGCAATGCTGAGGTACATTCTCATGTTTCTCAGTTGCTTCTCAGTTACCTCTTTTAAAAGAATATGTCGTAAATCTATGCCAATTTTAAGAATAGGGTATGATTGCCGAGTACAAATATTCTATGGTTACGAGGCTGGTTGCTCTTTAAAGGTCGCTGCCGTAATATTCTCCTAAACGATGGGTTTTTCAGTTCCTTCGCATACAGTCTAACAGTCAGAAATGCAGGTGTCACTTCCACATGCCGCCCCCGCGCTCCACGCTGCCGGCCGCCCGCACCGGCCATGCGGTGCTGCGGGGCCGCGAGGCGCTGCCACCGCGCTCGTCGCCGCCTCTCGGGAAGGAAAGGCCGCCAGCGACCCCCGTGTGCGGTGCCGGTGGGCGCCGAGCGCGCAGAGCGGGAACCGCAGCGCCGGTGCCGCCGGGTGTCGCTGGTGCTGCCACCCGGCGGCCGCAGCCGGTACTGCAGCGCGGCCGTGGCGTGCCGGCTCTGGCGCTCGGGCGACGTCATTTCTGCTACTAAAAGGCCCTAAAAGGCAATTTTCAGCTAAAATAAACCCTCGGACGCACCTGTTGTGGTTTTTTGAGGGTGTGGCGGGGGTGTTTGGTAGCAGAGTGAGGAATTTAGGTGGGGGAGAAGCATCCTACTCAGCTTTGGGTTGGGGAGAAAAAGCCTCTTTTCAGAGCACGGGAAGTAATGAAATGGAAAAAATGAAATGATGAAATTTTATCCCAGCAAACTGGAGGGAGGAGGGGAGAAAGGGGGAAAAGGCTGGCGGGGGAGGGAACTGGACACACTAGTGACACTGGAATGCATTTATACCTCCCCCTTGTCCCCCTGGCAAAATTTGAGTCAAATGCAGGTGGTTTTAGAGATGTTTTTGGAGCCATTTCATACCCACTTGCACTGCTGGTGCTGAAAACACCAGTATTTGTATTTTCACTTAAAAGGCGGAAAGTCCAAATTAAAAAGGGGGAGGGTGGCTGTGGCTGTTTTTTTGGGTTGTTCTGTTTTTTTTCAGCGCTTTTAGCTCCAAGCAGTGTCACGGAGTCCTTTAATTAACCAACTCCTCCCCGGTTTGGGGTTTTCTATCCTGCGGGCACTGCGCTCAGGTGCAAAATTGCCGTTTCCCAGCGCACCGGGGAAAGTGCCCCAAACGGGAAAAGCGTCCCTGAAACCAGAGGATTCAAAGCTCCGACAGCCCCTCCGCTCCGCAGCCCCGCCTTGCGCTGGAGCTGTATTTGGGGCGGACTGTGCCCACATCGGTGTCCATTCGGTATAACGAGCTGGTGATTAAAAAAGAGCCTTCGGAGCCTCGTTGTCATAAACACCCGAATAACTGCAAACCCGACCCCCAACTCCGCCTTTCTCCACTTCAAATGCACCGCAGCGAGAAGCGGCGGAGGTTGGGAGGCTCCGGCCTCTGAGGGGAGTCGCAGTCCTCACTCAGGTCCGCTTCTCCGCCCCGGCCGCGCTTGGCCGGCTGCGCAGGCTTCGTTCAGGTCCGCCCAGGGAAGGGGTCGCGCGGGGCGGAACAGCGGGAAGCAGCCGACCGGAGCGCGCCGGCTGCTCTGAGTGTAACCAGAGCCGGTGTCGCTGTGTCGCTCTCTGAGACGCTTTGTGTTACAGCGGACACAGCTGACGCGCAGACAAGAAGTCGCTTTCCGAAACGCGCAGCGCCGAGGGCGTCCAGCGCATGCGCCGTGCCCGGGGGCAGCATGGCGGCGCGGCGGGTGCGGGGCTCAGCGGGTGAGGGCCGAACCCGTGGAGAGGCGAGCGAGAGAGGCAGCGAGCCGGCCCCTTGGGCGGATGCGGTGCGGCGGGAGCGGCGCCGGAACGAGCGCTGCCCCGGGGTTGTCGGGGGGTTTTAGGGCCGAGCTCGTGTCCGGGCGGGGGGAGCAGGAGCAGCCTCATCCCGTCCCCGCTGCCCCTCGCTGCGGCCGGGCAGCTTCTGCCGCTCTCGCTGCGGGTCGGGCGGGGCCGGTCCGGGGGCTCCTGCGGCACCGGGCGGGTGGGGCTGCAGGGCTGCAGGGGCTGAGCTCCCCCCGTCCCTCAGCATCACACACGGGCACTGCAAACGGGCCAGAAAGCAGCTGTTTGGGGGCCACAAATGGAGACGAGGCTTTCCGTTCCCGAGGCTTGAAAACCTCGCTCCTGCGGCTGAACTGGGGGGCTCAGAAACACACTGAGTTGTGTTGCTTTGGGCTCAGAAACAGAGACCAAATCCTGCATTTTTGGGACTCGGGAGCAGGCTCGGGGGCTGGGTGTTAGGCTCAGAAATGGGCACTAAGGGAGCTGGCTTGGGGCAAAAAGCAGAAGGCAGTTGGGCTGGTTTTGCAGGGGCGGGAGGGCAGTGGGGGCTGCAGGGGGAACAGGGACTGGGCAGCGTGCGTGGGCCCTCCCGGAGGTGGGGGTCTGGTTGGTGACACCCAAGGGTCAAGAGGCCGCGTGCACCACGCCAAGCTCAGTGTCTGAGGCGTCTCTGGGAAAAGGCTGTTTCAGACCCCACGCGTGCTCTGAGCGCAGCTCTTCTGTGTCCGCTGCTGAGAGCAGGTGTTGACTAATTAATCATACAAAGTCAGCAACATTTACACAATGTACAACTATGGTGTTTAATCCTAATACCCATTTTTTTGACAGCAATTCATTTACAATGTTGTCGAAAGCCCGCACTGGAGTGTGCAGCAGGCAGAGCCAAAATCACCTCCCAATTTGCCTCCTCTTTTGCCGGTGCTGCATCCTGTGTCAGGTGAAGAAACCCCTGCGCGGTGGATTCCACGTGCTGCTCAGGTAATCGCACGTACGCGGCTGGGAGGTTGGGGAGAAATGTGCGTGAGTTCGAGGACAGTACAGATATTCCACATCAGACCTGGAGAGAAGGCAAATTTGCTGCCAGTGCAGCGAAGCTGAAGAAAAATCGCAGTTGGCAGAGCGTGCCCCGTTCCTGAATTGGTCTCCTGATAGCTACAAATGTTTCAAGTAAAAGAATTAACTGTAGTCTATGATAAATTAAGAGCTGCCTGTTACGTTCTTTAGGGTCAAGTGTTTCACTTTTTTTTCTTTATTCTAATTATATAGGCACGTTGAAAATAGCCCTTTATTTGTGTAAGTAAATTTTCAGTAATACGTGCTGTCGGTATAATTAACTTTTGAGCACCTGGGTGCCCGTTGAAATCTAATGAATGGAACACGGTGGGAATCGATGTGTGCTGTTGCTTTCCCGTGCGTGGGTGGCATGTTGTCCTGTGACTCAGTCCACTTTCTGTTCAGTGCAGTCTTCAATCTTTGAAGTTAAAAACGTGTGTCCTTCCTGAAAAGAACCAATTGTGCATAGGCCTGAGAGACTCTTAAGTACACGATCAGAATTAAAGCCCAGTTTCCCCTTATGTTGCTGCTGCTGGTCTTCCCTTTGGATTTGTTCTCCTCAGGACACCTCCATTTGCCTCTGGGCCTCTCACGAGCCCTTTACTCCCACCCGGTTCCCTCAGAAACCCGTTTCCTACAGTTCCTCTGTGATTACCCTGCCTGCCTTTGGGTCCCTGCAGGCTCTTTGGTGGCGTCAAGGTGCCTGTTTGACCTTTTGCCCCGTTAAATTCCCCTCTTTTCTCTCTTCCCCTCAAAACTTCCCCGTTTGCTCTTGGCACATCCAAGAGGCCTCATTTTTCCCTCTTTTCCCCCCGAGACCCCTCTGTTTGCGCCCCAATCCCCTCAGAACTCGTCTGATTCCCATCTGCTCCTCTCAGGACAGCTGAGCTTGTCTTTGGGGGCACCTCAGAGCCCCCATTTACCTTCCCTGTAGCTGCCTCCCCGTGTTCTTGTTGTCTGGGACCTGTTTGTGTGTTTTGCAGCCCAGAGACACCTGTTTGCCTTTCTTGTGATCCAGAGCCCTGCCTGTGGCCTCCGGTTGCTGCAGGAGCTCTCCAATGGCAGCGTGCCCTGGGGCCCTGGCAGGCACCTCCATCAGCTCCCGCATCCCTCCGGGCCCTTCGTGTGCCCTCTGTCGAGTCCCCTCCGATTTCCTTCCAGGCACCAGGATCCACGTGTGTGACGAGCGGCCTCGTCCAAGCCTGTCCCTTCAAAGCGCCTTCTGTGACGTGCACGGTGTTCTCGGGAGGAGGAATTCAGTATCGCTCTCCGTGGGCTCCTTTGTCTTTCTTGACAGCTCTCCTGAGGGCTTTTGTAAGTTATTTTTGTTTGGCTCACTGAAGTGTTGGTTAAGGTGCGTGGTACCGTTTCTGAAGCGTGGGTTTTGTTGTTGTTTCCAGCCTGTCCCGGTGTTTTCTGTCCTTTGGGAGTTGTTTGTCACTGTTTTGAGAGGCAGAGAGAACATGGGGAGTGTCTGTGACTTACAACTGTCGTTGCTGATGTACCGTATTTCAGAGAAGGATTCTTACGTGATTTATTTCTGCTTTGTCGTTCCCTCCTCCCCAGAACATAGCGCGGGGGTCCCAGGATCTCTGGAACCTTATGCCGGCACCAGGGGGTTCCTGGAAGGGACCAGAGATCGTCGGACCAGCCTGGGACGCGGGTGAGACCCCATCAACAGGGAGAAGGCTCTTCCCGTCGGTGGTGTGGTGTGGTTTGTTCGGATGCTGCCTACGCAAGGCGTGTGGTGACCCCAGCGCTGTAGGTGGGTTAGTGTGTTCCGTGGAATTTGGGTATTGATACTTTGTGTGTGGGAAACTTGGACTTCCAAGGAGTTAAAAAAGTGCCCAATTCTCTACAAACCACCAAGGCTCTAGTGGCCCGTATCAACAGCTCTTCCAGAGATGGTGCAAAATGTGTTTGTTTTCCTCCACTCAGTTGTGGTTTTTATTTAAAAATAAATAAATAAATACAAAATAGGAAGGTTCAGATTCCGCCCATCTTAGTGCTGAAGGGTTTCCCTCTTCCAGCGGGGTGTCCCCTGCTGCCGTCTCACCGCGGCCGCCGCGTCTTCCGCCATGAAAGAACAAGACGGACGGACAGAACCCAGGGCGCTCTGCAGGTAGGAGGTGCATCTGCAATGTGGTCTGCGTTTGCCTTAGGTACCTGTGGAGTGGACTTCAGAGCTAACACGGAGAATGCGCCGGCGCTGCTTCTGTATTTTTAGTATGAAATATTTTAACACAAGTACTAAAAATAAGGCCTGTTCTGCAGCACGGTGCGTCTATGCAGTTTCCTTCTCTCTGTTTATTTTACCTTCCTGGAGGAATAATCTGTTTCTGTGTGCTTACTGTTATATGATAGAGTGGAAATGATTTTGTACTTACATAGGAAAGCCAGGTGTTCGTAACAGTGCAGATGTTCGGAAGAAACAGCCTGTTTCAATGACAAACACTTTGTGCTTTTTCAGTCAGCAAGTTTCTGAAGTATCTCAGGGTAGTAGTGGAAGAGCTGCCTGGGGCACGGGCCCCTGCGCAGATCAGCTTTGCCCCTGCACGTCGGCTTCTTTCCCAAGAAGCACTAGCAGCCTTGTAACCAGCGACAGTGAGTCCTGGTGCGGTTTTGGTGAGTTATTGCTTTGATAACGTCCTTGTTCCTTAACCTACAGTGCGTAGTTCTTAATTCGGCTGGAAAGAGACCTTCCAAAATGGCAGTCTTCCTCACTCCAAGAAGCTGCGTTTTATGGAACTTCCTCAGATGGATCTCCGGGGTGATGGACTTGCAGTGAAGTCATCAGCAACAGGACTGTTTGCTCTCTTTGGAACCACCAACCACCCGAAGCCCATTTCCTTCCACAGAGCCCAGCACAGCAGGTCGTGGAGAGGTTGGTGGCACCGCTGGGCTTTGGGTTCTTGCTTGTGAGAGTCGAGATGTCACAGAAGTGTGTTCCTCTGCGTGCTGCAGTGCAGCCACCCGCGTTAGCGAACCTGCCCGTCCTTCTTGGTCACCCGATGATGGATGGAGCGCTGGACACCTTCTTTATTTTTAATTTTTATTTTTAAGTAAGCCCATATTTCGTGTCTCACATTTTTTTTTCTATCATAAATGAGACTTCACAATAAGTTAGAATGTTCTGATTTACATGTTGACTTGCATTGTTTCAAGCGTAACTGCCGAAGAGGCGCAGCTTCCGCTTGCGGAGGGGTGTTGGAGCAGGAGTGCCTTGGTTCTAAACGTTTAAAAAGAGAGGCGACTGGAGGCCAGGAGTGTTTTTCCCGACGTTTGCCGGAGCGCTGTCAGGGGAACCGCAGCCCTCACTCAGGTCAGCAGCTCTGCGGGCACTCGCCCATCCCGCCTTGGCTGCACAGCCCTTGTTCGGGTCAGCACCCTGTGGGCACTCGCCCATCCCGCCTTGGCTGCACAGCCCTTGTTCGGGTCAGCACCCTGCGGGCACTCGCCCATCCCGCCTTGGCTGCGCAGCCCTCGCTGGGCTCAGCACCCTGCGGGCACTCGCCCATCCCGCCTTGGCTGCACAGCCCTTGTTCGGGTCAGCACCCTGCGGGCACTCGCCCATCCCGCCTTGGCTGCACAGCCCTTGTTCGGGTCAGCACCCTGCGGGCACTCGCCCATCCCGCCTTGGCTGCGCAGCCCTCGCTGGGCTCAGCACCCTGCGGGCACTCGCCCATCCCGCCTTGGCTGCGCAGCCCTCGCTGGGCTCAGCACCCTGCGGGCACTCGCCCATCCCGCCTTGGCTGCGCAGCCCTCGCTGGGCTCAGCACCCTGCGGGCACTCGCCCATCCCGCCTTGGCTGCGCAGCCCTCGCTGGGCTCAGCACCCTGCGGGCACTCGCCCATCCCGCCTTGGCTGTGCAGCCCTCGCTCGGGTCCGTCCTGAGGAGGGCCAGTGCGGGCAGAAAGAGCGCACATATATATCCCCTAAATACACCTACAGATGTATGAAGAGGTGTAAGAGTAAACATCAGTGGTGTATAAGGTTTTTAAATGGAAAGACACCCTGTTTATAAAAAGGATTTAAAAACTCAACCTGGCTCAATATGCTTCTGAAGAAAAAAGCAAAAAAGATATCAAAGCACTTTGAAAAGCTGCCACTTAATGTTTTCCCACTTTTCTCACCGCGATTTGGGGCCGATTCCCCACAAAAGTCCCGCCTGGACGTGCTCCTGTGCAATCTGCTCTGGGTGGATCAGACCAGGTGACCTCTGGAGGTCCCTTCCAACTCCAGCCCCTCTGTGATCCTGCGAAATGGAGACTCGTGTGTGCGGGGCCGCGCACACAGAGCGGAGCCTCCGCCAGAGCGCAGGAGTAGCCCCAGCACCCTGGATCTGGGTCTGCAACGGGGCGGGGGGGAACAAACAGCCCAAGCAACCGCCCCCCAAAGCCGAGGTTGGGAAGAAGCCCCGAGCGCTTCCCGGCGGGTGCTCGCTGCTGCCCCCTGCTGGCGAGCCCGCGCCCTGCCCCGCGAAAGCTGCGCATGCGCAGTGGCGCTGTGTGACCAGGCTCCGCGGGGCCGCTGAGGGCGGGGACATGCAAATCAGAAGATCGGCGGTCGAACGGACCGCCGGGAATAAGAAACATTATCGGCAAGGAAAAGCAAAGGAGGAACTCGAAATGGAAAGAGAAACGCTACAGAAATGAGTGAGGCCGAATGGAGCCGAACGGCAGGAACAGTCGTGGCGAAGATGCGAATCGTGGCGGGGTTCGGGCAGGGAGGCGAGTGGGCGGGGAGAATGCGAATTGCGATGCGGATGGTGCCGAGGAGACGGCGGAGAGGAAGGAGAAGGGGCGGGGCGCAGGGAGCGAGGGGCGGGGCGCAAGCAAATCGGAGGCGTGGCTACGCAAATAGCGCAGCCGAGGGCTCGAGCGGGCCGCCGGGAGGCCCCGGCGCGGGGGGTCCGGGGCTCGGGGATCAGCGGCCGCGGAGCCCGTGGGAGGGAGCGAGGGGAGCGGAGCGGGGAAAGAGGAGCGGGGAAAGAGGCGGGAGGCGGGTGCGGGCGCGGGGAGTGTGACCGTGAGGTAAGAGCGTGTGGGTAGCGGGCGGGGCTGGGCGGCCCGAGGGGGTGGGTATCGCTTCTCGGCCTTTTGGCTAAGATCAAGTGTAGTATCTGTTCTTATCAGTTTAATATCTGATACGTCCTCGATGAGAGGACTTTATATTAAACGGATTTTTGGGCCTGGGAGTTGGATCCGGAGCTTGCTCCCTCCGCTCCGCGCATCGTCCCGGTATTGCAGTGCCTCCGGGAACGGTGCACCCCCTCGGGGGACCCTGTGCTGGTGAAAGACAGAGCTGATATCTTTCTATCTCACTCTTTCCCTTTTGCGGGGGGAAGTGTTTGGACTGGGATCGCGGTGATGGTTCAGTGTTTCCTACCCAAAACAGGGCCCCTCCGCGGCTCTCTCTTTCTCTCTCCGGTGCGGTGCGCCTTGTCCCGGGTGAATGCCCCGCTGCAGGGCACCCCCGCACACGTCCCACACATCGCCTCGTACACCTTTTTACTTCTCATCCTGTAAAATCGGCAAGCTAACAGATTCTTTAAAATACCCCCTTGGCTTTTAAATGTAGCGTTTCTTAAGCAGCGCCGGGGCCGAGTCCGTGTCCGGGCGGGGGGAGCAGGAGCAGCCTCATCCCGTCCCCGCTGCCCCTCGCTGCGGCCGGGCAGCTTCTGCCGCTCTCGCTGCGGGTCGGGCGGGGCCGGTCCGGGGGCTCCTGCGGCACCGGGCGGGTGGGGCTGCAGGGCTGCAGGGGCTGAGCTCCCCCCGTCCCTCAGCATCACACACGGGCACTGCAAACGGGCCAGAAAGCAGCTGTTTGGGGGCCACAAATGGAGACGAGGCTTTCCGTTCCCGAGGCTTGAAAACCTCGCTCCTGCGGCTGAACTGGGGGGCTCAGAAACACACTGAGTTGTGTTGCTTTGGGCTCAGAAACAGAGACCAAATCCTGCATTTTTGGGACTCGGGAGCAGGCTCGGGGGCTGGGTTTTAGGCTCAGAAATGGGCACTAAGGGAGCTGGCTTGGGGCAAAAAGCAGAAGGCAGTTGGGCTGGTTTTGCAGGGGGCGGGAGGGCAGTGGGGGCTGCAGGGGGAGCAGGGACTGGGCAGCGTGCGTGGGCCCTCCCGGAGGTGGGGGTCTGGTTGGTGACACCCAAGGGTCAAGAGGCCGCGTGCACCACGCCAAGCTCAGCGTCTGAGGCGTCTCTGGGAAAAGGCTGTTTCAGCCCCCACGCGTGCTCTGAGCGCAGCTCTTCTGTGCCTGCCTCTTGGGAGCTCTTGCTCGGGGAGGAGCAGCCAATGAGACGCCAGAGTGGCGTGGAAAGCCGCCAATCAGAACGCGCCGGGCCCTTCAATCGTCAACAGCCGTGTCCGTGTCTCGGTAGCTCCTCCGTGTTAACTGGGAGGGTGAGGGATGGAGGCTGCGGAGCGCTCGCTGCGGCCGGCTCCCGGGGGTCTGGAAGCAGGCGGCTCAGGGCAGCCACCGCGGAGGTCCCCGGGGCCGGCAGAGGAGCAGGAGGCGACAGCCGGCTGGGGGCAGATGCCGGATGCGTCCGTAGCTCGCCACAGCTCTCCCCGAGCTTCCTCCCACGGCCCCGCTCGCCCCGTGCAGCCGCCCCCAGCTCCGGCAGCTCCTGCCAACCCGTCCCGTGTTCCTGGGTCGCTCCCGAGCCCCATGGTGAAGGCGGCAAGCCGGCCCTCGGCGTCTCCGGCGGCCCCTGTGGCGGATGCGCTCGACTCGCCCCGCCCCCCGCAGCCAAACCAACAGCAGGTGCGGGCTCCCGAGGAGGTGGGGGCCTGAGCTCCTCCCAGCACCAAGGGCCAAGAACTCCTTCCAGGGGACCCACAAGGAAGCAGAACGGCTACTGAATGCTGGTGGTTTGTTGGCGCAGGGAGTTTTGTGCAGACTTTTCCTGCTGTGTGCAATTTGACTGCGAGTCAACCACTTTATTCTATAAACACGACAGTCTGGGTGAGCCCACTGTGAGCTCTCCCTGCGAAATAAGTGAGCTGTATGGCAATGGTTTTACTACTCACAGGTCAGTGGATGAGCCCCCTCGGGCATGAGGGGCGGGAAGTGCAGGTCCCCCTGGCGGGACGTGGGGGACTCAGGGACCCTGGAAATGGACGGGGCACAAGGCCACCCCCACCCAGCACCGGTGTCCCTGGCCCCCCAGCCATGGGTCTCTCCTCCACAGTAAGAGGGGGGGGTGTGGGGCAGGTGCTGTGTATCTGGGGCACAGATCCTGGGGTCCTGCCCAGCCCTTGGGTTCCCCAGCAGTATGTGGGGCAGGGGCTGCTCCCCAAAGGGAGGGTCCCCACAGCAGGGGATTCCTGGGGGTGTGAGCTCCCTAAACATGGGGTCTCTGTGGCAGGGTCCCCCCTCTGAGAGCACAGCATGTGAGGCTGGGGGTTACTCTGGGGTCCTTGTGGGTCCCCAGAGGTGCTCCCCAGGTGGGTGGGGGTCCCTAGGGCGCAGTCCCCACCTTGGTGATGCAGTGGTAGGTCTCGTTGTGGGAGGGGCTCTCAAAGCGGGGGTGCCCAACCAGCAGCTCATAGCAGAGCACCCCAGGCACCACAGATCCCCTTTCTCGTCGTGCTCGCGCCCCTCCACCATCTCGGGGGGCAGGTAATCCAGCGTCCCACACAGCGTCCTCTGCCTGGGGGGCACCCCATGAGGAGACACCCCCACGTGTACACGCACCCACCGCCTCTCCAGAGGTACATAAAGGCAGCTCTGTTTCAGGGGGAGCCCCGCCTTGGCAGGTTGGGGCCCCCTGGGGTGCTTGTCACCCCCAGGCTGGTGACACCATCCCCCATGGGGTCTCAGTCCCTGCTGTGTCCCTGTCCGCACAGGGTGCCCCATGGAGGACCCCCCCAGAGCCCCCCCCAGCCCTACAGGACCCCTCCCCAGACCATACCAAAGGGGAGTGGGTGCACAGACAACCCAAAGTCAGTGATCTTTAGCTCTTCCAGCCCCACGGGGTGCTCCCCCAGACTCACAGGGCCCCCCACAGCCGTACCGGAGGGAGGGGGCGTGCACAGACCACCCGAAGTCGGCGATCTTCAGCTCCCCCATCAGCCCCAGCAGCAGGTTCTCAGGTTTGATGTCCCGGTGGATCACCTTCTTCCCATGGCAGTACAGCACCGCGTCTGCCGCCTCCTCCATCAGCTGGGGGAGACAAAATGAGGGGGTCAGGGCACCCCAAATTGGTCAGGGGACCCCCACAGCCCCCATGCAATCCCAGGGTCCCCCACTGAACAGAGGGTGGCCACTGTGGGTGTGGCAGCAGCTCCTCCATCAGCTGGGGATGGGTCAGGACACCCTCAAACTGACCAGGGGGCCCTTGGGGACCCCAACACCAATTCTTGGGTGGGACCTCAGCATTTGGGGCTGGTCAGGAGGCCCAGACCCCCATGTGTGTGAGTGACCCTGGTGTCTGGGGCGGTTCCAGAGCTCCCCCCTAGGGGTGCCCCATTTTGGGGTGACCTGACCGTGGCGGTGCGGGTGGCATCGAAGCGGCCTTGGCGCTGCAGCTCCTTGTAGAGCTCCCCCCTGAGCGCGTACTCCAGGATGAGGAACACCCGCCGCTCATCGTGGAAGTAGTTGTAGAGGCGCAGGATGTTGGGGTGCCTGAGGGGAACAGGGACACATGGTGAGGTCCCAGGACCCCTCACTACCACCCCAGGGTCTCCAGTGCCACCCGTGGGCTCTCTGCAACCTACCCCCGCTGTCACCTAGGGGACCCCAGAACACCCCCAGTGTCACCTAGAGGACCCCAGTGCCACCCACCATCACCCCAGTGAGCCCCAGGACAGCCCTCCACTGTCACCCCAGGGTGTCCAGGACAGCCCCCACCATGACCCAGAGGACAACAGGAGTCCCACACTGTCATTCCAGTGCCACCCACCACCACCCAGGGGGTCTTCTGGGACCCCTTGATATCATACTTGGGTCCCCAGGATCCCCTCACTGTCACCCAGTGGGTCCCCGAGTGCCACCTCATCACCCCAGGACCCCCCACCTCATCAACCCAGGGTCCCGCCAGTGCCACCCACCATGACCCAGGAGGTCCCCAGGATCCTACCAGCACCACCCAGGGGCCCCAGGCTCCCCCACCTCGCCTCCCCCCGGACACCCCCATGCTTGTGCTTCCTGACTGTAGGTGGGCCATGATCTCAATCTCTCACCGCAGCTGGTGCTCCACCCCTTCCTTCTCCACCTGGGACTCGAAGAGGACCTTCAGTGCCACCAGGAATTTCGTGCTCCGCTCCCGTGCCAGGTAGACGCTCCCGAACTTGCCCTTCCCCAGCGGCCGCCCAATCTCAAAGTCATCCAGCGTGAAGGTCCGTCTGCAGGGTGGGGAGCAGAGACACACGATGGCTGGGGTGCCCCATCATAGCGGGGACACCCAGCACCTGCGCCCACACATAGTCAACACCAACCCTGGTGTCACCCACCAATGCCCAGGGGTCACAGGACCACCGCACTGTCACCCATGGGGTCTCTGGGATGCCCCCCCCCGTCATACTGCGGGTAACTGGGCACCCTCAGTGCCACTCAAGGTGTCCTTGGACCCCCCACGATCACCCCAAGGTCCTCAGGGCACCCCACAGTGCTGCCCACCATCACCCAGGGGGTCTCTGGGACCCCCCCACTTATTATACTTGGGTTCCCAGGACGCCTCACAGACCACAGGACCTCCCCACTGTCACCCCATGGATCCCAGGAGCCATCCTCATTACCCCAGGGTCCCCTCAGTGCCACCCACCATCACCCCAGGGGGCCCCAGGGCTCCCTTCCCCCCAACACCCAGGGAGTCTCTGGGACCCCCACACTGTGGTCCCCAGAAGCTCCCCAGGACCCCCTCCCCCCGCTGTCACCAGGGGGTGACTGGCATCCCCCAGTGCCACCTGGTGGGTTCCTGGCACCCCCTCCCCCATCATCCCAGGGTCTCCAGTGTCCCACATCACCCCAGGGGTCCCTGCTACCCCCAGGCCCCCCAGCGCTGCCCCCACCATCACTCACTGGGGTGGGGGAGAGGCCTACAGGGCAATGGGCTGCAAGGGCTCAGCTCCTGGTGGGGAAGACTCAGCTGCGGGAACCCCCCACACACCTCCTGGGGGCCCCGAGGACCCTCCCGTGGGACACAGGCGTCCACGGACCCCCAGGTAACACCCGCGCTCCCACCAAGGGACCCAGGCGTCCGGCGCCCCAACCCCTCCCCATGGGGCTCTGTCCCCCGGACCCTCCCTCCCCGTACCCGGCCGGCGCTCCGGCGTGAGCGGCTCCTCGCGGCGAACCTGCGGCCCGGCCGGGGAGGGGGGGTCACCCCGAGACACCCCTGCAGGGGTGGGGGACCCCAACACCCTCCCCAGGGACAGGACACCCCCAAAAAGGGCCCGGGTGTGCCTGAGCGCACCCCCCCTGGGACGGGGCCACCCCCAGGGGTCAGTGCGGCCCCAAAGAGGTCGGGACCTGCCCCGAGGGTGCCCCAGGGATGGGGCCCAGGGGACACCCCGAGACCCCCTCCCAAGGACGGCCCCCCGGAGGAGTTTGGGGCACTCCGAGACCCCCCCATCCCAGGGACCGGGACACTCCAGAAAGGGCAGCGTCACCCCAGTGCCCCCGGGGGGACACTCTGGCAGGGGAACGTCGCGGGGGAGGGGCTGTCACTTCGGGAAGGCTGGACACGCCGGGGTTCGCGTTCTCCTTCTGCGCCATCCTGAGGGTGGGGAGGGGACACAGCATCACCACGGGACCCCAGATCTCGGGACCCCCAACCACCCGGGACACGCTGTCCCTGGATCCCCAACCCCTCGGGATCTCCCAGTGCCCCCGAGACCCCCGGGACACGCGGTCCCCGGATCCCCAGCCCCCCGGGACCCCTGTTCCCCGGACCTGCTGTCCCCGATCCCCGCCCGCCGCGCTCTGCGCCCCCTCCCGCCGCCGCCTTCAAACCCGCCCTCTGGCTGGCACGCACCGCCCGCCTATTGGTCCCTGCTGCGGACGGCCCCGCCCCCACCCGCCTTCCTCCTTCCCCGCCGTTCTTACGCCGTTTTTCATTGGCCAGCCACGCCGCCCGCCTGGCGGGCGGGGCGGGAGCTCAGCGCTGATTGGCTGTCGGGCGCAGTTGGGCGTTCGAGCGCGTGCGGGGAGGTGGCGACCGGGGTAGAAAGTTGTTGAACAAGGGGCGTTGGTGAGGAGACAAAATGGTTTCCGGGGGGGCGGACGGGACGGGACGGGCCGGGACGAGACGAGGGTCACCCTGCTGAGCAAAGAACGGCTGTGCGGGCAGGGAGTGTTTAACGGGGAACGGCGGGGCTGGCGCCTCAGGTTTGTCAGAGGGCAGCTGAGGCAGCACGGGCGGTGTGTGAATTCAGACGGGCTGCAGGGTAAAATGAGCCGCAGCGTTGGTGGAAACGATGAGTCTCTTGCAGAGCTCGCGGGTGTACCTGGCATTAAGTAAAAATTCTCTTCAAGCATTTCATTTCTTTCTTGGCTATTACTGCTTTAAGTGAAGCACCTGGTTCCGCTGGAATCCCTGTCTGCCAGGGACACTTTCCGCAGGAGCGCTGGTGTCAGTGCCAGAGCCCTGGGGTCCTCCTGCCCGGGGACACGGGCTCGTCCCCGCCCCAGCGCTGGGAGGACGCAGCGCGGCCTGGCGCAGTGACACGGGACAGATGGTGAAGAGCAATAGCAGTAAGTATGTACTTTTTAAAAAAGTCTTGCCAGTTAATGATGAATCCTACTCCAATTGTTGCCTTGTCATGATTTCTAGAAACCCTGGCTGTCTTTCTCTTCCTCTTTACTGGTAAAGTTGTGGTTTTGTTACTAGTAGGTTACAATCAGGTGTTGATTTTGGAGGTGTTGAACATGCCTGGGGAAAGCTGTAAATACAGTGAAATTGGTGATTTGTAATGTACAGTGATACTGACTGCATCTCTGGTTTTCAGTACTTTGTTCTGAGTGGCGTTTGGGAAACGTAACAGGAAAGCCCAGCTGCAAGAGTTTAAAATTGGCTACAGGGTTATGTTGTGGGTTTTTTTTAACAAATTTAATTGGACCGTGGAAATAATTTTATAGATGCTACAAAGGTAAAAAATATAACAAGATTCGCAGAAACTGTCATCAGCTGTAATAGGAAAAAAAGCAAAAGTAACTTTTACTTTGGTTTAAAGGAGGTATTCCAGAACTAGAAATGAAGATGAAGCTTTGCGTGGGAGGGAGATCAGCTCGGCACTAGGGAAGCTCCTTTTCCCTGGGTTTGCTGCAGCAGAGACTCAGGCACGGATTCCAGAAATTCTAAAATATCAATTTATCAGCCAGGCACAGTGTAGAGCAGCTCGAGCTGCTGCTCCTGAAGAGGGACCGGAGCAGGAGAAGTCTTGGGCAGTTCTGCCCACACGGTCCCGTCGGTCCAAGCTCTGGTGTTCGGTCGGCGTTCTGCACCCGCAGCTCTGGGTGAGACCCGGTCGGACGCGGTTCTGTCCCCTCGCGGTGTGACGGACGCGGCTCCGCTCCCGGGGACACCTCGGTGCCTGTGACCCAGAGCTGGGCACCGCTCTGCGCTGTGACGCCTGTGCTGGGCACCAGCAGCACCTCCGGCTGCTGCCAGAGAGGCTCCTTTTCCACTGTGATCTCACGGGCGTGGGGGAGAGAGGATAAAAGTGACAAAAGCAGCTGGATGGTTCAACTTGTTTCAAAAAAGCCCCAACATTCCAAAGCCAGCTGCACAGCCAAACGTATTCCTATACATCCGAGCTTTTCAGGCAGTTCCGGTGGACTAGAGAGTCTTTTAAAAAAATACAATAAAGGCAGCAAGCATTGGGACCGGCAGCCAGTAACAGGAGTGAGGCAAATGTGTATCAGTTAAATCAGCTCATCTCATATTCTGATAATGCTCTGTTAACTTTCCAACACCAGTGGAGTCCAACTCTCCTGCATCCTGTCCATCGGCTGCGGCAGCTCGGCCACCTGTGCTTGTTTGCTTGGCTGGGGTTTGGTTGGTTGGTTTTGGTTGTTGTTTGTTGTGTGTGGGTTTTTTGTTGTTGTTGTTTGTTTGTTTAACCAGGACTTGAAATGAATGGGGCAAAAGAGAGGAAGGAAAACTGGGAAGAGCAGGCCAGGCCTGACAGAGGCACTTAGAAATAAATATTTAGGAGTGGCAATGGCACTTGCCACAATAATTATCCACGTTTCCTACGTGTCTATTCTAATTATATACTAATAATTTATCCATTTCTTTCAATAATTTAATGAAGAAATATGTTCAGAAAACATTTTATGCTGAAAAAATATTCTATATTCCAGTAGTATTTTCCTGCCCGCGAAGAAAAGCTGCTCTTACAGTTCATCTTATGATCGTCTGGCTGAAATACACAATTTAAATACAAGTTTCCAGCAAAGCTGCAACAAGCCAGAGTAAGTCACTGTCAGGGAATAGGCTGCCTTAGCTTATCAAATTACTGAGTATATGGCTTTGTACAGAACCTGGTTAGAAACGGCTTGTACAGAACTCGCTCAGCGTAAGGGAGTTTGCCCAACGCAGCTGTGAGCTGTGGACCCTGGAACTTTGTTTGTTCCGGAAAAAGGCCTCAGAGTGCTCAAGACGAGGGAGCTGCTGAGAGAGGAACAGGACGGTTCTGCAGGGACGGGACACAGAGGGGAGTTTTGGCTACCACAAATAACTTTTTATCTGCAGCTGCAGGTGCAAAATAGGAACTTGCAGGTCAGGACTTGGACTGACGGCCCCATCTGAGGTGAACGAGGAGATTCCGTGGAGAGCAGGGAGACCCCAGGCTCTAATGGTGCAGTTGGCCCGAGGGACGTGCGGGGGCTGGCACTGTGGGCAGAGCTGCCCAGGGTATTTCTGCAGAGGGTCCTGTGCAGCAGACACCCAGCTCGGGGTGCTCTGCGCTGTGCTGGCAAATCAGTTAATTAACAGTGATTTCTGGAATCTGTGCCAGTGTCTGCAGTGCAGAGCCTGGGGAAAAGAGCTGCCCTAGCTCGTGTGCTTTGACTCCATCCCCAGGCTCATTGAATTCTCGTCTAATTAAAAAACAACAACAACAGCAACAAATAAAAACCACTACCACCAAAAAACCAGAGACACACACAAAAAATCCCCCATAAGACTCAGAGGCGCTCCAGCTGCTGTAATTGACTTCCCATCAGCTCTGCATGTTGTGTTTGGTACATTCTCACTTGCAGGTCTCTGTGAGCCTGTTTAACCAGAAGGCTTGGAGTAAAAGTTATGAAGGAAAACTGACAGCTAATGTAGATAAATGTCTGCTGTGGGTTGTTCTACTTCTCCTCCAGCCGCTGTTCTCTGGGTCTCAGCTGAGCCCGGCTGATTCACTGGTAATGTAAATTGCACTAATTAAAGAAAGAGCTAGGTGACAAAGCTCTGATTTTAGTTGTCTGCTGAGCACTTGAAGATGTTGAATGCAGCGGGGTTACAGCCCCTAGAATTGCTCACGGCGTTCTTGCCGTTCGGAACGCTGTGGTTGAACTCGTCTGTGCTCGAGCACAGGGTTGTGTGTTCGCTGGGTGAGGTTGAAGCAGGCGCTCCGTGGGGGCGTTAACGTTCGAGAGGTGCTGCTGGGAAACCTGTGATCGCAGCTCGTCTGGGAAGGTGAGGGACAGCGGCAGCACAGCGGGTCACACGTGTGCTCTGTGAGATCGTCAGCACGGAGTCGGCAGGCGGTGTCTGCAGTGGGGATTTGGGCAGCCCTGCTGTGGGGCTGTGCAGAGCCGAGCCTTACGAAAGCACGAGAAGTTCTTGGGAAGATCCGGACGTGTGTGACTGTCGTGTTTCTTGTTAGGATGGGAAGAGGCTTTGTCCTGAATTGGGAAACAGTGGGTTGAGTTCTGTCACTCTTTGGTTGGTCTCTGCAGAACAAGTGACTTGGTAATGGAATTGGTAAATAAACCCATGAAGAGACCGGGAAGGAAAGGTTGGACAGTGTTTTTTCCTCCTGTGGGCTTTGACTTGTGTACAATATGAAGACAGTTGCTTCACGCTGCATTTTGGTCACATTGCGTGGTCCTGCAGCTGAGGAGGAGCAATCAGTGCAATAAGGTGAGTGTGCTCGCAGAGGGAACCTCAGGAACGTGTCACCTGCCAAAAAACACAAACCTTTTTATTACCAGGCAAGAAGTGGCAATAAAACAGTTTTCTGGAACTATGCATTTCAAATAAAAGCGGCCTGTAGAAGTGAACTGGGGACGGTGGGAAGCGCTGCGTGCCCGGGCTGCGTCAGATGGACTTTAAATGTCACTGTCCTTCCTCTGCCGCCCGTTACAGTGAAACTTGTTATTCCTTAAATAAAGGATTTTCTCTTATCCTCAGGATGCGTTATTGAATGATGTTGAGGGGGGAGAAAATCTGCCATGTAGTCCATGCTGTTTTGTGATACTGAAAGCAATACTTCAGGGCAGACTGAAGACAACAGCATCTACTTACTTAGCAAAGGCAACTTCATCCCCTTGTAATCTTCATAGTGCACAGGAGTGCACAGTGAATACTGGAAATCCAAACATCTTCTGTGGTTTTTATGTTCATGGCCCTAGTGTCAATTTTTAAATGTTCAGTTTCTGTAGGTTCATTCCCTTGCGGACAATCTGGTGGGCAATGGATGGGAATGCACTGAGCTCTTTTGCCTCATTTAGCGGTGGTTTGGGTGTCTGTGTGGCTGACCAGACTTGTATAAACACTGAACTGCAGGGAGGTTTTGCCTCTGGTGTCACAGGATCACTGCAGCCTTAATATTTTATCAGCTTGCAGATGAACGTGTAGTGTGACCTTCACGGGGGTTTACTGTGTTGTGCTAACACGAATCAGCTTTGACCAGACCAATGTTGATAAGAAGAGAACCTTTTATGAACTGTTTATATAATTGTAAATATTTTTTAAAATAAGTTGTTTGGCGATACAAAAACTATGTATTAACCTTAAAAAATAGGTTTTTCTGGTAACCTTTAGGCTACTTAATATTTCCATTTGTCTCATGGGTGAGAATGTAAGACAGAGCTGCTGACCAGGACAGACCAAGGGGTTTTTGTGGTCCGACGACGTCCCGCTGTCCGGCTGCACGCTCTGTCGTGCAGAACCTCGCTGAGCTCCCCGGCCCCAGCACCGCTCACAAAGGGGACACAAAGGGGAGAGAGCAGCTGGTTTGGGGCCAGAAGCGGAGATGAAGTTTCTGTTCCTGGCCTGAGAACAGGCTCATGCGGCCGACTTTGGGGCTCGGAAATAGGTTGAGTTTGTGGCTTTGGGCTCAGAAATACAGGTCAAATCCTGCATTTTTGGGACTGGAAAGCAGGCTCAGCAGCCGGGTTTGGGCTCCGAAACGGGCACTAAGTGAGCTGGTTTGGGGCCAAAAGCAGCAGCTTATGCTCCTTAGAATAGTTGTTAACTAATCATACAAACCCAGTAATGTTTATACAACGTACAACTATGATGTTTAATCCCAATACTCAGTTTTTCGCAGCAATTGGTTTAACAACCTTGTCAAAAGCCCAGACTGTTGGAAGCAGCTGGAGCTTGTCAGGAGAATTATAGAATCATTTGGTTTGGCAGAGACCCTCGGGATCATGGAGTCCAACCATAACCCAGCCCTGCCCCTGCCCCCTGTCCTGGAGAACCTCATGTCCGTCTGTCCAGCCCTCCAGGGACGGTGACTCCAGCACTGCCCTGGGCAGCCTGTTCCAATGCCCCACAGCCCTTTGGGGAAGAAATTGTTCCCACATCCAACCTCAACCTCCCCTGGGCAACTTGAGGCCGTTTCCTCTGCTCCTGGTGCTTGTTCCTGGGGAGCAGAGCCCGACCCCCCTGGCTCCAAGCTCCTTTCAGGCAGTTCAGAGATCAGAAGGTCTCCCCTCAGCTCCTGTTCTCCAGCTGAACCCCCCAGCTCCCTCAGCCGCTCCCATCACACTTGTGCTCCAGCCCCTCACCAGCTCCGTTCCCTTCTCTCCACTCGCTCCAGCACCTCAAGGCCTTTTTTGGCATGAGGGGCCCAGAACAGCCCCAGGATTGGCGGTTTGTCCTCCCCAGGTCCCAGCACAGGTTCGGTCACTGCCCTGGCCCTGCTGGCCACCCCAGTGCTGGTACCAGCTGGGATGCTGTGGCCTCTTGGCCCCTGGGCACACTCTGGCTCATGTTCAGCCACTGGCACCAACACCCCCAGGGCCTTTTCCAGCCGCTGTTCCCCAGCTGCAGCGTTCGTGGGGTTGTTGTGACCCCAGTGCAGGGCCCGGCACTTGGCCTTGGTGACCCTCAGACACCATCCAGGCCATGAGCTGCAGCTTCTGCAGGAAAATGCTGGGGATACAGTGTCAAAGGCTTTGCTGAAGTCTAAGTAATTCTTTAATAAAGGTAGTTGAAAAGTCCCTTGAAAAACAAAATGCAGGGAAGACATAAAGCTTGAATCTGAACCTTTTCCTCTGTGATTACTGTGATGTAATTTGTTTTCCAATAAAATAAGAAATCTCAGTAAAACAGGGGCAAAGACAAAAGGTCGGTTTTGAGACTTTTTGTAGGAACTTTTTCTTCCCTTTGCTCATGCTGAGCCGCCCCATCCCAGCTGAGGCACAACTTGCCAATTTTTAACGTTAGTTTTATTGTTAGGTATTTTTAGAGGTAAATTTAGTAATGAAGTGTCAGAAATACAGGCCACAAAGGTGATTAAGGGCCTGAAACATCTTTCATATGAAGAGAGGCTGAGGGAGCTGGGACTGTTCAGGCTTGAGAAGAGAAAGCACAGGGGATCTTATCAATGTGTGTCGATATCTGACGTGCAGAACGAGCAGGAGGGAGCTGGACTCTTAGTGCCCCATGAAAGGGCAAGAACAAATGGGCATAAACTTAAAAACAACCCGAACACAAGAAAAACACTTTTCTAGTCTATTTTTTTAAACTGTGCGAGGCTGCTCAAACCCGGAGCAAGTTGCCCAGAGAGGCTGTGGAATCGCTGTCTGTGCAGATGCTGAACCCTGGCGCCGCCAGGATGGCTCTCGGGGCAGGACAGACTGCCTGAGCCGGGCTTGGACCCGCCGAGCTCAGGAGGGTCCCTTCCCGCTGAGCAAGCCTGTGATCCGCGACATCCTGAAAACCGTTGTCCTTAGTTTCCAAACCTGACTTATTTTATGTTGGGATCTTGTGTAATGGATAAAAATTTCCACTTCAACCCATTTTGTGAAACCCAAAAAACCCCTCAGCATTACTGGATTTAAAGAAATTGCAAACTAGACAAGAGCAGCCGTCTGACCCCTGTTATTTTAACAGCCTCGAGATATTCCAGCTGGGCACTGAGCGTCTCCGTTGTCTCAGCGTAGCAGCGGCGCCCACGCCATCGGCGCCCCCAGCAGCCGTACCCACACCATCGGCGCCCACGCCATCAGCGCCCTCAGCAGCCGTACCCACGCCATCGGCGCCCCCAGCAGCCGTACCCACGCCATCGGCGCCCGCAGCAGCCGTACCCACACCATCGGCGCCCCCAGCAGCCGTACCCGCGCCATCGGCGCCCCCAGCAGCCGTACCCACGCCATCGGCGCCCCCAGCAGCCGTACCCACGCCATCGGCGCCCGCAGCAGCCGTACCCACACCATCGGCGCCCCCAGCAGCCGTACCCACGCCATCGGCGCCCGCAGCAGCCGTACCCACACCATCGGCGCCCCCAGCAGCCGTACCCACGCCATCGGCGCCCCCAGCAGCCGTACCCACGCCATCGGCGCCCGCAGCAGCCGTACCCACGCCATCGGCGCCCGCAGCAGCCGTACCCACGCCATCGGCGCCCCCAGCAGCCGTACCCGCAGCAGCGGTACCCGGACGCCCGGCGGAGCAGACAGGAGCAGTAACAGCAGCAGTAACAGCAGCAGCCGCTCCCAGCCAGGATCTCCAGCCTCGTTTCTCACCATCTCGAACAAAGGCAGTGAAGAAAGTCCATGTTCTGCAGATGATCTTCTTGCTGATCCCAGAGATGAAGGTACTGTGTAACTCTAAAAGTTTAACCCTGCTTAACTTTACCCGTTGCTACGTGCATGACCATGTAATAAAAGAGGGACTTTGTTTCCCACATCCATGGAGAAATGGTGGAATGTTTTCTTATTTGTAAGCAATCTTTTTTTTCTGAGTTGTTCCAAATATACGTGTGCACACATATGTGGTGCTCTGTAATTGGAGCTGCATAGTTATAACTGAGGAATATGCTTCCCAGACAAGTTTTTGTTTTTAAATAATAGATTGTTCAAGTACTCTGAACAAGGTGAAGAATCGAGAGTGCACAGTGACAGGTGGAACAGCAGAAATAGGCCAGTCCTGTTGCTTGTGTCAGGCATTGTTTTTGTTTCAGACAAAGCCGGCAACCTTCCAGCATTTCGTGCATGCACACATAAAAGTTTAACTGGCTTTTTCACATCATTCTTTTGTACCAGAAATCTGCTGAGATACACTGGGAGAATTTCAGAATTCCACGTAAGCTTGTTCTGCTTTTTAAGAATATGATTTCTGTCTGTTTCCTTTGCCAGGTGGTGATGGCACAGGACCGCAGATCTGTGTTTGCGGTTACAAACAGGAGGTGGCCAGGAATGGACAGAGATTGCAGAGGAGCCTGAAAAATGGTGTGAGGAGAAATGGAAAGGAGGAAAGGGATTGAGATAAGGAAACCTATTTGCAAATGAAAACTTCAAGGTCACTGAAAACGTTCCTTAGTTTTATAACATTGGTAATGATGTGGGTTTCAGTTTGGGGGACGTGTAAAGATAGCTGTTGTGTTTTTTCCTAGTGTGGCACACTGAAGGAATGAGATGCCCTCTTCCTGCAGAGAATGGGAATAATTCTCCCTTGCCCAAATATGCTGCCTCACCAAAACCCAACAACAGCTACAAGTACAAGCGTGAGCCGCCAGAGGGCTGTGAAGAGGTGAAAGTCTTTGAGAAAGGCTTGTGAGTTGATCTTTACTACAGAATAAATAACATTCAACATTCAGAGTTACTCATTGGTTTATTGATTTTTGTCTGGGATCAGAATTATTAGTCCAGTTGCTAAAATCATGCTGACACCCTGATCTCTGTCCTGTGTGACTGTGTGCTGGTAGATGCTTTAGGCATCTGAGATGCAGGGCAGCAGCCTCAGACTCCTCCAAGGCAGCTGCCTGGGATGGTTTTGTTATCTGTAGGAATCTCTCTCCTCCAGGATCCACCCAAGTCTCCACCCAGGCATCTCCTGGGTTCTCCAGGGCTCCTCTGACAGTGCCCCAGGATCCTGGTACCAGCCCCAGACTCCTCCACAGAAGCTACCGGAGAAGACTTTTTTCTTCTGCAGGAAGCTTTGACCTCTAGAACGCACCGAGACTCTTCCCAGACTCTGCTGCAGCTGTTTGAGCTCTGCTTTCACTGTCTGAGATCCCAGCTCGCTGCCCCCGACTCCTCCAAGGAAGCTACCGAAGATGACTTTTCTCACGCTAGAAGCTCGCTTCTCTGGGAAGAACACAAAACTCCTCCCAGGCACCTCCTGGAGTATTTTGACCTCTGCTTCAGGGACAGAAGATCCTGGGTGGCAGCCTCAGACTCTTCCAATGAATCTACCCGAGGTGATTTTTCTTTCTGAGTGGAAACTCTGTCCTGCAGGATCCACCCAAGACTCCTCCCAGGTACTCGCACAGTCACCTCACTTCCTATAGGAAGCTGAGAGCCCAGGTGGGAGCCCCAGACTCCTCCAGTGAAGCCACCTGACATGATTTTTCTCTTTTGGAGAAAACTGCTGCATCTGGGATCTGCCAGAGACTCCTCCTGCTCTGGTCCCGTCTGGTCCCTGCCCCACGGTGTGTCCCCAGCACGTGTCCCTGTGCCACCGCAGCCCTGGGCCAGGCACCGTGCCCTGTGGTGAGGTCACAGTGTCTGGGTTCTACCTCCTCCTCCTGGGGCTGGTGTTGCCTTGGTTTCTTGTGGAGTTTGAGGGAGGAGAACCTGGTGAGCGGAGAGCGTTGATCTGGGAGATCTGCAGCCATGAGGAGGATGAGGGCGCTCCGAGGTGAGGGGCTGGCGGGAGGCTGAGGCAGCGTCTGTCCCTCCAGGTGCTGGGGGCCGTGTCCCTGTCACCTCCCCTGCCGTCCTGCTGCCAGACACCTTCCTGAGGGCTCCATCCTGTCCCTGCCCTCCATGGAGCAGCCTGGGATGGCTCCGAGACAGCCTGGCCCAGCGGCTCTTGTGGTGCTGCCCAGCCCCAGCCCTCCCGTCCCCCTGGCAGAGCCCCGTGTCCATCCCTGCCCAGCTCAGCCCGGCGCTGGGCTCCCTCCAGCACGTCGCTGCTGCTCTGGCACTGGGGGCCCCCAACTGGGCCCAGTCCCCCAGGGGGTCTGCCCAGTGCTGCAGCGAGGGGCACACTCCCTCCTCTCATCCCACCGACTGCTCCTGCCAGCCCAGCCCAGCACGGGCTGGTGGTGCTGGGGAGGCTGGGGAGACCTTCACCCCTCTGCTGGAAGCTCTGCGGCCAGCAATACCAGTTCCTTCTTTCCTTCCAGCTCTCTGTCCGTGCGTGTGTCCCCCGTCCAGAGCCTCCAGTCCTGAGGACAGAGACCGGGCAACCGGAACTGTCCCTGAGGCTGTTGACACCTTTGTGGCCATTGGGACATCTCGGCTGAAACAGCTGCAGGACCATGAGGTGAGGCAGGGGGTGAGGGCTCCCCTCCGTGCCCCGGGCTTCCCCAGGGCCATGGCAGAGAGGGATCTTGTCTGATGGCATCTCTGCCCTGCAAGCTGTGTCCCCAAGCGCTGATCCTGCCGCTCAGGTGGGACTAATGTCGCTGCTCCCTCCCTCCTGTCCCCAGGAGCTCTCGGCTCTCTCCTGGGCAGGGCAAGGCCTCTGCCATCAGCCCCAGCTTCTCCCCAGTGCCTTTTCCCAGGTACCCAAGGGCCCTCCTGAGCTTTGGTTTGGAGCTGTCCCAGCAGCCCGGGGCTCTTGCCTGTGCGAGGAGCGACACTGGGTGCAGGGTGCTCATGGTTTCTCCTCCTCAGGGCAGGGACTGCTCCCCACGCCTTCCCCTTGCCCACCTGGCACCTTCCCTCTGACCGCCACCTTCCCCGTCCTCAGGAGTGACCCCCACGGCCTCTTCCCCGGTGGGGTCCGTGTCCCTCTCTGGCTCTTTGCTTGTCTCAGAGCTGCCGCAGAAGATCTTGCCGTTGCCCGTGGCTCTCCTGAGCCTGCAGCTCGTACCTCATGCCCGTGTCCCACAGATGGTTCGGAGGACAGTGGGTCTCTGGTGGCTCCCTGGGAACGAGGGCAACGCGAGTCCCATCACTGCCCGTTGTGGTCTCTCCCCAGGGCGAGCAGGTGGACACGTACCGGGAGCTGGAGCGTGCCTTGCAGGGAGAGGATGGCTGCTTGCCCAGTGGTGTCGTGAACCGCCTCATCGCAGAGGCCTCGGGTGACCTGCGAGCAGCCCAGGTGAGCTTGTTCTCCGGCAGGGCCACCAAAGCAGCCTGCCTCCATCCCTGGGTTCTGGGGAAACACAGGGATGTTCCTCGGTTATTCAGACACAGGGAGGTCCTCAGAGAGAAGCTCTGGGGATTCCTCATGACAGAATTTGAAGAGGGGACACAAAGCTGTGCTGAGAAGTGGACTTGGGGTTGTTTCTAACTGAGCAAGAGCTGGGGTCAGGCTCAGCGTTACTTCTCGAATACTGTGTTATACCTCGAATCCTGGGGTCAGTTTTGGGCCCATCACTGCAGGACAGCACTTGAGGTGCTGGAGCAAGTGGAGAGAAGGGAACGGAGCTGGTGAGGGGCTGGAGCACAAGTGTGATGGGAGCGGCTGAGGGACCTGGGGGTTCAGCTGGAGAACAGGAGCTGAGGGGAGACCTTCTGATCTCTGAACTGCCTGAAAGGAGCTTGGAGCCAGGGGGGTCGGGCTCTGCTCCCCAGGAACAAGCACCAGGAGCAGAGGAAACGGCCTCAAGTTGCCCAGGGGAGGTTGAGGTTGGATGTGGGAACAATTTCTTCCCCAAAGGGCTGTGGGGCATTGGAACAGGCTGCCCAGGGCAGTGCTGGAGTCACCATCCCTGGAGGGCTGGACAGACGGACAGGAGGTTCTCAGGGACATGGGGCAGTGCCGGGGTTGGGTTAACAGTTGGACTCAGTGATCTTGAGGGTCTTTTCCAACCAAAATGATTCTATGATTCTATGCGGCACTTTTTCAGGGTGTGATGGATGATGTGAAGATGGCCACCAGTGACTTCTTGGTGGCTCTGGCCCACTCCCACTTCTATTTCGTCATGGCTGAGCTGCAGAGCCACCTGAAGGTGGTGGGGAAGGTCCCTGATGAGGCTGTGCTCGTCACCTTGGGCAAGATGGCTGGCAGCTATGGTACGGCACATGCAGCCTCCTGGTTTTGGCAGGGGTCTGTGATAACAGGGAGAAGGGATCCCCCCTCCCTAAATGCCCTGTCTTGAACCGGGGGGACTCTGGAGTTGCCGTGCCTCCTCGCTTGGTGCCAGGACCGGCCAGCAGCTCTGCCTCACCAGCCCAGTCCTGGTGCTTGGACAGTAGGACCCCACTGGAGACAAACCCGCAGGGTCTCTGTCCCCCACTGTCCCCCCTATTTCCCCACAGGGCTTCCCCGTGTCCCCCTCGGGAAGGCCACCCTCCCCACGCCCTCCGGTGTGTCCCACATGGCCCAGCAGCTCCAGCCTTGCCAGAGATGGACCCTGGTGTCCCCTGTGTGCCACTGACCCTCTGGGTCCCTCTGTCCCTTCTCTGCAGCCCTGCGCTGTGTCCCCTTCGCGGGAGCGACGCTGCTGGCCCTGCGCAGGACGCTGAGCCGGGCGGGGAGCGGCCGGACCCTGCGCACCATCTGCGGGGGTGAGTGTCAGCTCGGCCAGGGCCCGCGCAGGGGCTGGGTGGCCTTTGGTGGCTCCATGTGACCCTAGAGGAGAGGTGGTGGGTGTCAGCCCAGCCGGGACCCCGAACTGCTGGGTGTGCAGAGGAGAGGGGGGAGTCTGGGAGGTTTCTGTGGCAGGACACGTCAGGAGCTGCCAGGTCCCTTCCCGTGGCTTCTGTTCCTTACAAAGAGGAGCTACGAAGATGCTGAGGGGTCTGGAGCATCTTTCTTCTGAGGAAAGGCTGAGAGAGCTGGGGCTGTTCAGCCTGGAGGAGGCTGAGAGGGGACCTTATTTATTCTGGTAAATATCTGAAGGGTGGGTGTCAGGGGATGGACCAGACTCTGTTCAGTGATGCCCAACACCGGGGTGAGGGGCAATGAGCACAGACTGAAACACAGGAGGCTCCATCTGAACATGAGGAGAAACTTCTCTGCTGTGAGGTGCCAGAGCCTGGCCCAGGCTGCCCAGAGCAGGTGTGGAGTCTCTTTGAGACATTCAAACCCGCCTGGACTGACCTGCGTGATCTGCTCTGTGACCCTGCGTGATCTGCTCTGTGACCCTGCGTGATCTGCTCTGTGACCCTGCGTGAGCAGGTGGGGCTGGGGATCTGCAGAGCGCCCTGCAACCCCAGCCAGTTTGTGGTTTTGTGATTCCCCTGCTCTCCCCTGGGGTTTGGAGTTCCTGCACTGAAAGCAGAGTGTGTGGGAAGGGAAGGGGCTGTAGTGGCAAGTGCTGGAGGCAAAGGGGCCACTGAGGAGGAACAGGTGCAGTGGGGAGGAGAGAAACAGCGGGGTGTTAGAATCCAGACACCTGCAGAGCACAGCTTGTCCTCGGATCCAGATCTGGTCCTGGACCGGGCCCTGCTGAGCCTGGGGCTGTACGTAAAGCAGGCTTGGGCGAGGGCACAAGGGCAGACCCTTGCTGCAGACTCCCATGTGCTCCCTTGTCCTTTCCCTTTCCTGGTGCAGTTCTGGAGCGATGGTCCGAGGCCATCACCGTGTACTTGTGCAGCCAGAAGCGCCGCCCCTTTCCTCGCAGCAGGGCAGCACAGCTCTGTGGAGACATTTACCCGCTCTTCCATCACGCGGTGGTAAATTGGCTGGGCTGCAAGGAAGAACAGGTGAGAGGTGCTGCTTCCCACAGCTGGGGCTGCAGCGGGGGTGTCCACGTCAGTGGGTCCGTCTGTGCCCTGTGGGGTCAAGCAGAGGGAGGTGGGGAAGGGAGGGGGTCTGGGGGGAAAGCCCCTGAGCCAGGAGCCTGCTGGCACTGTGCTGGGGCTGGAGGCTCCCTGGAGAGAAGCAGCCGAGTCCTGTGGCCTTGGGCTACCAGCCTGAGGAAACGCCGGCTCTGCTCTGGAGTCCCTCTCCCATGGGGCAGAAGGGAAAGGGAACCCCTCCCAGTGGGAAGGGCAGACTGGTGTCCAGGGCGTGCTGAGCACCAGGCAGAGCTTCAGCTGCCCAAGCAGAGCCTCTCCCTTCCCTCCCCAGGATAACCGGGCTGTCCTCGGTGCGGTGGCTGCCATGGTTGGTGTCCTTGTGTGTGAGCAGCGGCACTGCCAGCGTGCCCGGGAGCAGCTCCTCTGGCTCCTGCGCCAGCACCAGCGGGTCCAGGACACCTCCCGGGTCACTGAGGTGAGGACTCACGCAGGGCCTGGCGTGGCTGATCAGCGGGTCTGGGCCAGTGCCACGCAGTGCTGGGGGGCTGTGGGGTGCCAGGGGAGCTGGGAAGCCCTTAGAGGAGGAGCAGGGAGAGCAGAGGAGGCCTGAGGCTTCCTGGGCTCTTTGGGCAAGAAAAGAGCAATGAGGGGGACGGGGACAGGGGGAACCAAGAGTCCCTGGGGCTCATCTTCTTGGGAAGGGAGGCACTGGCACCTCCCTGGGGCTCTGTGTGTGGGCAGAGCTTTGCCTCAGAGCTGGTGAGGGGCTGGAGCACAAGTGTGATGGGAGCGGCTGAGGGACCTGGGGGGTTCAGCTGGAGAACAGGAGCTGAGGGGAGACCTTCTGATCTCTGAACTGCCTGAAAGGAGCTTGGAGCCAGGGGGGTCGGGCTCTGCTCCCCAGGAACAAGCGCCAGGAGCAGAGGAAACGGCCTCAAGTTGCCCAGGGGAGGTTGAGGTTGGATTTAGGAACAATTTCTTCTCCAAAGGGCTGTGGGGCATTGGAACAGGCTGCCCAGGGCAGTGCTGGAGTCACCATCCCTGGAGGGCTGGACAGACGGACAGGAGGTTCTCAGGGACATGGAGTAGTGCCAGTGTTAGCTTGACAATTGGACTCGATCCTGATGGTCTCTTCCAACCAAAATGATGCTATGATTCTACGAATCGGAGTTGTCAGCAGTGTCCCTGTGCAGAGAGCAGAGACCTTCTGATGCTGCTCTGAGAGGGGCAAATGAGGACCCCGGGCAGGAGGGTTTGGGGATGTCCCTGGGAGCTGACATCAGGGGCTCCCCTCATCCCAGCTGTGCTGGGCTTCTGCTTTCCCTGGAGCATTGCGGTGGCTTTAACCTCCTCTTCCTCCCCTCCCTGTTCTCCTGTAGAACCTCGGCCACGTACTGCAGATGCTGGGGGGAGGTCAGACCCCAACCGCACGGGGCTCAGCTCTCGGCACCCGCACCACTGGGCACCGCCAGGTAAGGGGAGCCTGCGGGGCAGGGCAGGGTGTCCCTCCGCCGGGACCACCTGCAGACCAGCGCGCCAGGGTGCGAGCCAGGGGCCATGGAAGAGCCTTAAGGGTGCAGGAAGAGCAATGCTGGGATCCCAGGGAATGGCAGAAGATGTGCTGGAGAGGGTCAGTGGGACATGAGGAAAAGGTTCTTCCCCCAGAGGTGATGGACACTGAACAGACTCCCAGGGAGGTGTCACGGCCCCAATCTGACAGTGTTCAAGAAGAGACTGGACACCGTCCTCAGATACAGGGGGTGACCTGTGGGGTGTCCTGTGCAGGGACAGGAGTTGGACTCGAGATCCTTGTGGGTTCCTTCCAGCTCAGGACACTCTGTGGTTCTGCGCTTGGAAGGGGCTGGAGGGGCAGCCTGGTTCCCACAGCCATTTCCCTCTCGGCCAAGCTGCAGGAGGAGCAAGGGAGGGGAGGAAGGCAGAGAGCACCAATTCTTTTTGGTCCCTCTCAAGGCCGATGCACATTTCTCTCAAATGACCCACGTTCCCACAGGTCCCTGGTGTGACTGAGGTGCCTGGCGTGGCCTGTAAGGCAAAGCCATCCCGCCCCATGATGCTGCAGGGTAAGGAGGGGGGACGGGGCGATGTCCCTGTGCCGTGGCAGCTCTGTCCCTGTCCTCGGCAGCCAGGGGCAGCCGCCTGCTAATGCAGAATGCGATTTCTTCCCTGCAGCCCGAACCTGCCCTGCAGCTGTTCTGCGGTCCCAGCTGAGGCACAGGAGCGAGACCCAGCGTGTGTCAACCCTGAGCCTGCTGGGAGAGCTGGCCAGCTCTGACGGTCAGTGCCAGGGGCTGGGGCTGCTGGACCGAATGCTGGAATGGGCTGGAAGTGGTGCAGCTGCACCCGAGAGGAGCTGCAAAGAGCGGGTCCCCCAGCTTAGCTGACCCCCTGTGATGATGCTCGAGCTGTCCCCGGCAGTTAGAAATGGGGGCCCACCAGGGACGATGCTCCAGGCTCAGTGACATGAGTGGGTGGTTTGCACAGGAGATGCTCGTACCAGTGCCATTTCTCCCATTCTCTGTGTTACCAGAGCTTTCAGTGCCTCTAAAATAGCTGTGCCTCTAGAAAGAGTCACTCTGGGCACACCCCTGCCTGCTGTGAATTCAGAGTCAGGCCCTGCTTCTCTGTCCCAGCAGTGTACGTGAAGCTTGGAAGCTTCAAGGAATCCTTCTGCCGTCAGGCTCTGCCTCAACACAGCTCTCTGTGTCTCTTCCAGCTCCTGTAGCAAGGCAGAAGCTGCCCCAGGGGGTGTTGGCCATGCAGCTGGTGTGCACCGACCCCAGCGTCCAGGTGAGCTGGTTTGGGAAGGGACAGTGCTGCCAGGGAAGGCAGAGAAACCCTTTTCCTCGGGGCAGAGCCTGACCAGGCCATGGCAGCAGCAGCAGAAGCTTCTGCCGTGCCCTCGTCATCTCCCCGTGAGCCACAAAGGCTTCCCCAAGCGCAGGCGGCTTCCCTGTGGTTTGGAGCAGGAGGGTGATAACCACGCTCTCCCTGGCAGGTGCGGAGGGCAGTTCTGGAGTTCATCCGGGAACTGCTCAGCTCCGGCTCCCAGAGCTGCTGGCCATGGGATGTGGTGGGGCACATCTTCAGTGAGTACAGCCGGAGCTCGGGCAGACTGGTAAGGACAGAGCAGGACACCGGGGCTTCGGCCGGTGCCGGGGCCGTGCTGAGAGCTCTGCAGGCGCCCTTGCCCATGGAGAGCTCCACACTGCAGGGCCATTGGCGCCAGCTCAGCCATCGCAGCAGCCTCCACAGGGCTGTACCGTGGTGGTAGAGATGTTGGGGTGACGTGGGTTTGCACCTGGTCACGCCACCCGGGACTGCCTGCACGCCCCACGGGCTGAACTGTGCACACACGCACCTCCAGCAAAGCTGCCTTGTGAAGGGAGGGACAGACTTGTGGGGACAGGACATGATCCGTCCCGAAATGCTGATGGGCCATCAGCCCAGCTCAGCCCGTGCACACAGGTGGGCCTGGCTAGAGGAGCTTTCTGTGGTGTTCTCGTGCCCCGGCTCTCCAAAGCACGCCCTGGCCATCCCATAGCAGCCTGGGGCCCACATCCCTTCTGGCAAGGGGACAGGCTGCGTGGCAGCCCCTGCGGTGAGTGTTTCCAGCCGGGCACCCAGGAGATGAAGGCCAGGGATGGCCCAGCCTCCTGCTGGCTTGCCAAGGATCTTCCCTCTCTGGCTGGAGCATCTGTCTGGCTGGGAGATGTGTGTGTGCCACTCTTCTCCAGGGCTCCAGGAGGCTGTTCTGGGAGCAGGGCAAAGGGAAGGGCTTCTGGGTTCTCCTTCGGGAGGTCGCTGCTCCTGGGATGCTGGTGCAGCAGCAGTGGGGGGGCTGTGCCTGAGCCTGGTCGGTCAGGAGCTGAGAGGAACGGGGTTTTGCCAACTCTGTCTTACAGGCGGCAGGAGGCCTTTTTGCCTGGGAGCCCCAGGAGGACAGAGCTCTTCGAGCCCCGCACGTGGACATCCTGGGCTCGCTGGATGTCTCTCGGAGAGGAATGTTTCAAGTAAGTTGCCCTCTGGCCTGCTGCTGTGGCCACTTCTTGCCTTCAGAGTGTTTTTTGTTGCTCTTCCTCATGGCCTGAACCTCTCCCCTCACATGTGCTGAAGCACACGAGGCTCAGGGAAATGTAGACCATCCTTTACATCTTGGAGCCGAGTGGAGATGCTGGTGTGCTGAATTGCTCGGTTCTGCTCTGCAGCTCCTGTGGCCCAGGCTGCTGCAGTACGTGGTGCCAGCCCAGTGCAGCGGCGTGCTGATCCCGCTGTCCCGCTGCCTGCGAGCCCTGCTGGAGAGACGGGAGAGCGCGGGATGTGAGGAAGAGGAGGAACCCGATGCTGTGGACTCGCAGGAGCAGGGTAGGAGCCCCAGGGAGTGCTACTGGGTTTGGAAGGGGCTCAGACCAGTTTGTGTCTCCCTGTGCCCCATGAACCCTGAGCAGGAGCCCAGGGAAAGCAAATGGCAGAGTCAGGCTCTGGCTCCTGGGGAGCTGGGGTTCCTTCCTGGCCGTGCTGGATCTGCCTTCATCCCATGCGGGGCAGCCTGGGGAGCCCCCAGGCCAGCACTGTGGCTGTGCAGCTGCTCTCAGCCCTGTGTGGGCCACGGGAGGTACAGGGGTCAGGGCACAGCGGGGCCTCTTCATCTCACCAGCCTTTCCCCCTCCCCGCAGCCCGGCTGCCGGCTCCCCAGGCGCTGCTGGCTGGACCGCTGGTGAGTAGCGGGGCCCTGGGGAAAGAAAGAGCTTTTCTGGGAGCACTCCCGAGCCTGCCCGAGCCCCGCGGGGATCCCAGTCCTGTCTCGGGGCTGGCAGGGGTGGCTCTGGTGGCAGGGGTGACCCCTCTCTGCTGCCCTCGCCCAGGTGCTGGCAGCAGCTCCTCACACCAGCAGCGGCCGCGCAGTCGCCGCCTTGCAGCTGCTCCAGGCCCTGCAGGGCTGGATCCGCGGGGCCTTGGGGACAGCGTGGGCCACCGAGATCCCCCTCCTGCTGCAGCGCCTGCCAGGTAAAGTGTGGGTGGGGGGAGAGGCTGGAGGGGAGGGAGGGCAGGAAAATGCAGCTTCCCAGCAGTCATACAGTGGGGATCAGCCATGGTCAGTGTGTCCTTCCTCAGCGTGAATCCAGTGGCTTTGACAAATGCCCCTGGGTTTCCTCCTGTGTCTGTGGCCTTGCAAGGGCTTTGGCACAGGCACTTGTGGGCCCTTTCCAGCCTGATGGCCTGGGACTTCTGGGAGGTCTGACCACAGAGGAGAACACCAGGTTCTTCTTTGCTGTGAGCTTGAGCAGCAGCAGAGCTTTTGCTTCCTCTTGCTTTCTAGGAAGAGCTGAGAGCTCCCTGGATTCTGCAGAGTGGGAGCAACATGTGCTTAAGGTACAGCATCCTCGGGGGTGTCATAAACAGACGGGGAGAAGAGGGAGCAGACAGAGTTGTGGGGAGCTGGTGAAAAGAGGGCTGGGCTTGGCAGGGGGAGACACTGCCATTCCAGCAGCTCTCCCCCAGCAGCATCCCAGGACACATGGGTGTGGGAAGGGCCCTGGCCAAGGGCAGGGGGACACTCACTTCCTCTCCTCTTCCCCCCAGTTCCTGCGAGCGTCCCTGGAGCCCAGTGAGGACGACACCTGGACCGTGGGCCTGAGCCAGCAGCTGAGCCGGCAGCTGGGCAGCTCTGCCCCCGGCTCCTGGGAGAAGGTTTTTCTCCTGCCCCACACTGGGACTCTGCCCACACCGGCAGTTTTCACTGCTTCACCCCCAAACTGCGCTTCCCCCGTGCTGCCCCGGCCTGGCACTGCGGCCAGTCTCGCCTGCTCCGGGGGCAGTCGGGTCAGTGTGGGGCCAGCCCTCTCCTGACAGATCGGCCTGTGAACGCATCTCAGGCTCAACCTCTTCTCTTTCAGCTTTTCCTGTACGAGGCTCTCGGGACAGCGCTGGCAGGTTGTCGGGACCTCAGCCATGTCCAAGGGCAGGTGCTGATGTTCCTCCAGGACACGGACTCTGTGGAGCTCTCTGAGACCCAGGTGAGGTGATGCTCATGTCCTGAGCATCCTCTGCCTGTTGCTGGTGCAGAGGGAGGGCTGGTGCTGGCCCTGCTCCAGACCTCCTTGATGTGCCCATTGCTGCTGTTTCCCCCTTATTGCAATGTCCTACCTGGCCATTGTCACTGGCCATGGCTGAGTGCCTGGGCTGCAGCCCACTCCCCATTTCCCTGTGGTTGCAGGGGATGATTTCTGTGGTGTCCCATCCTGCTGAGACCCACTTCAACCTGGTCTTGGACACAGTGACTGCTTTAACCAGAGACAGGTTTTATGAGACTTCCATGGGCTGGAAGGTAAAGGATCCAGGGTTTCGCTCTTCGACTTTCCTTTTTTTGACCTTATTTTCACTTCTACACCTTCTGTAGCCAAACTGTGGCAGCTGTGTTCATATCAGCCCTCTTGGAAGAGCTGCCCAAGACCTGTGTTTCAGAGGGGATGTCCCGGCATTGGGGCCCCTGAGATGTGCTGGGAAGGGCAGTGGTAAATCCGCCAGCAGTGTGTGGGATGCTGGCTGCTCCCTGCTCCGCAACCCATGCCAGAGCCCCGGCTGCAGGACGGGAACAGCTCCCGGCCCCGGAGCTCGCAGCTCGAGGAGCTGGAACATGAGGGTGGGCAGGATCAGGGCAGTGAGCAGCAGGGAACACCACAAGTCACTCATCCTTTCTTCTCAGGACAGCACCGCACTGTGATCATCTGCAGTGCTCAGAATCCTGTGGTTTGACAGCACAAATTCTTCTATCATGCAATAGTTCCCACATCTGGTATCTTCTCAGCCAGGAACAAGATGGGTTTAGGGAGGGGACTGCAGATGTAAAGCGTTACCCGCAGTGTGTGGAAAGAAGATGCTCAGAGCCATGAACTGGTTGAGAACTGGGGGTCCCCGGTCTGCAGTTGGTGTTTTGTCTGCTCATCAGACACTGGCGCTAAGTGCTCGAGCAAACTTTCCTTTCCACAGCCAGGCCCACCTGGGAGTTGGTTGAATGCATGAGCTGTCTTTAAAGAACACGTGAATTTATCTGATTCTCCGCTGGATTTTTTTCCCCCGTAGCTTTATGCCACCAGATTTGTTGCATTAATATGTTACTTACATAATTCCCTGCAGACCCACCTCTCAAGCCTCTTGTCATGTTACTTACCTGACACATTCAATGCCTATACATCTCAGTAACAGTGTGCATCTTTGTACAACACAAACATGTGCGTGTGTGTATGCACATAAAGGTATGTAATTTGGGTCAAATCTTTATTTGCTGTATGTAAGTATGATAACACAACTTGCAGAAAAACACAACCTACCAATAAAAACAAGTTTCAGCTCTGCCCATGGGTGTTTTACCCGGATGACTGTTGATTGTTCACCGTTACCCACCGGCGTCCTTTAAAACTCACAAAGGTATTGGGACTAGATTTGTTTTTTCATAACATGTTTGTATACTTAATGTATAACACATCAATAAAGTGCACATTATACAGTAATTTAAGCAACAAAATAATTTCAGTGGAGATTTCTGGAAGTAAATGAAGGTATAACTGACGTATTTTATAGCTGCCCAATTTGTAGTTAATATGGTCAAAAATGTGCGATTACATGCAGTTATGTTGTGTGTAGATATGCAGTTGTATACCTTGCTGATAACTGCATCCTATTGTGGGTATTTTCATAAGAATTGATATGGGAAAATGAATCCAGGTGGTGTTTCTTCCACTCCCCCCTCCCATATTGTTGTGTTTGCTCTTCAGAAACTGTTTCTGATAATACGGCAAGTTGTTATTGTTGGTTTGAATTCCCTGTAGATCACTGAAATGAAACACACACAGCTTCATTTCAGCAGGTTTAATAAAAATGAATGGGAGATATCAGGAGACCCTGAGGGAAATGTATCACATGAACTACTTGTGAGACCATTTAAAACTATTTATTATGTGCTAACTACACTTATTTTGTCCAATTAATAGCTAATTGCACGCTTTCTTAAAGCTATCTTTCTGTTGAGTTATGGCTCCTTACAGAAATAACCCAAAGCACACTGATCCAGTGTCCTTCTTGAATCAAAAAACCCTCACAAAGTGTGTTTTATTAAACATGACTACAAACATATAGGCATTTATCAGTAAGGGTGGCCTTCATATTTACTGATTTTTATGGGTGAATTATCTACACAAAGTGACACAATGCATTAATTCTGTAATGCAGAATGGTTACTTTTAGTCCGTTCCTTGCGTTTCCAGCAGAACTGTCTGTTCTGTGTTGTCCTTGCTGCGGGTCGGTTGCTCTGCCGTCTGGTTCAGGAGACTCACTGAGGGTAATGTCGCATGTCAATTTTATGGACATTCTTTCTAGAAACTCTGTGGGGTTTCTATTAACGTGAGGGCCTAGGGGAATTAGAGTTGCATTTGATGTATTGATAAAACACACTTGATTCCATAGCTGTATGTTTAGTTCATTCTCTTGTGAAGCTTTCTTATGAGCTGTTGGCATTTGAGCTGTGTGTCCTGTGTCTGATAGCAGAATTTGACCTGAGATGACGGTATAAACTTGGAATTTGCTTCAAATAAATATGTGCATTTGCCTGTATCTGGCAGAGATGATTGCATTTTATGAGTAACCTCCTATCCTGATGTATGGAGTATGAACTTTATGAGCTTGCTTTGTTTCTCCAAGTTGTGTAAAGTGACAGTATGTGCTGTGCAACAGTTAAATCAGTGTCTCTTTTCAGAATAGTGTGTAAAGTATTGAACAAGACCCGTGAGCGTGTTCATTGTCTGTACAAACTCTGACACCGTGTCGGTGCTGGATTTGCTGCTCTCATTGCCCACGCCTGCACTCTGTCTGATGATGGTGAGTTTCTCCATTGATGACATGATCATGGCCAGATAAAGACCCTCCTGGTGGAGAATAACCAGGCTGTTTGGTCTGGTTCCCCAACTGCTAAGCCCACACGACGACTTTTTTTGGTCTCCGTAGGCTTTAGGTGGGTGTCTCTGGTCTGTCATTGCTGGTTTTGTGCTGATCTTCTTTCTGTCTCCATTCACTGGAATCACATCCTCCATTCAACTGCTGCAAGTCTGCACAGCCAGTCTGTTGAAGACAGCCAGTTTAAGCGTATTCTATTCAAAAGAAAGAAGTCTTTGGACACTCTGAGTTTACAGCTCTGTTCCGAAAGGGCACAAGTTAATACAGGTGGATCAACATTATGTAAATGCCATAGGACAAAATGTGGCTACTGTTGTTTATCTGCTACAATTTCTGCAGCATTTTCAGACAATTTTAGAAGTAGACTCTTGTAAGGAATCCAGGATCTTGTGCTTACCTGCATATTGCTCATTCTGCACATTGTCTTCAGTTAATGCTGACCTGAGGTATTTATCTGCAGTACAACACAGTGTAGATACTAAATCAGGTCTGGAAGCCATCTCAGGAGATGTATTAGCTCATAATTACATCAAAAATAGAAGGAATGCTACTTCCTTGTTTCCTGTGCTTATTGTAATAAGGCACATATGTGGTAGCAAGAGTTCGTGACCCCCATACTTCATATGCTTATAGCAGTGTACGAATAAGTTTTTAAAATTAAACTGGCTTTCAGGTCTTCTGTTTTAATTACTTTTCCAATTTGACTCTTTGTGTTTTTCTTTATCACTGGAGTCCAACCCCACTCACTGTCCCGCGACTGGGGACTCCAGACAAGGCGACACAGACGTGGGGGTGGCTGCACAGTGGAGCTCAGCGGACTTGAGAACCACTCAGCTGGTGTGAGGATCAGAGACGTACAAAGCAACTTTGCTTTTTAAATGATGAGGATGATGTGCTTTGTTTTGGAAGACATTAGATTTTGAATGTTTAAGGAAGCTGTAACTACCTCGATGTTTCCTTCTTACCGCAGTCGGATTTCTGGTTCTGTCTGTCGAGTTGTGCTCCTCTCCCGCACCAAGTGGTGATCGTGGGGCTCAGGGTGAGGGGGGGCAAGGAGGGCGGGGGTGTCCGTGGACTTGAATAAGTTTTGTTTGGGGTTTTTTAGACGCCTCTGTTGACACATTGTATAAAAACTGATTGCTGCAGTGCTAATGAATGAACAGGAGGATAAGCAACAGATTTGAGAACCTGTTTGGGTTTTGGTTTATTGAAAAATTATTATTTAACTCAAAAAGCAATAAGATCTTGCAGTGGTCTTCTAATACTTACTGGTAGCTTTTTAATGTACTGGTTTGGAACTTTGAGATTATATTTGATATGAAGTGGCTGTTCCATCGTGGAATATTGCAGGAGTAAACTCTTGCATTTCAGCATTCCTGGCAGATCTGCAGCTTGATAAAGACCTGAGGCTGTTTAGTTTAATCAGACTTTTGCAGATCCCACCTTCACTGTTCAAAGCACTGGCTGTCAATGTGTTTTCTGGTGTTGTCACTTCTTTCTGAACAAAGACGACAGAGGTACACAGCTCTACTGGTATTGTCTGTTTTATTTAAACATGGAACTTTAACTTGAAAGCTTAGAAAGCTGTGGTCTGTGGTATATCTTTGTAATGTTTGTAAATTCTTATGCAGATACTCTTATGCCAACCAGCACGAACTTTCGTGAGTGTGAACTGCTGTGCAGTTAGAAAGAAGAAAGGTGTGTGAGCTAAACCAGCAGGAAGGCTGCCGCCGTGTAACGTGGGGGGCGCAAACGGCACGAAACGGGCTGCAGCGGCGGAGCCCTCGGTCCCGGGCTGTCCCGGGCAGGCGGCAGAGCCCTCGGTCCCGGGCAGACGCAGCCTGAAAGCTCCCGGCCCCGCCCTGCGGGCGGACAGCGCCGCTCTGCGGCCGCCGGTGGCTCCGGGACGGGAGGCGAGGGGCAGGGGGGGCCAGTGCCGGGCGCGGAGGCGGGGGGGGGGGGGGGGCGCAGCCCAGTGGCGGACGCGGACGGGATTGGCTCCTGCGCGGGATGGGCGGGGACACGCTGCGTAAGTGCGCGGGCCGCGGAGCGCGTGCCGGCGGTGCGGCGGCTGGAGCAGCGCGCGAGGAACGGCGGGGCCGGCGGTGAGCGAGGGGCGGGCGGACAGCGGGGAGACTGGACGGGGCGGCCCGGGACCGGCTGAGGGGTGAGGCTGGAGGGTGACAGACGGGCTGGTTTCGGAAGGAGGAAGGCGAGGGGCAGCCAGCCGCAACAGCGCGGCCCCAGGCCGGGGCGAGGGGGAAACACGCGGGCGGCTGTGAGGGAAGGGAGCCCCGCGCTGAGCGCTGCGCGGGGCTCGGGCGGGGCCGTGGGGCGGAGGGGGGAGCCCCCGTAGTGACACAGGACAGAGGGAGGAAAGCGAGCGGGAGGGGGCAGCGGCGGGTCGGGAGCGCCAAGGGGGGGCGCGAGGGGCGGGGGGGGCCGGGAACGGAGGGAGCGGCGGAGGAACCTGAGGGCGGGACGGCGCGGGAGGAGCTTAGGCGGGAAAAGCTGAGGTACCTCGGGGAGGGGATGATATCGGGGGAGGCTTTGACAGGAAAGGCTGAGGTACCTCGGGGAGGGGATGATATCGGGGGAGGCTTTGACAGGAAAGGCTGAGGTACCTCAGGGAGGGGATGATATCGGGGGAGGCTTTGACGGGAAAGGCTGAGGTACCTCAGGGAGGGGATGATATCGGGGGAGGCTTTGACAGGAAAGGCTGAGGTACCTCGGGGAGGGGATGATATCGGGGGAGGCTTTGGCGGGAAAGGCTGAGGTACCTCAGGGAGGGGATGATATCGGGGGAGGCTTTGACAGGAAAGGCTGAGGTACCTCGGGGAGGGGATGATATCGGGGGAGGCTTTGACAGGAAAGGCTGAGGTACCTCGGGGAGGGGATGATATCGGGGGAGGCTTTGACAGGAAAGGCTGAGGTACCTCGGGGAGGGGATGATATCGGGGGAGGCTTTGACGGGAAAGGCTGAGGTACCTCGGGGAGGGGATGATATCGGGGGAGGCTTTGGCGGGAAAGGCTGAGGTACCTCAGGGAGGGGATGATATCGGGGGAGGCTTTGACGGGAAAGGCTGAGGTACCTCGGGGAGGGGATGATATCGGGGGAGGCTTGGACAGGAAAGGCTGAGGTACCTCGGGGAGGGGATGATATCGGGGGAGGCTTTGACAGGAAAGGCTGAGGTACCTCGGGGAGGGGATGATATCGGGGGAGGCTTTGACAGGAAAGGCTGAGGTACCTCGGGGAGGGGATGATATCGGGGGAGGCTTTGACAGGAAAGGCTGAGGTACCTCGGGGAGGGGATGATATCGGGGGAGGCTTTGACAGGAAAGGCTGAGGTACCTCGGGGAGGGGATGATATCGGGGGAGGCTTTGACGGGAATGGCTGAGGTACCTCGGGGAGGGGATGATATCGGGGGAGGCTTTGACAGGAAAGGCTGAGGTACCTCGGGAAGGGGATGATATCGGGGGAGGCTTTGACGGGAATGGCTGAGGTACCTCGGGGAGGGGATGATATCGGGGGAGGCTTTGATGGGAAAGGCTGAGGTACCTCAGAGAGGGGATGATATCGGGGGAGGCTTTGACGGGAAAGGCTGAGGTACCTCAGGGAGGGGATGATATTGGGGGAGGCTTTGGCGGGAAAGGCTGAGGTACCTCAGGGAGGTGATGACATCGGGGGAGGCTTTGGCGGGAAAGGGTGAGGGACTTAAAGGAGAGGACGGAAGGGAGAGAGGTTTTGGTGGTAAAGGCTGAGGTACCTCAGGGAGGAGATGGCATCGCAGAGGCTGCAGTGGGAAATGCTGAGGTAGCTCTGGGACGGGATGGCACTAAGGTGTGGTTTCAAAGGGAAATGCTGAGGTACTTTGAGGAAAGGATGCTGGGCTAGGAACTATGAACACATCAGATCGGTTAAGAGAATGTTGATGACAGAAATTTCTACAGTAAAGTATTCCAGCAAAGACAGGGAGATGAGCAAAACTTATATCAGGCCTCCTAGGATTCCTGCAGATTAGGGGTCAGGGATGATGAGGTTGTTAACTCGGTCCTAACTTTTTCTTTCTCTCCCTCTCTTGCAGCACCAGACTGAATGGAGAAGCAAGTGGATGGGAAGTTCCTGCGCCACGACACAGACCACATTTATTACTCTCGCCCTCCGAGACCCGGAGAACCGAACCGTTCTCATCGTGCCTTGAAGCAACCTCTGCTCATGCGCTTCTCCCAGGGAGAAGGCAGAATGGGAGTGACTCGCCACGTTAAACAACAGGGTGTACACTCTGCAGCTTTCAAGCCCAGCTCTGCGTTAGCTCACCCCTGCAATTTTGCACCGCCCACGCAAATTTGAGTTGTCGCTGGTTGTTGCAGCGTTTGGCTTTGGTGAGGACAGCGTGTGTTTGTCAGCAGTTGGTGTAGGGTGGAATCTTGAGGAGAAAGTGATATTTCCGTGCCAGAACTGGTTGGTGTTTGCATGGTATTGTGGTAGTTGTTCCCGCAGGTGATCAGTGCTGGAGTGTTATTGCAGGATGAGGGGATTTTGAAGGCTTGTCTGTGAGATGCACTAGAGGCAGCAGTTGCAAACGAAAGGCTGAGGTGTGGAGAGTTTGTCGGTGGGTTTTGGACAGTTGTCAGTTGAAGAGTTGGTTGTTTGCAGGTGAGGTGTAGAGCAGAGGGTGAAGCTGACTTTGCCTGGGCGGCGCAACTGGATGGGTGTGCAGAGCTGAGGAGAGCGGGCTTCTGCGGGTGACCCTAAAGCTGGAGAACCAGCCAGCGGCAGCTCCAGACAGTCCCGCTGCCGAGCTTGGCTGTGTAGGGCCAGTGCCCTGGGGCACAGGGAGTGTGACCCTCCGCAAGCACCAAACAGCAGGTGAGGACTGTGGGGATTTGTACTGAGCTATGATATCTCTAAGGCATGTGCGAGGGGCCGGGGCCAAGGCAAGGTGGGCTCGTTGTGGGGTGTGGGGAGGTGTCAGCCCCCGGACTCAGCCCCTGTCTGATTGTAGTGCCCTTGGGCTGGTGTAGCTCAGTCCTCTGTGTGTTTCTCTTCAGGTGGAGCAGCGTGCAAAGGAAAAGCAAGGAAGGAGAGGAAGGTGGTGAACCTATGAGGAAGAGTGTAGCGAATCTGGCGTGGACTCACGGTAAGGTGCCATGAGAGACATTTATTACAAATTCAGGTTTGCATTTATACTCGCTATGATGCTTGCTCAAGCATTTGCTCTTTAGCTAAGTTAGACATTACATGAGCGATGTAACTGCCATATACGCATTTTTTTCTATAGTAAGCTGTCCCTCTGTCCCTGATGTATCAGTCCTGTATCCTGTATCTTAGTAGTCATAATTTTTCCCCAAGTAGATGAATATTTTGCAAGCAGCTTTATCTCCAGTCGTTACCTGTTCATATAATTCTCATTCATCTTTGTGCCGTGTCTCCAACTGAAATGTACCAGTTGTAGGAAAGTCTAGCACATGATTAGCAATCCATTCTAATAAACTCACCAATCAGACCCCTGATACATCCTGATTTTGCGTTTGTAGCGCATGTTGAAGGACATCCACAGGGTTTGTCTTTGCTTAAGGGATAACTTCCCTCCCATGGTTCCCAATCGCTCACCTTTCGTTGGTGGTGGGCGCGCACTGTCCTGGTTCCCGGTCCTGTTTCCTGGTTCGATTGGGCTTCGCTACCAGAGCGGCTACTGCCTTTATAGGCACGCTGAAAGTCCCTGTTCCAGGGCGCCATTTGTAGCGAATGCGGTACGGACTCTCTTTTAAGGTGCAATGAGAGATGTTTATTACAAATTCAGGCTTGTGTTTATACTCGCTATGATACTTGCTCAAGCATTTGTTGATTAGCTAAGTTAGTCATTACATAAGTGATGTGTTTTGTGTTCCCACCAAAGTCACTGCCATAAACACCTTTTTTGTCTATCACAAGCTGTCCCTCTGTCCTTGATGCATCAATCCTGTATCAACTCCTCTGTCCTTGATGTATCACGTAGCATACAGTCCTTTGTTCTTGTATTTTTCCACTAATGCTTGTTCTCATGCTGTTGACTCTTGCAGTTTCTCATGTGCCCGGTCTTCCGTGTACTGACACAGAAGAGCGATCACGAAAGCAGCCGGCAGCTCCAGACACTCCCGCAGGGCCGGGCAGGGCCAGTGCCCTGGGGCACAGCGAGCGTGACCCTCCGCAAGCACCAAACAGCAGGCGAGGACCGTGGGGATTTGTACTGAGCTATGATATCTCTAAGGCCTGTGCGAGGGGCCGGGGCCAAGGCAAGGTGGGCTCGCTGTGGGGTGTGGGGAGGTGTCAGCCCCCGTCTGACTGTAGTGCCCTTGGGCTGGTGTAGCTCAGTCCTCCCTGTGTTTCTCTTCAGGTGGAGCAGCGTGCAAAGGAAAAGGAAGGAGGCGAACCTGTGAGGAAGAGTGATCGAGAAGGAGGGTTGGAGCGCACCTGTGAGTCAAGAGGGACCCAGAAAGAAGACACGGGTGGTGGAACCACAGGTCAGGAGAGCTCAAGGAAGGAGAAAGGTGATTGGGGCAGTATGGGTTTTTCTAGCTCACGCGCTAATGGAAACAGTTTGGATAATAAAAGAAATATATTCAAAACCAATAATTAAAGGCAGGGAATGTTTATATGCTATGTATTGGATAGACCTGAAGGTGTATTTGTTCCTACAACAAAGGTGAAGTTACAATGGTAATTAACTGAAGATGTGAATTTCCAGATTGCATTGGCAACATACGCAGGGAACATATCAGTTTATTACCCTCAACATAAACTGTGGGCTGAAATTGGTAATTTACCGTTGTATGGCAAGTGCTGCTGTCAGCAACGACAAGACTGAATTTACCGATGCCTCTGGTTGCTAACGTAAAGTTGTAATTACATGGCTAAACTCAGATACCCAGTGTTCCAAACACAAAGTAGAAAAAGGAGACCAGGGGTCAAACAAGTTCTTGAGCTGACAGCTGTTAGGATCGCTTTTGAGTGTTCTGTAATGAGGCTTTGAATGTTGTAATTGACTCATATTGTGCAGCTGGCATACTTATCTGCCTGGAAGCTTCTTTTCTTAAGGAAGAGGATAATCCTCTTTTGATGGCTGAATTGAGAATGCTATGATTCCTAATAAATCATAGACGTCATGGTTTTTATGCAGCGCACATCCGCTCTCGCGCTGCCCTTCCAGGACCTCTTGCGGAAGGCAATAGGAGGGCCGATGCACGAGCTGTGCCGCTTACTGTGCCTAAAGCCTTGGAGCAAGCTAAATTATCACGTAAACTCTTTCACCAGAATGCAAAGTCGTTAAAACGACAATTTCAAATTACAACGGATCAGGCCAGGAGCGTTCTTATGTCCTGCCCTGATTGCCAACAGTCGGCACCCGTGCCATCCAAAGAGGGTGTTAATCCAGGAGGGATTACTGACAAGTACGGCCAGCTGATGTAACGCGTTGTTCTGAAGTGGGTAAATACGTATGTGTTTCTGTAGACGCTCATTCCAGATTTCTCGTTGCGGCTGCACGCACTGGTGAAAGAGCACGGGACGTCTGTAAACAGTGGTTGGCGTGTTTTGCTGTTTCAGGAGTTCCAGGATATGTAAAACCAGAGGAAAGCGGAACGCAGGCTGGATTAGAGGAGCGATCCCCCGAGTGCCCAGCGCGCTGTAATAAAAGTGCCTGCTTTTTAACACTTTCAAAACCATGTTAAAGAGTCTGTTTGCCGACTTTTCGGTATCGTTTTCTGGCGACGAGGATGGGATAATCTGCCTGACCTCCCGTGGACCCCAGGATCTCTGGGACCTTGTGCCGGCACCGGGGAATTCCCGGAAGGGATCACGGATCCTCGGGCCAGCTCGGGACGTGGGTAAAACCCCATCAATGAGATAAGGCACTTTCATTGTCTGGTTTGTTTGCAGGCTGCCTGCGCGAGACGTGGGCGACACCAGCGCGTTGGGTCTGCGCGTTTTGGTAAATTGGGTAAATTAAAAAGAAATAAAAAACTAAAGAGGAAAACGAGAAAACAATAAATAAAAGAGAAAAACGAGGGAATAGTAATTTGGTAAAGGTACCTTTAGTGATTTTGCTGTTTGTGCCTTAGCAATTGTATGATTGTTTGTGTCTTTAGTGATTTGTTGTTGTTGTTACTTGTGTCTTGGGTGATTTTGTAGTCCAATACTTACGGTTCACCAATTGTCTGTTATTGTGATTGTGAAATAGGTAGTGGACAATGGACAGGAGCGATTTGGAAGAAATCCCGCCCGGGCTGTGTTTTGTGACAGTGGAAAAGGATCGTTTGACTCCCTGGGGAACAGCAACCAGGGAATATTGTAATTAATGGTGGCCACTGTAAATAATATTAATATGCTGCACAGGTCTGGGTGGGTATACCCGAGATGTGCAGTATAGTAATGCACTACATGTAATATATAATGAGATATGTTTTAAATCATATATTGTCTATTATATAATGCATATTACACAATACAAAATGTTACATAGGCATTGTATTTGAAAAAGGACAATCAGGGAAAGAAATTGAAACCAGTAAAAGGTTTGTTGACGAACAGATATTGGTGTAGAATACACAGAGAACATTAGATCAGGATTGTCCTTTGGTGAATGCAGGGTGGCATCCTAATGTCCTTATATCGGGGGACAGGCTGAATTAGTATGGACAGTGCATTTTATACGGGATTGGACACGCTGTGCCTAAAGCTGTAAATACGCCAAAGCCTTCTGAGATAAAACAGGATGGTCTGTGCCTCATTTGCTACACCCCTTTATCTGTTTCCCAAATTACGATTTAGACTGTATTTACCATTGTAAAAATAAAGCTTTCCCCCTTTAATTTTTGTCATGTATTGGAGCCCGTCCTACCTAAACTGTAGAAAAGACAGCAGCCATGTGTATTTTTAAATAAAGATTAAATCAAGTCTGCTAGCTCATTATCTTTAAGCGTTCTACTGTGATCACCTCCCTCCCAAGGTTTTGTGTCTATTGTATCAGGGCCTGACACCCACGGCCACAGTGGATGAATCACCATGGGCACAGCACCAGGACCCGCTTGTTGGTGTCCAGGGTATCCACTCCAGCAGACACTGTTAGTAAAAGAGCACATCATGAAACTGGAAAACCATCTAATTGTGTCATTACACACATTCACTGCTCTTTTTTCTGCTTTATACCCCTGGTAGCTTTTTAAAATGGCACAGTTTGAAAAGGATTTCTGTTTTGGCCCTGCACACGGAGGCTGATTTTCCTTTTCTAGGGCCTTCCACCCGGTTCACCGCACCCGTGTGATCACTGCGCTGCACGTGGGCAAAATCAGCTGTGCCCTGTGTTTCTCCCGTAAAATAGTAAGAAGGCTAATACAATCGTGCCAGGAACTACCTTCACTGTGAATATTTGAAGGAACCCACTGCTAATGTATTGTTAATTGGTACTTGTATTATGGATTAGATGCAACAAAAATCCATACTTTCTTTTATCCTTTGCTGTACAGGAGGTGGTTGAACTTTTCTATAGCAGATTCAATCACCTGTTGTAAAGCGAGATGGTTGTCTCCTGTGAGGAAGCAGGGTAGATTTACCCATGCTCTATAAGCACCATGGATGAGCTATATAGAGTAACAGCTTAAAAACAAACCAACCGACAACAAGAAGCTAACGATCAAAACAACAAAAGGAAAAAAAACCCAAACAAACCAACCCAAAAGCGCAGAGGCTCCTGAACGCCCCCTCTCAGTGCTGTGATGTCCGTTTCCAGGGAGCCCGTGGGGTGTCCCCACAACCGCAGACACAGGTGACCCGGCTGGGTGGTGCCAGCAGAGAACAGTTGGTGTGACCCAGCCCGCTGCGCTGCCCTGGGAAAGCCGGGGACAAAGGGCCGGGCCGGGGCATGGGGAGGTTGGTTCCAGCTCACGGATCAGCTCACAGCGACTGCGGAAAGAGCCCCGAGCCGGGACGGGCCCGGCCGTGTGCTCCTGTCCCCCCGCCGCGGGGTCCTGGCTCTGGACATCGTTGCACAGGATCGTTTGAGAACCGTTCCTGAAGGATGCGCAGCGCCCAGAGCAGCAGCGCCTGCCCGGCTGCTGCTCAGCCGAGGGTAAGGGCTGGAACTGACCCTGTAGCAGCAGCAGAGCTGCCACAGCTGCGGGCGAGCCGAGTTACTGCTGCAGACAAGACACGGGGCACAGGGAGAGGCAATGTATTTTATTAGGACAGAAGGCATCTTTAGGAAAAAAACACATTTTAGCAATGTCGGGCTATTATCTTTTATCAGTGTGTCTGCCATGTGCGCGGCTCTGGGAAAGCGCGTTCGGGGAGCTCGGGCTGCCCACGGGTCAAGAAAAAGCGCCCGCGCTGCGGGGCCCGGGGGCGCTGCGTGACCGCGCTCGGTGCTGCCGTCTGGTGGCCACAGCCCGGAACTGCAGCTGGGGAGCGGCGCCCGGTGCCCGTGCCGCGGGTAAGAGGGGGGCGCTGCCGCTGCGACCGAGGTCGTGCCCGTCAGAAAGGGGGGGGCAGCGGTCGGACGAGCCGCCGGGAAAAAAAGAGGCGCCCGGCTCTCCCGGGGCGGCCCCGCTGCGAGAGGAACGGGCGAGGCGGCAGCAGGAGGCGGCGGCGTCTCCTCGGTCCCGGGCACAGGGGAGAGAAACCTGCCGGCCGGAGCTCCTTAGGGCTCTCTCTGTTCACAATGAATTTAAGGGTAGGTGACCACCCGCCCCGCTTGTCAGCGTAAAGCAAAGGAGCGCGGTTTGTTGTTTCCTTTCAAACGCGGCTGCTGGAAGCCGCGCGGGCAAAGGGCGTGGGGGTCCCGGCAGGGCGGAGAGCAGACGGGTGAGGGTGCAGAGCGGGCCAATCAGATGGCGCGGGAAGGCTGGGGGGGGGGGCGGATCGCTGATAGGCTACCAAGGGACGTCAATTGCCATTCTGTCCGCCAATCAGATTGCCGGAGGGGCGGGTGTCGGACGCTCCGTACTGCGCATGCGCAAACTGCGAGTACTGATGGGCCAAGAGAATGATGATTGACTTGTCTTCGGCAGCCAATCGTGTTGCGGAAAGGGGCGGGTGCTGCTCTCTCCCTACTGCGCCTGCCCTCACTGCGAGCTCTGATAGGCGGAGAAAATGGTGATTGACGTGCCTAGGCAGGCTATCATTTTGCCGGAGGGGCGGGCGTTGCTGGCTCCTGGGCACCGGACGGAGCATCCAATAGGAGGACAGTGTGGTGGGGTGGAAAGCAGCCAATCAGCGCGGGTCCTGGCGAGCGGGTCCGTGGTGTCTCGGGGTGGGTACCGGGAATTAACGGGAACGGGGGTCGGGGCGGCTGCGGAGCGGTTGCTGCAACCGGCACCCGGGGACCTGGAGGCAGTCGGCTCAGGGCAGCCCTTCGTGAGGTCCCCGGAGGCGGCAGAAAGGAAGGAGACGACGGAAAGGCAGAGGGGGCCTCCGGCCGCGGAGGTCTCCGGGGCGCGGCGGGTGTCGGTGCCCGCGGAGCCCGGCGGGACGGTGGGAGAGTGCGAGGGGAACGGAGCGGCGAAAGAGGCGGCAGGTGAGTGCGGCCGCGGCGAGGGTGACCGTGCCGTTGGAACGGGGGGAGTGGGATGGGCCGGCGCGGTGAGGAGGCGATCGGTTCAGTTTCCCTCCTGCCCTTACGGCCGAGTTGGCGAAGCCGGTGGGAGGTGTGTGACCCCGAGGGCAGGTGCGCCGAAGGCTTACGGTCTGGAGCCGTGTGTCCCTCCGGGACCTCCGGGAGCGGCGCAGCCCCCGTTAGTCGGGGGGAGACGTTTCAAACCAGAGCTAAGGCGCGGTGGCAGGCTCGGTGGCGTGGCGGGTCGGGCGCCGCTTCGGCGGGAGCTCGGGGCGAGGCCCGGCGGGTTCTGTGTCCTGTACGCGCGGCTTTCGTTCCGCGGCTCTCTGTGTGCGTTTTTGTTTCGTTGCGTTTGTTTTCTGGGGTTTATTTTGTGGGGTTCCCGCGAAACGCGGCACGACCGCTCGCCCGGGGCTGCCGCGGCGGTCTCAGTGCTGCCGCCCTGTGGCGAAACTCGGGTACTGCAGCGCACGGCCGGGGGAAGAGGCGCCGTTTGACCCGAAGCGGTCAGAAGTGCCAGAAACCAACGCCAGAACCGGCAGGAGCTGCGGCTTCGCAGTTCTGTCAGCATTGATCTTAGGACTCTGATTTTGATGCTAGTCGTTTTTACTTACATTACGCTACAGTGTTCTGTTTGGTACTGCTAGTGGGTAACAAATAATTGTGCTGTACCACAACGCGAGATGATAATATTTCATAGATTTATACTGCCAAAGAGTTTGCAAGTATATTGAAAAGGGGGGAATTCAAGAGAAGCTACCAAGTTAATGTATACTGCGATGAAGTTATAGAAGATGTACCCTTCATTAACCGGTTCACGTGGGGTAAATGCTTTCTGACCGCCTGCACGATGAGGGGATGTTTTTCACCTTTTAGATCCTTCTACATGACAAGAAGGAGACAGAAGATTTAATAACACATTGTTTAGAAGCTGAGAGCTTAGTTTATATTTAACTAATAGATGTGTTGTCAGTGAGAAACTAAACATTTATAACTAACTTCATCAATTATTTCTTAGGCTAGATATATTGTATGTTCAAAATTTAAAACAATTGTAATTAATATGTAGCAGCTGTGTGACTATAAGCAATGCAAGAGCATCCAGTCGTGGGCGCACTTACAGAGGACGACCCCCAGAGCTCCCCAGTGCAGATGAAAGAAACATTGCCTGCTTAACGGTGTAATTGACTCTGCTGTCAAGCTTATTTCTCCGTTTCAGTACGAGCCCATCCCGTGGCCTCACAGGGCTGTGTCCTGTGGCGGTGCTGTGGGGAAGGGGCGAGATGCTTTCCTGCACCGGTGGATGTGTTTGCTTTTATGCTGAGCGTGTCCTAAACGGTGTCAGTTTGTCTTAATGCTGTCTGGCGTTGCTGCAGTTGCTCTGGTTTTTTGAGGATGCCTTGTGTTTTGAGGTGGCCCATTTCCCTCGAATCCTCCGTTAGCTCAGCTGCTCTCCTGTCCCTTCTTCTGACTAATTCCTCTGCTTTCTCCTGCTCTATTGTTTTCAGAGGCTGAACTCTAATTTGGAATTTCTGTGTTTCTGAGGGGGAGCTGTGAACGCCCGATGCTCAGCAGACCCGCCAGCCCAGGTGGGGAATGGAACCTGGGGAGCAGCGCCCGGGTGGGAGACGCGGCGCCGTCCTCCGTCCCCAGTGTGCGGCAGAGGAGCAGGAGGCGACAGCCGGCCGGGGGCAGATGCCGGGTGCGTCCCCAGCTCGCCAGAGCTCCCGCTGAGCCTCCTCCCGCGGCCCCGCTCGCCCCGTGCAGCCACCCCCAGCTCCGGCAGCTCCTGCGAGCCCGTCCCGTGTTCCTGGGCCGCTCCCAAGCCCCGTCGTGAAGGCGGCAAGCCGGCCCTCGGCACCTCTCCGGTGGCCCCTGCGGAAGGAGCAGGCTGGGGCAGGGATGAGCTACGGTGCTAACGGCCGCTGCTTTTTCTCTCCCTCTCCCAGAGGCCGCGCTGAGGATGTGGCCGTTCGCTCCCAGCCCGGGGGATGCCGTTGGCTGCGCCCGCCTCGGGCTGGCGAGGCTCGTCTGGCAGCGTGGCGGGAGAAGGGACGGGGGAGCACGTCCCGTGCGTGGGCGGGGGCTGCTGCTGCTGGAGCCAGAGAGGTTGGGGAGAGGTAAAGAGGAAGAAATGCGGGGCTGTGGGCCCGACGTCCGCTTCCTGCGGCGGGCGAGAGAGCGAGCCCCTCTCTCCGGGTGGCGAAGGCTCCCTCTGCGCGGCGTGCGGCGGGCCGGGGGCCAACGTGCGCGGCAGGGTCCGTGCGCGTATCCTGGAGCGGGACGGCTGCCTGGCGAGCGAGCCAGCGAGGCTCCATGTCCCCGAAGCCTCGTCTCGTGGAGCCCTGACACCCCACCGTGTTCTCCTAGGCTGAGGACGGCCGAGCGCCCCGAGTTACCGGAGAGGAAGGGAGGAGAGAAGGAGACGGGAGCGTCTGAGCTGTTAGAAGCCTCCTGGCAGCCACCGAAAGCGAGAGCCGCTGTGAGTCCCTGGCCCTCGGGGCCTCGTCCCCGGCTTGTGTGTCCTGGTGCCTCCCTGCCCCTCCGTCTCCTTTTTCCCCACGCTTTCTCTGGCCCGTTCTTTTCCCTGCCATTAGTTTCCTCTCTGTGTCTGTATGTGCTGCTCTGTCTCTTTCCTTCCTCCCTCCCTTCGCCGTCTCTCTCTCTGTGCCTTTGTCGTGCTCGGCGTTGCCGGCTTTCTTCATTCCGTACGGCGCTGTTCCCGTCCTCGTTCACGTTCTGAGCCTTTGTGCTGCCCCCCGCCCCGTTTTTTTTCTCTCTTTTTATTTTCTTTTTTCCTGTCCTCCGTCTCTCCGCAGGGCTCCTCATTCCTCTCTTTCTTCCTCCAAGCCCCTGTGTTCCCCGCGGTCTCTCGCTCTGCCATCGTTTTTGCCTGTTGCCCTCTCTCTTGCTTCCCGTTGATAGGAGGAACAAAAATCTTTTAGAAAGCCCTTGGCATAAGGCAGCAAGACCAGGCCTAACGGAACAGAAACCTAACAGAGAAACACTAGCTCTGTAGGGACTGGAGGTGGGGCAAAGCGGGATGTCCTTGGCTCGCAGGCTGGGAAAACGGGACGTTCCACTAAATGGAGAAGGAGCTACTTGAGTAGCAGCACAAAATGACAGCGGGCGTGCTCAAGAAATGAGGTCGAGGAGCCGACACCGGGGCAGGGGGCACCGGGCTGCAGGGGCACCGGGGACCCCTGGAGACCCTTGATGGACACTGGCATACCAGAGATGGACTGCCAGCGAAGGGTGGGGTTATGGAAAGAACTTCTGTTTAATGCACTAACTAAGCGGTAGAAGCAAATGAATGTGCAATAGGTGTATGTAAAGAATACCAAGAAGCGTGAATCACACGTACGCTCAAATACAGGGGCGATCCTCTGAGCGTGCGGTGCGCTGTATTGAAATTGCCCGCCGTTTAACACTTTCAGAACAGCGTTAGAGAGTCTTTTTTGCCGACTTTTTGGTGTCTCTCCGCGTCCCGTGGTTCCTCGCCGTGTCCCCGTGTCCCGCTCCCTGCCCGTGGTCGCGTTCCTCTCTGTCCCGTTGACCGTGCCGGGTTTTTTTCCTCCGTCTCCGCGCCGCTGCCGCCGCGCCGATTTGTTTCTTTCTGTGCCCTGTTCCTGGTGCTCTTCCGGCCTCTTTTCCTCTGTCCCCGCCGCTGCTTTGATCTCTGCCTTGTTTTTTCAGAGCCCTGTCCCTTTTTTCTCTTCTCGCTTTTGAAGAGAAGCTGCCAAGTTAACGTATACTGCGAGGAAGTTATAGAAGGTGTACCCGTCATTAACCAGTTGACATGAGGTAAATGCTTTCTGACCGCCTGCACGATGAGGGGATATTTTTCACCTTTTAGATCCTTCTGCACGACAAGAGGGAGATGGAAGATTAAGTAACGCGTTGTTTAGAAGCTGAGAGCTTAGTTTATATTTGACTAATAATTAACAGATGTATTGTCAGCGAGAAACTAAACAATTATAACTAACATCGTCAAATGAAATAAAGAACGTGGCTTAGCAGTGCTGCTGACTCTGCCGTCCCGTTTCTTTCCCCGTTTCAGCCGGTGAGCCAGCCGGAGGACCCGCTCTGTCCGGCCGCAGGGCCCGTGGAGCCGAGGACTCTCTTGGCGCACCCCGGGGATGTCTCTGGAGAGACTCCTCGTCTCGGTCGGATCGCCGCGGGGACGGACGAGGACCTCTGGTGAGAAGTCTTTCTTCTCTGAAATTTGGGACCGGTCACGTGCTCGCGAACTGTCCGTAAGTCGCGGTACGGAATTTCGGCAGGATAGCGTGGACGGGGTTGCGAGCACCTTAGAGGTATACAGTAGTTGCTGTGGAGTTGTTTGTGCGGCCAGCTTTTGGTGTTGGTTGTTCCCGTGCTCCGTTGTGGTGCAAAGCTGGCTCTGTATGTAGCTGTGAAGAGTACCGTAGTTCGGTTTAATTCTTGGATGTGCCTTGGTTCTGACTATGCACTTGAACACCGAAAACTACAGCAGGAGCTGCTGTGGCTTTAACTTGCGAGGAGTGTGAGCGTTGTGGAGCCATCTGTGTTGCAGAGTGTCCTAATTGCGGTGCTGAGTGTTAGAGAGATTTGAGCTGGGTACCGGAATTGTTTTGTTTTGGAGGCGGTGGGATAAACTTGGAGTACAACTTGTGAGGGCGGTGTGTCGTGGGTAGGTTTGAGTATTATCTGTGGAGTACTGCTGTAGGTGTTAATAGTTATTTGCTCGTATTTGTTACAAGATGAGCCGTGTCGTTCCATGTGACGCGTAATGGGAGGACGGCGTAGTAGCGGTATTCTGAAAAAGAGCCCGTTAGGGTGTATTTTAGCTCACAGGAAAGAGATTGAGGAACCACCTGGTGATAATGTGAATAGAGCAACCTTGATGAAATCTTGTGAGCAGAGGCCATAGTATAAATTGGACAAGGAAGGAAAGGCTGTGCGCAAAGCGCGGTGCTGCACCCGGGCGCCCCAATGCCGTGCCGCAGCGCGCCTCAGTGCTGCCGCCCTGTGGCGAAACTCGGGTACTGCAGCGCACGGCCGGGGGCAGAGGCGCTGTTCGCCCCGCAGGGCTCGCAGCCAGGTATCTGTGTGTCAGTGTCCGTCCCCATTTGTGTAAAAACGACATCCCTCCCTCGGTGGCTCCTTAGAACGTTTAAAGATGTAAATATTGCTACCACTAACATTGTCGATCCGGCTTCTTTCCTCAGTGTAAAGCAAAGGAGCGCGGTTTGTTGTTTCCTTTTAAAGGCGGCTGTTGGAAGCCGCGCGGGCAAAGGGCGTGGGGGTCCCGGCAGGGTGGCGAGAAGGCGAGTGAGGATGCAGAGCGGGCCAATCAGATCGCTCGGGAGGGCTGGAGGGGCGGAGCGCTGATAGGCGGGGAGAATGGCAATTGATGTGCGCAGGCAGCCAATCAGATTGCCAGAGGGGCGGGCGTTGAGGCCTCAGTACTGCGCATGCCCAAATTGCGCAGTCCTCAGTCAGGTGTGACCCTGTGGCGGGCACCTGGGCGCGGAGCGCGGGAAGGAGCATCCAATAGGAGGACGGCGCGCTGGGGTGAAAAGCAGCCAATCAGAGCGCACCGACTCAATCCCGTTTGAACAGCTGCCTCCCTGGCAAGCGCGTCCGTGGTGTCTCGGGGCGGGCACCGGGAGTTAACGGGGAAACGGGGGTCGAGGCGAGGGAGGGGAGGCTGAGGAGCGCTCATTTTGGCCTCTCCTTCCCCTTGCCCTGCCTCTCCGTCCCTTTTGCCTCTCTCTCCCTCTCTCTGTGTCACCTTGTCTTGCTCCCTGTCCCTATCTTTCTCTGACAAGCTGACCTGCTCCTTGCCCTCCTTTTGTATGGAATCACAGGCTCATTCTGCTTGGAGAAGACATGTGCAATTTTCTAATGACTTGACGGTTTAGAGAAACGGCCTGGAAGAGATCATTCCTTTGTCTTTTTTTGGTGTGTGTTTTTTGTGTTTTGTTTTTTTTTTTTTCCCCACGTGGGGAAAAAAAAAAAAAAAAAAAAAGAGGCAAATTCAGTGCCTCTGCGGAGAAGCTGGCGACCAGTTTTAGTTAAGAACGCACACCCCGTTGGCGAACGGGTCCCGCGGCAGTTCCACGTGTTGCAGGTAAAAGAAGGAAGTTTGATCTGCCATAGAGGAACAGCCGCCTCTTTCCCTCCTTAGGGTCGAGCGTTGCCCTTGTCTTTGTTCACATGAATTTATGGGCACGCTGGAAATAGCCTTTAAGATTTATATGTAGAGTTTAATCTAAGTGGTAAGTGGCATGGGCATAGTTAATTTTTGAACACCTTGCTGCCAGTTGAAATGTAAGGGATGAAATGTGATGGGAAGTAATAAGTAAATTTGGGTTTGACTTCTAGGGTGTTTTTTTCCCCATTAGTGGAAATCAATGGCACCGTTGTCCTGTGGCTCAATCTCCGTTCTGTTCCGTGGAGTCTTCAATTTAGGATGTTCAGGTAAGAAAGTTTGTCCTTCCAAAGAATGACCAGCCATTGGTAGGACAGAGAGAGGCTTTTAAGTGCATGATCAGAATTTAAGCCAAATTCCACTTGACGTTGCTGCTGTTGGTTTTGGCTTTCACTGGTTTCCCCACAGCTCCCTAGTGTGTTTGGGAGCTCGGAGTGGGCATTTTTTTCCCCCAGGGAGAGGCTATGCTTAAGAATGAATTTGTTTCCTTAGAGGAGTGAGAGTCCGTTTGTGTAACACAAAGAAAAACCCCAGCCTAGTGGAGTTCTGAGTGTGTGTCTGTGAGATGGCTGCTTTACTTTGATGAGTTCACACCTGTGCAATTGTAATGCCAAAGAGCAATGCAAGATAGGAGGGTTTTTTCCGCTGTGGGGGGGGATGCATAAAACCAGAGCTAAGGTGCGGTTGCAGGCTTGGTGGTGTGGCGAGTGGGGCGCCGCTTCGGTGGGAGCTCGGGGTGAGGCCCAGCGGGTTCTGTGTCCTGTACGCGTGGCTTTCGTGCCGCGGCTCTCTGTGTGCGTTTTTGTTTTGTTGTGTTTGTTTTTTGTTTATTTTTCTGCGGGATTCCCGCGAAACGCGGCACAGCCGCTCGGCCCGGGCTGCCGCGGCGGTCTCAGTGCTGCCGTCCTGTGGGCAAAGCGCGGTGCTGCACCCGGGCGCCCCAATGCCGTGCCGCAGCGCGCCTCAGTGCTGCCGCCCTGTGGCGAAACTCGGGTACTGCAGCGCACGGCCGGGGGCAGAGGCGCTGTTCGCCCCGCAGGGCTCGCAGCCAGGTATCTGTGTGTCAGTGTCCGTCCCCGTTTGTGTAAAAACGACATCCCTGCCTCGATGGCTCCTTAGAACGTTTAAAGATGTAAATATTTCTACCACTAACATTGTCGATCCGGCTTCTTTCCTCAGTGGATCCGTTTTGCAGTCGGTGACCCACGATTGCTTGGAAACAGCAGAAGCTGTTCGCTCCGGCGGAGCGGATTGAAAGGACCAGCCGCTGGAGGATGCTGAAGACTCCTGGGTCGCTGATGGAAGCAGCTTTGCATAAAGCAAGGGGTACGTGAACCTGGGCATGCAGTGACGACTGCCCAGCAGGTAATGGAAGCTAAACCTTTACCTCCAACGCCCGACAAAAATAACGCCAAGAAATGCCACTGAAAAAAACACAGTCAGGGAGGGTTTTTTTTAAATTTCCTTTAGTTCCCCCCCCTCTCCCCCGCCCTGCTGCGTTTAGTGCAGTGAATGACCCATTGGGAGATGACTGTGGATCTGGCTGTTGAAGGGTGTCTGAAGGAGAAGGAGATGTGTGTAGAGCAGGATTGGTTGTGGGGGTGAGTGTAACTGGTTTGGATGTGGGGTTGTAAATTCTTTTTGGAGGCTTCCTAGTTTCTGCTGTCATCTGTGGGGTGAAGCGTCTTTCTGTGTGCAGGTTTGAAAGGTGCGACGTACGGAGCTCCATCATTTGCCACCAGAACTCCAAATCACAGAGACAACGTTGCTGTGCAGCTGCTAAGGACAGTGTGTGTCTCAGGTAGAGTAACGTCCTTTGTGCTCTGTGTGCGTGTTCCTCCCTTGAAACGAAGGTGCGCTGCCCGGAGTTTCACGTTCCGTGTGGTACCTGCTGGGCTGAGTCTCCTCCCTACGCTCGCCCGTTTTAGCCACGTCTCTGCTCCAGCCCAGTTCGGGAGCAGAGTGGGTCATCACTGACTGCAGGGCGGTTGCACCTTCTTCAAGCTGCTAACACAGGAGGATGACTTTGGCTTTCTGCTCACATCACACATTCAGATACTGGGCAAGCTGCGTATCTCCTTCAAAAAAGAAACACTGTCAAGGGGCTGACAGAGCGTGAGTTTCACAACACAACAAACCAACTCTGCTAGGCTTACATCGTTTTGGTGGTGCATAGCATGTTTCACTTAATCCCGTCATTGCAGGTCTCTTCTAGAGCCTCCATTGTCAAATCTTGCTGGTCATTCACCCAATTTCCTTTCCTAACTGTCTTCCCTTTTTCCTTAGCGTTTTGAGAAGCTTGATCCTGGGGTGTCTGGGGGTTGCCAGCTGACAAAATGACATTGCTGTGGCCTTGCTGAGAACAGGTGTCCCTGTGAGCCACCTCCCGGGAGCAGAGCTGAAGTTGAAAGGCGGCCTGAAAGCCCCGGTGAGAGTTTTCGTTAAAGAAACCGGAGATGATGGGGTTGACGCTGCTATTGAAAAAGGCCAGCCGGTGAGCAAAGGGATAGATATAAATGTGAAAGAACTGCAACTGGACATCTGAAAGGTTGACATAGTCAGAAAGCATCATCAGAGTCCACAAGGGAAGCCAGGAGAGGGTGAAAAGCAAAACCACAATAATGAGCATTTTGATTACTCTTTGTTTCTTCTTTGACGTGCTGTGCCATCGCTCCTGGCTGTGCTTTCCCACCGTGGGCATCGCAGTGTTGAAGAGAGCAATGCTTATCCTGGCGTACATGATAACAGTGAGCGGCAGGGGAGCCAGATAGATGTTCGCAAAGAGAACTGTTGTGTAGATCTTTCTCATTCCTGGGTCAGGCCAGTCCTCTCGGCACCAGTATACGGGGCGGGTTTCGTTGCCGTAGCCGAGGATCACCCTGAAATGTTTCTCTTCTTGTACGTGCAGCATGACGGCAGAAGGACGCGTGATTGCGATGGCCAGAATCCAAGTGACGGCTATGATGATGACTGCAGTTGAAACGGTCAGCTTCTGCTCGAACGGATGAACGATGCAGCGAAACCTGCAGCAAAGATATCCGGCGACATACGTAGAGAAGCTGATTAAGGAACGCTCACTCAAACAGGCAAGCATACGTTCACTTCTTCAATTGCATGCTTTTTAAACAGATTAAACATGATACTCCAGTTGTTGGAAGCTGTGCTGTTGCTGGAAAAGTTACCATCGTGCATTGCAAAGGGCCTCAGAAGGGAAACACTGATCAGGAAACTGGAAATAAGTTAGCAGATGCCAGTGTAAAACCAGCCACCGAAAAGACAGAGACCGATACAAAAGCCACATCTCTGATCCCAGGTGGCTGTCTCCTCCAGCCAACATCAGGAAACCGCAACAAAGAGGATAAGAAATTAATAGGAGATTTATAGCCGAATTAGAATTAGGGTCCAAAGAAGCTGTCACTGGTGATGGGAGAGCAGTGGTACCTCGCAGCGCAAGGAGCTGATGCGCTCTATTACGATTAGGTGAAAAGGTAAGAGTGAATTTATAAACTGTTTGCGAAGGAGTGACCCAGCAATGTGAAATGTGTCTAGAAAACCATCATCTTAATACTGTATACAGGGTATAAATAAGAACAATTGGACGAGGGAAATGTCCCAGGACAACACTGGCAAATAGGGTTCTCCAAGCTGCCTAGAAAAGAGGGGTATGGCTATTGGGTGGCACTCACAGCAGCTCCCTTCTCAGGTTGGCCAGGAGCATTCCCGTGCCGGGGGGCGGCTGCCGGCCTGTGGGCCGGGGGCTGCGGCTGTTTGGGGCGCTGCCCCCGCTTTGTTTTCCTAGGGGAGCCCCCCCCCGCTTTTTGGGGGTTGTGGTACGTGCACGTGTAAATGACACAATGAAAGTAAATGACACAATGAGCTGCCTGTCGGGGCCGTTTCCCTCGTGTGGCGTGACGGTGTCGCTTGTGGCGCCCCAGCGTGAGCAGGGGCCGGCGATGCGGGTGGGGGATGCGGGGGTCAAAAGGGAGTCCCCCTGAAAAGAGGGGGTCACAGTCCAAACGTGCCTGAAAATTCCCGGGGGAGGAGAACACGTGTTCGACCTGTAAACACGAGTGTGGGAATTGCAAACAGAGAAATCTGTCCTTGGTATTTATATATTGCAGGATGGCATTCACGTGTATATCAAATGCTTTTATATCAACCCCCTTTTCTACTCTATTATATAAAGGATTTTTAGAATGTAAAAAATTCCTGTTGATGGTTTTAAAAATACCAATATCTTGTCTATATGTAAATTAAAAAATGAAGGACTCGAAAATGAGAAAAAATTATATAGAAAGCAATTTAAAATAGAGAAAAGTGTGAGTAGGTAGAGCTACCTGTAATGACTGTGTGTTACATAATCTAAACGGATATTAAATATCATCTCTATGTATTCACTCATACCCGTGTACGTATTTTTTTAATAAGTGCAAATAGATATCTCCGTCTAAACCTGTGTAATTGTAAATATGTCAAAATCTGTAGATCTGGAAAGATCCTGAAGCAATGCGGGGCCGTGGGCCCGACGTCCGCTTCCTGCGGCAGGCGAGAGAGCGAGCCCCTCTCTCCGGGTGGCGAAGGCTCCCTCTGCGCGGCGTGCGGCGGGCCGGGGGCCAACGTGCGCGGCAGGGTCCGTGCGCGTATCCTGGAGCGGGACGGCTGCCTGGCGAGCGAGCCAGCGAGGCTCCATGTCCCCGAAGCCTCGTCTCGTGGAGCCCTGACACCCCACCGTGTTCTCCTAGGCTGAGGACGGCCGAGCGCCCCGAGTTACCGGAGAGGAAGGGAGGAGAGAAGGAGACGGGAGCGTCTGAGCTGTTAGAAGCCTCCTGGCAGCCACCGAAAGCGAGAGCCGCTGTGAGTCCCTGGCCCTCGGGGCCTCGTCCCCGGCTTGTGTGTCCTAGTGCCTCCCTGCCCCTCCGTCTCCTTTTTCCCCACGCTTTCTCTGGCCCGTTCTTTTCCCTGCCATTAGTTTCCTCTCTGTGTCTGTATGTGCTGCTCTGTCTCTTTCCTTCCTCCCTCCCTTCGCCGTCTCTCTCTCTGTGCCTTTGACGTGCTCGGCGTTGCCGGCTTTCTTCATTCCGTACGGCACTGTTCCCGTCCTCGTTCACGTTCTGAGCCTTTGTGCTGCCCCCCGCCCCGTTTTTTTTCTCTCTTTTTATTTTCTTTTTTCCTGTCCTCCGTCTCTCCGCAGGGCTCCTCATTCCTCTCTTTCTTCCTCCAAGCCCCTGTGTTCCCCGCGGTCTCTCGCTCTGCCATCGTTTTTGCCTGTTGCCCTCTCTCTTGCTTCCCGTTGATAGGAGGAACAAAAATCTTTTAGAAAGCCCTTGGCATAAGGCAGCAAGACCAGGCCTAACGGAACAGAAACCTAACAGAGAAACACTAGCTCTGTAGGGACTGGAGGTGGGGCAAAGCGAGATGTCCTTGGCTCGCAGGCTGGGAAAACGGGACGTTCCACTAAATGGAGAAGGAGCTACTTGAGTAGCAGCACAAAATGACAGCGGGCGTGCTCAAGAAATGAGGTCGAGGAGCCGACACCGGGGCAGGGGGCACCGGGGACCCCTGGAGACCCGTGATGGACACTGGCATACCAGAGATGGACTGCCAGCGAAGGGTGGGGTTATGGAAAGAACTTCTGTTTAATGCACTAACTAAGCGGTAGAAGCAAATGAATATGCAATAGGTGTATGTAAAGAATACCAAGAAGCGTGAATCACACGTACGCTCAAATACAGGGGCCATCCTCTGAGCGTGCAGTGCGCTGTATTGAAATTGCCCGCCGTTCAACACTTTCAGAACAGCGTTAGAGAGTCTTTTTTGCCGACTTTTTGGTATCTCTCCGCGTCCCGTGGTTCCTCGCCATGTCCCCGTGTCCCGCTCCCTGGCCGTGGTCGCGTTCCTCTCTGTCCCGTTGACCGTGCCGGGTTTTTTTCCTCCGTCTCCGCGCCGCTGCCGCCGCGCCGATTTGTTGCTTTCTGTGCCCTGTTCCTGGTGCTCTTCCGGCCTCTTTTCCTCTGTCCCCCCCGCTGCTTTGATCTCTGCCTTGTTTTTTCAGAGCCCTGTCCCTTTTTTCTCTTCTCGCTTTTGAAGAGAAGCTGCCAAGTTAACGTATACTGCGATGAAGTTATAGAAGGTGTACCCGTCATTAACCAGTTGACATGAGGTAAATGCTTTCTGACCGCCTGCACGATGAGGGGATATTTTTCACCTTTTAGATCCTTCTGCACGACAAGAGGGAGATGGAAGATTAAGTAACACGTTGTTTAGAAGCTGAGAGCTTAGTTTATATTTGACTAATAATTAACAGATGTATTGTCAGCGAGAAACTAAACAATTATAACTAACATCGTCAAATGAAATAAAGAACGTGGCTTAGCAGTGCTGCTGACTCTGCCGTCCCGTTTCTTTCCCCGTTTCAGGCGGTGAGCCAGCCGGAGGACCCGCTCTGTCCGGCCGCAGGGCCCGTGGAGCCGAGGACTCTCTTGGCGCACCCCGGGGATGTCTCTGGAGAGACTCCTCGTCTCGGTCGGATCGCCGCGGGGACGGACGAGGACCTCTGGTGAGAAGTCTTTCTTCTCTGAAATTTGGGACCGGTCACGTGCTCGCGAACTGTCCGTAAGTCGTGGTACGGAATTTCGGCAGGATAGCGTGGACGGGGTTGCGAGCACCTTAGAGGTATACAGTAGTTGCTGTGGAGTTGTTTGTGCGGCCAGCTTTTGGTGTTGGTTGTTCCCGTGCTCCGTTGTGGTGCAAAGCTGGCTCTGTATGTAGCTGTGAAGAGTACCGTAGTTCGGTTTAATTCTTGGATGTGCCTTGGTTCTGACTATGCACTTGAACACCGAAAACTACAGCAGGAGCTGCTGTGGCTTTAACTTGCGAGGAGTGTGAGCGTTGTGGAGCCATCTGTGTTGCAGAGTGTCCTAATTGCGGTGCTGAGTGTTAGAGAGATTTGAGCTGGGTACCGGAATTGTTTTGTTTTGGAGGCGGTGGGATAAACTTGGAGTACAACTTGTGAGGGCGGTGTGTCGTGGGTAGGTTTGAGTATTATCTGTGGAGTACTGCTGTAGGTGTTAATAGTTATTTGCTCGTATTTGTTACAAGATGAGCCGTGTCGTTCCATGTGACGCGTAATGGGAGGACGGCGTAGTAGCGGTATTCTGAAAAAGAGCCCGTTAGGGTGTATTTTAGCTCACAGGAAAGAGATTGAGGAACCACCTGGTGATAATGTGAATAGAGCAACCTTGATGAAATCTTGTGAGCAGAGGCCATAGTATAAATTGGACAAGGAAGGAAAGGCTGTGCGCAAAGCGCGGTGCTGCACCCGGGCGCCCCAATGCCGTGCCGCAGCGCGCCTCAGTGCTGCCGCCCTGTGGCGAAACTCGGGTACTGCAGCGCACGGCCGGGGGCAGAGGCGCTGTTCGCCCCGCAGGGCTCGCAGCCAGGTATCTGTGTGTCAGTGCCCGTCCCCATTTGTGTAAAAACGACATCCCTCCCTCGGTGGCTCCTTAGAACGTTTAAAGATGTAAATATTGCTACCACTAACATTGTCGATCCGGCTTCTTTCCTCAGTGTAAAGCAAAGGAGCGCGGTTTGTTGTTTCCTTTTAAAGGCGGCTGTTGGAAGCCGCGCGGGCAAAGGGCGTGGGGGTCCCGGCAGGGTGGTGAGAAGGCGAGTGAGGATGCAGAGCGGGCCAATCAGATCGCTCGTGAGGGCTGGAGGGGCGGAGCGCTGATAGGCGGGGAGAATGGCAATTGATGTGCGCAGGCAGCCAATCAGATTGCCAGAGGGGCGGGCGTTGAGGCCTCAGTACTGCGCATGCGCAAATTGCGCAGTCCTCAGTCAGGTCTGACCCTGTGGCGGGCACCTGGGCGCGGAGCGCGGGAAGGAGCATCCAATAGGAGGACGGCGCGCTGGGGTGAAAAGCAGCCAATCAGAGCGCACCGACTCAATCCTGTTTGAACAGCTGCCTCCCTGGCATGCGCGTCCGTGGTGTCTCGGGGCGGGCACCGGGAGTTAACGGGGAAACGGGGTTCGAGGCGAGGGAGGGGAGGCTGAGGAGCGCTCATTTTGGCCTCTCCTTCCCCTTGCCCTGCCTCTCCGTCCCTTTTGCCTCTCTCTCCCTCTCTCTGTGTCACCTTGTCTTGCTCCCTGTCCCTATCTTTCTCTGACAAGCTGACCTGCTCCTTGCCCTCCTTTTGTATGGAATCACAGGCTCATTCTGCTTGGAGAAGACGTGCAATTTTCTAATGACTTGACGGTTTAGAGAAACGGCCTGGAAGAGATCATTCCTTTGTCTTTTTTTGGTGTGTGTTTTTTGTGTTTTGTTTTTTTTTTTTTCCCCACGTGGGGAAAAAAAAAAAAAAAAAAAAAGAGGCAAATTCAGTGCCTCTGCGGAGAAGCTGGCGACCAGTTTTAGTTAAGAACGCACACCCCGTTGGCGAACGGGTCCCGCGGCAGTTCCACGTGTTGCAGGTAAAAGAAGGAAGTTTGATCTGCCATAGAGGAACAGCCGCCTCTTTCCCTCCTTAGGGTCGAGCGTTGCCCTTGTCTTTGTTCACATGAATTTATGGGCACGCTGGAAATAGCCTTTAAGATTTATATGTAGAGTTTAATCTAAGTGGTAAGTGGCATGGGCATAGTTAATTTTTGAACACCTTGCTGCCAGTTGAAATGTAAGGGATGAAATGTGATGGGAAGTAATAAGTAAATTTGGGTTTGACTTCTAGGGTGTTTTTTTCCCCATTAGTGGAAATCAATGGCACCGTTGTCCTGTGGCTCAATCTCCGTTCTGTTCCGTGGAGTCTTCAATTTAGGATGTTCAGGTAAGAAAGTTTGTCCTTCCAAAGAATGACCAGCCATTGGTAGGACAGAGAGAGGCTTTTAAGTGCATGATCAGAATTTAAGCCAAATTCCACTTGACGTTGCTGCTGTTGGTTTTGGCTTTCACTGGTTTCCCCACAGCTCCCTAGTGTGTTTGGGAGCTCGGAGTGGGCATTTTTTTCCCCCAGGGAGAGGCTATGCTTAAGAATGAATTTGTTTCCTTAGAGGAGTGAGAGTCCGTTTGTGTAACACAAAGAAAAACCCCAGCCTAGTGGAGTTGTGAGTGTGTGTCTGTGAGATGGCTGCTTTACTTTGATGAGTTCACACCTGTGCAATTGTAATGCCAAAGAGCAATGCAAGATAGGAGGGTTTTTTCCGCTGTGGGGGGGGATGCATAAAACCAGAGCTAAGGTGCGGTTGCAGGCTTGGTGGTGTGGCGAGTGGGGCGCCGCTTCGGTGGGAGCTCGGGGTGAGGCCCAGCGGGTTCTGTGTCCTGTACGCGTGGCTTTCGTGCCGCGGCCCTCTGTGTGCGTTTTTGTTTTGTTGTGTTTGTTTTTTGTGTTTTTTTCTGCGGGATTCCCGCGAAACGCGGCACAGCCGCTCGGCCCGGGCTGCCGCGGCGGTCTCAGTGCTGCCGTCCTGTGGGCAAAGCGCGGTGCTGCACCCGGGCGCCCCAATGCCGTGCCGCAGCGCGCCTCAGTGCTGCCGCCCTGTGGCGAAACTCGGGTACTGCGGCGCACGGCCGGGGGCAGAGGCGCTGTTCGCCCCGCAGGGCTCGCAGCCAGGTATCTGTGTGTCAGTGTCCGTCCCCGTTTGTGTAAAAACGACATCCCTGCCTCGATGGCTCCTTAGAACGTTTAAAGATGTAAATATTTCTACCACTAACATTGTCGATCCGACTTCTTTCCTCAGTGGATCCGTTTTGCAGTCGGTGACCCACGATTGCTTGGAAACAGCAGAAGCTGTTCGCTCCGGCGGAGCGGATTGAAAGGACCAGCCGCTGGAGGATGCTGAAGACTCCTGGGTCGCTGATGGAAGCAGCTTTGCATAAAGCAAGGGGTACGTGAACCTGGGCATGCAGTGACGACTGCCCAGCAGGTAATGGAAGCTAAACCTTTACCTCCAACGCCCGACAAAAATAACGCCAAGAAATGCCACTGAAAAAAACACAGTCAGGGAGGGTTTTTTTTAAATTTCCTTTAGTTCCCCCCCCCTCTCCCCCGCCCTGCTGCGTTTAGTGCAGCGAATGACCCATTGGGAGATGACTGTGGATCTGGCTGTTGAAGGGTGTCTGAAGGAGAAGGAGATGTGTGTAGAGCAGGATTGGTTGTGGGGGTGAGTGTAACTGGTTTGGATGTGGGGTTGTAAATTCTTTTTGGAGGCTTCCTAGTTTCTGGTGTCATCTGTGGGGTGAAGCGTCTTTCTGTGTGCAGGTTTGAAAGGTGCGACGTACGGAGCTCCATCATTTGCCACCAGAACTCCAAATCACAGAGACAACGTTGCTGTGCAGCTGCTAAGGACAGTGTGTGTCTCAGGTAGAGTAACGTCCTTTGTGCTCTGTGTGCGTGTTCCTCCCTTGAAACGAAGGTGCGCTGCCCGGAGTTTCACGTTCCGTGTGGTACCTGCTGGGCTGAGTCTCCTCCCTACGCTCGCCCGTTTTAGCCACGTCTCTGCTCCAGCCCAGTTCGGGAGCAGAGTGGGTCATCACTGACTGCAGGGCGGTTGCACCTTCTTCAAGCTGCTAACACAGGAGGATGACTTTGGCTTTCTGCTCACATCACACATTCAGATACTGGGCAAGCTGTGTATCTCCTTCAAAAAAGAAACACTGTCAAGGGGCTGACAGAGCGTGAGTTTCACAACACAACAAACCAACTCTGCTAGGCTTACATCGTTTTGGTGGTGCATAGCATGTTTCACTTAATCCCGTCATTGCAGGTCTCTTCTAGAGCCTCCATTGTCAAATCTTGCTGGTCATTCACCCAATTTCCTTTCCTAACTGTCTTCCCTTTTTCCTTAGCGTTTTGAGAAGCTTGATCCTGGGGTGTCTGGGGGTTGCCAGCTGACAAAATGACATTGCTGTGGCCTTGCTGAGAACAGGTGTCCCTGTGAGCCACCTCCCGGGAGCAGAGCTGAAGTTGAAAGGCGGCCTGAAAGCCCCGGTGAGAGTTTTCGTTAAAGAAACCGGAGATGATGGGGTTGACGCTGCTATTGAAAAAGGCCAGCCGGTGAGCAAAGGGATAGATATAAATGTGAAAGAACTGCAACTGGACATCTGAAAGGTTGACATAGTCAGAAAGCATCATCAGAGTCCACAAGGGAAGCCAGGAGAGGGTGAAAAGCAAAACCACAATAATGAGCATTTTGATTACTCTTTGTTTCTTCTTTGACGTGCTGTGCCATCGCTCCTGGCTGTGCTTTCCCACCGTGGGCATCGCAGTGTTGAAGAGAGCAATGCTTATCCTGGCGTACATGATAACAGTGAGCGACAGGGGAGCCAGATAGATGTTTGCAAAGAGAACTGTTGTGTAGATCTTTCTCATTCCTGGGTCAGGCCAGTCCTCTCGGCACCAGTATACGGGGCGGGTTTCGTTGCCGTAGCCGAGGATCACCCTGAAATGTTTCTCTTCTTGTACGTGCAGCATGACGGCAGAAGGACGCGTGATTGCGATGGCCAGAATCCAAGTGACGGCTATGATGATGACTGCAGTTGAAACGGTCAGCTTCTGCTCGAACGGATGAACGATGCAGCGAAACCTGCAGCAAAGATATCCGGCGACATACGTAGAGAAGCTGATTAAGGAACGCTCACTCAAACAGGCAAGCATACGTTCACTTCTTCAATTGCATGCTTTTTAAACAGATGAAACATGATACTCCAGTTGTTGGAAGCTGTGCTGTTGCTGGAAAAGTTACCATCGTGCGTTGCAAAGGGCCTCAGAAGGGAAACACTGATCAGGAAACTGGAAATAAGTTAGCAGATGCCAGTGTGAAACCAGCCACCGAAAGGACAGAGACCGATACAAAAGCCACACCTCTGATCCCAGGTGGCTGTCTCCTCCAGCCAACATCAGGAAACCGCAACAAAGAGGATAAGAAATTAATAGGAGATTTATAGCCGAATTAGAATTAGGGTCCAAAGAAGCTGTCACTGGTGACGGGAGAGCAGTGGTACCTCGCAGCGCAAGGAGCTGATGCGCTCTATTAAGATTAGGTGAAAAGGTAAGAGTGAATTTATAAACTGTTTGCGAAGGAGTGACCCAGCAATGTGAAATGTGTCTAGAAAACCATCATCTTAATACTGTATACAGGGTATAAATCAGAACAATTGGACGAGGGAAATGTCCCAGGACAACACTGGCAAATAGGGTTCTCCAAGCTGCCTAGAAAAGAGGGGTATGGCTATTGGGTGGCACTCACAGCAGCTCCCTTCTCAGGTTGGCCAGGAGCATTCCCGTGCCGGGGGGCGGCTGCCGGCCTGTGGGCCGGGGGCTGCGGCTGTTTGGGGCGCTGCCCCCGCTTTGTTTTCCTAGGGGAGCCCCCCCCCGCTTTTTGGGGGTTGTGGTACGTGCACGTGTAAATGACACAATGAGAGTAAATGACACAATGAGCTGCCTGTCGGGGCCGTTTCCCTCGTGTCGCGTGACGGTGTCGCTTGTGGCGCCCCAGCGTGAGCAGGGGCCGGCGATGCGGGTGGGGGATGCGGGGGTCAAAAGGGAGTCCCCCTGAAAAGAGGGGGTTACAGTCCAAACGTGCCTGAAAATTCCCGGGGGAGGAGAACACGTGTTCGACCTGTAAACACGAGTGTGGGAATTGCAAACAGAGAAATCTGTCCTTGGTATTTATATATTGCAGGATGGCATTCACGTGTATATCAAATGCTTTTATATCAACCCCCTTTTCTACTCTATTATATAAAGGATTTTTAGAATGTAAAAAATTCCTGTTGATGGTTTTAAAAATAGCAATATCTTGTCTATATGTAAATTAAAAAATGAAGGACTCGAAAATGAGAAAAAATTATATAGAAAGCAATTTAAAATAGAGAAAAGTGTGAGTAGGTAGAGCTACCTGTAATGACTGTGCGTTACATAATCTAAACGGATATTAAATATCATCTCTATGTATTCACTCATACCCGTGTACGTATTTTTTTAATAAGTGCAAATAGATATCTCCGTTTAAACCTGTGTAATTGTAAATATGTCAAAATCTGTAGATCTGGAAAGATCCTGAAGCAATGCGGGGCCGTGGGCCCGACGTCCGCTTCCTGCGGCGGGCGAGAGAGCGAGCCCCTCTCTCCGGGTGGCGAAGGCTCCCTCTGCGCGGCGTGCGGCGGGCCGGGGGCCAACGTGCGCGGCAGGGTCCGTGCGCGTATCCTGGAGCGGGACGGCTGCCTGGCGAGCGAGCCAGCGAGGCTCCATGTCCCCGAAGCCTCGTCTCGTGGAGCCCTGACACCCCACCGTGTTCTCCTAGGCTGAGGACGGCCGAGCGCCCCGAGTTACCGGAGAGGAAGGGAGGAGAGAAGGAGACGGGAGCGTCTGAGCTGTTAGAAGCCTCCTGGCAGCCACCGAAAGCGAGAGCCGCTGTGAGTCCCTGGCCCTCGGGGCCTCGTCCCCGGCTTGTGTGTCCTGGTGCCTCCCTGCCCCTCCGTCTCCTTTTTCCCCACGCTTTCTCTGGCCCGTTCTTTTCCCTGCCATTAGTTTCCTCTCTGTGTCTGTATGTGCTGCTCTGTCTCTTTCCTTCCTCCCTCCCTTTGCCGTCTCTCTCTCTGTGCCTTTGTCGTGCTCGGCGTTGCCGGCTTTCTTCATTCCGTACGGCGCTGTTCCCGTCCTCGTTCACGTTCTGAGCCTTTGTGCTGCCCCCCGCCCCGTTTTTTTTCTCTCTTTTTATTTTCTTTTTTCCTGTCCTCCGTCTCTCCGCGGGGCTCCTCATTCCTCTCTTTCTTCCTCCAAGCCCCTGTGTTCCCCGCGGTCTCTCGCTCTGCCATCGTTTTTGCCTGTTGCCCTCTCTCTTGCTTCCCGTTGATAGGAGGAACAAAAATCTTGTAGAAAGCCCTTGGCGTAAGGCAGCAAGACCAGGCCTAACGGAACAGAAACCTAACAGAGAAACACTAGCTCTGTAGGGACTGGAGGTGGGGCAAAGCGGGATGTCCTTGGCTCGCAGGCTGGGAAAACGGGACGTTCCACTAAATGGAGAAGGAGCTACTTGAGTAGCAGCACAAAATGACAGCGGGCGTGCTCAAGAAATGAGGTCGAGGAGCCGACACCGGGGCAGGGGGCACCGGGCTGCAGGGGCACCGGGGACCCCTGGAGACCCTTGATGGACACTGGCATACCAGAGATGGACTGCCAGCGAAGGGTGGGGTTATGGAAAGAACTTCTGTTTAATGCACTAACTAAGCGGTAGAAGCAAATGAATGTGCAATAGGTGTATGTAAAGAATACCAAGAAGCGTGAATCACACGTACGCTCAAATACAGGGGCGATCCTCTGAGCGTGCGGTGCGCTGTATTGAAATTGCCCGCCGTTTAACACTTTCAGAACAGCGTTAGAGAGTCTTTTTTGCCGACTTTTTGGTATCTCTCCGCGTCCCGTGGTTCCTCGCCGTGTCCCCGTGTCCCGCTCCCTGCCCGTGGTCGCGTTCCTCTCTGTCCCGTTGACCGTGCCGGGTTTTTTTCCTCCGTCTCCGCGCCGCTGCCGCCGCGCCGATTTGTTTCTTTCTGTGCCCTGTTCCTGGTGCTCTTCCGGCCTCTTTTCCTCTGTCCCCGCCGCTGCTTTGATCTCTGCCTTGTTTTTTCAGAGCCCTGTCCCTTTTTTCTCTTCTCGCTTTTGAAGAGAAGCTGCCAAGTTAACGTATACTGCGAGGAAGTTATAGAAGGTGTACCCGTCATTAACCAGTTGACATGAGGTAAATGCTTTCTGACCGCCTGCACGATGAGGGGATATTTTTCACCTTTTAGATCCTTCTGCACGACAAGAGGGAGATGGAAGATTAAGTAACGCGTTGTTTAGAAGCTGAGAGCTTAGTTTATATTTGACTAATAATTAACAGATGTATTGTCAGCGAGAAACTAAACAATTATAACTAACATCGTCAAATGAAATAAAGAACGTGGCTCAGCAGTGCTGCTGACTCTGCCGTCCCGTTTCTTTCCCCGTTTCAGGCGGTGAGCCAGCCGGAGGACCCGCTCTGTCCGGCCGCAGGGCCCGTGGAGCCGAGGACTCTCTTGGCGCACCCCGGGGATGTCTCTGGAGAGACTCCTCGTCTCGGTCGGATCGCCGCGGGGACGGACGAGGACCTCTGGTGAGAAGTCTTTCTTCTCTGAAATTTGGGACCGGTCACGTGCTCGCGAACTGTCCGTAAGTCGCGGTACGGAATTTCGGCAGGATAGCGTGGACGGGGTTGCGAGCACCTTAGAGGTATACAGTAGTTGCTGTGGAGTTGTTTGTGCGGCCAGCTTTTGGTGTTGGTTGTTCCCGTGCTCCGTTGTGGTGCAAAGCTGGCTCTGTATGTAGCTGTGAAGAGTACCGTAGTTCGGTTTAATTCTTGGATGTGCCTTGGTTCTGACTATGCACTTGAACACCGAAAACTACAGCAGGAGCTGCTGTGGCTTTAACTTGCGAGGAGTGTGAGCGTTGTGGAGCCATCTGTGTTGCAGAGTGTCCTAATTGCGGTGCTGAGTGTTAGAGAGATTTGAGCTGGGTACCGGAATTGTTTTGTTTTGGAGGCGGTGGGATAAACTTGGAGTACAACTTGTGAGGGCGGTGTGTCGTGGGTAGGTTTGAGTATTATCTGTGGAGTACTGCTGTAGGTGTTAATAGTTATTTGCTCGTATTTGTTACAAGATGAGCCGTGTCGTTCCATGTGACGCGTAATGGGAGGACGGCGTAGTAGCGGTATTCTGAAAAAGAGCCCGTTAGGGTGTATTTTAGCTCACAGGAAAGAGATTGAGGAACCACCTGGTGATAATGTGAATAGAGCAACCTTGATGAAATCTTGTGAGCAGAGGCCATAGTATAAATTGGACAAGGAAGGAAAGGCTGTGCGCAAAGCGCGGTGCTGCACCCGGGCGCCCCAATGCCGTGCCGCAGCGCGCCTCAGTGCTGCCGCCCTGTGGCGAAACTCGGGTACTGCAGCGCACGGCCGGGGGCAGAGGCGCTGTTCGCCCCGCAGGGCTCGCAGCCAGGTATCTGTGTGTCAGTGTCCGTCCCCATTTGTGTAAAAACGACATCCCTCCCTCGGTGGCTCCTTAGAACGTTTAAAGATGTAAATATTGCTACCACTAACATTGTCGATCCGGCTTCTTTCCTCAGTGTAAAGCAAAGGAGCGCGGTTTGTTGTTTCCTTTTAAAGGCGGCTGTTGGAAGCCGCGCGGGCAAAGGGCGTGGGGGTCCCGGCAGGGTGGCGAGAAGGCGAGTGAGGATGCAGAGCGGGCCAATCAGATCGCTCGGGAGGGCTGGAGGGGCGGAGCGCTGATAGGCGGGGAGAATGGCAATTGATGTGCGCAGGCAGCCAATCAGATTGCCAGAGGGGCGGGCGTTGAGGCCTCAGTACTGCGCATGCCCAAATTGCGCAGTCCTCAGTCAGGTGTGACCCTGTGGCGGGCACCTGGGCGCGGAGCGCGGGAAGGAGCATCCAATAGGAGGACGGCGCGCTGGGGTGAAAAGCAGCCAATCAGAGCGCACCGACTCAATCCCGTTTGAACAGCTGCCTCCCTGGCAAGCGCGTCCGTGGTGTCTCGGGGCGGGCACCGGGAGTTAACGGGGAAACGGGGGTCGAGGCGAGGGAGGGGAGGCTGAGGAGCGCTCATTTTGGCCTCTCCTTCCCCTTGCCCTGCCTCTCCGTCCCTTTTGCCTCTCTCTCCCTCTCTCTGTGTCACCTTGTCTTGCTCCCTGTCCCTATCTTTCTCTGACAAGCTGACCTGCTCCTTGCCCTCCTTTTGTATGGAATCACAGGCTCATTCTGCTTGGAGAAGACATGTGCAATTTTCTAATGACTTGACGGTTTAGAGAAACGGCCTGGAAGAGATCATTCCTTTGTCTTTTTTTGGTGTGTGTTTTTTGTGTTTTGTTTTTTTTTTTTTCCCCACGTGGGGAAAAAAAAAAAAAAAAAAAAGAGGCAAATTCAGTGCCTCTGCGGAGAAGCTGGCGACCAGTTTTAGTTAAGAACGCACACCCCGTTGGCGAACGGGTCCCGCGGCAGTTCCACGTGTTGCAGGTAAAAGAAGGAAGTTTGATCTGCCATAGAGGAACAGCCGCCTCTTTCCCTCCTTAGGGTCGAGCGTTGCCCTTGTCTTTGTTCACATGAATTTATGGGCACGCTGGAAATAGCCTTTAAGATTTATATGTAGAGTTTAATCTAAGTGGTAAGTGGCATGGGCATAGTTAATTTTTGAACACCTTGCTGCCAGTTGAAATGTAAGGGATGAAATGTGATGGGAAGTAATAAGTAAATTTGGGTTTGACTTCTAGGGTGTTTTTTTCCCCATTAGTGGAAATCAATGGCACCGTTGTCCTGTGGCTCAATCTCCGTTCTGTTCCGTGGAGTCTTCAATTTAGGATGTTCAGGTAAGAAAGTTTGTCCTTCCAAAGAATGACCAGCCATTGGTAGGACAGAGAGAGGCTTTTAAGTGCATGATCAGAATTTAAGCCAAATTCCACTTGACGTTGCTGCTGTTGGTTTTGGCTTTCACTGGTTTCCCCACAGCTCCCTAGTGTGTTTGGGAGCTCGGAGTGGGCATTTTTTCCCCCAGGGAGAGGCTATGCTTAAGAATGAATTTGTTTCCTTAGAGGAGTGAGAGTCCGTTTGTGTAACACAAAGAAAAACCCCAGCCTAGTGGAGTTCTGAGTGTGTGTCTGTGAGATGGCTGCTTTACTTTGATGAGTTCACACCTGTGCAATTGTAATGCCAAAGAGCAATGCAAGATAGGAGGGTTTTTTCCGCTGTGGGGGGGGATGCATAAAACCAGAGCTAAGGTGCGGTTGCAGGCTTGGTGGTGTGGCGAGTGGGGCGCCGCTTCGGTGGGAGCTCGGGGTGAGGCCCAGCGGGTTCTGTGTCCTGTACGCGTGGCTTTCGTGCCGCGGCTCTCTGTGTGCGTTTTTGTTTTGTTGTGTTTGTTTTTTGTTTATTTTTCTGCGGGATTCCCGCGAAACGCGGCACAGCCGCTCGGCCCGGGCTGCCGCGGCGGTCTCAGTGCTGCCGTCCTGTGGGCAAAGCGCGGTGCTGCACCCGGGCGCCCCAATGCCGTGCCGCAGCGCGCCTCAGTGCTGCCGCCCTGTGGCGAAACTCGGGTACTGCAGCGCACGGCCGGGGGCAGAGGCGCTGTTCGCCCCGCAGGGCTCGCAGCCAGGTATCTGTGTGTCAGTGTCCGTCCCCGTTTGTGTAAAAGCGACATCCCTGCCTCGATGGCTCCTTAGAACGTTTAAAGATGTAAATATTTCTACCACTAACATTGTCGATCCGGCTTCTTTCCTCAGTGGATCCGTTTTGCAGTCGGTGACCCACGATTGCTTGGAAACAGCAGAAGCTGTTCGCTCCGGCGGAGCGGATTGAAAGGACCAGCCGCTGGAGGATGCTGAAGACTCCTGGGTCGCTGATGGAAGCAGCTTTGCATAAAGCAAGGGGTACGTGAACCTGGGCATGCAGTGACGACTGCCCAGCAGGTAATGGAAGCTAAACCTTTACCTCCAACGCCCGACAAAAATAACGCCAAGAAATGCCACTGAAAAAAACACAGTCAGGGAGGGTTTTTTTTAAATTTCCTTTAGTTCCCCCCCCTCTCCCCCGCCCTGCTGCGTTTAGTGCAGTGAATGACCCATTGGGAGATGACTGTGGATCTGGCTGTTGAAGGGTGTCTGAAGGAGAAGGAGATGTGTGTAGAGCAGGATTGGTTGTGGGGGTGAGTGTAACTGGTTTGGATGTGGGGTTGTAAATTCTTTTTGGAGGCTTCCTAGTTTCTGCTGTCATCTGTGGGGTGAAGCGTCTTTCTGTGTGCAGGTTTGAAAGGTGCGACGTACGGAGCTCCATCATTTGCCACCAGAACTCCAAATCACAGAGACAACGTTGCTGTGCAGCTGCTAAGGACAGTGTGTGTCTCAGGTAGAGTAACGTCCTTTGTGCTCTGTGTGCGTGTTCCTCCCTTGAAACGAAGGTGCGCTGCCCGGAGTTTCACGTTCCGTGTGGTACCTGCTGGGCTGAGTCTCCTCCCTACGCTCGCCCGTTTTAGCCACGTCTCTGCTCCAGCCCAGTTCGGGAGCAGAGTGGGTCATCACTGACTGCAGGGCGGTTGCACCTTCTTCAAGCTGCTAACACAGGAGGATGACTTTGGCTTTCTGCTCACATCACACATTCAGATACTGGGCAAGCTGCGTATCTCCTTCAAAAAAGAAACACTGTCAAGGGGCTGACAGAGCGTGAGTTTCACAACACAACAAACCAACTCTGCTAGGCTTACATCGTTTTGGTGGTGCATAGCATGTTTCACTTAATCCCGTCATTGCAGGTCTCTTCTAGAGCCTCCATTGTCAAATCTTGCTGGTCATTCACCCAATTTCCTTTCCTAACTGTCTTCCCTTTTTCCTTAGCGTTTTGAGAAGCTTGATCCTGGGGTGTCTGGGGGTTGCCAGCTGACAAAATGACATTGCTGTGGCCTTGCTGAGAACAGGTGTCCCTGTGAGCCACCTCCCGGGAGCAGAGCTGAAGTTGAAAGGCGGCCTGAAAGCCCCGGTGAGAGTTTTCGTTAAAGAAACCGGAGATGATGGGGTTGACGCTGCTATTGAAAAAGGCCAGCCGGTGAGCAAAGGGATAGATATAAATGTGAAAGAACTGCAACTGGACATCTGAAAGGTTGACATAGTCAGAAAGCATCATCAGAGTCCACAAGGGAAGCCAGGAGAGGGTGAAAAGCAAAACCACAATAATGAGCATTTTGATTACTCTTTGTTTCTTCTTTGACGTGCTGTGCCATCGCTCCTGGCTGTGCTTTCCCACCGTGGGCATCGCAGTGTTGAAGAGAGCAATGCTTATCCTGGCGTACATGATAACAGTGAGCGGCAGGGGAGCCAGATAGATGTTTGCAAAGAGAACTGTTGTGTAGATCTTTCTCATTCCTGGGTCAGGCCAGTCCTCTCGGCACCAGTATACGGGGCGGGTTTCGTTGCCGTAGCCGAGGATCACCCTGAAATGTTTCTCTTCTTGTACGTGCAGCATGACGGCAGAAGGACGCGTGATTGCGATGGCCAGAATCCAAGTGACGGCTATGATGATGACTGCAGTTGAAACGGTCAGCTTCTGCTCGAACGGATGAACGATGCAGCGAAACCTGCAGCAAAGATATCCGGCGACATACGTAGAGAAGCTGATTAAGGAACGCTCACTCAAACAGGCAAGCATACGTTCACTTCTTCAATTGCATGCTTTTTAAACAGATTAAACATGATACTCCAGTTGTTGGAAGCTGTGCTGTTGCTGGAAAAGTTACCATCGTGCATTGCAAAGGGCCTCAGAAGGGAAACACTGATCAGGAAACTGGAAATAAGTTAGCAGATGCCAGTGTAAAACCAGCCACCGAAAAGACAGAGACCGATACAAAAGCCACATCTCTGATCCCAGGTGGCTGTCTCCTCCAGCCAACATCAGGAAACCGCAACAAAGAGGATAAGAAATTAATAGGAGATTTATAGCCGAATTAGAATTAGGGTCCAAAGAAGCTGTCACTGGTGATGGGAGAGCAGTGGTACCTCGCAGCGCAAGGAGCTGATGCGCTCTATTACGATTAGGTGAAAAGGTAAGAGTGAATTTATAAACTGTTTGCGAAGGAGTGACCCAGCAATGTGAAATGTGTCTAGAAAACCATCATCTTAATACTGTATACAGGGTATAAATAAGAACAATTGGATGAGTGAAATGTCCCAGGACAACACTGGCAAATAGGGTTCTCCAAGCTGCCTAGAAAAGAGGGGTATGGCTATTGGGTGGCACTCACAGCAGCTCCCTTCTCAGGTTGGCCAGGAGCATTCCCGTGCCGGGGGGCGGCTGCCGGCCTGTGGGCCGGGGGCTGCGGCTGTTTGGGGCGCTGCCCCCGCTTTGTTTTCCTAGGGGAGCCCCCCCCCGCTTTTTGGGGGTTGTGGTACGTGCACGTGTAAATGACACAATGAAAGTAAATGACACAATGAGCTGCCTGTCGGGGCCGTTTCCCTCGTGTGGCGTGACGGTGTCGCTTGTGGCGCCCCAGCGTGAGCAGGGGCCGGCGATGCGGGTGGGGGATGCGGGGGTCAAAAGGGAGTCCCCCTGAAAAGAGGGGGTCACAGTCCAAACGTGCCTGAAAATTCCCGGGGGAGGAGAACACGTGTTCGACCTGTAAACACGAGTGTGGGAATTGCAAACAGAGAAATCTGTCCTTGGTATTTATATATTGCAGGATGGCATTCACGTGTATATCAAATGCTTTTATATCAACCCCCTTTTCTACTCTATTATATAAAGGATTTTTAGAATGTAAAAAATTCCTGTTGATGGTTTTAAAAATACCAATATCTTGTCTATATGTAAATTAAAAAATGAAGGACTCGAAAATGAGAAAAAATTATATAGAAAGCAATTTAAAATAGAGAAAAGTGTGAGTAGGTAGAGCTACCTGTAATGACTGTGTGTTACATAATCTAAACGGATATTAAATATCATCTCTATGTATTCACTCATACCCGTGTACGTATTTTTTTAATAAGTGCAAATAGATATCTCCGTCTAAACCTGTGTAATTGTAAATATGTCAAAATCTGTAGATCTGGAAAGATCCTGAAGCAATGCGGGGCCGTGGGCCCGACGTCCGCTTCCTGCGGCAGGCGAGAGAGCGAGCCCCTCTCTCCGGGTGGCGAAGGCTCCCTCTGCGCGGCGTGCGGCGGGCCGGGGGCCAACGTGCGCGGCAGGGTCCGTGCGCGTATCCTGGAGCGGGACGGCTGCCTGGCGAGCGAGCCAGCGAGGCTCCATGTCCCCGAAGCCTCGTCTCGTGGAGCCCTGACACCCCACCGTGTTCTCCTAGGCTGAGGACGGCCGAGCGCCCCGAGTTACCGGAGAGGAAGGGAGGAGAGAAGGAGACGGGAGCGTCTGAGCTGTTAGAAGCCTCCTGGCAGCCACCGAAAGCGAGAGCCGCTGTGAGTCCCTGGCCCTCGGGGCCTCGTCCCCGGCTTGTGTGTCCTAGTGCCTCCCTGCCCCTCCGTCTCCTTTTTCCCCACGCTTTCTCTGGCCCGTTCTTTTCCCTGCCATTAGTTTCCTCTCTGTGTCTGTATGTGCTGCTCTGTCTCTTTCCTTCCTCCCTCCCTTCGCCGTCTCTCTCTCTGTGCCTTTGACGTGCTCGGCGTTGCCGGCTTTCTTCATTCCGTACGGCACTGTTCCCGTCCTCGTTCACGTTCTGAGCCTTTGTGCTGCCCCCCGCCCCGTTTTTTTTCTCTCTTTTTATTTTCTTTTTTCCTGTCCTCCGTCTCTCCGCAGGGCTCCTCATTCCTCTCTTTCTTCCTCCAAGCCCCTGTGTTCCCCGCGGTCTCTCGCTCTGCCATCGTTTTTGCCTGTTGCCCTCTCTCTTGCTTCCCGTTGATAGGAGGAACAAAAATCTTTTAGAAAGCCCTTGGCATAAGGCAGCAAGACCAGGCCTAACGGAACAGAAACCTAACAGAGAAACACTAGCTCTGTAGGGACTGGAGGTGGGGCAAAGCGAGATGTCCTTGGCTCGCAGGCTGGGAAAACGGGACGTTCCACTAAATGGAGAAGGAGCTACTTGAGTAGCAGCACAAAATGACAGCGGGCGTGCTCAAGAAATGAGGTCGAGGAGCCGACACCGGGGCAGGGGGCACTGGGGACCCCTGGAGACCCGTGATGGACACTGGCATACCAGAGATGGACTGCCAGCGAAGGGTGGGGTTATGGAAAGAACTTCTGTTTAATGCACTAACTAAGCGGTAGAAGCAAATGAATATGCAATAGGTGTATGTAAAGAATACCAAGAAGCGTGAATCACACGTACGCTCAAATACAGGGGCCATCCTCTGAGCGTGCAGTGCGCTGTATTGAAATTGCCCGCCGTTCAACACTTTCAGAACAGCGTTAGAGAGTCTTTTTTGCCGACTTTTTGGTATCTCTCCGCGTCCCGTGGTTCCTCGCCATGTCCCCGTGTCCCGCTCCCTGGCCGTGGTCGCGTTCCTCTCTGTCCCGTTGACCGTGCCGGGTTTTTTTCCTCCGTCTCCGCGCCGCTGCCGCCGCGCCGATTTGTTGCTTTCTGTGCCCTGTTCCTGGTGCTCTTCCGGCCTCTTTTCCTCTGTCCCCCCCGCTGCTTTGATCTCTGCCTTGTTTTTTCAGAGCCCTGTCCCTTTTTTCTCTTCTCGCTTTTGAAGAGAAGCTGCCAAGTTAACGTATACTGCGATGAAGTTATAGAAGGTGTACCCGTCATTAACCAGTTGACATGAGGTAAATGCTTTCTGACCGCCTGCACGATGAGGGGATATTTTTCACCTTTTAGATCCTTCTGCACGACAAGAGGGAGATGGAAGATTAAGTAACACGTTGTTTAGAAGCTGAGAGCTTAGTTTATATTTGACTAATAATTAACAGATGTATTGTCAGCGAGAAACTAAACAATTATAACTAACATCGTCAAATGAAATAAAGAACGTGGCTTAGCAGTGCTGCTGACTCTGCCGTCCCGTTTCTTTCCCCGTTTCAGGCGGTGAGCCAGCCGGAGGACCCGCTCTGTCCGGCCGCAGGGCCCGTGGAGCCGAGGACTCTCTTGGCGCACCCCGGGGATGTCTCTGGAGAGACTCCTCGTCTCGGTCGGATCGCCGCGGGGACGGACGAGGACCTCTGGTGAGAAGTCTTTCTTCTCTGAAATTTGGGACCGGTCACGTGCTCGCGAACTGTCCGTAAGTCGTGGTACGGAATTTCGGCAGGATAGCGTGGACGGGGTTGCGAGCACCTTAGAGGTATACAGTAGTTGCTGTGGAGTTGTTTGTGCGGCCAGCTTTTGGTGTTGGTTGTTCCCGTGCTCCGTTGTGGTGCAAAGCTGGCTCTGTATGTAGCTGTGAAGAGTACCGTAGTTCGGTTTAATTCTTGGATGTGCCTTGGTTCTGACTATGCACTTGAACACCGAAAACTACAGCAGGAGCTGCTGTGGCTTTAACTTGCGAGGAGTGTGAGCGTTGTGGAGCCATCTGTGTTGCAGAGTGTCCTAATTGCGGTGCTGAGTGTTAGAGAGATTTGAGCTGGGTACCGGAATTGTTTTGTTTTGGAGGCGGTGGGATAAACTTGGAGTACAACTTGTGAGGGCGGTGTGTCGTGGGTAGGTTTGAGTATTATCTGTGGAGTACTGCTGTAGGTGTTAATAGTTATTTGCTCGTATTTGTTACAAGATGAGCCGTGTCGTTCCATGTGACGCGTAATGGGAGGACGGCGTAGTAGCAGTATTCTGAAAAAGAGCCCGTTAGGGTGTATTTTAGCTCACAGGAAAGAGATTGAGGAACCACCTGGTGATAATGTGAATAGAGCAACCTTGATGAAATCTTGTGAGCAGAGGCCATAGTATAAATTGGACAAGGAAGGAAAGGCTGTGCGCAAAGCGCGGTGCTGCACCCGGGCGCCCCAATGCCGTGCCGCAGCGCGCCTCAGTGCTGCCGCCCTGTGGCGAAACTCGGGTACTGCAGCGCACGGCCGGGGGCAGAGGCGCTGTTCGCCCCGCAGGGCTCGCAGCCAGGTATCTGTGTGTCAGTGCCCGTCCCCATTTGTGTAAAAACGACATCCCTCCCTCGGTGGCTCCTTAGAACGTTTAAAGATGTAAATATTGCTACCACTAACATTGTCGATCCGGCTTCTTTCCTCAGTGTAAAGCAAAGGAGCGCGGTTTGTTGTTTCCTTTTAAAGGCGGCTGTTGGAAGCCGCGCGGGCAAAGGGCGTGGGGGTCCCGGCAGGGTGGCGAGAAGGCGAGTGAGGATGCAGAGCGGGCCAATCAGATCGCTCGGGAGGGCTGGAGGGGCGGAGCGCTGATAGGCGGGGAGAATGGCAATTGATGTGCGCAGGCAGCCAATCAGATTGCCAGAGGGGCGGGCGTTGAGGCCTCAGTACTGCGCATGCGCAAATTGCGCAGTCCTCAGTCAGGTCTGACCCTGTGGCGGGCACCTGGGCGCGGAGCGCGGGAAGGAGCATCCAATAGGAGGACGGCGCGCTGGGGTGAAAAGCAGCCAATCAGAGCGCACCGACTCAATCCTGTTTGAACAGCTGCCTCCCTGGCATGCGCGTCCGTGGTGTCTCGGGGCGGGCACCGGGAGTTAACGGGGAAACGGGGTTCGAGGCGAGGGAGGGGAGGCTGAGGAGCGCTCATTTTGGCCTCTCCTTCCCCTTGCCCTGCCTCTCCGTCCCTTTTGCCTCTCTCTCCCTCTCTCTGTGTCACCTTGTCTTGCTCCCTGTCCCTATCTTTCTCTGACAAGCTGACCTGCTCCTTGCCCTCCTTTTGTATGGAATCACAGGCTCATTCTGCTTGGAGAAGACGTGCAATTTTCTAATGACTTGACGGTTTAGAGAAACGGCCTGGAAGAGATCATTCCTTTGTCTTTTTTTGGTGTGTGTTTTTTGTGTTTTGTTTTTTTTTTTTTCCCCACGTGGGGAAAAAAAAAAAAAAAAAAAAAGAGGCAAATTCAGTGCCTCTGCGGAGAAGCTGGCGACCAGTTTTAGTTAAGAACGCACACCCCGTTGGCGAACGGGTCCCGCGGCAGTTCCACGTGTTGCAGGTAAAAGAAGGAAGTTTGATCTGCCATAGAGGAACAGCCGCCTCTTTCCCTCCTTAGGGTCGAGCGTTGCCCTTGTCTTTGTTCACATGAATTTATGGGCACGCTGGAAATAGCCTTTAAGATTTATATGTAGAGTTTAATCTAAGTGGTAAGTGGCATGGGCATAGTTAATTTTTGAACACCTTGCTGCCAGTTGAAATGTAAGGGATGAAATGTGATGGGAAGTAATAAGTAAATTTGGGTTTGACTTCTAGGGTGTTTTTTTCCCCATTAGTGGAAATCAATGGCACCGTTGTCCTGTGGCTCAATCTCCGTTCTGTTCCGTGGAGTCTTCAATTTAGGATGTTCAGGTAAGAAAGTTTGTCCTTCCAAAGAATGACCAGCCATTGGTAGGACAGAGAGAGGCTTTTAAGTGCATGATCAGAATTTAAGCCAAATTCCACTTGACGTTGCTGCTGTTGGTTTTGGCTTTCACTGGTTTCCCCACAGCTCCCTAGTGTGTTTGGGAGCTCGGAGTGGGCATTTTTTTCCCCCAGGGAGAGGCTATGCTTAAGAATGAATTTGTTTCCTTAGAGGAGTGAGAGTCCGTTTGTGTAACACAAAGAAAAACCCCAGCCTAGTGGAGTTCTGAGTGTGTGTCTGTGAGATGGCTGCTTTACTTTGATGAGTTCACACCTGTGCAATTGTAATGCCAAAGAGCAATGCAAGATAGGAGGGTTTTTTCCGCTGTGGGGGGGGATGCATAAAACCAGAGCTAAGGTGCGGTTGCAGGCTTGGTGGTGTGGCGAGTGGGGCGCCGCTTCGGTGGGAGCTCGGGGTGAGGCCCAGCGGGTTCTGTGTCCTGTACGCGTGGCTTTCGTGCCGCGGCCCTCTGTGTGCGTTTTTGTTTTGTTGTGTTTGTTTTTTGTGTTTTTTTCTGCGGGATTCCCGCGAAACGCGGCACAGCCGCTCGGCCCGGGCTGCCGCGGCGGTCTCAGTGCTGCCGTCCTGTGGGCAAAGCGCGGTGCTGCACCCGGGCGCCCCAATGCCGTGCCGCAGCGCGCCTCAGTGCTGCCGCCCTGTGGCGAAACTCGGGTACTGCGGCGCACGGCCGGGGGCAGAGGCGCTGTTCGCCCCGCAGGGCTCGCAGCCAGGTATCTGTGTGTCAGTGTCCGTCCCCGTTTGTGTAAAAACGACATCCCTGCCTCGATGGCTCCTTAGAACGTTTAAAGATGTAAATATTTCTACCACTAACATTGTCGATCCGACTTCTTTCCTCAGTGGATCCGTTTTGCAGTCGGTGACCCACGATTGCTTGGAAACAGCAGAAGCTGTTCGCTCCGGCGGAGCGGATTGAAAGGACCAGCCGCTGGAGGATGCTGAAGACTCCTGGGTCGCTGATGGAAGCAGCTTTGCATAAAGCAAGGGGTACGTGAACCTGGGCATGCAGTGACGACTGCCCAGCAGGTAATGGAAGCTAAACCTTTACCTCCAACGCCCGACAAAAATAACGCCAAGAAATGCCACTGAAAAAAACACAGTCAGGGAGGGTTTTTTTTAAATTTCCTTTAGTTCCCCCCCCCTCTCCCCCGCCCTGCTGCGTTTAGTGCAGCGAATGACCCATTGGGTGTGGATCTGGCTGTTGAAGGGTGTCTGAAGGAGAAGGAGATGTGTGTAGAGCAGGATTGGTTGTGGGGGTGAGTGTAACTGGTTTGGATGTGGGGTTGTAAATTCTTTTTGGAGGCTTCCTAGTTTCTGGTGTCATCTGTGGGGTGAAGCGTCTTTCTGTGTGCAGGTTTGAAAGGTGCGACGTACGGAGCTCCATCATTTGCCACCAGAACTCCAAATCACAGAGACAACGTTGCTGTGCAGCTGCTAAGGACAGTGTGTGTCTCAGGTAGAGTAACGTCCTTTGTGCTCTGTGTGCGTGTTCCTCCCTTGAAACGAAGGTGCGCTGCCCGGAGTTTCACGTTCCGTGTGGTACCTGCTGGGCTGAGTCTCCTCCCTACGCTCGCCCGTTTTAGCCACGTCTCTGCTCCAGCCCAGTTCGGGAGCAGAGTGGGTCATCACTGACTGCAGGGCGGTTGCACCTTCTTCAAGCTGCTAACACAGGAGGATGACTTTGGCTTTCTGCTCACATCACACATTCAGATACTGGGCAAGCTGTGTATCTCCTTCAAAAAAGAAACACTGTCAAGGGGCTGACAGAGCGTGAGTTTCACAACACAACAAACCAACTCTGCTAGGCTTACATCGTTTTGGTGGTGCATAGCATGTTTCACTTAATCCCGTCATTGCAGGTCTCTTCTAGAGCCTCCATTGTCAAATCTTGCTGGTCATTCACCCAATTTCCTTTCCTAACTGTCTTCCCTTTTTCCTTAGCGTTTTGAGAAGCTTGATCCTGGGGTGTCTGGGGGTTGCCAGCTGACAAAATGACCTTGCTGTGGCCTTGCTGAGAACAGGTGTCCCTGTGAGCCACCTCCCGGGAGCAGAGCTGAAGTTGAAAGGCGGCCTGAAAGCCCCGGTGAGAGTTTTCGTTAAAGAAACCGGAGATGATGGGGTTGACGCTGCTATTGAAAAAGGCCAGCCGGTGAGCAAAGGGATAGATATAAATGTGAAAGAACTGCAACTGGACATCTGAAAGGTTGACATAGTCAGAAAGCATCATCAGAGTCCACAAGGGAAGCCAGGAGAGGGTGAAAAGCAAAACCACAATAATGAGCATTTTGATTACTCTTTGTTTCTTCTTTGACGTGCTGTGCCATCGCTCCTGGCTGTGCTTTCCCACCGTGGGCATCGCAGTGTTGAAGAGAGCAATGCTTATCCTGGCGTACATGATAACAGTGAGCGACAGGGGAGCCAGATAGATGTTTGCAAAGAGAACTGTTGTGTAGATCTTTCTCATTCCTGGGTCAGGCCAGTCCTCTCGGCACCAGTATACGGGGCGGGTTTCGTTGCCGTAGCCGAGGATCACCCTGAAATGTTTCTCTTCTTGTACGTGCAGCATGACGGCAGAAGGACGCGTGATTGCGATGGCCAGAATCCAAGTGACGGCTATGATGATGACTGCAGTTGAAACGGTCAGCTTCTGCTCGAACGGATGAACGATGCAGCGAAACCTGCAGCAAAGATATCCGGCGACATACGTAGAGAAGCTGATTAAGGAACGCTCACTCAAACAGGCAAGCATACGTTCACTTCTTCAATTGCATGCTTTTTAAACAGATGAAACATGATACTCCAGTTGTTGGAAGCTGTGCTGTTGCTGGAAAAGTTACCATCGTGCGTTGCAAAGGGCCTCAGAAGGGAAACACTGATCAGGAAACTGGAAATAAGTTAGCAGATGCCAGTGTGAAACCAGCCACCGAAAGGACAGAGACCGATACAAAAGCCACACCTCTGATCCCAGGTGGCTGTCTCCTCCAGCCAACATCAGGAAACCGCAACAAAGAGGATAAGAAATTAATAGGAGATTTATAGCCGAATTAGAATTAGGGTCCAAAGAAGCTGTCACTGGTGACGGGAGAGCAGTGGTACCTCGCAGCGCAAGGAGCTGATGCGCTCTATTAAGATTAGGTGAAAAGGTAAGAGTGAATTTATAAACTGTTTGCGAAGGAGTGACCCAGCAATGTGAAATGTGTCTAGAAAACCATCATCTTAATACTGTATACAGGGTATAAATCAGAACAATTGGACGAGGGAAATGTCCCAGGACAACACTGGCAAATAGGGTTCTCCAAGCTGCCTAGAAAAGAGGGGTATGGCTATTGGGTGGCACTCACAGCAGCTCCCTTCTCAGGTTGGCCAGGAGCATTCCCGTGCCGGGGGGCGGCTGCCGGCCTGTGGGCCGGGGGCTGCGGCTGTTTGGGGCGCTGCCCCCGCTTTGTTTTCCTAGGGGAGCCCCCCCCCGCTTTTTGGGGGTTGTGGTACGTGCACGTGTAAATGACACAATGAGAGTAAATGACACAATGAGCTGCCTGTCGGGGCCGTTTCCCTCGTGTCGCGTGACGGTGTCGCTTGTGGCGCCCCAGCGTGAGCAGGGGCCGGCGATGCGGGTGGGGGATGCGGGGGTCAAAAGGGAGTCCCCCTGAAAAGAGGGGGTTACAGTCCAAACGTGCCTGAAAATTCCCGGGGGAGGAGAACACGTGTTCGACCTGTAAACACGAGTGTGGGAATTGCAAACAGAGAAATCTGTCCTTGGTATTTATAAATTGCAGGATGGCATTCACGTGTATATCAAATGCTTTTATATCAACCCCCTTTTCTACTCTATTATATAAAGGATTTTTAGAATGTAAAAAATTCCTGTTGATGGTTTTAAAAATAGCAATATCTTGTCTATATGTAAATTAAAAAATGAAGGACTCGAAAATGAGAAAAAATTATATAGAAAGCAATTTAAAATAGAGAAAAGTGTGAGTAGGTAGAGCTACCTGTAATGACTGTGCGTTACATAATCTAAACGGATATTAAATATCATCTCTATGTATTCACTCATACCCGTGTACGTATTTTTTTAATAAGTGCAAATAGATATCTCCGTTTAAACCTGTGTAATTGTAAATATGTCAAAATCTGTAGATCTGGAAGGATCCTGAAGCAATGCGGGGCTGTGGGCCCGACGTCCGCTTCCTGCGGCAGGCGAGAGAGCGAGCCCCTCTCTCCGGGTGGCGAAGGCTCCCTCTGCGCGGCGTGCGGCGGGCCGGGGGCCAACGTGCGCGGCAGGGTCCGTGCGCGTATCCTGGAGCGGGACGGCTGCCTGGCGAGCGAGCCAGCGAGGCTCCATGTCCCCGAAGCCTCGTCTCGTGGAGCCCTGACACCCCACCGTGTTCTCCTAGGCTGAGGACGGCCGAGCGCCCCGAGTTACCGGAGAGGAAGGGAGGAGAGAAGGAGACGGGAGCGTCTGAGCTGTTAGAAGCCTCCTGGCAGCCACCGAAAGCGAGAGCCGCTGTGAGTCCCTGGCCCTCGGGGCCTCGTCCCCGGCTTGTGTGTCCTGGTGCCTTCCTGCCCCTCCGTCTCCTTTTTCCCCACGCTTTCTCTGGCCCGTTCTTTTCCCTGCCATTAGTTTCCTCTCTGTGTCTGTATGTGCTGCTCTGTCTCTTTCCTTCCTCCCTCCCTTCGCCGTCTCTCTCTCTGTGCCTTTGTCGTGCTCGGCGTTGCCGGCTTTCTTCATTCCGTACGGCACTGTTCCCGTCCTCGTTCACGTTCTGAGCCTTTGTGCTGCCCCCCGCCCCGTTTTTTTTCTCTCTTTTTATTTTCTTTTTTCCTGTCCTCCGTCTCTCCGCGGGGCTCCTCATTCCTCTCTTTCTTCCTCCAAGCCCCTGTGTTCCCCGCGGTCTCTCGCTCTGCCATCGTTTTTGCCTGTTGCCCTCTCTCTTGCTTCCCGTTGATAGGAGGAACAAAAATCTTTTAGAAAGCCCTTGGCATAAGGCAGCAAGACCAGGCCTAACGGAACAGAAACCTAACAGAGAAACACTAGCTCTGTAGGGACTGGAGGTGGGGCAAAGCGGGATGTCCTTGGCTCGCAGGCTGGGAAAATGGGACGTTCCACTAAATGGAGAAGGAGCTACTTGAGTAGCAGCACAAAATGACAGCGGGCGTGCTCAAGAAATGAGGTCGAGGAGCCGACACCGGGGCAGGGGGCACCGGGCTGCAGGGGCACCGGGGACCCCTGGAGACCCTTGATGGACACTGGCATACCAGAGATGGACTGCCAGCGAAGGGTGGGGTTATGGAAAGAACTTCTGTTTAATGCACTAACTAAGCGGTAGAAGCAAATGAATATGCAATAGGTGTATGTAAAGAATACCAAGAAGCGTGAATCACACGTACGCTCAAATACAGGGGCCATCCTCTGAGCGTGCGGTGCGCTGTATTGAAATTGCCCGCCGTTCAACACTTTCAGAACAGCGTTAGAGAGTCTTTTTTGCCGACTTTTTGGTATCTCTCCGCGTCCCGTGGTTCCTCGCCGTGTCCCCGTGTCCCGCTCCCTGGCCGTGGTCGCGTTCCTCTCTGTCCCGTTGACCGTGCCGGGTTTTTTTCCTCCGTCTCCGCGCCGCTGCCGCCGCGCCGATTTGTTGCTTTCTGTGCCCTGTTCCTGGTGCTCTTCCGGCCTCTTTTCCTCTGTCCCCCCCGCTGCTTTGATCTCTGCCTTGTTTTTTCAGAGCCCTGTCCCTTTTCTCTCTTCTCGCTTTTGAAGAGAAGCTGCCAAGTTAACGTATACTGCGAGGAAGTTATAGAAGGTGTACCCGTCATTAACCAGTTGACATGAGGTAAATGCTTTCTGACCGCCTGCACGATGAGGGGATATTTTTCACCTTTTAGATCCTTCTGCACGACAAGAGGGAGATGGAAGGTTAAGTAACACGTTGTTTAGAAGCTGAGAGCTTAGTTTATATTTGACTAATAATTAACAGATGTATTGTCAGCGAGAAACTAAACAATTATAACTAACATCGTCAAATGAAATAAAGAACGTGGCTCAGCAGTGCTGCTGACTCTGCCGTCCCGTTTCTTTCCCCGTTTCAGGCGGTGAGCCAGCCGGAGGACCCGCTCTGTCCGGCCGCAGGGCCCGTGGAGCCGAGGACTCTCTTGGCGCACCCCGGGGATGTCTCTGGAGAGACTCCTCGTCTCGGTCGGATCGCCGCGGGGACGGACGAGGACCTCTGGTGAGAAGTCTTTCTTCTCTGAAATTTGGGACCGGTCACGTGCTCGCGAACTGTCCGTAAGTCGTGGTACGGAATTTCGGCAGGATAGCGTGGACGGGGTTGCGAGCACCTTAGAGGTATACAGTAGTTGCTGTGGAGTTGTTTGTGCGGCCAGCTTTTGGTGTTGGTTGTTCCCGTGCTCCGTTGTGGTGCAAAGCTGGCTCTGTATGTAGCTGTGAAGAGTACCGTAGTTCGGTTTAATTCTTGGATGTGCCTTGGTTCTGACTATGCACTTGAACACCAAAAACTACAGCAGGAGCTAAACTTGCAAGGAGTGTGAGCGTTGTGGAGCCATCTGTGTTGCAGAGTGTCCTAATTGCGGTGCTGAGTGTTAGAGAGATTTGAGCTGGGTACCGGAATTGTTTTGTTTTGGAGACGGTGGAATAAACTTGGAGTACAACTTGTGAGGGCGGTGTGTCGTGGGTAGGTTTGAGTATTATCTGTGGAGTACTGCTGTAGGTGTTAATAGTTATTTGCTCGTATTTGTTACAAGATGAGCCGTGTCGTTCCGTGTGACGCGTAATGGGAGGACGGCGTAGTAGCGGTATTCTGAAAAAGAGCCCGTTAGGGTGTATTTTAGCTCACAGGAAAGAGATTGAGGAACCACCTGGTGATAATGTGAATAGAGCAACCTTGATGAAATCTTGTGAGCAGAGGCCATAGTATAAATTGGACAAGGAAGGAAAGGCTGTGCGCAAAGCGCGGTGCTGCACCCGGGCGCCCCAATGCCGTGCCGCAGCGCGCCTCAGTGCTGCCGCCCTGTGGCGAAACTCGGGTACTGCAGCGCACGGCCGGGGGCAGAGGCGCTGTTCGCCCCGCAGGGCTCGCAGCCAGGTATCTGTGTGTCAGTGCCCGTCCCCATTTGTGTAAAAACGACATCCCTCCCTCGGTGGCTCCTTAGAACGTTTAAAGATGTAAATATTGCTACCACTAACATTGTCGATCCGGCTTCTTTCCTCAGTGTAAAGCAAAGGAGCGCGGTTTGTTGTTTCCTTTTAAAGGCGGCTGTTGGAAGCCGCGCGGGCAAAGGGCGTGGGGGTCCCGGCAGGGTGGCGAGAAGGCGAGTGAGGATGCAGAGCGGGCCAATCAGATCGCTCGGGAGGGCTGGAGGGGCGGAGCGCTGATAGGCGGGGAGAATGGCAATTGATGTGCGCAGGCAGCCAATCAGATTGCCAGAGGGGCGGGCGTTGAGGCCTCAGTACTGCGCATGCCCAAATTGCGCAGTCCTCAGTCAGGTCTGACCCTGTGGCGGGCACCTGAGCGCGGAGCGCGGGAAGGAGCATCCAATAGGAGGACGGCGCGCTGGGGTGAAAAGCAGCCAATCAGAGCGCACCGACTCAATCCCGTTTGAACAGCTGCCTCCCTGACATGCGCGTCCGTGGTGTCTCGGGGCGGGCACCGGGAGTTAACGGGGAAACGGGGTTCGAGGCGAGGGAGGGGAGGCTGAGGAGCGCTCATTTTGGCCTCTCCTTCCCCTTGCCCTGCCTCTCCGTCCCTTTTGCCTCTCTCTCCCTCTCTCTGTGTCACCTTGTCTTGCTCCCTGTCCCTATCTTTCTCTGACAAGCTGACCTGCTCCTTGCCCTCCTTTTGTATGGAATCACAGGCTCATTCTGCTTGGAGAAGACATGTGCAATTTTCTAATGACTTGACGGTTTAGAGAAACGGCCTGGAAGAGATCATTCCTTTGTCTTTTTTTGGTGTGTGTTTTTTGGCGAATTCAGTGCCTCTGCGGAGAAGCTGGCGACCAGTTTTAGTTAAGAACGCACACCCCGTTGGCGAACGGGTCCCGCGGCAGTTCCACGTGTTGCAGGTAAAAGAAGGAAGTTTGATCTGCCATAGAGGAACAGCCGCCTCTTTCCCTCCTTAGGGTCGAGCGTTGCCCTTGTCTTTGTTCACATGAATTTATGGGCACGCTGGAAATAGCCTTTAAGATTTATATGTAGAGTTTAATCTAAGTGGTAAGTGGCATGGGCATAGTTAATTTTTGAACACCTTGCTGCCAGTTGAAATGTAAGGGATGAAATGTGATGGGAAGTAATAAGTAAATTTGGGTTTGACTTCTAGGGTGTTTTTTTCCCCATTAGTGTAAATCAATGGCACCGTTGTCCTGTGGCTCAATCTCCGTTCTGTTCCGTGGAGTCTTCAATTTAGGATGTTCAGGTAAGAAAGTTTGTCCTTCCAAAGAATGACCAGCCATTGGTAGGACAGAGAGAGGCTTTTAAGTGCATGATCAGAATTTAAGCCAAATTCCACTTGACGTTGCTGCTGTTGGTTTTGGCTTTCACTGGTTTCCCCACAGCTCCCTAGTGTGTTTGGGAGCTCGGAGTGGGCATTTTTTTCCCCCAGGGAGAGGCTATGCTTAAGAATGAATTTGTTTCCTTAGAGGAGTGAGAGTCCGTTTGTGTAACACAAAGAAAAACCCCAGCCTAGTGGAGTTGTGAGTGTGTGTCTGTGAGATGGCTGCTTTACTTTGATGAGTTCACACCTGTGCAATTGTAATGCCAAAGAGCAATGCAAGATAGGAGGGTTTTTTCCGCTGTGGGGGGTGATGCATAAAACCAGAGCTAAGGTGCGGTTGCAGGCTTGGTGGTGTGGCGAGTGGGGCGCCGCTTCGGTGGGAGCTCGGGGTGAGGCCCAGCGGGTTCTGTGTCCTGTACGCGTGGCTTTCGTGCCGCGGCCCTCTGTGTGCGTTTTTGTTTTGTTGTGTTTGTTTTTTGTGTTTTTTTCTGCGGGATTCCCGCGAAACGCGGCACAGCCGCTCGGCCCGGGCTGCCGCGGCGGTCTCAGTGCTGCCGTCCTGTGGGCAAAGCGCGGTGCTGCACCCGGGCGCCCCAATGCCGTGCCGCAGCGCGCCTCAGTGCTGCCGCCCTGTGGCGAAACTCGGGTACTGCAGCGCACGGCCGGGGGCAGAGGCGCTGTTCGCCCCGCAGGGCTCGCAGCCAGGTATCTGTGTGTCAGTGTCCGTCCCCGTTTGTGTAAAAACGACATCCCTGCCTCGATGGCTCCTTAGAACGTTTAAAGATGTAAATATTTCTACCACTAACATTGTCGATCCGACTTCTTTCCTCAGTGGATCCGTTTTGCAGTCGGTGACCCACGATTGCTTGGAAACAGCAGAAGCTGTTCGCTCCGGCGGAGCGGATTGAAAGGACCAGCCGCTGGAGGATGCTGAAGACTCCTGGGTCGCTGATGGAAGCAGCTTTGCATAAAGCAAGGGGTACGTGAACCTGGGCATGCAGTGACGACTGCCCAGCAGGTAATGGAAGCTAAACCTTTACCTCCAACGCCCGACAAAAATAACGCCAAGAAATGCCACTGAAAAAAACACAGTCAGGGAGGGTTTTTTTTAAATTTCCTTTAGTTCCCCCCCCCTCTCCCCCGCCCTGCTGCGTTTAGTGCAGCGAATGACCCATTGGGAGATGACTGTGGATCTGGCTGTTGAAGGGTGTCTGAAGGAGAAGGAGATGTGTGTAGAGCAGGATTGGTTGTGGGGGTGAGTGTAACTGGTTTGGATGTGGGGTTGTAAATTCTTTTTGGAGGCTTCCTAGTTTCTGGTGTCATCTGTGGGGTGAAGCGTCTTTCTGTGTGCAGGTTTGAAAGGTGCGACGTACGGAGCTCCATCATTTGCCACCAGAACTCCAAATCACAGAGACAACGTTGCTGTGCAGCTGCTAAGGACAGTGTGTGTCTCAGGTAGAGTAACGTCCTTTGTGCTCTGTGTGCGTGTTCCTCCCTTGAAACGAAGGTGCGCTGCCCGGAGTTTCACGTTCCGTGTGGTACCTGCTGGGCTGAGTCTCCTCCCTACGCTCGCCCGTTTTAGCCACGTCTCTGCTCCAGCCCAGTTCGGGAGCAGAGTGGGTCATCACTGACTGCAGGGCGGTTGCACCTTCTTCAAGCTGCTAACACAGGAGGATGACTTTGGCTTTCTGCTCACATCACACATTCAGATACTGGGCAAGCTGTGTATCTCCTTCAAAAAAGAAACACTGTCAAGGGGCTGACAGAGCGTGAGTTTCACAACACAACAAACCAACTCTGCTAGGCTTACATCGTTTTGGTGGTGCATAGCATGTTTCACTTAATCCCGTCATTGCAGGTCTCTTCTAGAGCCTCCATTGTCAAATCTTGCTGGTCATTCACCCAATTTCCTTTCCTAACTGTCTTCCCTTTTTCCTTAGCGTTTTGAGAAGCTTGATCCTGGGGTGTCTGGGGGTTGCCAGCTGACAAAATGACCTTGCTGTGGCCTTGCTGAGAACAGGTGTCCCTGTGAGCCACCTCCCGGGAGCAGAGCTGAAGTTGAAAGGCGGCCTGAAAGCCCCGGTGAGAGTTTTCGTTAAAGAAACCGGAGATGATGGGGTTGACGCTGCTATTGAAAAAGGCCAGCCGGTGAGCAAAGGGATAGATATAAATGTGAAAGAACTGCAACTGGACATCTGAAAGGTTGACATAGTCAGAAAGCATCATCAGAGTCCACAAGGGAAGCCAGGAGAGGGTGAAAAGCAAAACCACAATAATGAGCATTTTGATTACTCTTTGTTTCTTCTTTGACGTGCTGTGCCATCGCTCCTGGCTGTGCTTTCCCACCGTGGGCATCGCAGTGTTGAAGAGAGCAATGCTTATCCTGGCGTACATGATAACAGTGAGCGACAGGGGAGCCAGATAGATGTTTGCAAAGAGAACTGTTGTGTAGATCTTTCTCATTCCTGGGTCAGGCCAGTCCTCTCGGCACCAGTATACGGGGCGGGTTTCGTTGCCGTAGCCGAGGATCACCCTGAAATGTTTCTCTTCTTGTACGTGCAGCATGACGGCAGAAGGACGCGTGATTGCGATGGCCAGAATCCAAGTGACGGCTATGATGATGACTGCAGTTGAAACGGTCAGCTTCTGCTCGAACGGATGAACGATGCAGCGAAACCTGCAGCAAAGATATCCGGCGACATACGTAGAGAAGCTGATTAAGGAACGCTCACTCAAACAGGCAAGCATACGTTCACTTCTTCAATTGCATGCTTTTTAAACAGATGAAACATGATACTCCAGTTGTTGGAAGCTGTGCTGTTGCTGGAAAAGTTACCATCGTGCGTTGCAAAGGGCCTCAGAAGGGAAACACTGATCAGGAAACTGGAAATAAGTTAGCAGATGCCAGTGTGAAACCAGCCACCGAAAGGACAGAGACCGATACAAAAGCCACACCTCTGATCCCAGGTGGCTGTCTCCTCCAGCCAACATCAGGAAACCGCAACAAAGAGGATAAGAAATTAATAGGAGATTTATAGCCGAATTAGAATTAGGGTCCAAAGAAGCTGTCACTGGTGACGGGAGAGCAGTGGTACCTCGCAGCGCAAGGAGCTGATGCGCTCTATTAAGATTAGGTGAAAAGGTAAGAGTGAATTTATAAACTGTTTGCGAAGGAGTGACCCAGCAATGTGAAATGTGTCTAGAAAACCATCATCTTAATACTGTATACAGGGTATAAATCAGAACAATTGGACGAGGGAAATGTCCCAGGACAACACTGGCAAATAGGGTTCTCCAAGCTGCCTAGAAAAGAGGGGTATGGCTATTGGGTGGCACTCACAGCAGCTCCCTTCTCAGGTTGGCCAGGAGCATTCCCGTGCCGGGGGCTGCGGCTGTTTGGGGCGCTGCCCCCGCTTTGTTTTCCTAGGGGAGCCCCCCCCCGCTTTTTGGGGGTTGTGGTACGTGCACGTGTAAATGACACAATGAGAGTAAATGACACAATGAGCTGCCTGTCGGGGCCGTTTCCCTCGTGTCGCGTGACGGTGTCGCTTGTGGCGCCCCAGCGTGAGCAGGGGCCGGCGATGCGGGTGGGGGATGCGGGGGTCAAAAGGGAGTCCCCCTGAAAAGAGGGGGTTACAGTCCAAACGTGCCTGAAAATTCCCGGGGGAGGAGAACACGTGTTCGACCTGTAAACACGAGTGTGGGAATTGCAAACAGAGAAATCTGTCCTTGGTATTTATAAATTGCAGGATGGCATTCACGTGTATATCAAATGCTTTTATATCAACCCCCTTTTCTACTCTATTATATAAAGGATTTTTAGAATGTAAAAAATTCCTGTTGATGGTTTTAAAAATAGCAATATCTTGTCTATATGTAAATTAAAAAATGAAGGACTCGAAAATGAGAAAAAATTATATAGAAAGCAATTTAAAATAGAGAAAAGTGTGAGTAGGTAGAGCTACCTGTAATGACTGTGCGTTACATAATCTAAACGGATATTAAATATCATCTCTATGTATTCACTCATACCCGTGTACGTATTTTTTTAATAAGTGCAAATAGATATCTCCGTTTAAACCTGTGTAATTGTAAATATGTCAAAATCTGTAGATCTGGAAGGATCCTGAAGCAATGCGGGGCTGTGGGCCCAACGTCCGCTTCCTGCGGCAGGCGAGAGAGCGAGCCCCTCTCTCCGGGTGGCGAAGGCTCCCTCTGCGCGGCGTGCGGCGGGCCGGGGGCCAACGTGCGCGGCAGGGTCCGTGCGCGTATCCTGGAGCGGGACGGCTGCCTGGCGAGCGAGCCAGCGAGGCTCCATGTCCCCGAAGCCTCGTCTCGTGGAGCCCTGACACCCCACCGTGTTCTCCTAGGCTGAGGACGGCCGAGCGCCCCGAGTTACCGGAGAGGAAGGGAGGAGAGAAGGAGACGGGAGCGTCTGAGCTGTTAGAAGCCTCCTGGCAGCCACCGAAAGCGAGAGCCGCTGTGAGTCCCTGGCCCTCGGGGCCTCGTCCCCGGCTTGTGTGTCCTGGTGCCTTCCTGCCCCTCCGTCTCCTTTTTCCCCACGCTTTCTCTGGCCCGTTCTTTTCCCTGCCATTAGTTTCCTCTCTGTGTCTGTATGTGCTGCTCTGTCTCTTTCCTTCCTCCCTCCCTTCGCCGTCTCTCTCTCTGTGCCTTTGTCGTGCTCGGCGTTGCCGGCTTTCTTCATTCCGTACGGCACTGTTCCCGTCCTCGTTCACGTTCTGAGCCTTTGTGCTGCCCCCCGCCCCGTTTTTTTTCTCTCTTTTTATTTTCTTTTTTCCTGTCCTCCGTCTCTCCGCGGGGCTCCTCATTCCTCTCTTTCTTCCTCCAAGCCCCTGTGTTCCCCGCGGTCTCTCGCTCTGCCATCGTTTTTGCCTGTTGCCCTCTCTCTTGCTTCCCGTTGATAGGAGGAACAAAAATCTTTTAGAAAGCCCTTGGCATAAGGCAGCAAGACCAGGCCTAACGGAACAGAAACCTAACAGAGAAACACTAGCTCTGTAGGGACTGGAGGTGGGGCAAAGCGGGATGTCCTTGGCTCGCAGGCTGGGAAAATGGGACGTTCCACTAAATGGAGAAGGAGCTACTTGAGTAGCAGCACAAAATGACAGCGGGCGTGCTCAAGAAATGAGGTCGAGGAGCCGACACCGGGGCAGGGGGCACCGGGCTGCAGGGGCACCGGGGACCCCTGGAGACCCTTGATGGACACTGGCATACCAGAGATGGACTGCCAGCGAAGGGTGGGGTTATGGAAAGAACTTCTGTTTAATGCACTAACTAAGCGGTAGAAGCAAATGAATATGCAATAGGTGTATGTAAAGAATACCAAGAAGCGTGAATCACACGTACGCTCAAATACAGGGGCCATCCTCTGAGCGTGCGGTGCGCTGTATTGAAATTGCCCGCCGTTCAACACTTTCAGAACAGCGTTAGAGAGTCTTTTTTGCCGACTTTTTGGTATCTCTCCGCGTCCCGTGGTTCCTCGCCGTGTCCCCGTGTCCCGCTCCCTGGCCGTGGTCGCGTTCCTCTCTGTCCCGTTGACCGTGCCGGGTTTTTTTCCTCCGTCTCCGCGCCGCTGCCGCCGCGCCGATTTGTTGCTTTCTGTGCCCTGTTCCTGGTGCTCTTCCGGCCTCTTTTCCTCTGTCCCCCCCGCTGCTTTGATCTCTGCCTTGTTTTTTCAGAGCCCTGTCCCTTTTCTCTCTTCTCGCTTTTGAAGAGAAGCTGCCAAGTTAACGTATACTGCGAGGAAGTTATAGAAGGTGTACCCGTCATTAACCAGTTGACATGAGGTAAATGCTTTCTGACCGCCTGCACGATGAGGGGATATTTTTCACCTTTTAGATCCTTCTGCACGACAAGAGGGAGATGGAAGGTTAAGTAACACGTTGTTTAGAAGCTGAGAGCTTAGTTTATATTTGACTAATAATTAACAGATGTATTGTCAGCGAGAAACTAAACAATTATAACTAACATCGTCAAATGAAATAAAGAACGTGGCTCAGCAGTGCTGCTGACTCTGCCGTCCCGTTTCTTTCCCCGTTTCAGGCGGTGAGCCAGCCGGAGGACCCGCTCTGTCCGGCCGCAGGGCCCGTGGAGCCGAGGACTCTCTTGGCGCACCCCGGGGATGTCTCTGGAGAGACTCCTCGTCTCGGTCGGATCGCCGCGGGGACGGACGAGGACCTCTGGTGAGAAGTCTTTCTTCTCTGAAATTTGGGACCGGTCACGTGCTCGCGAACTGTCCGTAAGTCGTGGTACGGAATTTCGGCAGGATAGCGTGGACGGGGTTGCGAGCACCTTAGAGGTATACAGTAGTTGCTGTGGAGTTGTTTGTGCGGCCAGCTTTTGGTGTTGGTTGTTCCCGTGCTCCGTTGTGGTGCAAAGCTGGCTCTGTATGTAGCTGTGAAGAGTACCGTAGTTCGGTTTAATTCTTGGATGTGCCTTGGTTCTGACTATGCACTTGAACACCAAAAACTACAGCAGGAGCTAAACTTGCAAGGAGTGTGAGCGTTGTGGAGCCATCTGTGTTGCAGAGTGTCCTAATTGCGGTGCTGAGTGTTAGAGAGATTTGAGCTGGGTACCGGAATTGTTTTGTTTTGGAGACGGTGGAATAAACTTGGAGTACAACTTGTGAGGGCGGTGTGTCGTGGGTAGGTTTGAGTATTATCTGTGGAGTACTGCTGTAGGTGTTAATAGTTATTTGCTCGTATTTGTTACAAGATGAGCCGTGTCGTTCCGTGTGACGCGTAATGGGAGGACGGCGTAGTAGCGGTATTCTGAAAAAGAGCCCGTTAGGGTGTATTTTAGCTCACAGGAAAGAGATTGAGGAACCACCTGGTGATAATGTGAATAGAGCAACCTTGATGAAATCTTGTGAGCAGAGGCCATAGTATAAATTGGACAAGGAAGGAAAGGCTGTGCGCAAAGCGCGGTGCTGCACCCGGGCGCCCCAATGCCGTGCCGCAGCGCGCCTCAGTGCTGCCGCCCTGTGGCGAAACTCGGGTACTGCAGCGCACGGCCGGGGGCAGAGGCGCTGTTCGCCCCGCAGGGCTCGCAGCCAGGTATCTGTGTGTCAGTGCCCGTCCCCATTTGTGTAAAAACGACATCCCTCCCTCGGTGGCTCCTTAGAACGTTTAAAGATGTAAATATTGCTACCACTAACATTGTCGATCCGGCTTCTTTCCTCAGTGTAAAGCAAAGGAGCGCGGTTTGTTGTTTCCTTTTAAAGGCGGCTGTTGGAAGCCGCGCGGGCAAAGGGCGTGGGGGTCCCGGCAGGGTGGCGAGAAGGCGAGTGAGGATGCAGAGCGGGCCAATCAGATCGCTCGGGAGGGCTGGAGGGGCGGAGCGCTGATAGGCGGGGAGAATGGCAATTGATGTGCGCAGGCAGCCAATCAGATTGCCAGAGGGGCGGGCGTTGAGGCCTCAGTACTGCGCATGCCCAAATTGCGCAGTCCTCAGTCAGGTCTGACCCTGTGGCGGGCACCTGAGCGCGGAGCGCGGGAAGGAGCATCCAATAGGAGGACGGCGCGCTGGGGTGAAAAGCAGCCAATCAGAGCGCACCGACTCAATCCCGTTTGAACAGCTGCCTCCCTGACATGCGCGTCCGTGGTGTCTCGGGGCGGGCACCGGGAGTTAACGGGGAAACGGGGTTCGAGGCGAGGGAGGGGAGGCTGAGGAGCGCTCATTTTGGCCTCTCCTTCCCCTTGCCCTGCCTCTCCGTCCCTTTTGCCTCTCTCTCCCTCTCTCTGTGTCACCTTGTCTTGCTCCCTGTCCCTATCTTTCTCTGACAAGCTGACCTGCTCCTTGCCCTCCTTTTGTATGGAATCACAGGCTCATTCTGCTTGGAGAAGACATGTGCAATTTTCTAATGACTTGACGGTTTAGAGAAACGGCCTGGAAGAGATCATTCCTTTGTCTTTTTTTGGTGTGTGTTTTTTGGCGAATTCAGTGCCTCTGCGGAGAAGCTGGCGACCAGTTTTAGTTAAGAACGCACACCCCGTTGGCGAACGGGTCCCGCGGCAGTTCCACGTGTTGCAGGTAAAAGAAGGAAGTTTGATCTGCCATAGAGGAACAGCCGCCTCTTTCCCTCCTTAGGGTCGAGCGTTGCCCTTGTCTTTGTTCACATGAATTTATGGGCACGCTGGAAATAGCCTTTAAGATTTATATGTAGAGTTTAATCTAAGTGGTAAGTGGCATGGGCATAGTTAATTTTTGAACACCTTGCTGCCAGTTGAAATGTAAGGGATGAAATGTGATGGGAAGTAATAAGTAAATTTGGGTTTGACTTCTAGGGTGTTTTTTTCCCCATTAGTGTAAATCAATGGCACCGTTGTCCTGTGGCTCAATCTCCGTTCTGTTCCGTGGAGTCTTCAATTTAGGATGTTCAGGTAAGAAAGTTTGTCCTTCCAAAGAATGACCAGCCATTGGTAGGACAGAGAGAGGCTTTTAAGTGCATGATCAGAATTTAAGCCAAATTCCACTTGACGTTGCTGCTGTTGGTTTTGGCTTTCACTGGTTTCCCCACAGCTCCCTAGTGTGTTTGGGAGCTCGGAGTGGGCATTTTTTTCCCCCAGGGAGAGGCTATGCTTAAGAATGAATTTGTTTCCTTAGAGGAGTGAGAGTCCGTTTGTGTAACACAAAGAAAAACCCCAGCCTAGTGGAGTTGTGAGTGTGTGTCTGTGAGATGGCTGCTTTACTTTGATGAGTTCACACCTGTGCAATTGTAATGCCAAAGAGCAATGCAAGATAGGAGGGTTTTTTCCGCTGTGGGGGGTGATGCATAAAACCAGAGCTAAGGTGCGGTTGCAGGCTTGGTGGTGTGGCGAGTGGGGCGCCGCTTCGGTGGGAGCTCGGGGTGAGGCCCAGCGGGTTCTGTGTCCTGTACGCGTGGCTTTCGTGCCGCGGCCCTCTGTGTGCGTTTTTGTTTTGTTGTGTTTGTTTTTTGTGTTTTTTTCTGCGGGATTCCCGCGAAACGCGGCACAGCCGCTCGGCCCGGGCTGCCGCGGCGGTCTCAGTGCTGCCGTCCTGTGGGCAAAGCGCGGTGCTGCACCCGGGCGCCCCAATGCCGTGCCGCAGCGCGCCTCAGTGCTGCCGCCCTGTGGCGAAACTCGGGTACTGCAGCGCACGGCCGGGGGCAGAGGCGCTGTTCGCCCCGCAGGGCTCGCAGCCAGGTATCTGTGTGTCAGTGTCCGTCCCCGTTTGTGTAAAAACGACATCCCTGCCTCGATGGCTCCTTAGAACGTTTAAAGATGTAAATATTTCTACCACTAACATTGTCGATCCGACTTCTTTCCTCAGTGGATCCGTTTTGCAGTCGGTGACCCACGATTGCTTGGAAACAGCAGAAGCTGTTCGCTCCGGCGGAGCGGATTGAAAGGACCAGCCGCTGGAGGATGCTGAAGACTCCTGGGTCGCTGATGGAAGCAGCTTTGCATAAAGCAAGGGGTACGTGAACCTGGGCATGCAGTGACGACTGCCCAGCAGGTAATGGAAGCTAAACCTTTACCTCCAACGCCCGACAAAAATAACGCCAAGAAATGCCACTGAAAAAAACACAGTCAGGGAGGGTTTTTTTTAAATTTCCTTTAGTTCCCCCCCCCTCTCCCCCGCCCTGCTGCGTTTAGTGCAGCGAATGACCCATTGGGAGATGACTGTGGATCTGGCTGTTGAAGGGTGTCTGAAGGAGAAGGAGATGTGTGTAGAGCAGGATTGGTTGTGGGGGTGAGTGTAACTGGTTTGGATGTGGGGTTGTAAATTCTTTTTGGAGGCTTCCTAGTTTCTGGTGTCATCTGTGGGGTGAAGCGTCTTTCTGTGTGCAGGTTTGAAAGGTGCGACGTACGGAGCTCCATCATTTGCCACCAGAACTCCAAATCACAGAGACAACGTTGCTGTGCAGCTGCTAAGGACAGTGTGTGTCTCAGGTAGAGTAACGTCCTTTGTGCTCTGTGTGCGTGTTCCTCCCTTGAAACGAAGGTGCGCTGCCCGGAGTTTCACGTTCCGTGTGGTACCTGCTGGGCTGAGTCTCCTCCCTACGCTCGCCCGTTTTAGCCACGTCTCTGCTCCAGCCCAGTTCGGGAGCAGAGTGGGTCATCACTGACTGCAGGGCGGTTGCACCTTCTTCAAGCTGCTAACACAGGAGGATGACTTTGGCTTTCTGCTCACATCACACATTCAGATACTGGGCAAGCTGTGTATCTCCTTCAAAAAAGAAACACTGTCAAGGGGCTGACAGAGCGTGAGTTTCACAACACAACAAACCAACTCTGCTAGGCTTACATCGTTTTGGTGGTGCATAGCATGTTTCACTTAATCCCGTCATTGCAGGTCTCTTCTAGAGCCTCCATTGTCAAATCTTGCTGGTCATTCACCCAATTTCCTTTCCTAACTGTCTTCCCTTTTTCCTTAGCGTTTTGAGAAGCTTGATCCTGGGGTGTCTGGGGGTTGCCAGCTGACAAAATGACCTTGCTGTGGCCTTGCTGAGAACAGGTGTCCCTGTGAGCCACCTCCCGGGAGCAGAGCTGAAGTTGAAAGGCGGCCTGAAAGCCCCGGTGAGAGTTTTCGTTAAAGAAACCGGAGATGATGGGGTTGACGCTGCTATTGAAAAAGGCCAGCCGGTGAGCAAAGGGATAGATATAAATGTGAAAGAACTGCAACTGGACATCTGAAAGGTTGACATAGTCAGAAAGCATCATCAGAGTCCACAAGGGAAGCCAGGAGAGGGTGAAAAGCAAAACCACAATAATGAGCATTTTGATTACTCTTTGTTTCTTCTTTGACGTGCTGTGCCATCGCTCCTGGCTGTGCTTTCCCACCGTGGGCATCGCAGTGTTGAAGAGAGCAATGCTTATCCTGGCGTACATGATAACAGTGAGCGACAGGGGAGCCAGATAGATGTTTGCAAAGAGAACTGTTGTGTAGATCTTTCTCATTCCTGGGTCAGGCCAGTCCTCTCGGCACCAGTATACGGGGCGGGTTTCGTTGCCGTAGCCGAGGATCACCCTGAAATGTTTCTCTTCTTGTACGTGCAGCATGACGGCAGAAGGACGCGTGATTGCGATGGCCAGAATCCAAGTGACGGCTATGATGATGACTGCAGTTGAAACGGTCAGCTTCTGCTCGAACGGATGAACGATGCAGCGAAACCTGCAGCAAAGATATCCGGCGACATACGTAGAGAAGCTGTTTAAGGAACGCTCACTCAAACAGGCAAGCATACGTTCACTTCTTCAATTGCATGCTTTTGAAACAGATGAAACATGATACTCCAGTTGTTGGAAGCTGTGCTGTTGCTGGAAAAGTTACCATCGTGCGTTGCAAAGGGCCTCAGAAGGGAAACACTGATCAGGAAACTGGAAATAAGTTAGCAGATGCCAGTGTGAAACCAGCCACCGAAAGGACAGAGACCGATACAAAAGCCACACCTCTGATCCCAGGTGGCTGTCTCCTCCAGCCAACATCAGGAAACCGCAACAAAGAGGATAAGAAATTAATAGGAGATTTATAGCCGAATTAGAATTAGGGTCCAAAGAAGCTGTCACTGGTGACGGGAGAGCAGTGGTACCTCGCAGCGCAAGGAGCTGATGCGCTCTATTAAGATTAGGTGAAAAGGTAAGAGTGAATTTATAAACTGTTTGCGAAGGAGTGACCCAGCAATGTGAAATGTGTCTAGAAAACCATCATCTTAATACTGTATACAGGGTATAAATAAGAACAATTGGACGAGGGAAACGTCCCAGGACAACACTGGCAAATAGGGTTCTCCAAGCTGCCTAGAAAAGAGGGGTATGGCTATTGGGTGGCACTCACAGCAGCTCCCTTCTCAGGTTGGCCAGGAGCATTCCCGTGCCGGGGGCTGCGGCTGTTTGGGGCGCTGCCCCCGCTTTGTTTTCCTAGGGGAGCCCCCCCCCGCTTTTTGGGGGTTGTGGTACGTGCACGTGTAAATGACACAATGAGAGTAAATGACACAATGAGCTGCCTGTCGGGGCCGTTTCCCTCGTGTCGCGTGACGGTGTCGCTTGTGGCGCCCCAGCGTGAGCACGGGCCGGCGATGCGGGTGGGGGACGCGGGGGTCAAAAGGGAGTCCCCCTGAAAAGAGGGGGTCACAGTCCAAACGTGCCTGAAAATTCCCGGGGGAGGAGAACACGTGTTCGACCTGTAAACACGAGTGTGGCAATTGCAAACAGAGAAATCTGTCCTTGGTATTTATATATTGCAGGATGGCATTCACGTGTATATCAAATGCTTTTATATCAACCCCCTTTTCTACTCTATTATATAAAGGATTTTTAGAATGTAAAAAATTCCTGTTGATGGTTTTAAAAATACCAATATCTTGTCTATACGTAAATTAAAAAATGAAGGACTCGAAAATGAGAAAAAAATTATATAGAAAGCAATTTAAAATAGAGAAAAGTGTGAGTGGGTAGAGCTACCTGTAATGACTGTGCGTTACATAATCTAAACAGATATTAAATATCATCTCTATGTATTCACTCATACCCGTGTACGTATTTTTTTAATAAGTGCAAATAGATATCTCCGTCTAAACCTGTGTAATTGTAAATATGTCAAAATCTGTAGATCTGGAAGGATCCTGAAGCAATGCGGGGCTGTGGGCCCGACGTCCGCTTCCTGCGGCGGGCGAGAGAGCGAGCCCCTCTCTCCGGGTGGCGAAGGCTCCCTCTGCGCGGCGTGCGGCGGGCCAGGGGCCAACGTGCGCGGCAGGGTCCGTGCGCGTATCCTGGAGCGGGACGGCTGCCTGGCGAGCGAGCCAGCGAGGCTCCATGTCCCCGAAGCCTCGTCTCGTAGGAGCCCTGACACCCCACCGTGTTCTCCTAGGCTGAGGACGGCCGAGCGCCCCGAGTTACCGGAGAGGAAGGGAGGAGAGGAGGAGACGGGAGCGTCTGAGCTGTTAGAAGCCTCCTGGCAGCCACCGAAAGCGAGAGCCGCTGTGAGTCCCTGGCCCTCGGGGCCTCGTCCCCGGCTTGTGTGTCCTGGTGCCTCCCTGCCCCTCCGTCTCCTTTTTCCCCACGCTTTCTCTGGCCCGTTCTTTTCCCTGCCATTAGTTTCCTCTCTGTGTCTGTATGTGCTGCTCTGTCTCTTTCCTTCCTCCCTCCCTTTGCCGTCTCTCTCTCTGTGCCTTTGTCGTGCTTGGCGTTGCCGGCTTTCTTCATTCCGTACGGCACTGTTCCCGTCCTCGTTCACGTTCTGAGCCTTTGTGCTGCCCCCCGCCCCGTTTTTTTTCTCTCTTTTTATTTTCTTTTTTCCTGTCCTCCGTCTCTCCGCGGGGCTCCTCATTCCTCTCTTTCTTCCTCCAAGCCCCTGTGTTCCCCGCGGTCTCTCGCTCTGCCATCGTTTTTGCCTGTTGCCCTCTCTCTTGCTTCCCGTTGATAGGAGGAACAAAAATCTTTTAGAAAGCCCTTGGCATAAGGCAGCAAGACCAGGCCTAACGGAACAGAAACCTAACAGAGAAACACTAGCTCTGTAGGGACTGGAGGTGGGGCAAAGCGGGATGTCCTTGGCTCGCAGGCTGGGAAAACGGGACGTTCCACTAAATGGAGAAGGAGCTACTTGAGTAGCAGCACAAAATGACAGCGGGCGTGCTCAAGACATGAGGTCGAGGAGCCGACACCGGGGCAGGGGGCACCGGGCTGCAGGGGCACCGGGGACCCCTGGAGACCCTTGATGGACACTGGCATACCAGAGATGGACTGCCAGCGAAGGGTGGGGTTATGGAAAGAACTTCTGTTTAATGCACTAACTAAGCGGTAGAAGCAAATGAATATGCAATAGGTGTATGTAGAGAATACCAAGAAGCGTGAATCACACGTACGCTCAAATACAGGGGCCATCCTCTGAGCGTGCGGTGCGCTGTATTGAAATTGCCCGCCGTTCAACACTTTCAGAACAGCGTTAGAGAGTCTTTTTTGCCGACTTTTTGGTATCTCTCCGCGTCCCGTGGTTCCTCGCCGTGTCCCCGTGTCCCGCTCCCTGCCCGTGGTCGCGTTCCTCTCTGTCCCGTTGACCGTGCCGGGTTTTTTTCCTCCGTCTCCGCGCCGCTGCCGCCGCGCCGATTTGTTTCTTTCTGTGCCCTGTTCCTGGTGCTCTTCCGGCCTCTTTTCCTCTGTCCCCGCCGCTGCTTTGATCTCTGCCTTGTTTTTTCAGAGCCCTGTCCCTTTTTTCTCTTCTCGCTTTTGAAGAGAAGCTGCCAAGTTAACGTATACTGCGATGAAGTTATAGAAGGTGTACCCGTCATTAACCAGTTGACATGAGGCAAATGCTTTCTGACCGCCTGCACGATGAGGGGATATTTTTCACCTTTTAGATCCTTCTGCACGACAAGAGGGAGATGGAAGGTTAAGTAACACGTTGTTTAGAAGCTGAGAGCTTAGTTTATATTTGACTAATAATTAACAGATGTATTGTCAGCGAGAAACTAAACAATTATAACTAACATCGTCAAATGAAATAAAGAACGTGGCTCAGCAGTGCTGCTGACTCTGCCGTCCCGTTTCTTTCCCCGTTTCAGGCGGTGAGCCAGCCGGAGGACCCGCTCTGTCCGGCCGCAGGGCCCGTGGAGCCGAGGACTCTCTTGGCGCACCCCGGGGATGTCTCTGGAGAGACTCCTCGTCTCGGTCGGATCGCCGCGGGGACGGACGAGGACCTCTGGTGAGAAGTCTTTCTTCTCTGAAATTTGGGACCGGTCACGTGCTCGCGAACTGTCCGTAAGTCGTGGTACGGAATTTCGGCAGGATAGCGTGGACGGGGTTGCGAGCACCTTAGAGGTATACAGTAGTTGCTGTGGAGTTGTTTGTGCGGCCAGCTTTTGGTGTTGGTTGTTCCCGTGCTCCGTTGTGGTGCAAAGCTGGCTCTGTATGTAGCTGTGAAGAGTACCGTAGTTCGGTTTAATTCTTGGATGTGCCTTGGTTCTGACTATGCACTTGAACACCGAAAACTACAGCAGGAGCTGCTGTGGCTTTAACTTGCGAGGAGTGTGAGCGTTGTGGAGCCATCTGTGTTGCAGAGTGTCCTAATTGCGGTGCTGAGTGTTAGAGAGATTTGAGCTGGGTACCGGAATTGTTTTGTTTTGGAGACGGTGGGATAAACTTGGAGTACAACTTGTGAGGGCGGTGTGTCGTGGGTAGGTTTGAGTATTATCTGTGGAGTACTGCTCTGGGTGTTAGTAGTTATTTGCTCGTATTTGTTACAAGATGAGCCGTGTCGTTCCGTGTGACGCGTAATGGGAGGACGGCGTAGTAGCGGTATTCTGAAAAAGAGCCCGTTAGGGTGTATTTTAGCTCGCAGGAAAGAGATTGAGGAACCACCTGGTGATAATGTGAATAGAGCAATCTTGTGAGCAGAGGCCATTGTATAAATTGGACAAGGAAGGAAAGCCTGTGCGCAAAGCGCGGTGCTGCACCCAGGCGCCCCAATGCCGTGCCGCAATTGTAATGCCAAAGAGCAATGCAAGATAGGAGGGTTTTTTCCGCTGTGAGGGGGGACGCATAAAACCAGAGCTAAGGTGCGGTTGCAGGCTTGGTGGTGTGGCGAGTGGGGCGCCGCTTCGGTGGGAGCTCGGGGTGAGGCCCAGCGGGTTCTGTGTCCTGTACGCGTGGCTTTCGTGCCGCGGCTCTCTGTGTGCGTTTTTGTTTTGTTGTGTTTGTTTTTTGTTTATTTTTCTTCGGGATTCCCGCGAAACGCGGCACAACCGCTCGGCCCGGGCTGCCGCGGCGGTCTCAGTGCTGCCGTCCTGTGGGCAAAGCGCGGTGCTGCACCCGGGCGCCCCAATGCCGTGCCGCAGCGCGCCTCAGTGCTGCCGCCCTGTGGCGAAACTCGGGTACTGCAGCGCACGGCCGGGGGCAGAGGCGCTGTTCGCCCCGCAGGGCTCGCAGCCAGGTATCTGTGTGTCAGTGCCCGTCCCCATTTGTGTAAAAACGACATCCCTGCCTCGATGGCTCCTTAGAACGTTTAAAGATGTAAATATTTCTACCACTAACATTGTCGATCCGACTTCTTTCCTCAGTGGATCCGTTTTGCAGTCGGTGGCCCACGATTGCTTGGAAACAGCAGAAGCTGTTCGCTCCGGTGGAGCGGATTGAAAGGACCAGCCGCTGGAGGATGCTGAAGACTCCTGGGTCGCTGATGGAAGCAGCTTTGCATAAAGCAAGGGGTACGTGAACCTGGGCATGCAGTGACGACTGCCCAGCAGGTAATGGAAGCTAAACCTTTACCTCCAACACCCGACAAAAATAACGCCAAGAAATGCCACTGAAAAAAACACAGTCAGGGAGGGTTTTTTTTTAATTTCCTTTAGTTCCCCCCCCTCTCCCCCGCCCTGCTGCGTTTAGTGCAGTGAATGACCCATTGGGAGATGACTGTGGATCTGGCTGTTGAAGGGTGTCTGAAGGAGAAGGAGATGTGTGTAGAGCAGGATTGGTTGTGGGGGTGAGTGTAACTGGTTTGGATGTGGGGTTGTAAATTCTTTTTGGAGGCTTCCTAGTTTCTGGTGTCATCTGTGGGGTGAAGCGTCTTTCTGTGTGCAGGTTTGAAAGGTGCGACGTACAGAGCTCCATCATTTGCCACCAGAACTCCAAATCACAGAGACAACGTTGCTGTGCAGCTGCTAAGGACAGTGTGTGTCTCAGGTAGAGTAACGTCCTTTGTGCTCTGTGTGCGTGTTCCTCCCTTGAAATGAAGGTGCGCTGCCCGGAGTTTCACGTTCCGTGTGGTACCTGCTGGGCTGTGTCTCCTCCCCACGCTCGCGGTCGGTTCCCTCGCGCTGCCGCAGCCTCGGCAGCACCGTGGGGCTCGTCGGACGCGTTGTTGGCGGAGCCGGCACCGACAAACTCTGGACACGTCGAGGCGCCACGGTGGGTTTTCCTGGAAATTCCAAGGTCCTTGTGTTTTATTATTTTAACTACTTACTTACTGTAAGACATTTAGAATTAAAACTTAAGTAAGAGTAACCAGAAGAGTCTTTGGGAGTAAATAATGCCTATAATCTACTCTAGCTGTTACTCAAAGTTCTGCAGACAGTAATTATCCCAAATTTATATAGTAAAAGAGTGAATATAAATACTGGAGCACTATTTGGAAGTAATACCTGTAGAGAAAAAATCTCTAGTTTATATCTATAATAATAAATAATGTGTGCTAGTTAATTCGCCTGGTAGTAATGTAAGGATTAAAATGTTGAAGTGTAAATGAAATTATTTAGGCGTGATCAATAACTAAATTTAATTTCAGCTATTACTTGGTGAACTAGGGAGCAATTATTCCCAATCTGTATCATAGTTTAAAAAACACATTGTTTGGAATTCCTTTTAAATGATTAAGGCAGAAAACTAAATTGGAGTCATTAGTAGCTACATTTGAACAACCGTTATGAAATAAACTGCAGACACGAATGACTGCATAGGAAACTATGTAAGGAAGCTTTAGATTTTAAACAGTATTGGAAAGTAATCGAGAGTGTTTAGTATTTATATTACAACAGAGCCATGAGATTGGAGGCAACAACGCTCAGAACCGGACAGAGTCAAAACGTTACACTTTTTTTTCCAAAGAGAGGTAAAAAGGAACCACCAGATAGTGGCTGTTTATAAATGGAGGCATTAAAAAGTTCCCAGGCAGTAATGATTCCCAACAGAACATTAAAAGATGTTTAGATGTAAAATAAAATTAGAAAACAGTGTTATGATTGTCTAAATTTAACTACAGCTTTTTTGGGGTTGTGTGAGAACATGATCGGTATTAGTTACCTTTGAGTTACAGTAAAAAGACAGCAGTGTCCATCTGATTACCAGCAGTTAATTTTAATGTTTCAGTGTGTTGTCCAGTCTGGCTTCTCCCTCCAGGGGCGTGGTCTGAGAAAACCACAACCCACCTCCACCCCTTCCAAGCTCCCCCCCACCAGTCTGTGCCCTGCCCGAGGGGTGTGTCCCTTACAGACCCCTCCCCTTTTGTCGTGCCCACCCCCAGCAGGACCGTGCACCGAAGTCCCGCCCCCAGGTCCATCCCCACCGTCATCCCTACTAAACCACACCCCCTCAGAGCACGTGCTATACACAGCCCACCCATACCTCGGCTCCACCTCTCCTTTCCTAAGCCACGCCCCCATCGTGCGTGTCCCATGGTAACCCCGCCCCAAGAGGCTCCTCCTACGGGGGCGTGACACACGGAGGCTGCACCCCCTGCTCCCTTTTCCCAGGCGGCCTCCCCGTGGGCGTGTCCTCCCAGTTCCCGCCCCTCAGCATTGACCCCACCCCCGTAGGTGGGGCCACTGTCAGCTGCACCCCCCACCCCGCCCGCAATACGTGACCCCTAAGTAACCCCACAGCAACCCTATGGCTGCCCCACAGGTACCGCTGTAGCAGCCCTGTACCTGCCCCCTAAGAGCCCCAGACGTGCCTCTCACGAGCCCTCACAGCAGCCACTTAAGTGCCCACAGGTATGGCCACAGCCGCCCCATCCCGCCCCACGGCCGCCGCTGCGGGACCCCCGGAGCCCCCGGTTCCGCGCCCGCCCCGCAGCGCGTGGTCTCGCGCCCCCGGTGCCCGTGAAGCCACGTCCTGGCCGCGGCCGGAGGAGCCGCCGCTTTTCCGCCCCCCACATCCCCCGATCCCCCGATCGCTGCTGCTGCTGCCTGAGGAGCCGCCGCTTTTCCGCCCCCCACATCCCCCGATCGCTGCTGCCGCTGCCTGAGGAGCCGCCGCTTTTCCGCCCCCCACATCCCCCGATCGTTGCTGCTGCCCAAGGAGCAGCCGCTTTTTTTGCCCAGCCCCGACTCCCCCCCTTCCTCCTCAGTCGCTGCCGTCACGACGCCCCTTCTTCCGCCATCTTGTTTCCCCTTTCTCGGCACATTCGCTATTTTATACTGAGGGAGGGAGAAGGCGCTCGGTGATTGGCTAACGGTGTCAGCCGCGGAAGTCGCCCATTGGCTCATCCCCACGCGGGGTTCTCCCAGGAGGTGGGAGAAAGGCACTGACTGGTCACCGTATAGCTGAGGAGAGGAAGGCACTGATTGGTCACTTCCTTCCCGCCGAAGTTCGCACTCCCAGTGCCAGGCGCTGATTCGCTAGTGCACCTGATGTACAAAAGGCGCTGATTGGTCGCCGTTTTCCCGCCGACGTTCGCCCACAGCAGCGAAGCGCTGATTGGGCAGCGCGGCTGAGGCGGGCGGTTCGCCCATTGGCCGGAGGGCTGGTGGGGGGCAGAACCGGGCGGGACAACGAGGCGATAAATAGGGCGACGCAGGGCGCTCGCAGGACCACAAAGGTGGATGCGTCAGCCGTTACGCGAGCCGCTCAGAGCTGACGAGCCAGCTGAGCACCACCCCCCACCACCACCCCCCCCCCCGTCTTCACCGTGGGACCCCGGGAGCGGCGGGAACGGCGGCCGGAGTCAGTGAGCGGGGCGGGCTGGGGCGGTCGTTACCGTGCGGTGTTAACCGGGGCTCGGCGGGTTCATGAGGGATCGCGGGCTGGGCTGTGCTGGGGGTTCTAAAGCCGCGGGTTTGTGACGGGGGGCGGGGATTAAGGCTCCCGCAGCCGCTTTAGCGGTTTAAATCGTGTTTAAAGCGGGAGGAGCCGGTCCGGGGATTTTCTCAGCAATCGGGGCTGGTTTGGGTCGAATTCGGCTTTTAAAAGGTTTTTTTAAGTATTTTTTTGGTTTTTTTGGGCGCCGATTTGTGCCAAAAGGCGCCTTTAAAATCCGTTTATTGACGGTGTGTCAGGAGAATTAAAGTTTAAACCTCGGGGGATCTGGGGCTTTTCCCTGGGATTTTGAGTCCAAATCAGGGTTTTTTTAGAGCCCGTATTTATTGAAATTATTATGTTTAGAGGTTTTATTTGGAACATCTCGGGCGGGTTGAGGCTCCTAGAATGTAATTGTTGATTTATTAATGTCACATCGCTGTGTTTGACTCCCGAGGGCACTGAGCGCGTTCAGTGCGGATCCGGGGGGGGGAGGAGCCGTTTTGGGGCCGTTTGGGTCTAAATCGGCTTTTAAAAAGTTTATGTAACGCGGTTAAAGTTTGAGGAGCCGATTTGCGACTTCAAAGGTTTTTGAATCTACTTATTGATAAGAATTTATACAGTGGATTAATATTTAAAGACCGGGGGGCGATCTGGGGAGTCCAAATGCGGCTTTTTCCTTTAACCACTTGTTAATTTAAACTATTACATTGAAACGGGGCTTTCTGAGATTTTGAGTTCGTTTTTTTTTTTTTTTGAGCATTTTGGGCGGTTCTGAGGCTCCTAAAGCCGCTTAATTGTTTAAATTATTAATTGTGGAAACAATTTAAATAGTTTTTGAGATAAGTGTGTGAATTTTTGTATTTAAAGTCGGGAGGGGCATTTCGTTGCTTTTTGAGGGGTTTTGGGGCTGAATTCACTTTACTGAACGTGTCCGGAGCTGGAGGTCCCAGATCTGGTGCTGATTTGGACCCCAAAAAAAGCTTTTAAAATCTATTTATGGATAATTTACTGAATTAATATTTAAGAGGGAACAAATTCGGCTTTTTTAACCCGCCGCCGTTTTGTCTCCCCCTCCCGTTCTCCCCTCACGCTGAGGGGGCCGAGGAGGCGCTCGCTGATTGGCCGGTGCCGTCTGGCGGGAAAGCCTCCACTGACTGCGCCCCGCGCGGCTGTCTCCGAGGTGAGAAAGGTGCTGATTGGTCGCTGCCTCTGAGGAGAGGAAGGTGCTGATTGGTCGCCGCCTCCCTAAACCCACTTAATTGTTTACATTGTATTTTAAAATTTATTTTTATTTTTAATTTAATTCAATTTACATTTAAATTCTTTAATTTAATTTAATATATTTCAATTTAATTTATTTATTAAATAATATATTAACATTAAATATATAAAATCAATATAGTAATATACTAATATAAATGATATTATTTGATGAATAGTAGAAATATATATAATATATAATCTGATATAATGAACTAATCAACTAATATTCATTGATATTAATGTAATTAATATTTAATATATAATGACATATATAACATAATGTATTAATAATTATATTCATTATATAATATTAATATATATATTAATATATATAATTACTATGTAATGTATCTAATCTATTTTTACATATATATCTTATTATATAAAGCTGTGAGGGACCATATTTGGGTGGGTCTTTGAGATTTTTAAGGCTGTTTGGTCTCAAATTCAATTTACTTGATTTTGGGGCTGTTTTTAGGATTATTTGTTGTCAAGGAAGCTTTTAAGATCCATTTTTTGGCAAATAATTTGCCCACTAAGTTAAGATTGAAGCGGGGGGATTTGAGGCTGTTTGCCAGGACTGTGACACAAATAACGGCCCTTTCCTTCCCTTTCCTCCTGCAGCTCCTGCTCAGAGAACAGCGAAGGCAGCCTGGCCGCTCCCTGCTCCGCCTGACCGCGCCCTGCGCCCCCCGCTCCGGCTGACCGCGCCCCCCCCGCCCCGCTCCGGCTGACCGCACCCCCCCTGCTCCGGCTGACCGCGCCCACCCCCCCCCCAACTCCGGCTGACCGCGCCCCTTCCCCCCGCCTCTGGCTGACCGCGCCCCTTCCCCCCGCCTCTGGCTGACCGCGCCCGCCCCCCCCTCCCCCCCGGCTGACTGTTCCTCCACTGCACACCATGGTGGGGAAGCGGAGGGGATCACAAGGGTCTATGGGGTGGTGTGGGTGTCAGGGGGGCTGTGGGGGCAATGGGGCTGTTGTGGGATGAAAGAAGCTGAACCCCCTGCAGGTGAGTGACCCACACACTGACCCACAGCACCCCATAGCACCTCCACTCTGCCCTATAGATCCACAGCACTGCCCCACAGCACCCTATAGCTCTTGCTTGCTATCCCACAGCACCCCATAGCTTCTCCACTCTGCCCCATACATCTACAGCAGTGCCACAGAGTACCTGATTTGTCTTCAGTCTGCCCCATGGATGCAGAGTGCTGCCCTACAGAACCCTATAGCTCCTGTACTCTGCCCTATAGACCCACAGTACTGCCCCACAATGCTCCATAGCTCCTACACTCTGCCCCATAGACCCACAACACTGCCTCACAGGACCCCAGACATCGTCCGCTCTGCCCCATAGATCCACAGAAGTGCCCAACACCCCACAGCTGCTCCATTCTGCCCCATAGAGCCACAGTGCTGCCCCACAACACTCCATTGCTCCTGCACTCTGCCCCATAGATGCCCAGTACTGCCCCACAGCACCATATAGCTCCTGTGCTCTGCCCCATACATCCACAGCAGTGTCCCAGAGTACCTCATTTCTTCCACTCTGCCCTATAGATGCCCAGTACTGCCCCACAGCACCAAATAGCTGCTGTACTCTGCCCCATACATCCATAGCAGTGCCTCACAGCACCCCATACTGACCTTGCCCCATAGACCCACAGTACTGCCTCACAGGACCCCATAGGACTCTACTCTGCCCCTTAGACCCAGAGAGCTGCCCCATAGCAGCCTTTAGGTGCTGCATTCTGCCCCATAGGTGCAAAGTGCTGCCCCACAGCACCCCACACCTCTGTCCACTTGACCACCCTTTCCCCCCGACCACGCCTGCACTGCCTACTATGGGTGGGTCACAAGGGTCTGTGGGGTGGCTGTGGGGATCAGGGGGGCTATGGGGTCAATGGGGCTGTTGTGGGGTGAAACACCCCTGAAGAGGCTGAAACCCTGCAGGTGAGTGACCCACACACTGACCCACAGCACCCCATAGCACCTCTACTCTGCCCTGTAGATCCACAGCACCCTGTAGCCACTCTAATCTGCCCTATACAGACACACCACCCCGTAGCTGATTTTACTCTGCCCCATAAATGGACAGCACTGCTCCACAGCACCCTATGTCTCCACTCTGCCCCATAGATGCACAGTGCTGTTCCACAGCACCCCATATCTTGTTCACTCTGCCCTATAGACCCACAGTGTAACCCCACAGCACCCCATGGCTCCTCTGCCCTATAGATCAACAGCACTGTCCCAGAAAACACCATAGCTGCTTCACACTCGCCCATAGGCCAGCAATGCTGCCCCACAGCACACTGTAGCTCCTGCACTCTGCCGCATAGACCCACAGCAGTGCCCCACAGCACCCCACACATCTGGTCTACCCTATACATCCACAGCACTGCTCTGCAGCACCATATAGTTCCAGCACTGTGCCTCATTAATATTTAGCACCCCACAGTTTCTGCATTCTGCCCATAGATCCACATTCCTGGGTCCCCTCACCCCACCAGATGTCCTGGGTTGCGATGCTGTGTGGGGCCCTGCACACAACGGAGAAAATGAGGATAGCATGGCTGCTGGGCTCCACCCTGCTTGGAATCCGAGATGACTGGGGGGGCGAGGCTGGTGCCCATGCTGGCACTGCCGCAGGGGCTGTTTTTCTGGGCTGTGCTCTGGTGGCAGCTCCTGGCTGTATCAGCTGCTCCCATTGGCTGCCCCTGTGGCCCTGCACTGTGCTTTGCCCTGTGCCCTCCCTGCCAATGGGAACAAGATGGCAACCCTGATGGGCGTGGCCACCTTGGCTGCTGTGTCTCTGCTGGTGGCTGGGGCTATGGATGTCGTGGCTGCCAAGCCTGTGCTGGGAGGGTGGGGCTGAGGTGGGCGGAGCCTGTGTAGTGTGGCCATTTTGGGGCCCAAGGTGGGTGGTGGGACTCATGACTCTGGTTACCCATGGGGGCCATCTTGGAAAAGGGCAGCACTGTGCTGCTGCCATCCTCACTTGGCTCACCCACGGCCATGTTGGGGGATTTTTAACTTGGTTTTGGGGCCAATTCTCACCCAATAAAATTAAAAAATGTAAAAAAAACGTAAGCGTGTGGTTTGTTCTGTTTCCAGTGAATGATTTGGGGCTGGGGTTTGGGGTTGAGGCTGGGGCTGAAGATGTGGGTGGGGCCACTGCCAACTCCACCCTCCCCCAAGCTCAGTCCCCCCAATGTGCCTCCCTCGAGGGGTGTGTCCCAACCAGGCCCCACCCCCTTTCTAAGCACCCCGCCCTCCCTGTTGGGCTCCTCCCCCTTGACCCACGTTTCAACCCCCATTCGTGGGCTCCCTGACAGGGCATGACAGGGACTGACAAAGCTCCAGAAAGCCCAACAGAGCCCGGCAGGTCTCGACACTGCCTGACAAAGCCCGAGAGAGTTTGACGGATCCTCACAGAGCCTGACAAAGCTTGACAGAGGCCAACAGGACGCGTCAGGGCCTGACAAATCTTGTCAGTTCCTGATAGAGCCTTGATATGTATGACAGAGCCCTGGGGGTCTCAACAGAGCCTGAGAAATCTTGACAGGACTCAGCAGAGCCCAACAGGTCTCGACAGAACCCTACAGAGCCCACCAAAGCCTGACAGAGTCTGACAGACCCCAAGAGGTCTCGACAGGGCTTGACAAAAACCGACAGTGTCTGACAGAGCCTGACAGGAGTGCAGGTGCTGTCATTTCCAGTGAGGGCCCAGATGATTTCATAAGGGTGGTGGACGGGCCCTGGGGTGATTGACGCCCTCCCCTTTCTCAGGGGATTGTGGGAAGGGGGTGGGTGGGGCTCAGAGTAGTCGAGCCCCAGCCCCTGAGCGGGGAGCTCATTCTGCTCCAGGACTGCTTGGGTGCTGGTTGTTTGCTACTCCTTCAACAGTCGGCAGCTGTTGAGCTGTTTAAGGTACATAGGCCGATGTGTTTGGAGAAGTGGAGGTGCCTGTTTGACGTAAGATCTTCAGGAGCAGCAAAGATTCAGCAGCAGCTATAGTAGAAGGTATGTTTGTAACTATGTTTCATTTATTGAATCAATGCCTGGTGCTTTGCGTTTTCCCAAAATTCTTGACTGCTATGAAGATGGAGCGTTCTTTTTTGGTTTGTATTGCTGTATTAATAGTTGCTGATATAATCTTTCCTCCTAGGACTGATGCTCAGGTTATCTAGCAGGGGTTAGGATGAGCACCTTGTATCTACAGGTGGAGTTTTACCATTTCTGAAGGAAGCAGCAGGGCCATAGGGCAGAGTGTCTTTCAGGCTATGGGGTGGCTCATCGCCTCCCTGATCACCCACAGAACAGTGTGTTGTCCGCAGAACCTTTGCACTGTGTGGTGGCCCCTGGTAGATCATTCAAATGTACCTCCAGGAACTCAGCCAAGGTGAGCAATGCCTCGTGGACTAGTACTGATAAACATCATCTGAGTGCTCATTATTGTGTGTGTGTTTTCTTATTGCGGGTGGTGAAGGGGAAAGTGGCAACTGCAGGAAGATCCCTGTGAGCTCACGTGGTGTTTTCCTCTGTTGGGGATGAATTCAGTCCCTTGGCCCTCTGAAAGCTAAGTGGAGGCACGAGGGCTGGGAAGGGGCTGGGAATTGCAGGGAGGGAGTTTAAAGCTCTCATAGGGGAAAGGGCCGTCCAGGAACAGTCCCCTTTGGGAGGGCAAAGGGTGCAGGTTTTCGGCTCCTTTGTATTCTAGGGTTGCAGTAGAGGCTCCTCGCCTCACCAGTGTCTCCCTGTAGATTATTTTGATCGATGCCTCTCTGGTCTCGGAGTCGTTTTCGTTGCGGAGCGTTTTTGGCTCCATTGCCGTCGCGTTGTCCGTAACGTTCTGTGGAGCGTGTGTCTGCGCGCGTGCGCATTTGGCTCGGAGCTGCTCTGCCCGGAGGTGTGGAGTCAGGGCTGGGTGCACTGAGCTCTAGGAGTCCATGGTGTCACGGTCTGTTCGGTGATGGACTCGTGATGCTTTTTAAACCTTCATCTCAGAGTGGAAAATTAAGGTGACCAAAAAGCCAAGGGGTTATAATTCAATCAAGCAGTGTTACTTTATCAATTTGCCTGTAAAGCGGCACGTGATAGAGAGAGAATAAGAAAAGAAAGGGGAAAGAAACAGGGAAAAGTAAAGGAAAATATGAGAAATGAGGTTGGATTTATCACCAGTCCAGTTCCAGAAGCGTTCCTCTGGTCTCCAGTCCTATAGAGTCCTGCTGGTCCTACGCGGTGGTTCGGGATCCTCTGGCGATAAGACCTTCAACGGTGTCCTTTCTGGTCTCATCTTTTATGTTTCTTCAACCCCCCTTGCTCCCATTGTTTTAGGTCAGTCTCCAACTTGATTTCGCAGACCAGGCTCGTACTGCGCAGGCTCGAGAGATTCACGCTTTCTTTTGCCAACGCTTACGTGTCCAGCATTCAGGGGTCTTTCTCTGGTCCATCGGGTGACCTCAGGACCCTTGGCAAGCTTCTGGGCATGCTCCTTTTTGTGGACCATTGTTTGGGGGAGCAGGTGGGGGGCACATGTAACTGAGGCTGCAGGTCCTCAGCTACGTGGGCAGATGTCTTTGGAGAAGTGGAGGTGTCCATTTGAGGTAAGAGCTTCAGGGGCAGCAAAGGTTTAGTAGCAGCTGTGGTGGAAAGTATGTTTGTAACTATGTTTCATTAATTGATTCAATTCCAGGTGCTTTGCATTTTTGCAAAATTCCTGATTGTAATGAAAATGGAGTGTTGGTTATTGTATTTCATTTTCTATCTGCTCCCTAGAAAAGCTAAGTTGAAATCCCTACTCAGTGCCATTGCAGGTGCAATAGCATCAATAAAGTGCAGGTGCTGTCACTTCCAGTGACATTCCAGGTAATTTGAAAAGGGTCCTGGGGGGGGCCTGGGGTGATTGACCCCCTCCCCTTTCCCCAGGGATTGTGGGAAGGGGGTGGGCGGGGCTCAGGATATTTGAGCCCCAGTCCCCAGGTAGGGAGCTCGTTCTGCTCTAGGGCGGCTTGGGTGCTTGTTCTCTGCCCCTCCTTCAGCAGTCAGCAGCTTTTGAGCCGTTTAAGCTACATGGGCAGATGTATTTGGACAAGCGGAGGTGTCTGTTTGAGGTAAGAGTTTCAGGGACAGTGAAGGTTTGACAATAGCTGTAGTAGAAAAGTTGTTTGTCATTATGTTTCATTTGTTGATTCATTTCCAGGTGCTTTGCATTTTCCCCAAATTCCTGACTACAATGAAGATGGCGTGTTATTTTTTGGTTTGTATTGCTGTATTAATAGTTGTTAATATAATCTCTTCTCCTGGAAGGGCGTCCTGTCTCCAGAACCTTTGCGGCGTGCAGTGGCCCCCGGTAGATCATTCAAATGTACCTCCCAGAACTCACCCAAGGTGAGCGATTACTTGTAGGCCACTACCGATAAATACTATTTGGATGCTCAATAGTGTGCGTGTCCTTGCTTTCCTTACTGTAGGTGATGATGGAGAAAGTGACAACTGCAGGAAGATCCCTGTTAGCAGATGTTGTGTTTTCCTCTGTGAAGACGGATTCGGTCCCTTGGCCCTCTAAAAGTTAAGTGGAGGCACGAGGGCTGGGAAGGGGCTGGGAACTGCAGGGTGGGTTTAAACTTCTCAGACGGAAAAGGGCAGTCCAGGAACAGACCCCTTTGGGAGGGTAAGGGGTCCAGGGAACTGATGCTTGTGTGGGGCAGGGCACCTTCAGCCTGGGTCTGTTGTCGTGTACTTTGGGAAGCCTGCCTTGCGCCTGTCAGATGATCCTGGGGTCTCGTTGTGCTCCAGGGGCACAAAAGGCATATTTTTTTTTTGTATTAGCAGCCGAACATGTGGATAGTCCTTGTATTTTAGACACTTCTGGTCAGTTGTGTTTATGGTGTAGTTCTGGGCTGCATCGGCAGCTCTGCTCTCTACCCATCCAGTCTCAGGGACTGGCGCTTCTTCCCAGCATCTTGAAGTTTTTAAGTCTTGCAGCAGTTTCTTGTGTGTGCCACCATCTCTGTTTGTTTGGTTTTGCCAGTACCACTGTCTCTGTTTGGTTGTGCCAGCGCTGCTGTCTCTGTCTGTGAAGTTTGGCCTCCTTTTTTTCCTGGGGTTGCAGTAGAGGCTCCTCGCCTCACCACTGCCTCCCTGCAGGTTCTTTTCATAGACGCAGTCTCTGGTTTGGAGTTGTTTAGTGCTGTTGCCATCGCATTGTCTATGACGTTCTGTGGAGCCATTTTCTGCACATAGGCGCATTTGGCTTGGAGCTGCTCTGCCCGGAAGTTTGTAGTCTGGGTTGGGTGGACTGAGCTCTAGGAGTCTATGATTGATCTGTGGACGTGTTAAATTGTGCAGGCAAAGGTTGTGCAGTCATCTGGGATGGGGCAGGAGAGGGGACAGTCCCTTCCCCAGTGTTTTAGGGACTTGATTAGAGCTTCTGGTGGGATTCCTGAATAGAAAGCAGACCTGTGGAATGGTCAAGCTGTAGATGAGCCCCTGGGTGACTTGTTGAACAACTTCATTTCAGATACAGAGGAGCAACGTGGCACAAAAAGGCAACAGAAGAGGCGAGCAGAGCGCCGTAAGCAGGTGGGACGGTGCGTGGTGCCAGCGGGAAGACGTGCTGTGTGGCTCTATGTAACTTTGGTCGTTTGTCTATTTTATAGGTGTGAAGTAAAGAGGAAAGCTGGGTATCCGCACCGCAGCTCCTCGGGCCAGGTGAATAATGAGTGCTGGCCGAAGCATCAGCTCATTTGAGGTCCCGTGTTGCTGCTGCAGGTATGAGCGTCCTTTGGTTGTGTTTTACAGGCGGTAGCTGAACCTCTTTGTGGTCAACAGCGTGGCAGTCCAAAGCAAGGGCGGGCAGGCGGGCGAGCGGCCCAGGTAAGGGAGGGGGAGGCGGGCCCGTCCGCGGGCAGGCTGTGCTTCCGGGCAGCGTCCGAGCGGGTGCCTTTGTTTTTGCAGGTGCCGCAGATGAGCTCGGAGGAGCGAAGCCGCACGCCGACCAGCAGCAGCCGAGAAGGTGAGGCGGCGGTGGGAGTTGAGGAGCCCAGTGTCGCGTGGTGACTCGGTTCAGTGTTTCTTTCTTATTTTGCAGGCCCCCTTTGGGCTTGGAGGAGCGTTTTCGGTGAGCTGGGGTAGGGGCTCAGAAGAGCATGGGGCTGGGGACTCACTCCAAGCGCTACGGTTCTTTTGTTTCTCGCTGTCTTAGGCGTCACGAGCGATGCGGGTTTCTGACTGCGCCCGAGGCAGCACACGCTGAGCGGAACGCCGTGGAACTTAGCAGGAGGTGGGTGCTGCGGAAGGGGTCGGCGTTCACCCCGCGATACTGTGTGCTGGCACGGCTCGGTGAGCGTGTGTTTTCTCGTGTTACTGTAGATGTTGAAGAGGAACCCGGCGATGCGGGGAGATCCCTGTTAGCGCACGTGGCGTTTTCTCTGTTGAAGATGGATTCGGTCCCTTGGCCCTCTTAAAGATAAGTGGAGGCACGGGGGCTGGGATAGAGGCTGGGAATCGCAGGGAGGGGGGTAAAGTTCTGATAAGGGAAAGGGCCGTCCAGGAAAAGTCCCCTTTGGGTGGGTAAAGGGCCCAGGGAATTTACAGTGCGATACCAGCATGTGCCGGGCAGGGCAGCTCCAGCCTCTGTGTGTGGTGTTGTGTAGCTCGGGAAGCCTGCCTTGCGCCTCTCAGACGATCCTGGGGTCTCGTTGTGCTCGAGGGGCCCAAGAGGCATCTCGGGTGCCATCCTGGGATCTGGAATGCTGGTCCTAATTGGCATAGTGCCAATCGGGTGCTGGATTCTTGTATCAGCCGCAGAAAGCGTGGATGGTTCTTGCATTTTGGGTGTTTCTGGTCAGTTGTGATTTATGGTGTCATTCTGGGCTGCATCAGCAGCTCTGCTCTCTACCCGTCCAGTGTAAGGGACTGGCACTTGAAGATGTTGGGAAGAAGTTCTTAGGTCGTGCCGCCGTCTCTGTGTGTTTGCGCCAGTGCTGCTGTCTTGTAAGGGGCCGTGACGTTTGGCTCCTTTTTTTTCTGGGATTGTGATAGAGGCTCCTCGCCTTACTAATTGGGTGTAATAATTGGGTGCTGGTTTTCTTGTATCAGCAGACGAAAGCGTGGACGGTTCTTGTGCCTTGGAAGTCGCTGGTCAGTTGTGTGTTCTGGTATCGCTGAGGGCTGCGTCGGCAGCTCTGCTCTCTACCTATCCAGTCTCAGGGACTGGCACTTCAAGATGCTGGGAAGAAGTTATTAGTTCTTGCAGCAGCTTCTTGTGTTTGCGCTGTCTCTGTGTGTTTGCGCCAGTGCCGCCGTCTCACAAGGGGCCAAGACGATTGGCTCAGTTTTATTGTGGGGTTGTAGTAGAGACTCCTTGCCTCACCACTGCCTCCCTGTAGGTTTTTGGACGGTGCCGTGTCTGCTTTTGGCGTCTTTGTTGTGGAGCGTTTTTTGGTGGCGTTTCCGTCGTGTTGTCTATTGCGTTCTGTGGAGCGTCTGTCTGCACGTGCGCACAGTTGGCTGAGAGCTGCTCTGCCCGGAGGTTTGGAGTCTGGGGTGGATGCACTGAGCTGTAGGAGTCCACGGTTAATCTGTGGACGTGTTAAATTGTGTAGGCAAAGGCTGTGCAGTCATCTGGGAAGGAGTAGCCGTGGGCAGTGGGGGGGACAGTCCCTTCCCCAGTGTTTTAGGGACGCAATTCGAGCTTCTGATGGGATTCCTGAATAGAAAGCAGACCTGTGGAATGGTCAAGCTGTAGATGAGCTCCTGGGTGACTTGTTGAATAACGTGATTTCAGATGCAGAGGGACAACTTGGCACGAAAAAGCCATGGAAGAGGCGAGCAGAGCGCCGTCAGCAGGAGGCTTTTAAGTGCACCATCAGAATTGGAGCGAAATTCCACTTGACGTTGCTGCTGTCGGTCTTGGCTTTCACTGGTTTCCCCACGGCTCCCTAATGTTCGGGAGTTCAGAGTGGGCATTTTTTTTCCCCAAGGAGAGGCTATGCTTAAAAATGAGTTTGTTTCCTCAAAGAAGTGCAAGTCCGTTTGTGTAACCCGAGCCTAGTCAGGTTGTGTTTTACGGGCGGTAGCTGAACCTCTTTGTGGTCAACAGCGTGGCAGTCCAAAGCAAGGGCGGGCAGGCGGGCGAGCGGCCCAGGTAAGGGAGGGGGAGGCGGGCCCGTCCGCGGGCAGGCTGTGCTTCCGGGCAGCGTCCGAGCGGGTGCCTTTGTTTTTGCAGGTGCCGCGGACGAGCTCGGAGGAGCGAAGCCGCACGTCGACCAGCAGCAGCCGAGAAGGTGAGGCGGCGGTGGGAGTTGAGGAGCCCAGTGTCGCGTGGTGACTCGGTTCAGCGTTTCTTTCTTATTTTGCAGGCCCCTTTTGGGCCCTTTGGGCTTGGAGGAGCGTTTTCGGTGAGCTGGGGTAGGGGCTCAGAAGAGCATGGGGCTGGGGACTCACTCCAAGCGCTACGGTTCTTTTGTTTCTCGCTGTCGTAGGCGTCACGAGCGATGCGGGTTTCTGACTGCGCCCGAGGCACCACACGCTGAGCGGAACGCCGTGGATCTTAGCAGGAGGTGGGTGCTGCGGAAGGGGTCGGCGTTCACCCCGCGATACTGTGTGCTGGCACGGCTCGGTGAGCGTGTGTTTTCTTGTGTTACTGTAGATGTTGAAGAGGAACCCGGCGATGCGGGGAGATCCCTGTTAGCACACGTTGCGTTTTCTCTGTTGAAGATGGATTCGGTCCCTTGGCCCTCTTAAAGATAAGTGGAGGCACGGGGGCTGGGAAGAGGCTGGGAATCGCAGGGAGGGGGGTAAAGTTCTGATAAGGGAAAGGGCCGTCCAGGAAAAGTCCCCTTTGGGTGGGTAAAGGGCCCAGGGAATTTACAGTGCGATACCAGCATGTGCCGGGCAGGGCAGCTCCAGCCTCTGTGTGTGGTGTTGTGTAGCTCGGGAAGCCTGCCTTGCGCCTCTCAGACGATCCTGGGGTCTCGTTGTGCTCGAGGGGCCCAAGAGGCATCTCGGGTGCCATCCTGGGATCTGGAATGCTGGTCCTAATTGGCATAGTGCCAATCGGGTGCTGGATTCTTGTATCAGCAGCAGAAAGCGTGGATGGTTCTTGCATTTTGGGTGTTTCTGGTCAGTTGTGATTTATGGTGTCATTCTGGGCTGCATCAGCAGCTCTGCTCTCTACCCGTCCAGTGTAAGGGACTGGCACTTCAAGATGTTGGGAAGAAGTTCTTAGGTCGTGCCGCCGTCTCTGTGTGTTTGCGCCAGTGCTGCTGTCTTGTAAGGGGCCGTGACGTTTGGCTCCTTTTTTTTCTGGGATTGTGATAGAGGCTCCTCGCCTTACTAATTGGGTGTAATAATTGGGTGCTGGTTTTCTTCTATCAGCAGATGAAAGTGTGGACGGTTCTTGTGCCTTGGAAGTCGCTGGTCAGTTGTGTGTTCTGGTATCGCTGAGGGCTGCGTCGGCAGCTCTGCTCTCTACCTATCCAGTCTCAGGGACTGGCACTTCAAGATGCTGGGAAGAAGTTATTAGTTCTTGCAGCAGCTTCTTGTGTTTGCGCTGTCTCTGTGTGTTTGCGCCAGTGCCGCCGTCTCACAAGGGGCCAAGACGATTGGCTCAGTTTTATTGTGGGGTTGTAGTAGAGACTCCTTGCCTCACCACTGCCTCCCTGTAGGTTTTTGGACGGTGCCGTGTCTGCTTTTGGCGTCTTTGTTGTGGAGCATTTTTTGGTGGCGTTTCCGTCGTGTTGTCTATTGCGTTCTGTGGAGCGTCTGTCTGCACGTGTACACAGTTGGCTGAGAGCTGCTCTGCCCGGAGGTTTGGAGTCTGGGGTGGATGCACTGAGCTGTAGGAGTCCACGGTTGATCTGTGGACGTGTTAAATTGTGTAGGCAAAGGCTGTGCAGTCATCTGGGAAGGAGTAGCCGTGGGCAGTGGGGGGGACAGTCCCTTCCCCAGTGTTTTAGGGACGCAATTCGAGCTTCTGATGGGATTCCTGAATAGAAAGCAGACCTGTGGAATGGTCAAGCTGTAGATGAGCTCCTGGGTGACTTGTTGAATAACGTGTTTTCAGATGCAGAGGGACAACTTGGCACGAAAAAGCCATGGAAGAGGCGAGCAGAGCGCCGTCAGCAGGAGGCTTTTAAGTGCACCATCAGAATTTGAGCGAAATTCCACTTGACGTTGCTGCTGTCGGTCTTGGCTTTCACTGGTTTCCCCACGGCTCCCTAATGTTCGGGAGTTCAGAGTGGGCATTTTTTTCCCCAAGGAGAGGCTATGCTTAAAAATGAGTTTGTTTCCTCAAAGAAGTGCAAGTCCGTTTGTGTAACCCGAGCCTAGTCAGGTTGTGTTTTACGGGCGGTAGCTGAACCTCTTTGTGGTCAGCAGCGTGGCAGTCCAAAGCAAGGGCGGGCAGGCGGGCGAGCGGCCCAGGTAAGGGAGGGGGAGGCGGGCCCGTCCGCGGGCAGGCTGTGCTTCCGGGCAGCGTCCGAGCGGGTGCCTTTGTTTTTGCAGGTGCCGCAGACGAGCTCGGAGGAGCGAAGCCGCACGCCGACCAGCAGCAGCCGAGAAGGTGAGGCGGCGGTGGGAGTTGAGGAGCCCAGTGTCGCGTGGTGACTCGGTTCAGCGTTTCCTTCTTGTTTTGCAGGCTCCTTTTTGGCCCTTTGCACTTGGAGGAGCGTTTGCGGTGAGCCGGGGTAGGGGCGAGGAGGAGCGTGGGGCAGGGGACTCGTTCCAAGCGCTACGGTTCTTTTGTTTCTCGCTGTCTTAGGCGTCACGAGCGATGCGGGTTTCTGACTGCGCCCGAGGCAGCACACGCTGAGCGGAACGCCGTGGAACTTAGCAGGAGGTGGGTGCTGCGGAAGGGGTCGGCGTTCACCCCGCGATACTGTGTGCTGGCACGGCTCGGTGAGCGTGTGTTTTCTCGTGTTACTGTAGATGTTGAAGAGGAACCCGGCGATGCGGGGAGATCCCTGTTAGCGCACGTGGCGTTTTCTCTGTTGAAGATGGATTCGGTCCCTTGGCCCTCTTAAAGATAAGTGGAGGCACGGGGGCTGGGAAGAGGCTGGGAATCGCAGGGAGGGGGGTAAAGTTCTGATAAGGGAAAGGGCCGTCCAGGAAAAGTCCCCTTTGGGTGGGTAAAGGGCCCAGGGAATTTACAGTGCGATACCAGCATGTGCCGGGCAGGGCAGCTCCAGCCTCTGTGTGTGGTGTTGTGTAGCTCGGGAAGCCTGCCTTGCGCCTCTCAGACGATCCTGGGGTCTCGTTGTGCTCGAGGGGCCCAAGAGGCATCTCGGGTGCCATCCTGGGATCTGGAATGCTGGTCCTAATTGGCATAGTGCCAATCGGGTGCTGGATTCTTGTATCAGCAGCAGAAAGCGTGGATGGTTCTTGCATTTTGGGTGTTTCTGGTCAGTTGTGATTTATGGTGTCATTCTGGGCTGCATCAGCAGCTCTGCTCTCTACCCGTCCAGTGTAAGGGACTGGCACTTCAAGATGTTGGGAAGAAGTTCTTAGGTCGTGCCGCCGTCTCTGTGTGTTTGCGCCAGTGCTGCTGTCTTGTAAGGGGCCGTGACGTTTGGCTCCTTTTTTTTCTGGGATTGTGATAGAGGCTCCTCGCCTTACTAATTGGGTGTAATAATTGGGTGCTGGTTTTCTTCTATGAGCAGACGAAAGCGTGGACGGTTCTTGTGCCTTGGAAGTCGCTGGTCAGTTGTATCGCTGAGGGCTGCGTCGGCAGCTCTTCTCTCTACCTATCCAGTCTCAGGGACTGGCACTTCAAGATGCTGGGAAGAAGTTATTAGTTCTTGCAGCAGCTTCTTGTGTTTGCGCTGTCTCTGTGTGTTTGCGCCAGTGCCGCCGTCTCACAAGGGGCCAAGACGATTGGCTCAGTTTTATTGTGGGGTTGTAGTAGAGACTCCTTGCCTCACCACTGCCTCCCTGTAGGTTTTTGGACGGTGCCGTGTCTGCTTTTGGCGTCTTTGTTGTGGAGCGTTTTTTGGTGGCGTTTCCGTCGTGTTGTCTATTGCGTTCTGTGGAGCGTCTGTCTGCACGTGCGCACAGTTGGCTGAGAGCTGCTCTGCCCGGAGGTTTGGAGTCTGGGGTGGATGCACTGAGCTGTAGGAGTCCACGGTTAATCTGTGGACGTGTTAAATTGTGTAGGCAAAGGCTGTGCAGTCATCTGGGAAGGAGTAGCCGTGGGCAGTGGGGGGGACAGTCCCTTCCCCAGTGTTTTAGGGACGCAATTCGAGCTTCTGATGGGATTCCTGAATAGAAAGCAGACCTGTGGAATGGTCAAGCTGTAGATGAGCTCCTGGGTGACTTGTTGAATAACGTGATTTCAGATGCAGAGGGACAACTTGGCACGAAAAAGCCATGGAAGAGGCGAGCAGAGCGCCGTCAGCAGGAGGCTTTTAAGTGCACCATCAGAATTGGAGCGAAATTCCACTTGACGTTGCTGCTGTCGGTCTTGGCTTTCACTGGTTTCCCCACGGCTCCCTAATGTTCGGGAGTTCAGAGTGGGCATTTTTTTTCCCCAAGGAGAGGCTATGCTTAAAAATGAGTTTGTTTCCTCAAAGAAGTGCAAGTCCGTTTGTGTAACCCGAGCCTAGTCAGGTTGTGTTTTACGGGCGGTAGTTGAACCTCTTTTTGGTCAGCAGCGTGGCAGTCCAAAGCAAGGGCGGGCAGGGCAGGCGAGCGGCCCAGGTAAGGGAGGGGGAGGCGGGCCCGTCCGCGGGCAGGCTGTGCTTCCGGGCAGCGTCCGAGCGGGTGCCTTTGTTTTTGCAGGTGCCGCGGACGAGCTCGGAGGAGCGAAGCCGCACGCCGACCAGCAGCAGCCGAGGAGGTGAGGCGGCGGTGGGAGTTGAGGAGCCCAGTGTCGCGTGGTGACTCGGTTCAGCGTTTCTTTCTTATTTTGCAGGCCCCTTTTGGGCCCTTTGGGCTTGGAGGAGCGTTTTCGGTGAGCTGGGGTAGGGGCTCAGAAGAGCATGGGGCTGGGGACTCACTCCAAGCGCTACGGTTCTTTTGTTTCTCGCTGTCGTAGGCGTCACGAGCGATGCGGGTTTCTGACTGCGCCCGAGGCACCACACGCTGAGCGGAACGCCGTGGATCTTAGCAGGAGGTGGGTGCTGCGGAAGGGGTCGGCGTTCACCCCGCGATACTGTGTGCTGGCACGGCTCGGTGAGCGTGTGTTTTCTTGTGTTACTGTAGATGTTGAAGAGGAACCCGGCGATGCGGGGAGATCCCTGTTAGCACACGTTGCGTTTTCTCTGTTGAAGATGGATTCGGTCCCTTGGCCCTCTTAAAGATAAGTGGAGGCACGGGGGCTGGGAAGAGGCTGGGAATCGCAGGGAGGGGGGTAAAGTTCTGATAAGGGAAAGGGCCGTCCAGGAAAAGTCCCCTTTGGGTGGGTAAAGGGCCCAGGGAATTTACAGTGCGATACCAGCATGTGCCGGGCAGGGCAGCTCCAGCCTCTGTGTGTGGTGTTGTGTAGCTCGGGAAGCCTGCCTTGCGCCTCTCAGACGATCCTGGGGTCTCGTTGTGCTCGAGGGGCCCAAGAGGCATCTCGGGTGCCATCCTGGGATCTGGAATGCTGGTCCTAATTGGCATAGTGCCAATCGGGTGCTGGATTCTTGTATCAGCAGCAGAAAGCGTGGATGGTTCTTGCATTTTGGGTGTTTCTGGTCAGTTGTGATTTATGGTGTCATTCTGGGCTGCATCAGCAGCTCTGCTCTCTACCCGTCCAGTGTAAGGGACTGGCACTTCAAGATGTTGGGAAGAAGTTCTTAGGTCGTGCCGCCGTCTCTGTGTGTTTGCGCCAGTGCTGCTGTCTTGTAAGGGGCCGTGACGTTTGGCTCCTTTTTTTTCTGGGATTGTGATAGAGGCTCCTCGCCTTACTAATTGGGTGTAATAATTGGGTGCTGGTTTTCTTCTATCAGCAGATGAAAGTGTGGACGGTTCTTGTGCCTTGGAAGTCGCTGGTCAGTTGTGTGTTCTGGTATCGCTGAGGGCTGCGTCGGCAGCTCTGCTCTCTACCTATCCAGTCTCAGGGACTGGCACTTCAAGATGCTGGGAAGAAGTTATTAGTTCTTGCAGCAGCTTCTTGTGTTTGCGCTGTCTCTGTGTGTTTGCGCCAGTGCCGCCGTCTCACAAGGGGCCAAGACGATTGGCTCAGTTTTATTGTGGGGTTGTAGTAGAGACTCCTTGCCTCACCACTGCCTCCCTGTAGGTTTTTGGACGGTGCCGTGTCTGCTTTTGGCGTCTTTGTTGTGGAGCATTTTTTGGTGGCGTTTCCGTCGTGTTGTCTATTGCGTTCTGTGGAGCGTCTGTCTGCACGTGTACACAGTTGGCTGAGAGCTGCTCTGCCCGGAGGTTTGGAGTCTGGGGTGGATGCACTGAGCTGTAGGAGTCCACGGTTGATCTGTGGACGTGTTAAATTGTGTAGGCAAAGGCTGTGCAGTCATCTGGGAAGGAGTAGCCGTGGGCAGTGGGGGGGACAGTCCCTTCCCCAGTGTTTTAGGGACGCAATTCGAGCTTCTGATGGGATTCCTGAATAGAAAGCAGACCTGTGGAATGGTCAAGCTGTAGATGAGCTCCTGGGTGACTTGTTGAATAACGTGTTTTCAGATGCAGAGGGACAACTTGGCACGAAAAAGCCATGGAAGAGGCGAGCAGAGCGCCGTCAGCAGGAGGCTTTTAAGTGCACCATCAGAATTTGAGCGAAATTCCACTTGACGTTGCTGCTGTCGGTCTTGGCTTTCACTGGTTTCCCCACGGCTCCCTAATGTTCGGGAGTTCAGAGTGGGCATTTTTTTCCCCAAGGAGAGGCTATGCTTAAAAATGAGTTTGTTTCCTCAAAGAAGTGCAAGTCCGTTTGTGTAACCCGAGCCTAGTCAGGTTGTGTTTTACGGGCGGTAGCTGAACCTCTTTGTGGTCAGCAGCGTGGCAGTCCAAAGCAAGGGCGGGCAGGCGGGCGAGCGGCCCAGGTAAGGGAGGGGGAGGCGGGCCCGTCCGCGGGCAGGCTGTGCTTCCGGGCAGCGTCCGAGCGGGTGCCTTTGTTTTTGCAGGTGCCGCAGACGAGCTCGGAGGAGCGAAGCCGCACGCCGACCAGCAGCAGCCGAGAAGGTGAGGCGGCGGTGGGAGTTGAGGAGCCCAGTGTCGCGTGGTGACTCGGTTCAGCGTTTCCTTCTTGTTTTGCAGGCTCCTTTTTGGCCCTTTGCACTTGGAGGAGCGTTTGCGGTGAGCCGGGGTAGGGGCGAGGAGGAGCGTGGGGCAGGGGACTCGTTCCAAGCGCTACGGTTCTTTTGTTTCTCGCTGTCTTAGGCGTCACGAGCGATGCGGGTTTCTGACTGCGCCCGAGGCAGCACACGCTGAGCGGAACGCCGTGGAACTTAGCAGGAGGTGGGTGCTGCGGAAGGGGTCGGCGTTCACCCCGCGATACTGTGTGCTGGCACGGCTCGGTGAGCGTGTGTTTTCTCGTGTTACTGTAGATGTTGAAGAGGAACCCGGCGATGCGGGGAGATGCCCGTTAGCGCACGTGGTGTTATGCTCTGTCGAAGATGGATTCGGTCCCTGGGCCGTCTGAAAGCTAAGTGGAGACACGAGGGCTGGGAAGGGGCTGGGAATCGCAGGGAGGGTGTTCAAGTTCCCATAGGGGAAAGAGCCATCCAGGAACAGTCCCCTTTGGGCGGTGAAAAGACCCTGGGGACTTTGCAGAGCGATGGCAGGGTGTGCCGGGCAGGGCAGCTCCAGCCTGTGTCTGTTGTCGTGTAGTTCGGGAAGCCTGCCTTGCGCCTGTCAGACGATGCTGGGGTCTCGTTGTGCTCGAGGGGCACGACAGGCATCTCGGGTGCCATCCCGGGATCTGGAATGCCGGTGCCGATTGGCGCAGCGCCAATTGGGTGCTGGTTTTCTTGTATCAGCAGCCGAAAGCGTGGACGGTTCTTGTGCCTTGGATGTCGCTGGTCAGTTGTGTTTATGGCGTAGTTCTGGGCTGCATCGGCAGCTCTGCTCTCTACCCATCCAGTCTCAGGGACTGGCACTTCTTCCCAGCATCTTGAAGTTTTTGAGTCTTGCAGCAGCTTCTTGTGCTTGCGCTGTCCCTGCATGTTTGCACCAGTGCCATTCATAAGGGGCCGTGACGTTGGGCTCCTTTTTATTCCGGGGTTGCAGTAGAGGCTGCTCGCCTCACTGCTGCCTCTGTGCCGGTTCTTCTGATCGATGTGGGGTCTGGTCTTGGAGTTCTTCTTGTTGTTGAGCATTTTTGGTGCTGTTGTAGTGATGTTGTCTGTAACGTGCTGTGGAACTTCGGTCTGCACGTGTGCGTGTTTGGCTCGGAGCTGCTCTGCCCGGAGCTGCAGAGTCAGGGGTGGGAGGACTGAGCTCTAGGCATCCGTGGTTAATTTGTTCATATATACTAAATTGTGTATGCATAGGTTGTTACCATCATCTGGAATGGAGTTGCCATGGGTAGGAGGGCGGGCAGGCTCTTCACTGGTGTTTTACCGTTCACAGCCAAGAGCATTGGTGACTAATGTTTTCTGTAGCGTGCTGTTTTTTCACTGAGCATGTTAACAATTTCTTTTTTCTTTTTAGGCAACCACATTGTTAATATGACTGAAAACAGTATCTCCAACTGCACAAAGTGAAGACCTGTCTGAGGTCCGTGGAAAGGATCCGCTGAGAATCACGAAGACCCCAGACTCAGCTATTGCCGTTGGACCGAATCGTTGCTTTACCATGCGAGCGACGGAACCCGACGCACCAATGCGATGTTCGCAGAGTTCCCGTTGTTGTCGGCCGGGGCTGGCTTTATACCAAAGCTGCCCTGTCCAAGTGCCTAGCAACAATGTGATTGTTTGTAACATGTGCCGTGCAATAACGTGATATGCTGCGTGTACTGTCCACGCGCTCTGCACGCGCTCTGCACGCGCTTGCTCGTTCATTGTTCCCACCTCATGGGGCTCCTTTGGTTTCTTTTGTCTCTGGCTTCACCTCTCAGCCCGACCGAGTTCATACCTGTGCAATTGTAATGCCGAAGGGCAATGCAAGATAGAAGGGTTTTTTCTGCCGTGGGTAAGCATCCGCCCCGCTTTTCAGCGTCAAGCAAAGGAGCGCGGTTTGTTGTTTCCTTTTAAACGCAGCAGTTGGAAGCCGCGTGGGCAAAGGGCGGGGCGGTCCCGGCAGGGCGGCGAGAAGGCGAGTGAGGATGCAGAGCGGGCCAATCGGATCACTCGGGAGGGCTGGAGGGGCGGAGCGCTGCTAGACCGGGAGAGTGGCAGTTGATGTGCGTAGGCAGCCAATCAGGTTGCCGGAGGGGCGGGCGTCTTCAATTTAGGCTGTTCAGGTAAGAAAGTTTGTCCTTCCTACAAGGGACCAGTCATTGGTAGGACAGAGAGAGGCTTTTAAGTGCACCATCAGAATTGGAGCAAAATTCCACTTGACGTTGCTGCTGTCGGTCTTGGCTTTCACTGGTTTCCCCACGGCTCCCTAGTGTTCGGGAGCTCAGAGTGGGCATTTTTTTTCCCCAAGGAGAGGCTCTGCTTAAAATGAGTCAAAGAAGTGCAAGTCCGTTTGTGTAACCCAAGCCTAGTCAGGTTGTGTTTTACGGGCGGTAGCTGAACCTCTTTGTGGTCAACAGCGTGGCAGTCCAAAGCAAGGGCGGGCATGCGGGCGAGCGGCCCAGGTAAGGGAGGGGGAGGCGGGCCCGTCCGCGGGCAGGCTGTGCTTCCGGGCAGCGTCCGAGCGGGTGCCTTTGTTTTTGCAGGTGCCGCAGACGAGCTCGGAGGAGCGAAGCCGCACGCCGACCAGCAGCAGCCGAGAAGGTGAGGCGGCGGTGGGAGTTGAGGAGCCCAGTGTCGCGTGGTGACTCGGTTCAGCGTTTCCTTCTTGTTTTGCAGGCTCCTTTTTGGCCCTTTGCACTTGGAGGAGCGTTTGCGGTGAGCCGGGGTAGGGGCGGGGAGGAGCGTGGGGCAGGGGACTCGTTCCAAGCGCTATGGTTCTTTTGTTTCTCGCTGTCTTAGGCGTCACGAGCGATGCGGGTTTCTGACTGCGCCCGAGGCAGCACACGCTGAGCGGAACGCCGTGGAACTTAGCAGGAGGTGGGTGCTGCGGAAGGGGTCGGCGTTCACCCCGCGATACTGTGTGCTGGCACGGCTCGGTGAGCGTGTGTTTTCTCGTGTTACTGTAGATGTTGAGGAGGAACCCGGCGATGCGGGGAGATGCCCGTTAGCGCACGTGGTGTTATGCTCTGTCGAAGATGGATTCGGTCCCTGGGCCGTCTGAAAGCTAAGTGGAGACACGAGGGCTGGGAAGGGGCTGGGAATCACAGGGAGGGTGTTCAAGTTCCCATAGGGGAAAGAGCCATCCAGGAACAGTCCCCTTTGGGCGGTGAAAAGACCCTGGGGACTTTGCAGAGCGATGGCAGGGTGTGCTGGGCAGGGCAGCTCCAGCCTGTGTCTGTTGTCGTGTAGTTCGGGAAGCCTGCCTTGCGCCTGTCAGACGATGCTGGGGTCTCGTTGTGCTCGAGGGGCACGACAGGCATCTCGGGTGCCATCCCGGGATCTGGAATGCCGGTGCCGATTGGCGCAGCGCCAATTGGGTGCTGGTTTTCTTGTATCAGCAGCCGAAAGCGTGGACGGTTCTTGTGCCTTGGATGTCGCTGGTCAGTTGTGTTTATGGCGTAGTTCTGGGCTGCATCGGCACCTCTGCTCTCTACCCATCCAGTCTCAGGGACTGGCACTTCTTCCCAGCATCTTGAAGTTTTTGAGTCTTGCAGCAGCTTCTTGTGCTTGCGCTGTCCCTGCGTGTTTGCGCCAGTGCCATTCATAAGGGGCCGTGACGTTGGGCTCCTTTTTATTCCGGGGTTGCAGTAGAGGCTGCTCGCCTCACTGCTGCCTCTGTGCCGGTTCTTCTGATCGATGTGGGGTCTGGTCTTGGAGTTGTTCTTGTTGTTGAGCATTTTTGGTGCTGTTGTAGTGGTGTTGTCTGTAACGTGCTGTGGAACTTCGGTCTGCACGTGTGCGTGTTTGGCTCGGAGCTGCTCTGCCCGGAGCTGCAGAGTCAGGGGTGGGCGGACTGAGCTCTAGGCATCCGTGGTTAATTTGTTCATATATACTAAATTGTGTATGCAGAGGTTGTTGCCATCATCTGGAATGGAGTTGCCATGGGTAGGAGGGCGGGCAGTCTCTTCACTGGTGTTTTACCGTTCACAGCCAAGAGCATTGGTGACTAATGTTTTCTGTAGCGTGCTGTTTTTTCACTGAGCATGTTAACAATTTCTTTTTTCTTTTTAGGCGACCACATTGTTAATATGACTGAAAACAGTATCTCCAACTGCACAAAGTGAAGACCTGTCTGAGGTCCGTGGAAAGGATCCGCTGAGAATCACGAAGACCCCAGACTCAGCTATTGCCGTTGGACCGAATCGTTGCTTTACCATGCGAGCGACGGAACCCGACGCACCAATGCGATATTCTCAGAGTTCCCGTTGTTGTCGGCCGGGGCTGGCTTTATACCAAAGCTGCCCTGTCCAAGTGCCTAGCAACAATGTGATTGTTTGTAACATGTGCCGTGCAATAACGTGATATGCTGCGTGTACTGTCCACGCGCTCTGCACGCGCGTGCCCGGCGCTTGCTCGTTCATTGTTCCCACCTCATGGGGCTCCTTTGGTTTCTTTTGTCTCTGGCTTCACCTCTCAGCCCGACCGAGTTCATACTTGTGCAATTGTAATGCCGAAGGGCAATGCAAGATAGAAGGGTTTTTTCTGCCGTGGGTAAGCATCCGCCCCGCTTTTCAGCGTCAAGCAAAGGAGCGCGGTTTGTTGTTTCCTTTTAAACGCGGCTGTTGGAAGCCGCGCGGGCAAAGGGTGGGGCGGTCCCGGCAGGGCGGCGAGAAGGCGAGTGAGGATGCAGAGCGGGCCAATCGGATCGCTCGGGAGGGCTGGAGGGGCGGAGCGCTGCTAGACCGGGAGAGTGGCAGTTGATGTGCGCAGGCAGCCAATCAGGTTGCCGGGGGGGCGGGCGTCTTCAATTTAGGCTGTTCAGGTAAGAAAGTTTGTTCTTCCTACAAGGGACCAGTCATTGGTAGGACAGAGAGAGGCTTTCAAGTGCACCATCAGAATTGGAGCGAAATTCCACTTGACGTTGCTGCTGTCGGTCTTGGCTTTCACTGGTTTCCCCACGGCTCCCTAGTGTTCGGGAGCTCAGAGTGGGCATTTTTTTTCCCCAAGGAGAGGCTCTGCTTAAAATGAGTCAAAGAAGTGCAAGTCCGTTTGTGTAACCCGAGCCTAGTCAGGTTGTGTTTTACGGGCGGTAGCTGAACCTCTTTGTGGTCAACAGCGTGGCAGTCCAAAGCAAGGGCGGGCAGGCGGGCGAGCGGCCCAGGTAAGGGAGGGGGAGGCGGGCCCGTCCGCGGGCAGGCTGTGCTTCCGGGCAGCGTCCGAGCGGGTGCCTTTGTTTTTGCAGGTGCCGCAGACGAGCTCGGAGGAGCGAAGCCACACGCCGACCAGCAGCAGCCGAGAAGGTGAGGCGGCGGTGGGAGTTGAGGAGCCCAGTGTCGCGTGGTGACTCGGTTCAGCGTTTCCTTCTTGTTTTGCAGGCTCCTTTTTGGCCCTTTGCACTTGGAGGAGCGTTTGCGGTGAGCCGGGGTAGGGGCGAGGAGGAGCGTGGGGCAGGGGACTCGTTCCAAGCGCTACGGTTCTTTTGTTTCTCGCTGTCTTAGGCGTCATGAGCGATGCGGGTTTCTGACTGCGCCCGAGGCAGCACACGCTGAGCGGAACGCCGTGGAACTTAGCAGGAGGTGGGTGCTGCGGAAGGGGTCGGCGTTCACCCCGCGATACTGTGTGCTGGCACGGCTCGGTGAGCGTGTGTTTTCTCGTGTTACTGTAGATGTTGAAGAGGAACCCGGCGATGCGGGGAGATGCCCGTTAGCGCACGTGGTGTTATGCTCTGTCGAAGATGGATTCGGTCCCTGGGCCGTCTGAAAGCTAAGTGGAGACACGAGGGCTGGGAAGGGGCTGGGAATCGCAGGGAGGGTGTTCAAGTTCCCATAGGGGAAAGAGCCATCCAGGAACAGTCCCCTTTGGGCGGTGAAAAGACCCTGGGGACTTTGCAGAGCGATGGCAGGGTGTGCCGGGCAGGGCAGCTCCAGCCTGTGTCTGTTGTCGTGTAGTTCGGGAAGCCTGCCTTGCGCCTGTCAGACGATGCTGGGGTCTCGTTGTGCTCGAGGGGCACGACAGGCATCTCGGGTGCCATCCCGGGATCTGGAATGCCGGTGCCGATTGGCGCAGCGCCAATTGGGTGCTGGTTTTCTTGTATCAGCAGCCGAAAGCGTGGACGGTTCTTGTGCCTTGGATGTCGCTGGTCAGTTGTGTTTATGGCGTAGTTCTGGGCTGCATCGGCAGCTCTGCTCTCTACCCATCCAGTCTCAGGGACTGGCACTTCTTCCCAGCATCTTGAAGTTTTTGAGTCTTGCAGCAGCTTCTTGTGCTTGCGCTGTCCCTGCATGTTTGCACCAGTGCCATTCATAAGGGGCCGTGACGTTGGGCTCCTTTTTATTCCGGGGTTGCAGTAGAGGCTGCTCGCCTCACTGCTGCCTCTGTGCCGGTTCTTCTGATCGATGTGGGGTCTGGTCTTGGAGTTGTTCTTGTTGTTGAGCATTTTTGGTGCTGTCGTAGTGGTGTTGTCTGTAACGTGCTGTGGAACTTCGGTCTGCACGTGTGCGTGTTTGGCTCGGAGCTGCTCTGCCCGGAGCTGCAGAGTCAGGGGTGGGCGGACTGAGCTCTAGGCATCCGTGGTTAATTTGTTCATATATACTAAATTGTGTATGCAGAGGTTGTTGCCATCATCTGGAATGGAGTTGCCATGGGTAGGAGGGCGGGCAGGCTCTTCACTGGTGTTTTACCGTTCACAGCCAAGAGCATTGGTGACTAATGTTTTCTGTAGCGTGCTGTTTTTTCACTGAGCATGTTAACAATTTCTTTTTTCTTTTTAGGCGACCGCATTGTTAATATGACTGAAAACAGTATCTCCAACTGCACAAAGTGAAGACCTGTCTGAGGTCCGTGGAAAGGATCCGCTGAGAATCACGAAGACCCCAGACTCAGCTATTGCCGTTGGACCGAATCGTTGCTTTACCATGCGAGCGACGGAACCCGACGCACTGATGTGATGTTTGCAGAGTTCCCGTTGTTGTCGGCCGGGGCTGGCTTTATACCAAAGCTGCCCTGTCCAAGTGCCTAGCAACAATGTGATTGTTTGTAACATGTGCCGTGCAATAACGTGATATGCTGCGTGTACTGTCCACGCGCTCTGCACGCGCGTGCCCGGCGCTTGCTCGTTCATTGTTACCACCTCATGGGGCTCGTTTGTATTTTTTTGTCTCTGGCTTCATCTCTCAGTCTGGCTGGTGACAGCTCCATCCATCTGGAAGGGGGGGACTCTGCCGGTACATCTCCCTGTCTTTTATATTTTTATGTTTTAAGATTTGCAGAACATCAAAGTAATAGAAGATGTTGGGTATTTGGAGTTGGATGTTCTCGATGCTTAAAAAGAGCCTTCAAAACAGGTCTGTTCTTGGTAATTGTAACTGTATAAATCTTAATGTTTTTACCCTGTATTTCACACTGTGTTTGTGGCGTATTGTTAATATTATATTAAATAAAATTTCCAACTGCAGTTACAATTAAACTCTTCATAACTGTGACCATGGCTAATATCGAAAAATTCAGTGCAGCTCTATTTTATGAAGTGTGATTGTCAACATTGGCTACATCCTTTGCTAAAAGTAATAACACTTGTAAGGTTAAGGGTTGTCATTGTTGCAATTGGATTTTTCTTCGTTAGGTCGCCAATGTCTGTCCTACTTTACTGGCATCCATTTTTATGGTTACTTTTAGAAACACAAGGATATCCCCTTATCCAGGTTATTAATGACATAGGACCTTCCTATCTTTGTGTTGTCAGTTTAAACACACTAACCTTAGGTACATTTTCAGAAAAATCTTTGACATTTTTTATATGGTGCATAACAACAGGTTCCATTTCAGTGTTACTTTTAGGATTAAGCCAGTTCAGTACATACAATGCGTTCATAAAAGCTTCTTCTGGACTCACATCAATTCCCTCTTGTTTTATCAAAACAGACAAAACATTTTTCAGGGTGCGGTGTGCACATTCCATTATTGCTTGGCCAGTAGAATTATAAGGGACTTTGACCAGGTGTTGTACCTTCCACAAGACGAGGAAGGTTGCAAGTGTGTCAGAACGGTAGGCGGGACTCTTATCTGTTTTGATCTGTGTAGGAACACTCTTGAGAGCAAGAGATTGTAATAAATGATGCTCTACCACTTTTGCGTTTGCTGAGGACTGATGCAGCAGTCCTGAACAGGTGTGTATGGACACACGAATGTACTTTTGTTGGCCAAATGGTGCAAATTCAGTCATATTAGTTTGATATAACTGATCCGGTCGCAAGCCCCGAGGATTTACCGCCTTTTGTCGCAACGGCATTACGTCGGCTCAATGAGGACAAGCTGTCGTAACGGATCCAGCTCGTTCCTCGGTCAGCGTGAAGCACGTTCGGAGCGACGCCGAGGATCGATGGAAGTATTCGTGAGCGTGTCTGGCTCGTTCATAAGGAGATACATTTGTCATCGCTACAAATTTGTATATAATGTTGTTTCCGTCAACTAGAGCACCTGGTAGGTTAGAGTGGCTTTTTATATGCATTATAATTACTGGTGCTGTCCTATAATCTCACACGTTTCACAAATCTAATAACACTTCAAACAACAAGGCATTGGAAACTTGCCGCAGATGCGCTCTACATATTATTTGTACAACTGCCACAATATAAAGAGTATGTGCTACACAATTAATTTGGCAATTATGCCATTTTTGTAATGCCGTTAAGTGTACCGTGGGCAGTTTCTTTTCAGATGTCTCGTCTGTCCGTAAGTAAAACACGCTAGGCCGCAGAACAACGCCTTTGGTTTTCATCGCAGGCTAAAGTGCTGCCGCCGAGGCCTCAGTGTGGGCTCGGGTGTGTATTTTTCGTTTTTCTACCTCCCGTCGCACCATCGTTACTCGTGTCCAAGCTCCCATGGTCTGCGTCGCAGAAGCAGTTTTTCCCTAGCCGGCTAATTTCCGTCGGCATCGGGCGTTCGCATTCATCACGGCCGGATATTTCCATACAGCAGGTTTTGCCTCTGGAGTCAGGTTAGGAGAAGCATGTATAGCTTCTTTTTAATGGTCCACAAACTTCATGTATGGTTCCTCAGGACCCTGCTTTATTGTAGAATACGGTAGCACAGGGTTACATATATTTGGCGTTTCTTTCACTGCTGCCAGAGCCAGCCCCCGCCGCAAAATCCTCGGACGAAGCTCCGCCAGAGCAGCACCATCCGCCTATCTCCCACGACCTAGCAGTCGCTCAGCGGTAGGTAATCGTAAGGGATGACCCGCTGGTAAATTAACATTTTCTAATCCTGCCAGTTCCACCTTCCCCTGCCACTTGCCCAAGAACAGCAAATACCCCATTGGGGGACCGAGTAACTTCATGAATGCATTTAAGATTTGTTGGATTCCGTACTTGCCTCGTAAAAAAATTAATGCATTTGCTGCATCATATATTTATTGTCCTTACCCTATTGCATTTCTGCAATTTGCAATTTATCAACGTTTTTCCAATCAAAGGGCGACAACCGCCTTTGTCCTCTGTTATCTACGTGCAGCGGCATCGCTATAATACCATCAGCTAACATAGACCCTTCAACGGTCGCATCTACGATTACCCCTCGCCAGCATTGCACTGCATTATAAGAGCGATATCGAGGAGTATCTCAGCCATAACGCACAGGGGCAGCACCCAAATTATCGTTACTATCACCGATATACATTTCCATCACGTTTCTCCGCGGATCAGTAAGTCGACGTGTATTCGTAAACCCATCCGCCCATCCAGTGTCTAGCCTTTTTTTGTCTACCGCTCTCAAATATTCATCTGCTTCTTTTACAGAAGCAGAGACCACATCCCATCCTTTGTACATTGTCTAGCCCATTTTTGTATTCCCTCTTCTTTAATTCAGAGCTCCTCAGGAGAGAGGTCCAGTTCCGCCTCCTGCCATTCTCATTTTCCACGTTTTTACATTCCCTGTTACTTGCCTCTCACCCGTCCTTAATCGCATATGATACGTTTTCATACGCTATCAATTGCAAAGTTTTGCCGTTGTCGCCATCAACGGTTTCTTAGCTTTTAGAACTTCTCGCATATGTCTCTCTCGCCGTCTCAGTAAGTCATTCAGTCCATGCACACGAGTCTCCTCTCGGAAGTAAGGGCGATTCCGCGGCGCTCCACCCCGGCGCTCCATCGGGCGCTCCGGCAAAGCCACGTCAGACGGATTAAGTCGTCCCGGCTCGTCGAAACTCGCAGGTCAATGCCATTCGTTGTCGGAGGCAGGGAACGGCTTAAACGGTTCAGAGCGCACGATTTGCTCTGCGCTCCAGAACTCCAAATCTGATACGGGACATACCAGCGGTATCAATTTTTCGGAGTTCTCTGAGGGGGGGCAGTTCACGGCGGACGGCTCCGAGGCGATGGTGCACAGCTCCGGCTCCTCCGAGACTTCCCGCATCAGTCGCCCGACCTCCCGCCAGGGCCCCGTGAGGTCGTGAGCCTCCCGCTTCCACATCGTGACCGCTTCCCACAGTTCAGTCCCTATTTCCTCCCACGTATCGGGAGAAAAAAATCCATTCGTCGATCAAACACACCCCTTCCGCTGAGCGAACAGTAAAAGACACCCCACCGCGTCCGTTTCCAAACATCTTCCCGTTCGCGCAGCCAGGCGCACAATAGTTTTCACCGTTACTCCTTCTTCCGCGGACGCCGCGTTTTTCACGCCGCCCGATTCCCCGTAGATCTTTTACTTTGCACGCTAGGCCACGGTAGTGAAGAATTTGAGAGAATGTGTCATATAAACTCGTCTGATTGTTCGCAATCTATTCATAGCAGTTTTGACAAATTACATCAGCACGTTAATGAGATTGTTATAGTAGAATTAGGCTTTGACAAATGTTTTCAAAGCTTGGAAATTGCTGGATATTTGTTTGATCTTATTCATTACAATTACATATGATGCAGTTAAGCCTTACTTATGTCGGTAATCCTACGTTGTACGCTGCAGCGTATTTCAAAGACGAATCAGCATGTCGTAAACAAGGCTAGGCCGGTTCAAAAATAAACAGGGAGAGTCGAGGGATTTTCTTGAAGTTACCGTGCCGACGGGTTTCTACGAGACGGAGATTCGTTACTGAACTAGCAAGGCACAAAGGAACTTGAAGGCCACCTCGGAAAGCCGAAAACACCACGTAAATCAACAGACCCACGAGCAGCGAGACTCGGGTGCGCCGATAGCTCGCGAACAGAAACAGCGTCCCATCGGCTACCGCACGCTCGGAGCGTGGACGTGTGATCGAGAAATAACCGCATATACAAGGAGGCTTGTTTCTGTAATAAATGGCTTTGCCCGAATTCATATTGGATTGCGTGGAGTCCATGATTTTTCCCCCTCGCGCTCCCCCCTCCCCCCTTCCATTAAGGCGATGGATTTTCCCACCGTCACAGCTCTCTGGGGGACAGGCCGGGGCGTCGTCCGGGGACACAGCCCCATCCCTGGTGTCGAAAGCGGGGTTCAGGAGGGGTATGAACAGAGTGTATAGGGGCTGGGGGAGACCGTAAGGATGCCATGGGGCCTCCTGTCCTTGGGAGCCAATGATACAGCGGGGGATACAGTGTGAGGCCGGAAGGACAGGGAGGGGACTACTCTTCAGGAATCACAAAGGCGTCTCGATCTGAGCGGGAGCATCACCCGAAGACCCCTCCAAACAGTTCGGGGGTTCCCCGGTTCCTTTCCCAGTACCCGGGAGACTCCAGGACGCCCGTAAGGAGCCCCCATGCTCCTAGGCTGGCGTCAAACCACCACCCGTCCCCCTTTTTGCGTACTCCTAAACGGGAGAAAGCGGGTTCTCCTCCACCCTCCGAGGGTCGTATCAGTTCCCGGGATCGCGGGCGAGCGGGGACGCTCTCGGACCCAGGGGGAACGCAGACGGAGCCCCCGGTTCAGAGTCCGCGAACTTCGCTCAGAAACCACGCCCCCCACCCCCGACAGAAACCAACAGAGTTCAACCGAAACAGAGACAGCCCAATAAAGCGTGAGAGAGCCCAACGAATTCCGATAGAGCTCGTAAAGCTCAGCAAACCACGAGTAAGATCGACAAAAATCTGACAGAGCCTGAGAAAGCTCAATAAAGAGCAACAGACGTTGACAGGGTCCGACAGAGCCCCATAGAGCATAACAAAGATCGATAAGGCCAGACAAAGAGTGACAAAGAGGAACAGAGCCTGACAAGGGCTAGCACAGCCTGAGGGAGCTCAATGGTGACTGACAGAGGCTCAATGGGTTTGACAGGGCCTGACCCAGTCTGACAGAGGCCTGTAGAGAACTTGTGAGCCTTGACTCTGACATCCAATCCTTGACCTCTGATCGCTGATCTTTAACCTTTGATTCTTGACATTTGACCCTTCACCCGACCCAGGACCTCTGATATTCGTCTCGACATTTGTCTTTTGGTCCCGACCTTTGACCTGTGTTCTTTGACAGTCACCCTGGACTTCCGACCTTTGCATTCCGATCTGTGACCCATGACCTCTGAATTTCTACCACCGCCTTTTGATGCCTGACAGTCGACCTGTGACCTTTGAGCCCTCACACTTGACCTCTCGACCCTGACCCTCCACCGCATCACCTCTGACAGTTGACCTTTGATCATTGGCCTTTGACACCGACCACAGCATCTTGACCCCCATTTGAGCTTTTATCCCAATATTTGACCTCTGCGCCCCGACCCTTGACCTTTGACCTCCCAGTTATGACCCGTGACCCTTGCCATTTGACTTCATGACCTTTGACATATTTACCTTCAACTTCTGACCCCACCCTTGTTCTCTGTCATTTGACCCTTCACTCTGATCTTTGAGTTCTGACCTTTACTCTCTGACCCTCAACATTTGACCTCGACCATTCACCTTTGACCTCGGATCTCCGACAGTAGACTTTTGACCCCCGTATTTTGAGTCTGACCCTCTGACCCTCAAAGTCTCACCTTTGAGCCACGACCCTCCACTTTTGATCCTTGACATAAGAGCGTTGACCTCGGACCCTTGGCCGCTGACCTCTGATATTTGATACTGAGCTCTGCCCCTTTTTTGTAGGAAATTTGAATACACAATTTTATTAGTAATATAAATATTGTATCTCAATTTCAATCTAATTCCTAGAAAATCTAAGTTAACATCCGTACTCAGTCGCATCGCAGGTGCAATAGCAGTAACAACGTGCAGGTGCTGTCATTTCCAGTCAGATTCCAGCTAATTCGATAAGGGTGGTGGGCGGCACCCGGGGCGATCGACCCCTCCCCTTTCCCCAGGGATTGTGGGAAGGGCGTGGGCGGGGCTCAGGGTATTTGAGCTCCAGTCCCCAGGCAGGGAGCTCATTCAGGTCCAGGGACTCTTCAGTGCAGGTTCTCTGCCACTCCTTCAGCAGTCGACAGCTTTTGAGCCGTTTTATCTACGTGAGCAGAAGTCTTTGGAGAAGCGGGGGTGTTCGTTTGAGGTAAGAGCTTCAGGAGTAGTAAAGGTTCAGTAGCAGCTGTGGTACAAAGTATGTTTGTCATTATGTTTCATTTGTTGATTTAATTCTAGGTGCTTTGCAAATTTGCAGAATTCCTGATCGTAATTAAAATGAAGTGTTAGTTATTGTATTTCATTTTCTCTCTGCTCCCTGGAAAATGTAACTTGAAATCCATACTCAGTCCCATCGCAGGTGCAATAGCAGTAATAACGTGCAGGTGCTGTCATTTCCAGTCAGATTCCAGCTAATTTGATAAGGGTGGTGGGCGGAGCCCGGGGCGATCGACCCCTCCCCTTTTCCCAGGGATCATGGGAAGGGGGTGGGCGGGGCTCAGGGTATTTGAGCTCTAGTCCCCAGGCAGGGAGCTCATTCAGGTCCAGGGACTCTTCAGTGCAGGTTCTCTGCCACTCCTTCAGCAGTCGACAGCTTTTGAGCCGTTTAATCTACGTGAGCAGAAGTCTTTGGAGAAGCGGGGGTGTTCGTTTGAGGTAAGAGCTTCAGGAGTAGAAAGGTTCAGTAGCAGCTGTGGTACAAAGTATGTTTGTCATTATGTTTCATTTGTTGATTTAATTCTAGGTGCTTTGCAATTTTGCAGAATTCCTGATCGTAATTAAAATGAAGTGTTAGGTATTGCATTTCATTTTCTGTCTGCTCCCTGGAAAATGTAACTTGAAATCCATGCTCAGTCCCATCGCAGGTGCCATAGCAGTAATAACGTGCAGGTGCTGTCATTTCCAGTGAGATTTCAGCTAATTTGATAAGGGTGGTGGGCGGAGCCCGGGGCAATCGACCCCTCCCCTTTTTTCCCAGGGATCCTGGGAAGGGGGTGGGCGGGGCTCAGGGCATTTGAGCTCCAGTCCCCAGGCAGGGAGCTCATTCAGGTCCAGGGACTCTTCGGTGCAGGTTCTCTGCCGGTCTTTCAGCAGTTGGCAGCTTTTGAGCCATTTTATCTACGTGAGCAGAAGTCTTTGGAGAAGCAGGGGTGTTCGTTTGAGGTAAGAGCTTCAGGAGTAGCGAAGGTTCAGTAGCAGCTGTGGTACAAAGTATGTTTGTCATTATGTTTTGTTTGTTGATTTAATTCCAGGTGCTTTGCAATTTTGCAGAATTCCTGATCGTAATTAAAATGAAGTGTTAGTTCATTTTCTCTCTGCTCCCTGGAAAATATAACTTGAAATCCATCCTCAGTCCTATTGCAGGTGCAATAGCAGTAATAACGTGCAGGTGCTGTCATTTCCAGTGAGATTCCAGCTAATTTGATAAGGGTGGTGGGTGGAGCCCGGGCTATCGACCCCTCCCCTTTCCTTGGGGGTTGTGGGAAGGGGGTGGGCGGGGCTCAGGGTATTTGAGCTCCAGTCCCCAGGCAGGGAGCTCATTCAGGTCCAGGGACTCTTCAGTGCAGGTTCTCTGCCACTCCTTCAGAAGTTGACAGCTTTTGAGCCGTTTAATCTACGTGAGCAGAAGTCTTTGGAGAAGCGGAGGTGTGTGTTTGAGGTAAGAGCTTCAGGAGTAGTGGTACAAAGATGTGACGTGTGTCTCTATTAAAGTTTGATCCTTTATCTGTTTAATAGGTGCAAAGTAAAGAGGAACGCTGGGTATCCGCACCACAGGTCCTCGGGCAAGGCGAGCAACGAGCGCCAGGTTGAAGCATCAGCTGGTTTCAGGTCTCGTGCTGCCGGTGCAGGTATGACCGTCCTTTGTGTTTTACAGGCGGTAGCTCCACCTCTTTGTCGTCTACAGCATGGTAGTCCAAAGCAAGGGCGACCAGGCGGGCAAGCGGTCTAGGTAAAGGAGAGTGAGATGGTATCGTCTACGGGCAGAGTGGTTTTGGGCAGCATCCAAGCAAGTGCCTTTGCTTTTGGAGGTGGCTCAGAGGAGCTCGGAGGGGCGAAGGCGCAGGCCGGCCAGCAGCTACGGTCAGGTGGCGGTTGGTGTTGAGGAGCCCAGTATGGTGTGGTGACTCGGTTCAGAGTTTTTCTTGTTTTGCAGCGTCTTTTTGGGCCCTTTGGACTTCGAGGAGCGTTTGCCGTGAGCCACGGTGGGGGCTTGAAAGAGCGTGGGGCTGGGGACTAGTGCAAAGCGTTACAGTTTTCTGTTTATCGCTGTATTAGGTGCAACGAGACACGATGGTTTGCGACTACAACCGTGGCAATAGACGCCAAGCGGATCGCCCCGGAACTTCTGTGGAGGTGGGTGTCGCGGAAGGGGTCGACTTTTACCGTACAATACTTAGTGCTGCGGTGGCTTAGCGAGCGTGTGTTTTCTCGTGTTATTGTAGATGTTGAAGAGGAACTGGGCAATGCTCCCAGATGTCCATTAGCACACGTGGCGTTTTCTGTGTCGAAGATGGATTCCGTCCTTTGGTCCCGAGAAAGATAAGTGGAGGCACGAGGGCTGGGACAGGATCGGGAATGACAGGGCGGGGGTCAAGTCGCGATAAGGGAAAGGGCTGTGGAGGCTCAGTCCGCTTTGGGTGGTACAGGGTCCAGGGACCTTTACAGTGCTATGCCAGGGTGTGCCGGGCAGGGCAGCTCCAGTGTCTGTCTGTATTGTCATGTAGTTTGGGAAACCTGCCTTCCGCCTCTTAGAAGATTGTGGGGTCTCATTGTGCTCCAGAGGTCCAACAGGCATCTCTGGTGCCATCTTGAGATCTGGAATGCCAGTGCTAATTGGCAGAGTGCCAGTCGGGTGCTGGATTCTTGTATCAGCCGCAGAAAGCGTGGATGGTTCTTGCATTTTGGGTGTTTCTGGTCAGTTGTGATTTATGGTGTCATTCTGGGCTGTATCAGCAGCTCTGCTCTCTACCCGTCCAGTCTCAGGGACTGGCACTTCAAGATGCTGGGAAGAAGTTCTTAGGTCGTGCCGCCGTCTCTGTGCGAACGCGCCAGTGCCGCCGTCTCTGTGCGAACGCGCCAGTGCCGCCGTCTCGTAAGGGGCCATGATGTTTGGCTCCTTTTTTTTTTCCCTGGGGTTGCTGAAGAGGCTCCTTGCCTCGTTACTGCCTTCCTACAGGTGACTTTGATGCCATCTGTGGTTTTGGCATTGCTGTTGTTTTGGGGCGTTTTTGGTCACGTTGCACTTGTGTTGTCCATCGTGTTTTGTGGCATGTTTGTCTGCGCACGTCCCCATTTGGCCTGGAGCTGCTCTGCCCGCACGTGTGGAGTCTGGGGTGGGGGCATTGAGCTCTAGGAGTCCGCGGTTTATCTCTGGACCTATTAAATTGTGTAGGCAAAGGTTGTGCAGTCATCTGGGATGATGTAGATGTGGGCATGGGGGGGACAGTCCCTTTCCCAGTGTTTTAGAGATTCAATTAGAACTTGTTGTGGGATTCCTGAATAGAAAGCAGACCTGTGGAATGGTCAAGCTGTCGATGAGCTCCTGGGTCACTAGTTGAATAACTTGATTTCAGATGCAGAGGGACAAATTGGCACGAAAGGGCGATAGAAGAGGCGAGCAGAGCGTCGTAAGCCGGTGGGTCGGTGCGTGGTGCCGGCGGGACGATTTGCCCTGCGTGTGTATGTAACTTTGGTCGTTTGTCGATTTTATAGGTGTGAAGTAAAGAGGGAAAGCTGGGTATCAGCACCGCAGCTCCTCGGGCAAGGCGAGCAAGGAGTGCCGGCCGAAACATCGGCTGGCTTCGGGTCCGGCGTCGCCCGTGCAGGTACGAGCGTCCTTTGTTTGCGTTTTACGGGCGCTAGCTGAACCTCTTTGTGGTCAACAGCGTGGCAGTCCAAAGAAAGGGCGCCCAGGCGGGCGAGCGGCTTAGGTAAAGAGCGGCAGATGGGATGGTCTACAGGCAGGCTGTTTTTGGGCAGCGTCCAAGCAGCTGCCTTTGTTTTCGCAGGTGCCGCCGACAAGCTCCGATGGGCGAAGGTGCAGACCAGCCAGCAGCCAAGATCAGGTGGCCGTTGGTGTTGCGGAGCCCAGTGTCGCGTGGTGACTCGGTTCAGCATTTTTTTGTTTTGCAGGCTTCTTTTTGGCCCTTTGGACTTGGAGGAGCATTTTTGGTGAGCCACGGTGGGGGCTTGAAAGAGCGTGGGGCTGGGGACTAGTCCAAAGAGTTACAGTTCTTCTATTTCTCGCTGTGTTAGGTGCAACGAGCGATGAGGCTTTGTGACTGCACCCGTGGTACTGCATGCGGAGTTAAACGCTCCGGAACCTATGTGGAGGTGGGTGTTGCGGAAGGGGTCGACCTTTACCGCACAATACTTTGCGCTGCGTTCGCTTAGTGAGCTTAGCGAGCCTCCGTTTTCTCATGTTACTGTAGATGTTGAAGAGGAATGCGGCAATGCCGGCAGATCTCCAGTAGCGCACGTGGCGTCTTCTCCCTCGAAGAAGGATTCCATCCTTTGTCCCCGAGAAAGATAAGTGGAGGCACGAGGGTGGGAACGGGCCCGGAATCACAGGGAGGGGGATCAAGTTGTGATAAGGGAAAGGGTTGTGGTGGTAAAGGGTCCAGGGACCTTTACAGTTTGATGCCAGGGTGTGCCGGGCAGGGCAGCTCCAGCCTGCGTCTGTCGTGTAGTTCGGGAAGTTTGCCTTGCGCCTGTCAGAAGATTGAGGGGTGTCATTGTGCTCCAGGGGCCCAGCAGCCATGTCTGTTGCCATCCTGAGATCTGGAATGCCAGTGCTAGTTGGCAGAGTGCCAGTCGGGTTCTGGATTCTTGTATCATCAGCGGAAAGCGTGGATGGTTCTTGCATTTTAGGTGTTTCCGGTCAGTTGTGATTTAAGGTGTCATTCTGGGCTGCATCAGCAGCTCTGCTCTCTACCCGTCCAGTCTAAGGGACTGGCACTTCAAGATGCTGGGAAGAAGTTCTTGGGTCGTGCCGCCGTCTATGTGCGAACGCGCCAGTGCCGCCGTCTATGTGCGAACGCGCCAGTGCCGCCGTCTATGTGCGAACGCGCCAGTGCCGCCGTCTATGTGCGAACGCGCCAGTGCCGCCGTCTCGTAAGGGGCTGTGATGTTTGGCCCTTTTTTTTTTCCCTGGGGTTGCAGAAGAGGCTCCTTGCTTCGTTACTGCTTTCCTGCAGGTGACTTTGATACCGTCTCTGGTTTTGGCATTGCTGTCGTTTTGGGACGTTTTTGGTCACGTTGCAGTTGTGTTGTCCATCGTGTTTTGTGGCGTGTTTGTCTGCGCACGTCCCCATTTGGCCTGGAGCTGCTCTGCCCGCACGTGTGGAGTCTGGGGTGGGTGCACTGAGCTCTAGGAGTCCGCGGTTTATCTCTGGACCTGTTAAATTGTGTAGGCAAAGGTTGTGCTGTGATCTGGGATGGCGTAGTCATGGGCAGGGGAGGGGACAGTCCCTTTCCCAGTGTTTTAGGGATTCAATTAGAACTTGTTGTGGGATTCCTGAATAGAAAGCGGACCTGTCGAATGCTCAAACTGTAGATGAAGTCCTCAGTGACTAGTTGAATAACTTGATTTCAGATGCAGAGGGACAACTTGACACGAAAGGGAGACAGAAGAGGCGAGCAGAGCGCCGTAAGCAGGTAGGTCCGTGCGTGGCGTCATAGGGACGACGTGCCCTGCGCGTGTATGTAACTTTGGTTGTTTGTCTATTTTATAGGTGTGAAGTAAAGAGGGAAAGCTGGGTATCAGCACCGCAGCTCCTCGGGCAAGGCGAGCAAGGAGCGCCGGCGCAAACATCAGCTGGTTTCGGGTCCCGTGTCGCCGGTGCAGGCATGAGCGTCTTTTGGTTGCGCTTTACCGGCGCTAGGTGAACCTCTTTGCGGTCAACAGCGTGGCAGTCAAAAGCAAGGGCGACCAGGAGGGCTAGCGGCCTAGGTAAAGGAGCAGGAGATGGGATCGTCTACGGGCAGGCTGTTTTTGGGCAGCGTCCAAGCAGGTGCCTTTGTTTTCGCAGGTGCCGCAGACGAGCTCGGAGGAGCGAAGCCGCACGCTGACCACCCGCCCAGGTCAGGTGGCGGTTGGTGTTGAGGAGCCCAGTGTCGCGTGGTGACTCGGTTCAGCGTTTCTTCCTTGTTTTGCAGGCTCCTTTTGGGCTCTTTGGACTTGGAGGAGCATTTTTGGTGAGCCACGGTGGGGGCTTGAAAGAGCATGGGGCTGGGGACTAGTCCAAAGCATTACAGTTCTTCTGTTTCTCGCTGTGTTAGGTCCAACGAGCGATGAGGGTTTGTGACTGAACCCGTGGCACTACATGTGGAGCGGAACATACCGGACCTTACGTGGAGGTGGGTGTTGCGGAAGGGGTCGGTATTTACACCACAATACTTTGTGCTGCGGTGGCTTAGGGAGCGTGCGTTTTCTCACGTTACTGTAGATGTTGAAGAGGAACGCGGCGATGCCGGCAGATCTCCATTAGCGTACGTGGCGTTTTCTCCGTCGAACATGGATTCCGTCATTTGGCCCTGAGAAACGTAAGTGGAACCACGAGGGCTGGGAAGGGACTGGGAATCACAGGGAGGGGGATGAAGTCGTGATAAGGGAAAGGGCTGTGGAGGCTTAGTCCCATTTGGGTGGTAAAGGGTCCAGGGACCTTTACAGTTCGATGCCAGGGTGTGCCCGGCAGGGCAGCTCCAGCCTGCGTCTGTCGTGTAGTTCGGGAAGTCTGCCTTGCGCCTGTCGAAGATCGTGGGGTCTCATTGTGCTCCAGGACCCCAGCAGACATGTCTGGTGCCATCTTGAGATCTGGAATGCCAGTGCTAATTGGCAGAGTGCCAATTGGGCGCTGGATTCTTGTATCATCAGCGGAAAGCGTGGATGGTTTTTGCCTTTTAGATGTTTCCGGTCAGTTGTGATTTATGGTGTCATTCTGGGCTGCATCAGCAGCTCTGTTCTCTCCCCGTCCAGTCTCAGGGACTGGCACTTCAAGATGCTGGGAAGAAGTTCTTAGGTCGTGCCGCCGTCCCTGTGCAATCGTGCCAGTGCTGCCGTCTCGTAAGGGGCCGTGACGTTTGGCTCCTCTTTTTTGTTTTGGGTTTGTAGAAGAGGCTCCTTGCCTCGTTACTGCCTCCCTGCAGGTCACTTTGATGCCGTTTCTAGTTTTGGCATTGTTGTCGTTTTGGAGTGTTTTTGTTGACGTTGCGCTTGTGTTGTCCACGGAGTTCTGTGGCGTGTTTGTCTGTGCACGTCCCCATTTGGCTCGGAGCTGCTCTGCCCGGAGGTGTGGAATCAGGGGTGAGTGGGCGGAGTGAGGTCTAGGAGTTCAGGGTTCATCTGCTGACAGATGAAATCGTTTAGGCCAAGTTTGTCTAGTTATCTGGGATGCAGTAGTTGTGGTCAGGGGAGGTGACAGTCCCTTCCCCTGAGTTTTTGAGACTCAATTAGAGCTTCTAGTGGGCTTCCTGAATAGGAAGCAGACTTGTGCAATGGTCCAGCTGTAGATGAGCTCCTGGGTGACTTGTTGAACAACTTACTTTCAGATACAGAGGGGCAATTTGACAGGACGAGTGAGAAAAGAGCCGAGCAGAGCGCCGTAAGCAGGTGAGTGGTTGCACGGAGTCAGAGCGTAGATGTGCCTCGTGCCTTTATTTTGTGTGCTGGCTCTGCTTAGTGAGTGTGTGTTTTCTTGTGTTATTGTAGATGTTGAGGAGGAACCCGGCAATGCTGGAAGATCCCTATCGGCGCATGTCGTGTTTTCCTCTGTTGAAGACGGATGCAGTCTCTCGGCTCTCTGAAAGATAAGTGGAGGCTGGGGGGCTGGGAACTACAGGCAGGGGGGGTAAAGTTCTGTTTGGGGAGAGGGTAATCCAGAAACAGTCTCTGCGTGCGAGTGCGCCAGGGCCGCCGTCTCTGCGTGCGAGTGCGCCAGGGCCGCCGTCTCTGCGTGCGAGTGCGCCAGGGCCGCCGTCTCTGCGTGCGAGTGCGCCAGGGCCGCCGTCTCTGCGTGCGAGTGCGCCAGGGCCGCCGTCTCTGCGTGCGAGTGCGCCAGGGCCGCCGTCTCTGCGTGCGAGTGCGCCAGGGCCGCCGTCTCTGCGTGCGAGTGCGCCAGGGCCGCCGTCTCTGCGTGCGAGTGCGCCAGGGCCGCCGTCTCTGCGTGCGAGTGCGCCAGGGCCGCCGTCTCTGCGTGCGAGTGCGCCAGGGCCGCCGTCTCTGCGTGCGAGTGCGCCAGGGCCGCCGTCTCTGCGTGCGAGTGCGCCAGGGCCGCCGTCTCTGCGTGCGAGTGCGCCAGGGCCGCCGTCTCTGCGTGCGAGTGCGCCAGGGCCGCCGTCTCTGCGTGCGAGTGCGCCAGGGCCGCCGTCTCTGCGTGCGAGTGCGCCAGGGCCGCCGTCTCTGCGTGCGAGTGCGCCAGGGCCGCCGTCTCTGCGTGCGAGTGCGCCAGGGCCGCCGTCTCTGCGTGCGAGTGCGCCAGGGCCGCCGTCTCTGCGTGCGAGTGCGCCAGGGCCGCCGTCTCTGCGTGCGAGTGCGCCAGGGCCGCCGTCTCTGCGTGCGAGTGCGCCAGGGCCGCCGTCTCTGCGTGCGAGTGCGCCAGGGCCGCCGTCTCTGCGTGCGAGTGCGCCAGGGCCGCCGTCTCTGCGTGCGAGTGCGCCAGGGCCGCCGTCTCTGCGTGCGAGTGCGCCAGGGCCGCCGTCTCTGCGTGCGAGTGCGCCAGGGCCGCCGTCTCTGCGTGCGAGTGCGCCAGGGCCGCCGTCTCTGCGTGCGAGTGCGCCAGGGCCGCCGTCTCTGCGTGCGAGTGCGCCAGGGCCGCCGTCTCTGCGTGCGAGTGCGCCAGGGCCGCCGTCTCTGCGTGCGAGTGCGCCAGGGCCGCCGTCTCTGCGTGCGAGTGCGCCAGGGCCGCCGTCTCTGCGTGCGAGTGCGCCAGGGCCGCCGTCTCTGCGTGCGAGTGCGCCAGGGCCGCCGTCTCTGCGTGCGAGTGCGCCAGGGCCGCCGTCTCTGCGTGCGAGTGCGCCAGGGCCGCCGTCTCTGCGTGCGAGTGCGCCAGGGCCGCCGTCTCTGCGTGCGAGTGCGCCAGGGCCGCCGTCTCTGCGTGCGAGTGCGCCAGGGCCGCCGTCTCTGCGTGCGAGTGCGCCAGGGCCGCCGTCTCTGCGTGCGAGTGCGCCAGGGCCGCCGTCTCTGCGTGCGAGTGCGCCAGGGCCGCCGTCTCTGCGTGCGAGTGCGCCAGGGCCGCCGTCTCTGCGTGCGAGTGCGCCAGGGCCGCCGTCTCTGCGTGCGAGTGCGCCAGGGCCGCCGTCTCTGCGTGCGAGTGCGCCAGGGCCGCCGTCTCTGCGTGCGAGTGCGCCAGGGCCGCCGTCTCATAAGGGGCTGTGATGTTCAGCTCCTTTTTCCTGGGGTTGCAGAAGAGGCTCCTTGCCTCATCACTGCCTCCCAGCAGGGCATTTGCATTGATGCCGTCTCTGGTTTTGGCGTTGCTGTCGTTGCAGAGCGTTTTCAGTGCCGTTGCGGTCGTGTCGTCCATAGCGTTCCGTGGCGCGTTTGTCTGCGCACGTGCGCATTCGGGTCGGAGCTGCTCTGCCCGGCGGTGTGGAGTCAGGGGCGGGTGGAGTGAGCTCTAGGAGTCCACGGTTAATCTGTTGACGTGTTAAATTGTGTAGGCAAAGGTTGTGCGGTCATCTGGGATGCAGTAGCTGTGGGCGGGGGAGCTGACAGTCCGTTCCCCAGTGTTTTAGGGACTCAATTAGAGTGTCAGGTGGGATTCCTGAATAGAAAGCAGACCTGTGCAATGGTCAAGCTATTGATGAGCATCTGGGTGACTTGTTCAATATCTTGATTTCAGATGCAGAGGGACAACATGGCACGAAAGAGCGAGGGAAGAGCCGAGCAGAGCGCCGTAAGCAGGTGGGTCGCTGCGTGGTGTCAGAGGGAAGATATGCCCTCTGCCTCTCTCTAAGTTTGGTTGTTTGTCTGTTTTACAGGTGCGAAGCGAAGAGGAAAGCTGGGTATCGGCACCGCAGCTCCTCGGGCAAGGTGAGGAACGAGTGTTTGGCCAAAGCAGCAGCTCTTTTCGGGTCCCGTGTTGCCGGTGCAGGTGTGAGCGTCCTTTGGTTGTGTTTTACAGGCGGTCGCTGAACCTCTGTGGTCAACAGCGTTGCAGTTAAAAGCAAGGGCGGCCAGGTGGGCGAGCGGCCAAGGTAAAGGAGCGGGAGATGGAATTGTCTGCGGGCAGGCTGTTTTCGGGCAGCGTCCGAGCAGGTGCCTTTGTTTTCGCAGGTACCGTGGATCGGCTCGGAGGGGCGAAGCCGCACGCCGGCCAACAGCTGAGAAGGTGAGGCGGTGGCGGGTGTCGAGGAGCCCGGTGTCGCCCGGTGACTCGGTTCAGCGTTTCCTTCTTGTTTTGCAGGCTCCTTTTGGGCCCTTTGGACTCGGAGGAGCGTTTCTGGTGAGCCGGGGTAGGGGCGAGGAGGAGCGTGGGGCTGGGGACTCGCTCCAAGCCCTACAGTTCTTTTGTTTCTCGCTGTCTTAGGCGTAACGAGCCATGAGGGTTTGTGACCGCACCCGTGACATGACGCGCCGAACGGAACGCCGAGGAACTTAGGAGGAGGTGGGTGTTCCGGGAGGAGTCGGCGTTTACCCCGCGATACCGTATGCTGGCACGGCTTAGTGAGCGTGTGTTTTCCTGTGTTACCGTAGATGTTGAAGAGGAATCCGGCAATGCAGGAACATCTCCGTTAGCGCACGTGGCGTTTGCTCTGTCGAAGGTGGATTCGATCCCTCAGCCCTGTGAAAGATAAGTGGAGGCACGGGGGCCGGGAAGGGGCCGGGAATCGCAGGGATGGGGGTAAAGTTCTGATAAGGGAAAGGGCCGTCTAGGAAAAGTCCCCTTTGGGTGGGTAAAGGGCCCAGGGAACTTTACAGTGCGACGCCAGCACGTGCCGGGCAGGGCAGCTCCAGCCTGCGTCTGCGTTGTCGTGTAGCTCCGGAAGCCTGCCTCGCGTCTGTCAGACGATACCGGGGTCTCGCTGCGCTCCGGGGGCCCAACGGGCCTCTCAGGTGCCATCCCGGGATCCGGAATGCCGGTGTTAATTGGCGTAGTGCCAATCGGGTGCTGGATTATTGTATCATCAGCCAAAAGCGTGGATGGTTCTTGCATTTTGGATGTTTGTGGTCAGTTGTGATTTATGGTGTCAATCTGGGCTGCATCAGCAGCTCTGCTCTCTACCCCTCCAGTCCCAGGGACTGGCACTTCAAGATGCTGGGAAGAAGTTCTTAGGTCGTGCCGCCGCCGTCTCTGCGTGTGTGTGTGCGCCAGCGCCGCCGTCTCTGCGTGTGTGTGTGCGCCAGCGCCGCCGTCTCTGCGTGTGTGTGTGCGCGCCAGCGCCGCCGTCTCTGCGTGTGTGTGTGCGCCAGCGCCGCCGTCTCTGCGTGTGTGTGTGCGCCAGCGCCGCCGTCTCTGCGTGTGTGTGTGCGCCAGCGCCGCCGTCTTGTAAGGGACCGTGACGTTGGGCTCCTTTTTTGTGGGGTTGCAGAAGAGGCTCCTTGCCTCATCACTGCCTCCCTGCAGGGCATTTGGATTGGTGCAGTCTCTGGTTTTGGCGTCGCTGTCGTTGCAGAGCGTTTTCGGTGCCGTTGCGGTCGTGTCGTCCATAGCGTTCTGTGGCGCGTTTGTCTGTGCACGTGCACGTTCGTCTCGGAGCTGCTCTGCCCGGCGGTGTGGAATCAGGGGCGGGTGGAGTGAACTCTAGGAGTTCAGGGTTAATCTGTTGACAGATCAAATTGTGTAGGCAAAGGTTGTGCGGTCGTCTGGGATGCAGTAGCTGTGAGCGGGGGAGCTGGCAGTGTGTCGGGTGGGATTCCTGAATAGAAAGCAGACCTGGTCAAGCTGTTGATGAGCATTTGGGTGACTTGTTGAATATCTTGATTTCAGATGCAGAGGGACAACATGGCACGAAAGAGCGAGGGAAGAGCCGAGCAGAGCGCCGTAAGCAGGTGGATCGGTGCGTGGTGTCAGAGCGAAGATGTGCCTTGTGCCTTTATATTGTGTGCTGGCTCTGCTTAGTGAGCGTGTGTTTTTTTGTGTTATTGCAGATGTTGAGGAGGAACTTGGTGATGCGGGAAGATCTCCATCGGCACATGTGGTGGTTTCCTCTGTTGAAGATGGATTCAGTCTCTTGGCCCTCTGAAAGATAAGTGGAGGCTGGGGGGCTGGGAAGGGGTTGGGAACTGCGGAGAGGGGGGTAAAGTTCTCTTTGGGGCAAGGTTGATCCAGGAAGAGTCCCTTTTGGGCAGGTGAAGGATCCAGGGAACTTCACAGCGCGATGCCAGCGTGTCCCGGGCAGGGCAGCTCCAGCCTCGTGTCAGTGTTGTATTGCAGGTCGGGAGGCTTGCATCGTGCCTGTCAGACGGTCCCGGGGTCTCGTTGCACTTGATGGACCCGACAGGCATCCCGGGCGCCATCCCGGGATCCGGAACGCTGGTGCCAATTGTCGTAGCGCCAATCGCGTCCAGGTTTTCTTTTATCAGCAGCTGAAAGCGTGGATGGTTTTTGCATTTTGGATGTTTCTGCTCAGTTGTGTTTTATGGTGTAGTTCTGGGCTGCATCGGCAGCTCTGCTCTCTACCCCTCCAGTCTAAGGGACTGGCACTTCTTCCCAGCATCTTGAAGTTTTTAAGCAGTGTCAGTGTTGTATTGCAGGTTGGGAGGCTTGCATTGTGCCCGTCAGACGATCCCGGGGTCTCATCGCGTTTGAGGGACCCGACAGGGATCCCGGGCGCCATCCCGGGATTTTGAACGCCAGAGCCAATTGGCGTAGCGCCAATTGGTTCCCGGTTTTATTGTATCAGTAGCTGAAAGTGTGAATGGTTTTTGCATTTTGGATGTTTCTGCTCAGTTGTGTTTTATGGTGTAGTTCTGGGCTGCATCGGCAGCTCTGCTCTGTACCCCTCCAGTCTTAGGGACTGGCACTTCTTCCCAGCATCTTGAAGTTTTTAAGCAGTGTCAGTGTTGTGTTGCAGGTTGGGAGGCTTGCATTGTGCCCGTCAGACGGTCCCGGGGTCTCATCGCGTTTGAGGGATTCGACAGGGATCCCGGGCACCATCCCGGGATTTAGAACGCCGGAGCCAATTGGCGTAGCACCAATTGGGTCCCAGTTTTACTGTATCAGTAGCTGAAAGTGTGAATGGTTTTTGCATTTTGGATGTTTCTGCTCAGTTGTGTTTTATGGTGTAGTTCTGGGCTGCATCGGCAGCTCTGCTCTGTACCCCTCCAGTCTTAGGGACTGGCACTTCTTCCCAGCATCTTGAAGTTTTTAAGCAGTGTCAGTGTTGTGTTGCAGGTCGGGAGGCTTGCATTGTGCCCGTCAGACGGTCCCGGGGTCTCATCGCGTTTGAGGGATTCGACAGGGATCCCGGGCACCATCCCGGGATTTTGAACGCCGGAGCCAATTGGTGTAGCACCAATTGGGTCCCAGTTTTACTGTATCAGTAGCTGAAAGTGTGAATGGTTTTTGCATTTTGGATGTTTCTGCTCAGTTGTGTTTTATGGTGTAGTTCTGGGCTGCATCGGCAGCTCTGCTCTGTACCCCTTCAGTCTAAGGGACTGGCACTTCTTCCCAGCATCTTGAAGTTTTTAAGTAGCGCAACCGTCTCCTCTGCGTGTGTGTGTGCCCCAGTGCCGCCGTCTCCTCTGCGTGTGTGTGTGCCCCAGTGCCGCCGTCTCCTCTGCGTGTGTGTGTGCCCCAGTGCCGCCGTCTCCTCTGCGTGTGTGTGTGCCCCAGTGCCGCCGTCTCCTCTGCGTGTGTGTGTGCCCCAGTGCCGCCGTCTCCTCTGCGTGTGTGTGTGCCCCAGTGCCGCCGTCTCCTCTGCGTGTGTGTGTGCCCCAGTGCCGCCGTCTCCTCTGCGTGTGTGTGTGCCCCAGTGCCGCCGTCTCCTCTGCGTGTGTGTGTGCCCCAGTGCCGCCGTCTCCTCTGCGTGTGTGTGTGCCCCAGTGCCGCCGTCTCTGCGTGTGTGTGTGCGCCAGTGCCGCCGTCTCTGCGTGTGTGTGTGCGCCAGTGCCGCCGTCTCTGCGTGTGTGTGTGCGCCAGTGCCGCCGTCTCTGCGTGTGTGTGCGCCAGTGCCGCCGTCTCTGCGTGTGTGTGCGCCAGTGCCGCCGTCTCTGCGTGTGTGTGCGCCAGTGCCGCCGTCTCATAAGGGGCCGTGACGTTCGGCTCCTTTGTTTTCTGGGGTTGCAGTGGAGGCTCCTCGCCACACCACTGTCCCCCTGCAGGTTCTTTTGATCAATGCCTCTGTGCTTGGGAGTTGTTCCCATCGTTGGGTGTTGTTGGTGTTGTTGACATGATGTTGTCTGGAACGTTCCGTGGCGCGTGTGTCTGCCCACGTGCACGTTCGGTTCGGAGCTGCTCTACCCGGCGGTGTGGAGTCAGGGGCGGGTGGAGTGAGCTCTAGGAGTCCACGGTTAATCTGTTGACGTGTTAAAATGTGTAGCCACAAGTCATCTGGGACGCAGTAGCTGGGGGCAGGGGAGTTGTAAGTCCTTTTAGTGGTGTTTTGCAGTCGTTACAGAGACCATTGTTGACTAGTGTTTTCTGTGGTGTGCTGTTATTTCATAGACAAAGCCTCTTTTAATGAAATCTTTTTGTATTTATTTTTTTGCAGGGGACCACATTGTGAACACGACTCACTTATAAAAAGGCGTTTTATTAGGCTATGTAGCACTCATAATTATAGCCTTTACTCGACGGTAACAAAAGCAGATACAGACTCCAATCGTCACCCATCCCGTAAGGCGTGCTTTACACGTTCCCGCAGGAATAGGCTTCCGTCGCCGAAAACGCCACGTTCGAGGCCGTCGGGACGCTCTCACGGACCGTAAACCGAATCTACGGACGCGCAGAGCCGAGTCCGGCGCGACGTCGGCGCAAAGGATCCGCCGAGAAGCGAGAAGACCGGAGACTTGGCTGTCGCTATCGGACCGAATCGCAGCGTAGAGGGGCGGTTGAATAGTTTGTAAGGGTATAAATACCCAGGGATTTCCACGGTCGGCCGGGACGTCAGCAGAAGCGGCAGCTCCAGTCAGCCTTCCCGCAGTACTGCTCCGTTCGGTCGGTTATTTACACGGATTTTGCCCGAGAGTTCGCCCCGATAGATCGAGGACTTAGACCGCGACCCAACCGTCCCCGTGCCTCTGGAAGGGTGGTATGGATGCCGAGGCGCAGAGCGATGCCATTCTGAAATTCAGGCTGAGCGGTATAAGGAGTCAGGTGTGCACATCCAGTCCTTTAGCCATATGTCAATATAATATCTTAGGTGTTTTCCCTGTCCCCCGCACAGCCGGGAGGCCGACCGTAGATCCAGCGCGGGGCCAAGTTCGGATCCGGCCGCACCCGGGCTCCCGTCCGCAGAGGAGTTTAGAAAGCGAGGGGGTCCGATCCCAACCTCATGCCTCGACGGAAAGACCTCCCTGTAGCCTTCGGCATCTCCTGTCCACGTCGAAATCGCTCCGCATCAAGTTTCAGCCGAATTCGCTTAGCATATTCTGTCCTCCTAGTCAGCATTAGCGTCCCTCGCCATTACATTCCGCCGCAGCGCAAGCCGTCCAGCGCCGCTCTCGGTTGGCCGCGCACCCGTCGGTCGCCCGAGACCGAGCGACGTCGGGGGGATCGCGGGTGTCGTCGGCGTTCCGCGACGTAGACGCGGCGCGAGTTTGAGTTGCGGAATCTCAGAGGAAGGAGGTCGCGGTAACCGACAGGATCGGGAAGCCGAGCGAGAATAGGTCACCGCGGTCAAGAACTATATGAAGGATTGCAAGGGTATTAAGTGCAAAGCGTGAAGTCCCCGTCTCAAGTCAATCTGCGGGAGAGGAAGAAGCGGTCGACGGGGTAGATGACGCGCAGAGCGTTCGGATAGCGCAAAACCTCGAGCGGACGTGGCTCGGGGCTGTAGTTATTTGTCCTTGGAGGTTCAAATTTTTGCCCTTTCAGGTAAATTCCAAAGTTAAAGAATAAAAACCTCCAGCCGGGGGATCCATCCCCCCTGACCGGGTTTTTCCCCCGGTCCCGGCTGCTCCGCGAGGCGACGTTCGTCGCCGAGGTTTGGATGCGGGCGGCCCTCGGGCCGGGGTTTCGGCAGGCAGGGCCGTTTCGGAGTCTTCCGGGAACCGCGTTCCCGAGGGGCGACGGCACAGCGGGCCCAGCGGCCGCGACGGGAGGGTGGGGTGGGTTTGGTAGGTGAATGAGTGTTGTGGTGCGCTGTGTGTTCATATTTTGGGGTTGTGGGTTTCTGTCCTTGCAGTTTAATGTCTTTTCCTTTTCAGGTACATGTAAATTTTAAAATAGAATAAAAAAACCCCAGCTGGGGGATTTTTTTTTTTTTCCCCCGGCTCAGTTTTTTTTCCCCGGTCCCGGCCGCTCCGCGAGGCGACGTTCGTCGCCAAGGTTCGGAGGTGGGCGGCCCTCGGGTCGGGGTTTCGGCAGGCAGGGCCATTTCGGAGGCTCCCGGGAGCCGTGTTCCCGAGAGGCAACGGCATAGAGGGGACAAGGGCTGCAGTGTGAGGGTGGGGTGGGTTTGGTAGGTGAATGAGAGTTGTGCTGAGCTGTGTGATCTGGTGTGTTTGTATTTTGGGGTTGTGGGTTTTTGTCCTTGCAGGTTAATGTTTTTTACTTTTCAGGTTCTTTTAGAATTTATATTAGAATAAAAAAACCCCAGCTGGGGGATTTTTTTTTTTTCCCCCGGCTGGGTTTTTTTTCCCCCGGTCCCGGCCGCTCCGCGAGGCGACGTTCGTCGCCAAGGTTCGGAGGCGGGAGGACGTAGGGCCGGGGTTTTGGCAGGCAGGGCCATGTGAGGCTCCCGGGAACAACGTTCCCGAGGAGTGACGGCACAGAGGGGACCATGGATGTGATGCGTGAGGTGGCTTTGTTGGGTGAATGAGCGGTGTGCTGAGCTGTGTGATCTGGTGTGTTTGTATTTTGGGGTTGTGGGTTTTTGTCCTTGCAGGTTAATGCTTTTTCCTTTTCAGGTTCTTTTAGATTTTAAAATAGAATAAAAAAACCCCAGCCGGGGGATTTTTTTTTTTCCCCCGGCTGGGTTTTTTTTTCCCCGGTCCCGGCCGCTCTGCGAGGCGACGTTCGTCGCCAAGGTTCGCACGGGGTCGGCTGTAGGGCCGGGGTTTTGGCAGGCAGGGCCATCCGAGGCTCCTGGGAACAATGTTCCCGAGGAGCGACGGCACAGAGGGGACCACGGGTGCCGTGTGAGGGTGGGGTGGGTTTGGTAGGTGAATGAGTGGTGCGGTCAGCCGTGTGATTGTGGTGGATTTGTATAGTTGGGGTTGTGGGTTTTTGTCCTTGCAGGTTAATGGTTTTTCCTTTTCAGGTTCTTTTAGATTTTGAAATAGAATAAAAAAACCCCAGCTGGGGGATTTTTTTTTTTCCCCCGGCTCGGTTTTTTTTTCCCTGGTCCCGGCCGCTCCGCGAGGCGATGTTCGTCGCCAAGGTTCGGAGGCGGGAGGCCATAGGGCCGGGGTTTTGGTAGGCAGGGCCATGTGAGGCTCCCGGGAACAACGTTCCTGAGGAGCGATGGCACAGAGGGGACTGGTGTGTTTGTGTTTCTGGGTTGTGGGTTGTTGTCCTTGCAGGTTAATGGTTTTTCCTTTTCAGGTACATTTCAATTTTAAAATAGAATAAAAAAACCCCAGCTGGGGGATTTTTTTTTTTTCCCCCGGCTGGGTTTTTTTTTCCCCGGTCCCGGCCGCTCCGCCAGGCGACGTTCGTCGCCAAGGTTCGGAGGCGGGAGGCCGTAGGGCCCGGGTTTTGGCAGGCAGGGCCATACGAGGCTCCCGGGAACAACGTTCCTGAGGAGCGATGGCACAGAGGGGACTGGTGTGTTAGTGTTTCTGGGTTGTGGGTTGTTGTCCTTGCAGTTTAATGGTTTTTCCTTTTCAGGTACATTTCAATTTTAAAATAGAATAAAAAAACCCCAGCCGGGGGATTTTTTTTTTTTCCCCCGGCTGGGTTTTTTTTTCCCCGGTCCCGGCTGCTCCGCCAGGCGACGTTCGTCGCCAAGGTTCAGACGCGGGCGGTCCTTGGGCCGGGGTTTTGGCAGGCAGGGCCATTTTCGAGGCTCCCGGGAACGGCGTTCCCGAGGGGTGATGGGGAGAACGGCGGAGAATGGCTGCGGTGTGAGCGTGGGTTGGGTTGGGTAGGTGAGCGATTGGTGTGGTCAGCTGTGTGTTTTGTTGTGTTTGTATTTTGGGGTTGTGGGTTTTTGTCCTTGCAGGTTAATGGTTTTTCCTTTTCAGGAACATTTCAAATTCTAAATAGAATAAAAAAACCCCAGCCGGGGGATTTTTTTTTTTTCCCCCGGCTGGGTTTTTTTTTCCCCGGTCCCGGCCGCTCCGCCAGGCGACGTTCGTCGCCAAGGTTCAGACGCGGGCGGTTCTTGGGCCGGGGTTTTGGCAGGCAGGGCCATTTTCGAGGCTCCCGGGAACGGCGTTCCCGAGGGGTGCCGGGGAGAAGGTACAATGGCCGTGGCGTGGGTCCAGTATGTGCAGGAGCGGTGCTGTTAGTTGTGTAATCTGGTGTTTGCATTCAGGGGTTTTCGGGTTTTGTCCTTTCAAGGTCATGTTTTGTGCTGTGTTTTTTTTTTTTTCTGGTTAAAACTAAATTTTAAAATAGAATAAAAAAAGCTCAGCCGGGGGATTTTTTTTTTTTTTTGCTCCCGGCTGGCTTTTTTTGCCCCTGGTCCCAGCCACTGCATGAGGCGATGTTCATCGCCTGAGTTTGGACAGGGTTCAGTCTGGGAATGGGGTTTTAGCAGGCAGGGCAAGTATAGAGGCTTGCAGCAATGGCATTCTCCAGGGGTGTTGCAGAAACGAGTTGGCGGTACGAGCTGGGAGCAAGCTAGCTCTGTGAGAGCGTTGTGGGCTTGCTATCTGAGTGAGTGGTGTGTTTTAGCTGTGAGTTCTGGTTTGATTGTGTATTGGGGTATTAGTTTTAATTGCAGGTGTATTTTGAAATTTACCTGAAAAGGAGGAAGCAGAACAGAATTAAAAAAATCCTGCTAGGGGATTCCTTCTTATCTGCTTGTCTAGGGGAGTGTGTTTTCCCTCGGTCAGGACTGGTAGGTGAGACCAACTTCATTGTCAATGTTCAGATTAAGGTCATGCTGGGATGGTGGTTTTAAGAGGCAGAGGGATCGTTGAGCTTTCCGGGAATAGCTTTTCTGCAGATAGCTATTCCGGATCCTCGTCTCCTTCGGTACCGGCAAGGAGGCTAGTTTAGGGAATGGTCGTAGCAAGCCGGTCGTAACTGCACTAGCGTAGTTTAACTAAGCGGTCCATGAGTTGGCTAGGGTTTTTGTGTTTTCCTCTGTAATGTGATGTCAGGAATGCCGCGCCATAGATGAGTTGGATTTTTTGCGGGGTGTGAGAAATGTGGTATGTAATACGTTTTAAATCTGTAATAAGTAATAAAGGTTTGTGTTAGATCTTTGGGCTACCCGCGATGACGATACGATGTAAAATACTCATAATAGCGAGCAGTTTCTACCGCGGCACGGTCAAAGGGTCGCGGGTAGGAAGAGTTCATAAAGTACTTGCCATCCCGTTGGAAACATCAAAACTCTTTTGTTCAATGGGTGATGATATTCCCTATAGCCTTATGTACTGTGATATATTATATGAAAAGGTGGTAATCTTGGGGAGTTTTTCATGTTATGGTAATAGTGACAAGAGAACAGTGTAATAAGAAGTAGTTAGTCCTTTGTTTGCCAAGATGTAATAATTTGAGTTATGTAGCAGTAATATTGTGTTTGAGGGGGCTAGAGTCACCCAACTAAGTGTCATCAGAAAGCTAATAAAGCACTTGTATCTTTTTGTTGTCCGGCGTCTTTTTTGGTTAGAGAGGAGTGAAAGTTCGAGATTTTGCGTGTGCGAGTGATTTTGAGAGCCTGTCAATCGCCAATGCGAGCGAGTGCTGGACTGTACCATTGTCAGG